>NW_027517981.1:0-645050 GCF_048772815.1 Callospermophilus lateralis
GCATTAATGGAGGTGTCCTGTCTAGTATAAATCTTCCCATAATTCATCCTGCCCAATATATGAATGGACTGCAGCTTGTCTTATCGATGTGCAACACCTGCTATCTTTATACGTTGCTGTTTTCTTCCTGAATTCTAGCCACTCTCCAGAATAGGCTCATGGTTTTGTGTCCAAAATATGTACCACCTCCAAGCTCTGTGACATGGCCATGTACTGGATAGCTGAAGAGAATGGCGAGCATCTCAGAAAACTCAGATATCAGTGTGACCAGGAAAGTCTCAGTGCAGAAACCCTGCTTTGGGCATTTTGCTGACTTATTGTTGTGTTGCACTGAATGTCAGGAAGGTCTTTGCCTCAGGCCACCCCTTTGTGAAGCCTGAAGAAAACAGTTTTCAAATGGAAATGAATGGGCATCTCCTGTGGCTTCTGGCTTCATTGCTTTGGGAAAGGATGTGTCTGAATCAGCCTCTTGGCCATGTGTGTGGCTGTGACTTAGATTCTCAGCACCTGATGAATCTAAACATGATCCCCTGCGTGCATCCAAAACCATAAGGGCAAAAAATCTTTCATTGTGGATGAATTCTCTTGCCTTCCTCTGTTAAAATCCTGAACTCCATAAGTGAGAATAGGGATTCTTTGGGTCAAATGAGTTCTTCAAATCTCTGCAGAGGTGCTTGTGTTTTCGAATAACTTTAAATCACATAAAGAATGTATTCCTGAAATCAGAAGGCCTCAAATTGGAGAAACACAGAAGAATTAACGGCAGGCTTCTTTGATCATTCCTGGTTCACAGAAACGGTGTCCAGGCCACCCTGACTTTAGGCAAATGAGGGGCAAACGAGCTGATTTTGGACACTGTCTTGGGCTGCGCCCCTCATGGAAACCTCCAGCCAGAGGTGAAGATGAGTTACTATATGGAATAAGATGAGGGCCATGTGGGAGTGTTTCGGTTTTAATTTTGGTCATTTGTGTGACAGTTGGAAGAAATGACTGTGTCCACGTGGGCTTGAACTCTGGTGTGATTCCCCTTAGAGACTGGGTTTTGGAACTGAACTCAGAGAAGCATTGCCATGAATTTTGTTGGGATTTTAAGAGGCCACGCATGAAAGTCGCTCTTGGAAACTGAGACCTAGGCCCCGGGTGGATTTCCACAGAGGCCTGGGAAACTCAGCAAGGATATCAAATAATTTTATTCTTAAAGAAATGGCAGCCATAGTTGAGAGTCAAAACACACATGGACCTCACATTGTAGACCTCAATGGGCCTGGCCTAATGTGACCTTTTGTCCACTCTTTGGGAAGCCTTGCCTTTTAGAGATCTCCAGAGATTTCATTGAAATGAGCTTCCTCACCATTTAATGTTTGCTGCATGAATTGAAACCCACAGTGCCTCCAACTTCATGCTTGAAAAATGGCTAGATAAATACCATGAAATTTTGAAATTCCTATGACCAGGTGGCACTGGGGAAACATTGGATGTCCTGTTGCTGATTATGAGTATACCAGACAGTGCCTTGATTTACTGAGTTTCATGAAAATGGTGTAGAACAGAGATGCCAGTAAGTTGGAGCCTGCTGAGTAGTGGGTCTAGAGCAGTGGTGGGGAGGTGTTTGATAAAACATCCGTGGTAGGGCCCTGTGGATCTACCATTGGATTCCAAAGGGCTTGTAACTGACATGGTGCAGCCAGCAGACCCTTATATGTAAAGGCATCTTGTTATATGGAGAGTCTTCAGAGGAAAATGAAGAATCAGGTTGATATGGACAAGGGGGCAATGGGCCAAGCTGTGAGAGATAGAAGCCTAGTTGGTGCATTCCCTTGCAGACCCTGACCAACCACACGTGACACAACTCCCTCCAGCACTGTATCCCAGTTTAGCTCCTAGTATTTCGTGAAACAAATACCAAACTCACAGTGCAGCAGGAAAAACACCACAAAAAGTGGAGGAGGACCAAATGGCTTCACAGTCCACACGGGGAGACACTTAGTCTCCAGTGGCATCAGTTAACCTACAAAGAGAGGATTCAGCACTGCTTCATCTAGTTCTTTGGAAAATAAGAAACCATGTCCTCCAGGTCACATAGATGCAGATCCAGCTCTCATAGTCTCACTACAAAGGAAGCCAAATCTCTTGAAAACAACATATATTTCAAGTGCGGAATCTCAGAGGAGTTTCTCAAAAAGTTTTTAGGCCAGCAGAGCTCCATGTTTGTGGAGTGTTTACCCTGTCCCTTAGTTTTGGAAACTTTTCTACCACCTCCAAGTTTGTGAACTGCTGAGCATTTTCCATTCCAGGTATGTATTCACTGATTTTGTAACTCCTCTCCTCTAATTGTGTCTTACTTGGGGTGAAGGTGATGTCAAGGCATTCTTCTGGATGAGAGCGGGAGGAAATTGTGCAGCATATATTTACATACGCATTGGATTCATTTTCAAATTTTCCATTCGAAGTACTGAATCCCTGACATTAACCCATACCTGGTAGACTTAGACAGTTCATCCTAATATAATGGGGAAAATTAACCCAACACAATAGAAATACAAGCACTTCAGAGGAGACATGTTGTATAGGTGGACTTGACATTTGTATTATATAAGGTAGGAGTTATAAATCTAGTCAAATTTTAATTGAAATATTCTCCATGTGTTTTTAAACTTAACAAATATGTGAATTCTTGTTTCCCTTTTCTGTAGCCTATTCACACATGTATATTTATATGCATATATAGAATCCTACCAGGTATCACATGTACATTTTTGTGAGGTGGCTGTCTTGGCAGATACAAATTGTGAGAAGAGTTCACTCCTCCTAAATGCTGTTGGAAATGAAAATTCAACCTATAGGAGAGCGTCCTAGTACAACAACATTATACATAAACTCATGTTCAGTAAAATAAATATGTTTGCATCTGTGGATGATATATATTTACTGATGAATTTCGATTGGCATTTATATTGGTACTTTTTAATGTCTGTGAGTGTTGTGTGTGTGTGTGTGTGTGTGTGTGTGTGCGTGTGTGTGTGTGTATATATATATATATAAATAGATAGATATATATAGATATATATATAGATGTAGATATAGATATAGATATACTCTCCAAATTTTTCAAAATATGGAATATATGTGTCTAATATACACTCTCTAAATTCATTCATGTTCATGTATGTGGATTTGTAATCAACTTTTCACAAGATTATAATCATAAATATTCATCCACTTGAAATAAATATTTGTTTCCTAGTACTGAAAACTAACTTCAGTGAATTGTGCATACAAATCCTAATTATTCTACAGTAACTGACCCAGTCTAACATCAATGCAAGTAGACTCCTATGGGACATGATATGTAATTTGTCATTCATTTGTATTCGACACTGCTACATTATTGTTTCCTCAGTTTTTGCACATCATAGGATATACATTTCATCCACAAGTTCACAAATTAACAGGCATTTGTTTCAACTTTAATCACTTCTTGCTTCAGAACACATGTATTGTCAGGGTTTCTTGACTGGTCTTTTCATGAGACTTCTTTCCAAACACATTATTTTGAATTTCCATAATCATTTTGAAGCAAAACTCACACACTCTTTATGATAAACCAAAACATTAATATTTCCATTAGATATATAACTGGTTGGAATGAATGATTGTATATCAATATACGACTTCCTTTAATTTTTCAGATATCAGTTCAATTCATTATTTAAAGTTCAAAAAAGTTATATTATTTATTCACAGTATGGTCTATTCATGCTTTTTCTCTATGTTCATAGAAACAGGGTACACCTCTTTCTACCCCCGATTCTATTTTACATCTTCAATATATTGCTCCCAGAAATGGTGAAAGAATTACTCATGTCACCTCATTATCACAGTAATATTCTGGACAAAAAATGGAAAGGTCACACTTATGATTGTACCAAAGCCTAAATGGAAAGTGAACATGGATTTCTAAAAACATCCATTTCCAGGTTGCCTAATGCTGTCAATTGTCAATCCTATTGGTGACTACATTTTTGTTTTTTCCTAGTTTATATATTCAAACTCAACCCTGTTGAAAATGTCTAATTCTATCACTCACTTTATACTTTGCCTGATTTCGTAATTTTTCTATTGATATCTGCTTTTCTACATATTTTCCCCAGTTCAACATAGTGACTGACTCTTCATATGTGCTGAAATATACTTTCACTCTATAACTGAAAGTCTATTGCTAAAGAACTTTTGGTCCAAATCCTATACTCACTCTTCTTCCGAAACCTACTGACTATCTTCCTAATCCTACTGAATATCCCTTTTTGACTAGATGTTCTCTTCTAAATTCAATCATCCAATGTACAAGGTCCTATGCCATTGTATATCAAATTATCTGAGACAAATTTGCGGAACATAATTCAAAGTTCAGTATCCCAATCAAGGGCAGAACCCTTCTGGGCTTCAAATCATACCTAGATTTCTGTTTTCATACTTATATTTCACCTCAATATTCTTGTAAATATTTCAGGTTCCCAATACCATTATTCATCGCACAGAGTCATACATAACCAAAATCAAACCTGTTTTTAACCCCCAGTATACACTGTTCCCTCAATCATTTTACAGAAGAGCAGGGACAGAGTGGTTCTTACAATACAGGAGAGTTGGGGACCTTCCACATTAAGAGAACCTCAAATGTCCATGCACAAATCATACCTGGAGAAGTTGTAAGCAGGTATGAAGCACCTGAGAGAGCAAAAGTCATCTTCCATGGCAAACAACCTGGTCAGGATGAAGGGATGTGTCTGAATCGGCCTCTCTCTTCTTATTGTAGAGAACATGGACCAAACCAGGCCTGGGTGGAGAGCTGTTCCAGGGTGCCAATGGTTGATATACATTCTACCTTATGAAAGTGTCAGAGGAAGTAGGGGCAAACTCCATCTTATGTTACCCTTGGAAGCAACTGTTAGGACAAAGTGGTTGCCAAGGCAGTGACCTCATTCAGTTCCAAAGAATGTGACATACCTCAGTTCCTTGGTGATGGAACTCTCTTAACTTGGTATCCAAGAAGCCAGGCAGCCAGAGGCAGTCCCAGTCCCAGTCCCAGTGGGCTCACTTGTTTGGATTTACCAAGGACAGAGTCAGTTTTCTTGGTACCTAATGATGTGAGGAAGGCCAAATGCCAGGAGAGCTCTGTAGATGGACCTTTCCTGAGAAAACAGGTAGTGGCTAACCACTTTTTCCTGACTTCTTCACAGAGTTGTTCAAGGAAACAAGATCGGAGAGAAGACAGGACATTTCGGGAAAACATAGTATGGCCCACCAGTCAGAGGACACCCCAGATAGTCACAGACCTACTTGGGGGAAGGAGGTGCCTTTGTGGGAGTGCGTTTGGGTTTGTTGTTTTGTCTCATGTTCTGAGAATAGATAGGAAAGTAGGTTTGTTTGGTTTGGAGTGGACAGTTTCTAGTAAGTCATTTGACACGGCGAGTGTTTCTGTTTCTGTGTATTCCACTGGGTCCATTGTTGTAGACATTAGAAAAGAGAATGCATTAATGGATGTGTCCTGTCTAGTATAAATCTTCCCATAATTCATCCTGCCAATATATAAATGGACTGCAGCTTGTCTTATCGATGTGCAACATCTGCTATCTTTCTAAGTTGTTGTTTTCTTCCCGAATTCTGGCCACTCTCCAGAATAGGCTCATGGATTTGTGTCCAAAATGGTACCACCTCCAAGCTCTGTGACATGGCCACGTACTGGATAGCTGAAGAGAATGGCGAGCATCTCAGAAAACTCAGATATCAGTGTGACCAGGAAAGTCTCAGTGCAGAAACCCTGCTTTGGGCCTTTTGCTGACTTATTGTTGTGTTGCACTGAATGTCAGGAAGGTCTTTGCCTCAGGCCACCCCTTTGTGAAGCCTGAAGAAAACAGTTTTCAAATGGAAATGAATGGGCATCACCTGTGGCTTCTGGCTTCATTGCTTTGGGAAAGGATGTGTCTGAATCAGCCTCTTGGCCATGTGTGTGGCTGTGACTTAGATTCTCAGCACCTGATGAATCTAAAAATGATCCCCTGCGTGCATCCAAAACCATAAGGGCAAAAAATCTTTCATTGTGGATGAATTCTCTTGCCTTCCTCTGTTAAAATCCTGAACTCCATAAGTGAGAATAGGGATTCTTTGGGTCAAATGAGTCCTTCAAATCTCTGCAGAGGTGCTTGTGTTTTCGAATAACTTTAAATCACATAAAGAAGGTATTCCTGAAATCAGTAGGCCTCAAATTGGAGAAACACAGAAGAATTAACGGCAGGCTTCTTTGATCATTCCTGTTTCACAGAAACTGTGTCCAGGCCACCCTGACTTTAGGCAAATGAGGGGCAAAGGAGCTGATTTTGGACACTGTCTTGGGCTGCGCCCCTCATGGAAACCTCCAGCCAGAGGTGAAGATGAGTTACTATATGGAATAAGATGAGGGCCATGTGGGAGTGTTTCGGTTTTAATTTTGGTCATTTGTGTGACAGTTGGAAGAAATGACTATGTCCACGTGGGCTTGAACTCTGGTGTGATTCCCCTTAGAGACTGGGTTTTGGAACTGAACTCAGAGAAGCATTGCCATGAATTTTGTTGGGATTTTAAGAGGCCACGCATGAAAGTCGCTCTTGGAAACTGAGACCTTGGCCCCGGGTGGATTTCCACAGAGGCCTGGGAAACTCAGCAAGGATATCAAATGATTTTATTCTTAAAGAAATGGCAGCCATAGTTGAGAGTCAAAACACACATGGACCTCACATTGTAGACCTCAATGGGCCTGGCCTAATGTGACCTTTTGTCCACTCTTTGGGAAGCCTTGCCTTTTAGAGATCTCCAGAGATTTCATTGAAATGAGCTTCCTCTCCATTTAATGTTTGCTGCATGAATTGAAACCCACAGGGCCTCCAACTTCATGCTTGAAAAATGGCTAGATAAATACCATGAAATTTTTGAAATTCCTATGACCAGGTGGCACTGGAGAAACATTGGATGTCCTGTTGCTGATTATGAGTATACCAGACAGTGCCTTGATTTACTGAGTTTCATGAAAATGGTGTAGAACAGAGATGCCAGTAAGTTGGAGCCTGCTGAGTAGTGGGTCTAGAGCAGTGGTGGGGAGGTGTTTGATAAAACAACCGTGGTAGGCCCATGTGGATCTACCATTGGATTCCAAAGGGCTTGTAACTGACATGGTGCAGCCAGCAGACCCTTATATGTAAAGGCATCTTGTTATATGGAGAGTCTTCAGATAAAAATGAAGAATCAGGTTGATATGGACAAGGGGGCAATGGGCCAAGCTGTGAGAGATAGAAGCCTAGTTGGTGCATTCCCTTGCAGACCCTGACCAACCACACGTGACACAACTCCCTCCAGCACTGTATCCCAGTTTAGCTCCTAGTATTTCGTGAAACAAATACCAAACTCACAGTGCAGCAGAAAAAACACCACAAAAAGTGGAGGAGGACCAAATGGCTTCACAGTCCACACGGGGAGACACTTAGTCTCCAGTGGCATCAGTTAACCTACAAAGAGAGGATTCAGCACTGCTTCATCTAGTTCTTTGGAAAATAAGAAACCATGTCCTCCAGGTCACATAGATGCAGACCCAGCTCTCATAGTCTCACTACAAAGGAAGCCAAATCTCCTGAAAACAACATATATTTCAAGTGCGGAATCTCAGAGGAGTTTCTCAAAAAGTTTTTAGGCCAGCAGAGCTCCATGTTTGTGGAGTGTTTACCCTGTCCCTTAGTTTTGGAAACTTTTCTACCACCTCCAAGGTTGTGAACTGCTGAGCATTTTCCATTCCAGATATGTATTCACTGATTTTGTAACTCCTCTCCTCTAATTGTGTCTTACTTGGGGTGAAGGTGGTGTCAAGGCATTCTTCCTGATGAGAGCGGGAGGAAATTGTGCAGCATATATTTACATACGCATTGGATTCATTTTCAAATTTTCCATTCGAAGTACTGAATCCCTGACATTAACCCATACCTGGTAGACTTAGACAGTTCATCCTAATATAATGGGGAAAATTAACCCAACACAATAGAAATACAAGCACTTCAGAGGAGACATGTTGTATAGGTGGACTTGACATTTGTATTATATAAGGTAGGAGTTATAAATCTAGTCAAATTTTAATTGAAATATTCTCCATGTGTTTTTAAACTTAACAAATATGTGAATTCTTGTTTCCCTTTTCTGTAGCCTATTCACACATGTATATTTATATGCATATATAGAATCCTACCAGGTATCACATGTACATTTTTGTGAGGTGGCTGTCTTGGCAGATACAAATTGTGAGAAGAGTTCACTCCTCCTAAATGCTGTTGGAAATGAAAATTCAACCTATAGGAGAGCGTCCTAGTACAACAACATTATACATAAACTCATGTTCAGTAAAATAAATATGTTTGCATCTGTGGATGATATATATTTACTGATGAATTTCGATTGGCATTTATATTGGTACTTTTTAATGTCTGTGAGTGTTGTGTGTGTGTGTGTGTGTGTGTGTGTGCGTGTGTGTGTGTGTGTATATATATATATATATATATAAATAGATAGATATATATAGATATATATATAGATGTAGATATAGATATAGATATACTCTCCAAATTTTTCAAAATATGGAATATATGTGTCTAATATACACTCTCTAAATTCATTCATGTTCATGTATGTGGATTTGTAATCAACTTTTCACAAGATTATAATCATAAATATTCATCCACTTGAAATACATATTTGTTTCCTAGTACTGAAAACTAACTTCAGTGAATTGTGCATACAAATCCTAATTATTCTACAGTAACTGACCCAGTCTAACATCAATGCAAGTAGACTCCTATGGGACATGATATGTAATTTGTCATTCATTTGTATTCGACACTGCTACATTATTGTTTCCTCAGTTTTTGCACATCATAGGATATACATTTCATCCACAAGTTCACAAATTAATAGGCATTTGTTTCAACTTTAATCACTTCTTGCTTCAGAACACATGTATTGTCAGGGTTTCTTGAATGGTCTTTTCATGAGACTTCTTTCCAAACACATTATTTTGAATTTCCATAATCATTTTGAAGCAAAACTCACACACTCTTTATGATAAACCAAAACATTAATATTTCCATTAGATATATAACTGGTTGGAATGAATGATTGTATATCAATATACGACTTCCTTTAATTTTTCAGATATCAGTTCAATTCATTATTTAAAGTTCAAAAAAGTTATATTATTTATTCACAGTATGGTCTATTCATGCTTTTTCTCTATGTTCATAGAAACAGGGTACACCTCTTTCTACCCCCGATTCTATTTTACATCTTCAATATATTGCTCCCAGAAATGGTGAAAGAATTACTCATGTCACCTCATTATCACAGTAATATTCTGGACAAAAAATAGAAAGGTCACACTTATGATTGTACCAAAGCCTAAATGGAAAGTGAACATGGATTTCTAAAAACATCCATTTCCAGGTTGCCTAATGCTGTCAATTGTCAATCCTATTGGTGACTACATTTTTGTTTTTTCCTAGTTTATATATTCAAACTCAACCCTGTTGAAAATGTCTAATTCTATCACTCACTTTATACTTTGCCTGATTCGTAATGTTTCTATTGATATCTGCTTTTCTACATATTTTCCCCAGTTCAACCTAGTGACTGACTCTTCATATGTGCTGAAATATACTTTCACTCTATAACTGAATGTCTATTGCTAAAGAACTTTTGGTCCAAATCCTATACTCACTCTTCTTCCGAAACCTACTGACTATCTTCCTAATCCTACTGAATATCCCTTTTTGACTAGATGTTCTCTTCTAAATTCAATCATCCAATGTACAAGGTCCTATGCCATTGTATATCAAATTATCTGAGACAAATTTGCAGAACATAATTCAAAGTTCAGTATCCCAATCAAGGGCAGAACCCTTCTGGGCTTCAAATCATACCTAGATTTCTGTTTTCATACTTATATTTCACCTCAATATTCTTGTAAATATTTCAGGTTCCCAATACCATTATTCATCGCACAGAGTCATACATAACCAAAATCAAACCTGATTTTAACCCCCAGTATACACTGTTCCCTCAATCATTTTACAGAAGAGCAGGGACAGAGTGGTTCTTACAATACAGGAGAGTTGGGGACCTTCCACATTAAGAGAACCTCAAATGTCCATGCACAAATCATACCTGGAGAAGTTGTAAGCAGGTATGAAGCACCTGAGAGAGCAAAAGTCATCTTCCATGGCAAACAACCTGGTCAGGATGAAGGGATGTGTCTGAATCGGCCTCTCTCTTCTTATTGTAGAGAACATGGACCAAACCAGGCCTGGGTGGAGAGCTGTTCCAGGGTGCCAATGGTTGATATACATTCTACCTTATGAAAGTGTCAGAGGAAGTAGGGGCAAACTCCATCTTATGTTACCCTTGGAAGCAACTGTTAGGACAAAGTGGTTGCCAAGGCAGTGACCTCATTCAGTTCCAAAGAATGTGACATACCTCAGTTCCTTGGTGATGGAACTCTCTTAACTTGATATCCAAGAAGCCAGGCAGCCAGAGGCAGTCCCAGTCCCAGTCCCAGTGGGCTCACTTGTTTGGATTTACCAAGGACAGAGTCAGTTTTCTTGGTACCTAATGATGTGAGGAAGGCCAAATGCCAGGAGAGCTCTGAAGATGGACCTTTCCTGAGAAAACAGGTAGTGGCTAACCACTTTTTCCTGACTTCTTCACAGAGTTGTTCAAGGAAACAAGATCGGAGAGAAGACAGGACATTTCGGGAAAACATAGTATGGCCCACCAGTCAGAGGACACCCCAGATAGTCACAGACCTACTTTGGGGAAGGAAGTGCCTTTGTGGGAGTGCGTGTGGGTTTGTTGTTTTGTCTCATGTTCTGAGAATAGATAGGAAAGTAGGTTTGTTTGGTTTGGAGTGGACAGTTTCTAGTAAGTCATTTGACACGGCGAGTGTTTCTGTTTCTGTGTATTCCACTGTGTCCATTGTTGTAGACATTAGAAAAGAGAATGCATTAATGGATGTGTCCTGTCTAGTATAAATCTTCCCATAATTCATCCTGCCAATATATAAATGGACTGCAGCTTGTCTTATCGATGTGCAACATCTGCTATCTTTCTAAGTTGTTGTTTTCTTCCCGAATTCTGGCCACTCTCCAGAATAGGCTCATGGATTTGTGTCCAAAATGGTACCACCTCCAAGCTCTGTGACATGGCCACGTACTGGATAGCTGAAGAGAATGGCGAGCATCTCAGAAAACTCAGATATCTGTGTGACCAGGAAAGTCTCAGTGCAGAAACCCTGCTTTGGGCCTTTTGCTTACTTATTGTTGTGTTGCACTGAATGTCTGGAAGGTCTTTGCCTCAGGCCACCCCTTTGTGAAGCCTGAAGAAAACAGTTTTCAAATGGAAATGAATGGGCCTCCCCTGTGGCTCTTTGCTTAATTGCTTTGGAAAGGGATGTGTCTTTATCAGACTCTTGGACCTGTGTGTGGCTGTGACTTAGATTCTCAGCACCTGATGGATCTTAAGAATGATCCCATGTGAGCTTCCAAACCCAAAATGGCAAAAAATATCATTCATTGTGAATGAAGTCTCTTGCTTTCCTCTGATAGGTTCCTGCACTCCATCAAATGAGAATAGGGATTCTTTGGGTCAAATGAGTTCTTCAAAGCCCTGAAGAGGTGCTTGTGTTTTCGCATGACTCGAAATCACCTAAAGAATCGATACCTAAATTCAGTTGGCCTCAAATTGGAGAAACACAGAAGTATTAACGGCAGGCTTATTTGTTCACTCCTCATTCACAGAAACGGTTTCCAGGCTACCCTGACTTTAGGCAAATGAGGGGCAAACGAGCTGATTTTGGACACTGTCTTGGGCTGCGCCCCTCATGGAAACCTCCAGCCAGAGGTTAAGATGATTGACTATATGGAATAAGATGAGGGCCATGTGGGAGTGTTTTTTTTTTTGTTTTGGTTTTAATTTTGTTCATTTGTGTGGCATTGGAAAAAATGACTGGGTGTACGTGGGCTTGATATCTGGTGTCATTCCTATTAGAGACTGGGTTTTGGAAATGAACTCAGAGAAGCATTGCCATGAATTTTGTTGGGATTTTAAGAGGCCACGCATGAAAGTCACTCTTGGAAACTGAGACCTAGGCCCCGGGTGGATTTCCACAGAGGCCTGGGAATTTCAGCAAGGATATCACATGATTTTATTCTTAAAGAAATGGCAGCCATAGTTGAGAGTCAAAACACACATGGACCTCACATTGTAGACCTCAATGGGCCTGGCCTAATGTGACCTTTTTCCACTCTTTGGGAAGCCTTGCCTGTGAGAGTTCTCCAGAGAATTCATTGAAATGAGCTTCCTCACCATTTAATGTTTTCTGAATGAATGGAAACCCCCATTGCCTCCAACTTCATGCTTGAAAAATGGCTAGATAAATACCATGAAATTTTTGAAATTCCTATGACCAGGTGGCACTGGAGAAACATTGGATGTCCTGTTGCTGATTATGAGTATACCAGACAGTGCCTTGACTTACTGAGTTTCATGAAAATGGTGTAGAACAGAGATGCCAGTAAGTTGGAGCCTGCTGAGTAGTGGGTCTAGAGCAGTGGTGGGGAGGTGTTTGATAAAACAACCGTGGTAGGGCCATGTGGATCTACCATTGGATTCCAAAGGGCTTGTAACTGACATGGTGCAGCCAGCAGACCCTTATATGTAAAGGCATCTTGTTATATGGAGAGTTTTCAGAGGAAAATGAAGAATCAGGTTGATATGGACATGGGGGCAATGGGGCAAGCAGTGAGAGATAGAAGCCTAGTTGGTGCATTCTCTTGTAGACCCTGACCCACCACACGTGACAGAACTCCCTCCAGCACTGTGTCCCAGTTTAGCTCCTAGTATTTCGGGAAACAAATACCAAACTCACAGTGCAGCAGAAAAATAACCACAAAATGTGGAGGAGGACCAAATGGCTTCGGTGTCCACACGGGGACACAATTTGTCTTCAGTGGCCTCAGTTTACCTACAAAGAGAGGATTCAGCACTGCTTCATCTTGTTCATTGGAAAATAAGAAACCATGTCCTCCAGGTCACATAGATGTAGACCCAGCTTTGATGGTCTCACTACATAGGAAGCCAAATCTCTTGAAAACAATATATAATTCAAGTGCGGAAGCTCAGAGGCAGTTTATCAAAAAGTTTTAATCCAGCAGAGCTCCATGTTTGTGGAGTGTTTACCCTGTCCCTTAGTTTTGGAAACTCCTCTACCTCCTCCAAGGTTGTGAGCTGCTGAGCATTTTACATTCCAGATATGTATTCACTGATTTTGTAACTCTTCTCCTCTAATTGTGTCTTACTTGGGGTGAAGGTAATGTCAAGGCATTCTTCTGGATGAGAGCGGGAGGATATTTGTGCAGCATATATTTACATACACATTGGATTCATTTTCCAATTTTCCATTCGAAGTAATGAATCCCTGACACTAACCCATACCAAGTAGACTCAGACTATTCATCCTAATATAATGGGGAAAATTAACCCAACACAATAGAAATACAAGTACTTCAGAGGAGACATGTTGTATAGTTGGACGTGACATTTGCATTATATTAGTTAGGAGATATAAATCTAGTCAAATTTTAATGGAAATATTCTCCATGTGTTTTTAAACTTAACAAATATGTGAATGCTTGTTTCCCTTTTCTGTAGCCTATTCACACAAGTATATTTATATGCATATATAGAATCCTACCAGGTATCACACGTACATTTTTGTGAGGTGGCTGTCTTGGCAGATACAAATTGTGAGAAGAGTTCACTCCTCCTAAATGCTGTTGGAAATGAAAATTCAACCTATAGGAGAGCGTCCGAGTAGAACAACATTATACATAAAATCATGTTCAGTAAAATAAATATGTTTGCATCTGTGGATGATATATATTTACTGATGAATTTCGATTCGCATGTATATTGGCACTTTTTAATGTCTGTGAGTGTTGTGTGTGTTTGTGTGTGTGTGTGTGTGTGTGTGTGTAGATATAGATATAGATATACTCTCCAAATTTTTCAAAATATGAAATATATATGTCTAATATACACTCTCTAAATTCATTCATGTTCATGTATGTGGATTTATAATCCACTTTTCACAAGATTATAATCAGAAATATTCATCCACCTGAAATACATATTTGTTTCCTAGTACTGAAAACTAACTTCAGTGAATGGTGCATACAAATCCTAATTATTCTACAGTAACTGACCCAGTCTAACATCAATGCAAGTAGACTCCTATGGGACATGATATGTAATTTGTCATTCATTTGTATTCGACACTGGTACATTATTGTTTCTTCAGTTTTTGCACATCATAGGATATACATTTCATCCACAAGTTCACAAATTAATAGGCATTTGTTTCAACTTTAATCACTTCTTGCTTCTGAACACATGTATTCTCAGGGTTTCTTGACTGGTCTTTTCATGAGACTTCTTTCCATACACATTATTTTGAATTTCCATAATCATTTTTAAGCAAACCTCACACACTCTTCATGATAAACCAAAACACTAATATTTCCATTAGATATATCACTGGTTGGAATGAATGATTGTATATCAATATACGATTTCCTTTACTTTTCAGATATCAATTCAATTCATTATTTCAAGTTCAAAAAAGTTATATTATTTATTCACAGTATGGTCTATTCATGCTTTTTCTCTATGTTCATAGAAACAGGGTACACCTCTTTGTACCCCGATTCTTATTTTACATCTTCAATATATTGCTCCCAGAAATGGTTAAAGAAATACTCATGTCACCTCATTATCACAGTAATATTCTGGACAAAAAATGGAAAGGTCACACTTATGATTGTACCAAATCCTAAATGGAAGGTGAACATGGATTTCTAAAAACATCCGTGTCCAGGTTGCCTAATGCTGTCAATTGTCAATCCTATTGGTGACTACATTTTTGTTTTTTCCTAATTTATATATTCAAACCCAACCCTGTTGAAAATGTCCAATTCTATCACTCACTTTATAATTTGCCTGATTTCGTAATGTTTCTATTGATATCTGCTTTTCTACATATTTTCCCCAGTTCAACATAGTGACTGACTCTTCATATGAGCTGACATTTACATTCACTCTATAACCAAAAGTGTATTGCTAAAGAACTTTTGGTCCAAATCCTATACTCACTCTTCTTCCTAAACCTACCGCCTATCTTCCTAATTGTACTGAATATCCCTTTTTGACTGGATGTTCTCTTCTAAATTAAATCATCCAATGTACAAAGTCCTATGCCATTGTATATCGAATTATCTGAGACATCTTTGGAGAACATAATTCAAAGCTAAGTATCCCAATCAAGGGCAAAACCCTTCTGGGCTTCAAATCATACCTAGATTTCTCTTTTCATACTTATATATCACCTCTATATTCTTGTAAATATTGCAGGTTACCAATACCATTATTCATCGCACAGAATCGTTCGTAACCCAAATCAAACCTGTTTTTAACCCCAAGTATACACTGTTCCCTCAATCATTTTACAGAAGAGCAGGGACAGAGTGGTTCTTACAATACAGGAAAGTTGGGGACCTTCCACCTAATGAGAACCTCAAATGTCCATGCAAAAATGATACCTGGAGAAGTTGTACACAGGTATGAAGCAACTGAGAGAGCAAAAGTCATCTTCCATGGCAAACAACCTGGTCAGAATGAAGGGATGTTTCTGAATCTGCATCTCTCTTCTCATTGTAGAGAAGAGGGACCAAACCAGGCCTTAGTGGAGAGATGTTCCCGGGTGCCAATGGTTGATATACATTCTACCTTATGAAAGTGTCACAGGAAGTAGGGGCAACCTCCATCTTATGTTACCCTTGGAAGCAACTGTTTGGACAAAGTGGTTGCCAAGGCAGTGACCTCATTCAGTTCCAAAGAATGTGACATACCTCATTTCCTTGGTGATGGAACTCTCTGAACTTCGAATCCAAGAAGCCAGGCACCCAGATGCAGTCCCAGTCCCAGTCCCAGTGGGCTCACTTGTTTGGATTTCCCAAGGACAGAGTCAATTTTCTTGGTACCTAATGATGTGAGAATGGCCAAATGTCAGGAGAGCTCTGAAGGTGGACCATTTCTGAGAAAACAGGTAGTGGATAACCACTTTTTCCTGACATCTTCACAGAGTTGGTCAAGGAAACACAATCTGAGAGAAGACAGGCCATTTCGGGGGAACATTGTATGGCCCACTGGTCAGAGGACACTCCGGATAGTCACAGACCTACTTGGGGGAAGGAGGTGCCTTTGTGGGAGTGGGTGTGGGTTTGTTGTTTTGTCTCATGTTCTGAGAATAGATAGGAAAGGCGGTTTGTTTGGATTGGACTGGACAGTTTCTAGTAAGTCATTTGACACGGCGAGTGTTTCTGTTTCTGTGTATCCCACTGTGTCCGTTGTTGTACACATTAGAAAAGAGAATGCATTAATGGATGTGTCCTGTCTAGTATAAATCTTCCCATAATTCATCCTGCCCAATATATGAATGGACTGCAGCTTGTCTTATCGATGTGCAACACCTGCTATCTTTCTAAGTTGTTGTTTTCTTCCTGAATTCTGGCCACTCTCCAGAATAGGCTCATGGATTTGTGTCCTAAATATGTACCACCTCCAAGCTCTGTGACATGACCATGTACTAGATAGCTGAAGAGAATGGCGAGCATCTCAGAAAACTCAGATATCAGTGTGACCAGGATAGTCTCAGTGCAGAAACCCTGCTTTGGGCCTTTTGCTTACTTATTGTTGTGTTGCACTGAATGTCAGGAAGGTCTTTGCCTCAGGCCACCCCTTTGTGAAGCCTGAAGAAAACAGTTTTCAAATGGAAATGAATGGGCCTCACCTGTGGCTCTTGCTTAATTGCTTTCGAAAGGGATGTGTCTTTATCAGCCTCTTGGACCTGTGTGTGGCAGTGACTTAGATTCTCAGCACCTGATGGATCTTAAGAATGATCCCATGTGAGCTTCCAAAACCAAAATGGCAAAAAATATCATTCATTGTGGATGAAGTCTCTTGCCTTCCTCTGTTAGGTTCCTGCACTCCATCAAATGAGAATAGGGATTCTTTCGGTCAAATGAGTTTTTCAAAGCCCTGCAAAGGTGCTTGTGTTTTTGCATGACTCTAAATCACCTAAAGAATCGATATCTAAAATCAGTAGGCGTCAAATTGGAGGAACACAGAAGTATTAACGGCAGGCTTATTTGTTCACTCCTGGTTCACAGAAACTGTGTCCAGGCTACCCCGACGTTAGGCAAATGAGGGGCAAACGAGCTGATTTTGGACACTGTCTTGGGCTGCGCCCCTCATGGAAACCTCCAGCCAGAGGTTAAGATGATTCCCTATATGGAATAAGATGAGGGCCATGTGGGAGTGTTTTGGTTTTAATTTTGGTCATTTGTGTGGCATTGGAAAAAATGACTGGGTACACGTAGGCTTGAACTCTGGTGTGATACCCCTTAGAGACTGGGTTTTGGAACTGAACTCAGAGAAACATTGTCATGAATTTTGTTGGGATTTTAATAGGCCAAGCATGAAAGTCGCTATTGGAAACTGAGACCTAGGCCCCGGGTGGATTTCCAAAGAGGCCTGGGAATCTCAGCAAGGATATCACATGATTTTATTGTTAAAGAAATGGCAGCCATAGTTGAGAGTCAAAACACACATGGACCTCACATTGTAGACCTCAATGGGCCTGGCCTAATGTGACCTTTTGTCCACTCTTTGGGAAGCCTTGCCTGTGAGAGTTCTCCAGAGAATTCATTGAAATGAGCTTCCTCACCATTTAATGTTTGCTGCATGAATTGAAATCCACAGTGCCTCCAACTTCATGCTCGAGAAATGGATAGATAAATACCATGAAATTTTTAAAATTCCTATGACCAGGTGGCACTGGAGAAATATTGGATGTCCTGTTACTGTTCATGAGTATACCAGACTGTGCCTTGATTTACTGAGTTTCATGAAAATGATGTAGAACAGAGATGCCAGTAAGTTGGAGCCTGTTGAGTAGTGGGTCTAGAGCAGTGGTGGGGAGGTGTTTGATACAACATCCGTGGTAGGGCCATGTGGATCTACCATTGGATTCCAAATGGCTTGTAACTGACATGGTGCAGCCAGCAGACCCTTATATGTAAAGGCATCTTGTTATATGGAGAGTTTTCAGAGGAAAATGAAGAATCAGGTTGATATGGACAAGGGGGCAATGGGGCAAGCTGTGAGAGATAGAAGCCTAGTTTGTGAATTCTCTTGCAGACCCTGACCCACCACTCGTGACACAACTCCCTCCAGCACTGTGTCTCAGTTTAGCTCCTAGTATTTCGTGAAACAAATACCAAACTCACAATGCAGCAGGAAAAACACCACAAAAAGTGGTGGAGGACCTAATGGCTTCACAGTCCACATGGGGAGACACTTAGTCCCCAGTGGCCTCAGATTACCTACAAAGAGAGGATTCAGCACTGCTTCATCTTGTTCATTGGAAAATAAGAAACCATGTCCTCCAGGTCACATAGATGCAGACCCAGCTTTGATGGTCTCACTACAAAGGAAGCCAAATCATCTGAAAACAACATATATTTCAATTGCGGAAGCTCAGACGCAGTTTCTCAAAAAGTTTTTAGGCCAGCAGAGCTCCATGTTTGTGGAGTGTTTACCCTGTCCCTTAATTTTGGAAACTCCTCTACCACCTCAAAGGTTGTGAACTCCTGAGCATTTTCCATTCCAGATATGTATTCACTGATTTTGTAACTCTTCTCCTCTAATTGCGTCTTACTTGGGGTGAAGGTAATATCAAGGCATTGTTCTGGATGAGAGCGGGAGGATATTTGTGCAGCATATATTTACATACACATTGGATTCATTTTCCAATTTTCCATTCAAATACTGAATCCCTGAAACTAACCCATACCTAGTAGACTCAGACTATTCATCCTATTATAATGGGAAAAATTAACCCAACACAATAGAAATACAAGCACTTCAGAGGAGACATGTTGTATAGTTGGACTTGACATTTGCATTATATAAGGTAGGTGTTATAAATCTAGTCAAATTTTAATGGAAATATTCTCCATGTGTTTTTAAATTTAACAAATATGTGAATTCTTGTTTCCCTTTTCTGTAGCCTATTCACATATGTATATTTATATGCACATATAGAATCCTACCAGGTATCACACGTACATTTTTGTGAGGTGGCTGTCTTGGCAGATACAAATTGTGAGAAGAGTTCACTCCTCCTAAAACTGTTTTAAATGAAAATTCAACCTATAGGAGAGCGTCCTAGTAGAACAACATTATACATAAACTCATGTTCAGTAAAATAAATATTTTTGCATCTGTGGATGATATATATTTACTGATGAATTTCTATTGGCATTTATATTGGTACTTTTTAATGTCTGTGAGTGTTGTGTGTGTGTGTGTGTGTGTATAGATATAGATATAGATATAGATATAGATAGATATAGATATATTCTCCAAATTTTTGAAAATATGGAATATTTTTGTCTTATTTTGCACTTCCTAAATTTTTCATATTCATGAATGTGTATTTATAATCATCTTTTCTCAAGATTATTCTCAGAAACATTCATATACCCTACTAGACTCTGACTACTAATACTAATATAATGGAGAAAAATATCCCAAACAGAATAGAAATACAAGCATTTCAGAAGGGACATGGTGTATAGTTGGACTTGCCTTTTGCATGATATAAGGTAGGAGTTATAAATCTATTCAATTTGCTGAAATACTTTTCCATATGTTATTTTTTTTTTGACACAAAACAAAATTTAATCTTCGAAAACTAAATAAAATTGACACATCCTTAACCAAGCTAATGAAGAAAAAAAACCTCAAATTACTAAAATTAAGGATCGTAAAAGAACTTTTACAGAGTACACAACTAAAATACAGAGAATAATTAAAAACTAATTTGAAAATTTATACTCTAATAAATTAAAATACCATGATGACATCAATAAAATTTTAGAGATATACCCAAACTGAATTAGTAGGACATGAACAATTTAAACTAATCCATTTCAAGCAATGAAATAGAAGTTGCTGTCAACAGCCTACCAATCAAGCAAGGCCCAGGAACAGACAGATTCTCAGTCAAGTTCTACAAGACCTTCAAAGAAGCATTCATCACAATACTCCTCAAATTATTCCATAAAATAGAAAAGCATGGAACTCCTCCAAACTCATTTCATGAGGATAGTATCACTCACATACCAAAATCAGACAAAGACACATCAAGGAAAGAAAACTTCAGAGCAATATTCCTGACAAACATATATACAAAAATTCTCAATAAAATTCTTTTTTTAAGCCAAAGTTAATCAAAAGGGATAAAGAGGGACACTACACACTATTCCATGTGTTTTTAAAGTTAAGAAATATATGAATTCCTGTGTCCCTTTCTCTGTAGCCTATTAAGCACATGTATTTTTATATGCACAAATAGAATCCTACCTGGTTTCACACGTACATTCTTGTGAGGTGGCTGACTTGGCAGATACTATTTGTGAGAAGAGATCACTCCTCCTAAATGCTGTTGGTACAGAAAATTCAACCCATGGGTGAGCTTCCTAGATGAACAACATTCTACATACATCCATGTTCAGTAAAATGAATATTTTGGGATATGCGGATGAGTTATTTTTCATGATGAATTTCGATTGACATATATATTGTGACATTATAATGTGTGTGTGTTTGTGTGTCTCTATATATATATATATATATATATATATATATATATATATATAGTCTCCAGATTTTCCAAAATATGAAATATATGTCTTCTTATACACCGCCTGAATTCATTCATATTCATATATGTGGATTTATAATTAACTTTTAACAAGTTTATTCTCAGAAATATACATCCACTGACATACATATTTGTTTCCTAGTACTGAAAACTAACTTCAGGGAAGGGTTCTTACAAATCCTAATATTTCTAGAGTAACTGACCAAGTTTAACATCAATGCAAATACATTCCTATTTGATATGATGTGTTTGTTAAAGTTCATTTTTATTCAAACTTGGTACGTTATTATTTATTCAGTTTATGGACATCATAAAATATATCCTTTCATTCACAAGTTCACAAATTTATAAATATTTGGTTCACTTTCAATCACTTCCTCCTTCGGAACACATATATTCCTTCATGTTTCTTCACGGGTCTTTTCACTGGACTTCTTTCTAAACACGTTATTTTCGATTGAATAATCATTTTTGAAGCAAAACTCACACACTATTCATGATAAACGGTAACCCTAATAATACCATTAGATATATAACTGGTTGGAATTAATGTACGTATATCAATATATGATTTCCTCTATATTTTCAGATATTAAAACAATCCATTATTTAAATTTGGAACCAGTCATATAATTTTTTCACAGTATGGTCTATTAATGCATCATCTCTATATTCATCAACACAGGGTAAACCTATTAGTATCCCCAGTACTAATTCATATGTTTTCAAAATATTGCTCCCAGAAAAGGTGGAAGAAATACTCATGTCACCTGATCTACATATACATATTATCACAGTAATATTCTGGACACAAAATGCAAAGGTCACCGTTATGATTGCAATAAAGCCTCAATGGAATGTGAACATGGATTACTAAAAACATCCATGCCCAGTTTGCCTAATGCTCTCAAATGTCAATCCAATTGGTGACTACATTTTTGTTTCTTTTTAAGATTATGTATTCAACCTCAACCCTGTTGAAAATGTCTAATCCTATCACTCACGTTATACTTTGCCTGATTTCCTAATGTCTCTATTGATGTCTGCTTTCTTACATATTTTTTCCCAGTTCATCATTGTGCCCGACTTTTCACATATGGTGCCATTAATATTCACTCTCTAACCGAAACCTATTGCTAAAGAACTTTTGGTCCAAATCCTAGACTCACTCTTCCTTCTAAACCTACGGACTATCTTTCTAATCCTACACACTATCCCTTTTTTACTGGATGTTCTCTTCTACATTCAATCATCTGAGGTACAGGGTCTTATGCCATTGTATATCGATTTAACTGAGACCTCGGTGCAAAACATTACTCAAGCTAAGGATCCCAATCAAGGGCCCAAATCCTTCTGGGCTTAAAATATTACCTAGATTTCTGTTTTCATACTTATATTTTACCTCTATATTCTTTTAAATATCGCTGGTTCCCAATACCATTATTCATCCAGCAGAATGATTCCTAAGCCAAATGGAACATGCTATTGACCCTAACCATACAATGTTCCCTCAATCTCACTTTACAGAAGAGGAGGGATAAAGTTGATATTACAATACAGGAAGTTAGGAGATCTTCCACCTGCTGAGTACCTCAAAATCCATGCAGAAATAATCCCTGGAGAAGATGTTGGCAGCTATGAAAGACCTGAGAGAACAAAAGTCATATTCCATGGCAAACAACATGGTCAGGATGAAAGGATGTGTCTGAGTCATCCTCTCTATTTTTAATGCAGGGAAGATGGACCAAAGCAGGCCTGTGTGGAGAGCTGTTCCCAGGTGACTATGGTTTCTATACCATTCTAACATGTGAATGTATCACAGGAAGTAGGGCAGCCTCCATGTCAGGAGACACTAGGACGCAACTGTTAGGACAAAGTGGTGGCCAAGACAGGGACCTCATTTATTTCCTGAAGGTAGTGACCTCACCTCATTTCCTTGGTGATGGAACTCTCTGAATTTTGTGATCCAGGAAGCAAGGCACCCAGAGCCAGTCCCAGTCCCAGTTGCAGTGGGCTCACTTGTTTGGATTCACTAAAGACAGAGTCAGTCTTTCTTGGTACCTACTGATGTAAGGGTTGCCAAATACCAAGAAAGCTCTGAAGAGGGGTCTTTCCTGAGAGGACAGGAATTGGCTCACCACTGCCTCCTGACAACTTCACAGAGTTGACCAAGGAGACCAGATGTGAGACAGAAAGGCCATTTCTGGGGAACACCATATGGCCTACCA
Organism: Callospermophilus lateralis; assembly: GCF_048772815.1. Taxonomy (NCBI): domain Eukaryota; kingdom Metazoa; phylum Chordata; class Mammalia; order Rodentia; family Sciuridae; genus Callospermophilus; species Callospermophilus lateralis. The sequence goes on from NW_027517981.1 coordinate 23,137, forward strand.
GTCAGAGGACACTCCAGATAGTGACAGACCTACTTGTGGGAAAAAGTTGCATTTGTGGGTGTTGGTTTGTGTTTGTGGTTTTTTTCTCATGTTCTGAGAATAGGTAAAAAAGGAGGTTTGTTTGGTTTGGAGTGGACTGTTTCCAGTAAGTCATTTGACAAGGAGACTGTTTCTATGTCTGTGTATCCCACTGTATTTTTCTTTGTAGATATTAGAAAAAAAATAGCTCATTGGTTGTGTCCTGTCTAGTAGAAAGCTTCCCAGCATGCATCCTTTCCAATTAATGAATGGACTGAGGCTTGCCTTATCCATGGGCAACACCGGCTATCTACCTAATTTTCCATTTTTTCATGAATTCTGGCCACTCTCAAGATTAGTATCATGTATTTTTGTACAAGATATGTACCACCTCCAAGCTCTGTGACATGGCCATGTACTGGATAGCTGAAGGGAATGGCGAGCATCTCAGAAAACTCATATATCAGAGTAACCAGGAAAGTCTCCGTGGAGAAACCCTGCTTGGGGCCTTTTGATTACCTATTGTTCTGTTGCTCTGAATGTCAGAAAGGTCTTTGCCTCAGGCCACCCCTTTGTGAAGCCTGAAGAAAACAGTTTTAAAATGGAAATGAATGGGCATCACCTGTGGCTCTTTGCTTCATAGCTTTGGAAATGGATGTGTCTGAATCAGCCTCTTGGCCCTGTGTGAGCCTGTGGTTTAGATTTTCAGCACCTGATGAATCTAAAGAAAGATCCCATGTGGGCATCCAAAACCTAAATGGAAAAAAGATCAGTGATTGTGGATGATGCCTCTCGCCTTCCTCTGTAAGATTCCTGACCTCCATCAAGTGAGAATAGGGATCATTTGTGTCAAATAAGTTCTTCAAAGGGCTGCAGAGGGGAGACAATAGGTGCTTGGGTTTTCTTATAACTCCAATTCACACTAAAAATCTATACCCCACAGTCAGTATGCCTCAAATTTGAGAAGTGGAGTAGTATTAACGGCAGGCCTATTTGATCACTTCTGTTTCACACTAACGTTGTCCAGGCCACCCTGACTTTAGGCAAATGAGGGGCAAGGGAGTTTATTTTTGACACTGTCTTGGGCTGTGCCCCTCATGGAAACCTCCAGCTAGAGGTTATGATTAGTGTCTATATAAAAGATGAAGAGGGCCGTGTGAGAGTGTTTTGGTTTTAATTGTCATCATTTGTGTAGCAATTGGAAGAGATGCCTGGGTCCACCTGGGCTTGAACTCTGTTGTGATTCCCCTTAGAGACTGAGTTGTGTAACTGACCTCAGAGAAGTATTGCCATGAATTGTGTTGGGATTTCAGGAGGCCACACATGAGATTCACCATTGGAATCTGAGATCTTGGCCCAGGGTGACTTTACACAGAGCACTGGGAATCTAAGCCAGGATATCACAAGATTTTATTCTGAAAGATTCCAGCCATAGTTGAGAGTCAAAACACACATGCAACTCACATTGTAGACCTCAATGGGCCTGACTTCATGAGACCTTTTGCCCACTCTTTGGGAAGCCTTGCCTGTGAGAGTTCACCAGAGCTTTCATTGAAATGAGATTCCTAACCATTTATTGGTTCCTGTATAAATTGAATCCCACAGTGCCTCCAACTTCATTATTGAAAAATATCTAGATATATACCATGAATTTTTTGAAATTACCATGACCAGGTGGCACTGGAGAACATTTGGATGTCCTGTTGCTAATCATGATTGTACCAGACAGTGCCTTAATTGACTGTGTTTCATGAAAATGCTGTAGAACATAGATGCCAGTAAGTTGGAGCCTGCAGACTAGTGGGCATAAAGCAGTGGAGTGTAGGTGTGTGAAAAAACATCAGTTGTGGGTCCACGTGGATCTGGCATTGGCTTAGAAATGACTTGTCACTGACATGGTACATCCAGCAGACCCTTCTATGTAAAGGCATCTTGTTATATGGAGAGGATTCCTGCCAATGATCAGAATAAGGGGGCTATTGTCGAGTTGAAAAGCTATGTGGGATTTAAGCCTCATTGGTGCATTTTACTGCAGACCCTCACCCACCACATATGAGAGTACATCCTCCAGCACTGTGTCCCAGTGGAGCTCCTTGTATTTCGTGAAGCCAATACAAAACTCACAGTGCAGCAGTAAGAAACACCACGAAAGTGGAGCATGAACAAATGGCTTTACAGACAACACGGTTAGATACTTAGACCCCAGTGGCCAAAGTTTCCCTACAAATAGAGAATTCAGCACTGCTGCCTCATGTCCACTAGAAAATAAGGAACCATGTCATCCAGGTCACATAGATGGAGACCCAGCATTGATGGTCTCACTACAAAGGAAGCAAAAGCTCCTGACAAAAACATATTTCAACTGCCCAACCTCAGAGACAGTTTCTCAAAAAGTCATTAGGCCAGCAGAGCTCCATGTTTGTGAAGTGTTTACCCTCTCCCTTTTTGTAAACTGTTCTACCTCCTACAAGTTTGTGAAGTTCTGAGCATTTTCCTTTCCACATATGTATTCACAGATTTTCTAACTCTTCTCCACTAATTGTGTCTTATTTGGGGCGAAGGTAATGTCAAAGCATTGTTCTGGCTGAGAGTGGGAAGATTTTTGTGTAGCACATATTTGCATACATATTAGATTCATTTTCCTATTTTCCATTTGAAATACTGAATCCCTGACACTAACCCATACCCTACTAGACTCTGACTACTAAACCTAATATGATGGAGAAAAAGAAACCTAACAGAATAGAAATACAGGCCTTTCATAGGAGGCATGGTGTATACTTGGACTTGCCTTCTGCTTTATCAATGGTATGTGTTATAAATCTAGTCAACTTTTCATTGTAATACTTCTCCATGAGTTTTTAAAGTTAACACATATGTAAATTTCTGTCTCCCTTTCTCTGTAGCCTATTCATCAAATGTATTTTTTTATGCATTTTTAGAATTCTACCTGGTATCACATGTACATTCTTGTGAGATCGCTTATTTTGGAAGATACAAATTGTGAGAAGAGATCGCTCCCTCTAAATACAGATGGAACTGGAATTTCCACCTATGGGTGAATTTCCTAGATGAACAATATTATGTATAAATAAATGTTCAGTAAAATGAATATTTTTGGATACGTGGATGATATATATTTCATGATGAATTTCGAATGGCATATATATTGCTACATTTTAATGTCTGTGTATGTGTGTATCTATCTATTTATCTATCTATCTATATAGATATAGATATCTACTCTTAAGATTTTCAAAATATGAAATATATGTGTCTTATTATACACTCCCTAAGTAAACTCATGTGTGTGTATGTAGATTTATAATCAACTTTTCACAAAATTATTCTTAGAAATATTCATCCACCTTAAATACATATTTTTTCCTAGTACTGAAAAGTAAATTAAGTGAATGGTGTATACAATTCGTAATATTTCTACAGTGACTGAACCAGTTTCACATCAATGTAAGTAGACACCTATGGGACCATGATGTGTATTTTGAAGTTCATTTTTATTCAGACACTGGTACATTACTATTTCTGCAGTTTATGGACATTATAGGATATATCCTTTCATCCACAATTTCACAAATTTATAGGCATTTGGTTCACTTTCAATCACTTCCTACTTCAGAACACATGTATTCCTCCATGTTTCTTGACTGTTCTTTTCATGAGATTCTTTCCAAACACAGTATTATTGATTTCCATAATCACTTTTGAAGCCAAACTCACACACTCTTCATGATAAACCATAACGCTAATATTACCATTAGATGTATAACTGGTTGGAATGAATGTATGTATATCAATATAAGATTTCCTATATATTTTCAGATATCAATTCAATCCATTATTTAACGTTTGAACCAGTTATATTATTTATTCACAGTATGGTCTATTAAGGCATCATCTCTATATTCGTAGACCGATGGTATACCTGTTTGTATCCCCAATACTAATTTTTAAGTCTTTAAAATATTGCTTTCAGAAATGGTGGAAGAAATACTGTAGTCACCTGATATACATATACATTTCATCACGGTAATATTCCTGAAACAAAATGCAAGGGTCACACTTATGATTGTATCAAAGCCTATATTGAAAGTGAGCATGTATTACTAACAACATCCATGCCCTGATTAACTAATGATCTCAAATATCATTCCTATTGGTGACTACATATTTGTTTCTTCCTAAGATTATATATTGAAACTGAACCCTGTTAAAAATGTCTTATCCTATCACCCACTTTGTACTTTGCCTTATTTCCTAATGTCTCTATTGATATCTGCTTTCCTACACATTTTCCCCAGTTTATCACTGTGACTGACTGTTCACATATGCTGATATTTACACTCACTCTCTAATCAAAACTCTATATCTAAAGAACATTTGGTCCAACTCCTCGACTCACTCAAATGGATTCTTCAAAGCCCTGCAGAGGGTAGCCCATAGTTGCTTGAGTTTTCTCATGACCCCAATTCACATAAAGAATCTATACCCCACAGAGAATAGGCCTCAAATTGGAGAAGTAGAGCAGTATTATTGGCAGGCCTATTTGATCACTCCTGCTTCACAGGAAGAGTTTCCATGCCACCCTGACTTTAGGCAAATGAGAGGCATGTGAGCTTATATTGGACACTGTCTTAAGCTGCGCCCTTCATGGAAACCTCCAGCCAGAGGTTATGATGAGTCTCTAAATTGAAGAAGATGAGGGCCATGTGTGAGTGTTTTGGTTTAATTGTGGTCATTTGTGTGGTGGTTGGAAGAGATGACTGGGTCCACCTGTGCTTGAACTCTGGAGTGATTCCCCTTAGAGACTGAGTTCTGGAACAGATCTCAGAGAAGTATTGGCATGAATTGTGTTGGGATTTTAGGAGGCCACGCATGAGAGTTGCCCTTGGAGACTGAGATCTAGGCCCAGGATAGCTTTCAAAGAGCACTGGGAATCTCAGCCAGGATATCACATGACTTTATTCAGAAAGACTTGGAAGCCATAGTTGAGAGTCAAAAAAAACATGGCCCTCAATTGTAGACCTCAATGGGCCTGGCTTAATGTGACCTTTTGGCCACTCTTTGGGAAGCCTTGCCTCTGAGAGTTCTCCCGAGCTTTAATTTAAATGAGCTTCCTCACCATTTCATGGTTCCCGAATGAATTGAATGCCACAGTGCCTCCAAATTTATCTTTGAAAATTGGCTAGATAAATACCATGAAATTTTTTAAAATTCTTATGAACAGGTGGCACTGGAGAACCTTTGGATGTCTATTGCTGATCACGAGTGTACCAGACATTGCATTGATTGACTGGGTTTCATGAAAACGGTGAGAACAGAGATGCCAGAATGTTGAGGCCTGCTGACTAGTTGGCCTAGAGCAGTGGTGGGCAGGTGTATGATAAAACATCTGTCCTGGGGCCATGTGGATCTGCCATTGGCTTCCAAATGCCTTGTGACTGACATGGTGCAGCCAGCAGAACCATACAAGTTAACGGACCTTATTATATGGAGAGGTTTCAGGGCAATATTCAGAATCAGGTTGATATGGACATGGGTGCAAGCTTTTGGGGATAGAAGCCTGGTTGGTGCATTCTCCTGCAGACCCTCACCCACTACACGTGAGAGTACTCTCTATAGCACTGTGTCCCAGTTTTTCTTTTTGTATTTTGTGAAGCCAATACCAAACTCCCAGTGCAGCAGTAAGAAACACCACGAAAAGTGAAGTATGACCAAATGGCTTCACAGACCACATGGTTAGACACTTAGACCCCAGTGGCCTCAGTTTACCTACAAAGAGAGAATTCAGAACTGCTGCCTCATGTTCTATTGCAAATAAGGAACCATGTCATCCAGGTCACATAGATGCTGACGCAGCTTTGATGGTCTCACTACAAAGGAAGCGAAAGCTCCTGACAACAACAAACATTTCAAGGGCCCAAACTCAGAGGCAGTTTCTCAGAAATTAATTAGGCCACCAGAGCTCCATGTTTGTGAAGTGTTTACCCTTTACCTTACTTTTGGAAATTCCTCTACCACCTCCAAGGTTGTGAACTCCTGAGCATTTTCTTTTCCAGATATATATTCACAGATTTTCAAACTCTTCTCCACTAATTGTGTATTACTTGTGGTGAAGGAACTATCAAGGCATTTTTTTGGATGACAGTAGGAAGATTTTTGTCTAACAAATATTCGCATTCACATTAGATTCATTTCCCTATTTTCCATTTGAAATACTGAATCCCTGACACTAACCCATACCCTACTAGACTCTGACTACTAATCCTAATATGATGGAGAAAAAGAAACCTAACAGAATAGAAATACAGGCCATTCATAGGTGGCATGGTGTATACTAGGACTTGCCTTCTGCTTTATCAAGTGTATGTGTTATAAATCTAGTCAACTTTTCATTGTAGTACTTCTCCATGAGTTTTTAAAGTTAACACATATGTAAATTTCTGTCTCCTTTTCTCTGTAGCCTATTCATCTCATGTATTTTATTATGCATATTTAGAATCCTACCTGGTATCACACATACATTCTTGTGAGCTCACTGTTTTTGGATGATACAAATTGTGAAAAGAGATCACTCCCCCTAAATACCGATGAAACTGAAAATTCAACAAATTGGTGAATTTCCTAGATGAACAACATTATACATAAATCCATGCTCAGTAAAAAGAATATTTTTGGATATGAGGATGATATATATTTCATGATGAATTTTGATTGGCATATATATTGCTACATTTTAATGTCTGTGTTTTTATCTTTATATATATATATATATATATATATATATATATATATATATATATATATATATACTCTCCAGATTTTTCACAATATTAAATATATGTGTCTTATTATTCACTCCCTAAATACATTCATATTCATGTATGTGGATTTGTAATCAAATTTGCACAAGATTATTCTCAGAAAAATTCATCCACATAAAATACATATTTATTTTCCAGTACTGAAAACAAACTTCGGTGAATTGTGCTTACAAATCCTAATATTTGCATGGTAACTGACCCAGTTTAACATTAATGCAAGTATAATCCTATGGGACATGATGTGTATTTTGAAGTTCATTTTTATTCAACAGTGGTACATTACTATTTCTTCAGTTGATGGATATCATAGGATATAACTTTTCATCCACAAGTTCACAAATCTGCAGGCATTTGGTTCACTTTCAATTACTTCTTGCTTCAGAACATATGTATTCCTCCATGTTTCTTGACTGTTCTTTTCATGAGATTCTTTCCAAACACATTATTTTCGATTTCCATAATCATTTTTGAAGGAAAGAGGCGCCTTACTTACCCCCAGAAAGGTTCGTTGAGGTCTCCTTGTCCTGCGCTGCGTGATTCCCGGCCAATGCACCAAATGTAAGGTTCCGGCGAATGTTGGAGGAAGAGACCATCAAGAAACTGCGGCTCATGCAACAGTAAAAGCCGTTTATTGAGGATCCAATCCAGCATGCTGGGGCTACGTGCTCACTCAAGATGGGAGAGCATCCCAGAGCCCCGAGCAGGGGTTGAGCAGTGCTTAAGTACACTTTTTGGGCAGGGCGGGACTTTACATATATTACAGTCTCCTTTAAGAAATCATCATACACCACGGGAAAATCAAACAACAATTCCTAAACATGATTAGTTCATTTATTGGTGGGAACATGTAAGGCGGGAGTGATAGGTCAGTTCTAAAGCGGGGTACACATTCAAAATGATTGGTTTAGGCCCTGCAATGCCTATGTGCCAGGCCTCACAGGGTCCTAGGTTATTAAAAAACCAGGCGGTCAGGGGGAATATTTACTGGGTAGTCCGGGAATTGTCCTACAAGCTACAGGAATTTCAGGTTTTGCGTGTAGCATAGGAACTTAACAATACCTGGTCCTTTACATTTTAACTCAAGCCTTGCTGCTTAAAAACTTTACAACACCCGGTCTTTTACACTTTAACTTTTACACTTTAATTTCAATTTCTTTTACGCTTACAGATCACTCCTGGTGCACAAGAAGGGTGTCCAAGCCACCCTGACTTTAGGCAAATGAGGGCCAAGGGAGCTTATTTTGGACACTGTCTTGGGCTGTGCCCCTCATGGAAACCTCCAGCCAGATGTTATGATGAGTGCCTTTATGGAAGAAGAGGAGGGCAATGTGGGATTGTTTTGGTATTAATTGTGGTCATTTGTGTGACGGTTGGAAGAGATGACAGGGTCCACCTGGGCTTGAAGTCTGGTGTGAATCCCCTTAGAGACTGAGTTCTGGAACTGACCTCAGAGAAGTATTGCATGAATTGTGTTGAAATTTTAGGAGGCCACGCATGAGAGTCGCTCTTATAAAGTGAGATCAAGGCCCAGGGTGGCTTTCCACAGAGCACTGGGAATATCAGCCAAGATATCCCATGATTTTATTCTTAAAGACTTGGTAGCCATAGTTGAGAGTCAAAACACACATGGAACTCACAACGTATACCTCAATGGGCCTGGCTATATTTGACCTTTTGGCCACTCTTTGGGAAGCCTTGCCTATGAGAGTTCTCCAGAGTTTCATTGAAATGAGCTTCCTCAACATTTAGTGGTTCTTGAAACCCACAGTGCCTCCAACTTCATCCTTGAAAAATGGCTAGATAAATACCATGAAATTTTTGAAAATCCCATGACCAGGTGGAACTGGAGAATCTTTGGGTGTCCTGTTGCTGATCATGAGTATACTAGAGGGTGCCTTGATTGACTGGGTTTCATAAAAATAATGTAGAAAAAAGATGCCAGTAAGTTGGAGCCTACTGAGTAGTGGGCCTAGAGCAGCGGTGGGCAGGTGTGCAGGTGTGTGATAAAACATCTGTGGTAGGTCCATGTGGTTTGGCCATTGGCTACAAAATGCCTTGTGAAGGACATGGTGCAGCCAGCAGACCCTTATTTGTAAAGGCATTTTGATATATGGAGAGGTTTCAGGGCAATTTTCAGAATCAGGTTGACATGGTCAATGGTGCAAGCTATGTGGGAAAGAAGCCTGGTTGGTGCATTCTCCTGCAGACCGTGACCCACCACAGTGACAGAACTCTCTCCAGCACTGTGTCCCAGTTGAAATTGTTGTATTTCGTGAAGCAAATACCAAAGTCCCAGTGTAGCAGCAAGAACCACAACAGAAAGTGGAAGAGGACCAAATGGCTTCACAGTCCACACGGGGTGACACTTAGCCCCCAGTGGCCACAGTTTACCTACAAAGAGAGAATTCAGCACTGCTGCCTCAGGTTCATTGGATAATAAGAAACCATGTCCTCCAGGTCACATAGATGCAGACCCAGCTTTGATGGGCTCACTATAAAGGAAGCTAAAGCTCCTGACAACAACATATATTTCAAGTGCCCAACCTCAGAGGCAGTTTCTCAAGAAGTATTTAGGCCAGCAGAGCTCCATGTTTGTGGAGTGTTTACCATGTCCCTTACTTATGGAAACTGCTCTATCACCTCCAAGGTTGGGAAATCCTGAGCGTATTCCATTCCAGATATGTATTCACGTATTTTCTAACTCTTCTCCTCTAATTGTGTCTTACTTGTGGCAAAGGTAATGTCAAGGCATTGTTGTGGATGAAAGTGGGAAGATTTTTGTGTAGCACATATTTGCATACACATTGGATTCATTTTCCAATTTTCCATTCAAAATACTGAATCCCTGACACGAAACTATACCCTACTAGACTCTGACTACTATTCCTAATATGATGGAGAAAAATAACTCAAACAGAATAGAAATACAAGCAGTTCAGAAGAGGCATGGTGTATAGTTGGACTTGCCGTTTGCATTATGTAGGTTAGGTGTTATAAATCTAGTTAATTTTTAATTGAAATAGTTCTCCATGTGTTTTTAAAGTTAATGAATATGTGAATTCCTGTATCCCTTTCTCTGTAGCCTATTCAGCACATGTATTTTTATATGCACATATAGAATCCTACCTGGTATCACATATACATTCTTGTGAGGTGGCTGACTTGGCAGATACAAATTATGAGAAGAGATCACTCCTGCTAAATGCTGTTGGATCTTAAAATTCAACCTATGGGTGACCTTCCTAGTTGAACAACATTATTCATAAATCCATGTTCATTAAAATTAATATTTCGGGATCTATGAATGATATATATTTCACCATGAATTTCGATTGGCATATATATTGCCACTTTATAATGTCTGTGTGTGTTTTGTATATATATACTCTCCAGATTTTTCACAATATGAAATATGTGTCTTATTATTCACTCCCTAAATACATTCATATTCATGTATGTGGATTTGTAATCAACTTTGCACAAGATTATTCTCAGAAATATTCATCCACCTGAAATACTTATTTGTTTCCTAGTACTGAAAACAAACTTCAGTGAAAGGTGCATACAAATCCTAATATTTCTACCGTAACTTACCAAGTTTAACATCAATGCATGTAGATTCCTATGGGACATGATGTGTATTTTGACGTTCATTTTTATTTAAAACTGGTACAGTACTATTTCTTCAGTTTATGCACATCCATGGATAAATTTTTCACCCAAAATTTCAAAATTAAAGACATTTGTTTCACTTTCAATCACTTCCTGCTTCCGAACACATGTAGTCCTCCAGGTTTTTCGACTTGTCGTTTCATGAGACTTCTTAACAAACACATTATTTTCGATTTCCATAATCACTTTTGAAGGAAAACTCACACACCCTCTTCATGATAAACCGTAACCCTAATATTACCATTAGACTTATAATTGGTTGTAATGAATGTATGTATACCAATATCAATATAAGATTTCCTGTATATTTTCAGATATCAATTTATTCTAACTCCAATTTCTAAAGTTGGATCCAGTTATATTATTTATTCACAGTACGATCTATTCATGCATCATCTCTATATTCATTGACACAGGGTACACCTATTTGTATACCCAATACTAATTTATGGGTTTTAAAAATATTGCTTCCCATAATGGTGGAAGAAATACTCATGTCACTTGATCTACATATACATTTTATCACAGTAATATTCTGGACAAAAATGCAAAGGTCACACTTATGATTGTACCAAACCCTAAATTGAAAGTGAGTATATATTACTAAAAACATCCTTGTCCAGGATGCCTAATTCTCCCAAGTGTCAATATTGTTGGGGACTATATATTTGTTTCTTCCTATGATTATATATTCAACCTCAACCCTGTTGAAAATGTCTAATCCTATCACCATTTTATAATTTGTCTGATTTCCTAATGTCTCTATTGAGACCTGCTTTCCTACATATTTTCCCCAGTTCATCATTGTGACTGACTCTTCACATGTGCTGACATTTACATTCACTCTCTAAACGAAACCCTATTGCTAAAAAACTATTGGTCCAACTCGAAGACTCACTCTTCTTCCTAAACCTACTATCTTCCAAATCCTACCGACTATCCATTTTTGACTGGATGTTCTCTTCGACATTCAGGCATCTGAGGTGCAAGGTTTTATTCCATTGTGTATAGATTTATCTGAGACTAAAATGCAGAATGTAATTCAAAGCTAAATATCCCAAAGAAGGGCCCAATGCCCTTTCTGGCTTCAAATCGTAACTAGATTTATGTTTTCATACTTATATTTCAAATATATATTCTTATAAATTTTGCAGGTTCCCAATACCATTATTCATCCAGCAGAATGATTCCTAACACAAGTCAAATATGTTATTGACCCTAACCATACACTGTTCCCTCATTCTAAATTTACAGAGAGGAGGGACAGAGTTGGTCTTACAATACAGGAAAGTAGGGGATCTTCCACCTGCTGAGAACCTCAAAGTTCCATGCAGAAATGTTGACTGAAGAAGATGTAGGCAGCTATGAAGAACCTGAGAGAACAAAAGTCATGTTCAATGGCAAACAACCTGTTCAGGATGAAGGGTTCTGTCTGAATCAGCCTCTCACATCTTAATTTAGAGAAGATGGACCAAACCAGGCCTGTGTGGGTAGCTGTTTCTGGGTGCCTATGGTTGTATACCATTCTAAATTGTGAAAGTGTCACAGGAAGTAGGGGCAGCCTCCTTCTCATGTGACACTTGGAAGCCACTGGTAGGACAAAGTGGTTGCCAAGGCAGTGACCTCATTCAGTTCCTAAAGGAAGTGACCTCACCTCACTTCCTTGGTGATGGAAATCTCTGAACTTGGGATTCATGAAGCCAGGCACCCAGAGCCAGTCCCATTCCCAGTCCCAGTGGTCTCACTTGTTTGGATTTACCAAGGACAGTGTCAGTCTTTCTTGGTACCTACTAATGTGAGGATGGCCAAATGCCAGGAAAGCTCTAAAGAGGGGTCATTCCTGAGAAAGCAGGTAGTTTCTCACCTCTGGGTCCTGACACCTGCACAGAGTTGGCCAAGGAGACCAGATCTGAGACAGATCAGGCCATTCCGTGGGAATATAGTATGGCTCACCAGTCAGAGGACAGTCCGGATAGTCACAGAACTTCTTGGGGGAAGGAGGTGCCTTTGTGGGTGTGGGGGTGGGTTTCTGGTTTTGTCTCATGTTCAGAGAATAGGTAGGCAAGGCGCTTTTTTTGGTGTGGAATGAACTGTTTCTAGTAAGTCATTTGACAAGGCGAGTGTTTCTATGTCTGTCTATCACACTGTGTCCGTGGTTGCAGATATTAGAAAAGAAAATGCATCAATGGATGTGTCCTGTCTAGTAGAATGCTTCCCAGCATTCATCCTGTCCAATTTATGAATGGATTTCAGATTGCCTTTTCGATGGGTAACACCTGCAATCTTCCTAAGTTTCAGTTTTCTTCTGGACTTCTGCCCCTCTCCAGAATAGGCTCATGGTTTTATGTCTAAGGTATGTACCACTTCCAAGCTGTGTGCCATGACCATGTACTGGATAGCTCAAAGGAATGGCGAGCATCTCTGAAAAATCAGATATTAGTGTGACCATTAAATCTCAGTGGAGAAACCCTGCTTTGGGCCTTTTGCTTACCTATTGTTCTGTTGCCCTGAATGTCAGGAAGTTCTTTGCCTCAGGCCACCCCTTTGTGAAGCCTGAAGAAAACAGTTTTCAAATGGAAATGAATGGGCAACACCTGTGGCTCTTTGCTTAATTGCTTTGGAAAGGGATGTGTCTGAATCAGCCTCTTGGCCCTGTGTTAGGCTGTAGCTTAGATTCTCAGCACCTGATGGATCTAAAGAAAGATCCCATGGGTGCATTAAAAACCAAAATGGCCAAAAGAGCAGTCATTGTTTATGAAGACTCTCGCCTTCCTCTCTAAGGTTCCTGACATCCATCAAGTGAGAATAGGGATCCTTTGTTTCAAAAGAGTTCTTCAAAGCCCTGCAGAGGCTATCCCATAGGTGCTTGGGTTTTCTCATGACCCCAATTTACATGAAGAATCTAAACCCTACAGTCAGTAGGCCTCAAATTGGAGAAGCCAAGCTGTATTAACGGCAGGCCGATTTGATCACTCCTGTTTCACAGTCAGGATTTCCAGGCCACACTGACTTTAGGCAAATGAGGGGCAAGGGAGGTTATTTTGGACACTGTCCTGTCCTGCGCCCCTCATGGAAACCTCCATCCAGAGGTTATGATGAGTGTCTATATGGAAGAAGAAAAGGGTTATGTGGGAGCATTTTGTTTGGAATTGTGGTAATTTGTGTGGCACTTAGAAGAAAAGACTGGGTCCACCTGGGCTTGAACTCTGTTGTGATTCCTCTTAGAGAATGAATTCTGGAACTGACCTCAGAGAAGTATTTTCATGAATTGTGTTTGGTTTTTACTAGGCCATGCATGAGAGTCGCCCTTGGAACCTGAGATCTAGGTGCAGGGTGGCTTTCCCCAGAGCACTGGGAATCTCAGCCAGGATATCACATGATTTTATTCTGAAAGACTTTGCAGCCACAGTTGAGAGTCAAAACACACATGGACCTCACATTGTAGACCTCAATGGGCCTGGCTTCATGTGACCTTTTTAGCCACTCTTTGGGAAGTCTTGCCTGTGAGTGTTCTCTAGAGCTTTCATTGAAATGAGCTTCCTCAACATTTAATGGTTCCTGAATAAATTGAAACCCAAAGAGCCTCCAACATCATCCTCGACAAATGGCTTGATAAATACCATAAAATTTTTGAAATTCCCATGACCAGGTGGCACTGGAGAACTTTTGGATATCCTGTTGCTGACCATCAGTGTACCAGACAGTGCCTTGACTGACTTTGTTTCATGAAAATTGTGTAGAACAGTGATGCCAGTAAGTTGGAGCCTGCTCATTAGTGGGCCTAGAGCAGTGGTGTGAAGGTGTGTGATAAAACATGTGTGGTGGGGCCATGTTTATCTGCCACTGGCTTCCAAATGCCTTGTGACTGACAGGGTACAGCAAGCAGACCCTTATATGTAAAGGCATCTTGTTATATGGATAGGTTTATGGGCAATGTTCAGAATCAGGTTGGCTACCTGGTACCACACGTACATTCTTGTGAGGTGGCTGACTTGGCAGATACAAATTGAGAGAAAAGATCACTCCTACTAAACCCCATTGAAACTGAATATTCAACATATGGGTGAGCTTTCTAGTTGAACAACATTATACATAAATCCATGTTCAGTAAAATGAATATTTTTAGATCTGTGGATAATATATATTATATGATGAATTTTGATTGACATATATATTGCTACTTTTTTGTCTGTGTGTGTTTTGTGTTTGTGTGTATATATATATATATATATATATATATATATATATATATATATACACACTCTCCAGATATTTCAAAAAATGAAATATATGTGTCTCATATACACTCCCTAAATTCATTCATGTTCATGTATCTGGATTTATAATCAACTATTCACAAGATTATTCTCAGAAATATTCATGCACCTGAAATTTGCCTAATGCTCTCAAATATCAATCCTATTGGTGTCTACATATTTGTTTTTTCCTAAGATTATATATTCAAACTCAATCCTTTTCAAAATATCTAGTCCTGTCACTCACTTTGTAATTTCCCTGATTTCATAATGTCTCTATTGATATCTGCTTTCCTACATATTTTCCCCAGTTCATCATTGTGACTGACTCTTCAACTGTGCTCACATTTACATTCACTCTCTAACTGAAACCGTATTGCTAAAGAACTTTTGTTCTAAATTCTATACTCACTCTTCTTCCTAAACCTACTGACTATCTTCCTAATCCTACCAACTATACCTTTTTCACTGGATGTTCTCTTCTACATTCAATCATCCAAGTAAATGTCGGGGAAGCTTCGGAGAAGGAGACGACCAACAGAGTACTCATGATACAGCAAAAGGTTTATTGGGTTTCCAGCATGCTGGGGCTCAGAGCTCACTTTAATAGAGCAGATAGCCCTGAGAATAGCTTAAGTAGAGTTTGTATACTTTCCCTGGAGAAGGCAGGGAGGGAAGTTTATTGATGGGTCACGACGAGTGGGCAGTTTGCATGCAACTGGGTGAGGGAGTACATTCTGTAGTTTGGCAGTTGGGGACAGCACATTTTGGGAACAAGTTTTGCAAGCATTTCTCAAGATTTCAACAGTATTTTGTTAAGCATAGGGAAATACAGGAAGTGACAAGTACTTATTTTATTAACCTTTCATTCCTCACTTCTTTTTCTGGCTACTTTTAATCATAAAAATTATCATTGGGGGGTTTCACATTCTATGTCTCCTAGTGGGGTATTACCATAAGTTTAACTCGTCCAATTTGAGCCTGGAGAAAAGAAATTACACGGTTGAGAAAACAGGGTTTTATAGTTAGCAATAATATGAGGATTATTATTGGACCGGCCAGGGTTGATAAAAACGTAGTTAACCAGGGGCACTGTGTGAACCAAGACTCAAACAACCCTTTTTGGGTCTCTCTCTCTCTTGTTGATGCTCTTTAATGTGTCTTTTTAATTTACTCATAGATTTTATTACAACTCCAGTATGTTCGGCATAAAAACAACATTCTTCCCTCAATGCAGCACAAAGGCCCCCTTCTTTAATGAAGAGGAGGTCCAAACCTCAACTGTTCTGTAAAACAACTTCAGAGAGAGAGGTTAAAGTTTCATGCAAAGCTCTGATGGTGGTTTCTAATATCTTAGTTTTGGTCTATTGCTGCTTCTAATTGGGTAATTTATTGTGTCACATGGACAAGGGCAGTGGTTCCTGGGCCCACCCGTGCAGCAAATCCTATTCCTAATATGATGGCTAAAGTGAGGGATATATGCTCCCAGTGGAACCTGGTTGTATGTCCCCCTATTTGATCTTCAAATGAACCTGCTTCATAATAGAGCACTCTGGGAAACATCTGCACCATTACACGATTAATCACATCTGTTGACCATTTCATGAAAACATAAACAAGGTTTAAGTATATAGAATTATTCTGTTGTAAGGAGGACAAGGCAAGGCACCTAAGATAGCACTAAAGACAGGGAAACAGTCCTATTTGGTTGCAACCGGATTCAGAGGGCATTGCTTCTGTTGTAATCAATTAATCCCCTGAAACTCAAGTTTAGGTAGTTTCAGAATTTTGTACCCAACATGTAAGGGAAGGTGCTCAGAAGCTCACAGTCTGCAGAAGTTCAAAAACGCAGTATTTGTTCCTGTTTTTCCCCTGTTCTGGGCAAGTTAACTTTTAAAGGACACCTGGGAGGGGGAGAGCTTTTTCTTCCCTTTCTTATTTTACCCCTGCCAGCTGTTACCATGGAGACCAGTTGGTAACTTCTTTATCTTAGAAATGTAGCCATCTCTGTGAATCCCCAGCTCAAGGACAGAGGCCTTGTTCACATATTTTGTGAAAAACTAGTAAAAGGGTGTCTACCTGAGAAGTGCTGATTTTTTTAGCCACTGGCCAAGTAGAACAGGGCAACACGAAAAGAGGAAGTTTATCTACATTGAACTCTTTTATAGGGACTCTTTTGCTGAAAGTCCTAAAGTCAGCCATGGTGAAGACTTCTGGAGAAGGTCAGTTAAGACTTTTCTGTGGGCCTAGTGCAGAGGGGGAAGACGGGGAAGGTGGGCTGTGATCAGCTCCGTGGATCTGAGAATGAGGAAGGAGAGATGTAAAAGAATAATGGGAAACGGGTTTGAGATTTTCCTAGCAACAAAAACTTGAGCAGTAGAACAGGTAGAGCAGAGAGGATGATGGGAGTGAGTATCTCAAAACGCATATGAGGGACGTTTAATTATTAGTAAACTGTTTTCAGTGATGACAAACCAACTTTAAAGGCCATTTTTATTACATCTTAGATAGGGGACTGAGGGCTCTCCTCAGCTGGTTTGAGCTTTGGTTTAGCTGGTAAGAAGACCTGGCGGGACCCGGTGCGGGCACTGACAGGACACGAGAGGAGTGAGTGGGTGGAGGGGTACTTCAGTAACTGCTGCCTCAGCAAGTAGGCAATGGTCTGAGAACCGGCAGAGGTTTGGGTTTTTGATCTAGTAATTGGAGGGGAGAAATCAGGTTGCTGAGGTGGGAGTGACAGCAGAATGTCTGGAGCAGAAGGCTGAGGGTGAGGATCTATTGGAGAAGCATAGTTCAGGATGTGAGTGAAGGAGGGAAAAGGTCACGCAGAATTTGAGGATCTAGAGACCCCTCTGGGGGCCATCGGTTCTTCTTATCTAATTGGTAATATGGCCAATGATGTGTACTGAATTTGATGAGGAGTTAGGGTTCCATCAGGCAGCCCCTGTTTGCTCAAATCCCCATGACTTACAGAAGAAGTCGGCTTTCCCCCCACACAGCCGTGACTGTGGCTTTGAGAGTCTGCCCGGCAAACATAGTAATCTAGGCTACCCAACCTGCATCTGGCTTGCATGTCCCTTCATCCATAATGTTTGTTTCCATTATCTATGCTACAGAAGTAATTTAATGGAATTTTAGTGGTATCCTCTTCATCAGGGATATCCCAATAGGTAAGACCTATAGCCAGCTGACAAATGTCTGGGAGGAATGATGGCCACCAGGTCCCTCAGGGGGCTGTATGCGAGATAGATTATACTTCTTTTCCAGTAGGAATTGTGATCAGCCATCACTGCTGAATGGGCTGATGTGGCTTAGGACTACTTGTGGCCAAGGAGAGAGTCCACAGACTTATCCACATGGCGAATACGCAATTTGAAGGTTTTACCAGTCTTTTCCAGTTTCCAGCCAGAGTCTGGACAGGGCGCAGGCTTGAGATGAGAGGCATGGATCCAGAAATTGATTCCATCTACCTTTACCACTGGAGGTGTTATAAGTAGCACCGGCTATGGTCCTTTCCAGCGGGGTTTCAAGCATGATACCTGATGTCGTCTTACGTAGATGAAGTCTCTTACTTGATATCGATGTGGAGTCCCTTTGTCCCCAGTTTGGTAGGCAGTGGCCAGCTGTTTACACAGGTATCACTGAGTTCTTTTTAGAGCTTTAAGTCTGTCAAGCAAGGGGGTGTGGATGGAATGGTTAGGTCTTTGAGTCGGGCTTAGGTCCCTTACTGCAGGAGGGCAACAATAGAGAATTTCACAGGGGCTAAGGTTACTCAAAGAAACAGAGGGAGTATTTCTTGCATGAAACATTGCATAAGGCAGGAGCATAGTCCAATCTTTTATGCTGTTCTCTAAGTTTAATTTTCTTAAGGTCTCTTTAATGGTTCAATTTATTCTATCTGCCTGTCCTGAACTCGGGTATCTATAAGCACAATATAACTTCCAATTAATTCCCTGGTTCCTGGCTAACCCCTGACTTACCTGGGCCATGAACACCGGTCCATTATCAGACCCTATTACCGGCTTAGCTTCCTCCAATGGTAAAGAGGCTGAGTCAGCAGCAGGGAAATCCATTTGAGGGTGTTGTGGGTTAGGGGACAAGGGCAGGGGATTAGTAAGGGAAGAAGAGTCCAGTAGAGTCAAATCTGTGACTCGGGAAGAACAGGGGGTGGAGGAGGAGGAGGTTGAGAGGGTTTGAGAGATCATGGGGGAAGGAGTAGGAGCAGAGGCAGGGGCAAGGAAAGGCTTCACCCATGGAGGAGGAGATTTGCAGATGTTCTGCCAAGTTAAGATATATGGCTGTTGATCCAGATGGCTATGTGTCCCCGGCTGAGATAATATCTCTGAATTTTTAAATTAGTGCGAAGTAGAAAGATCCTTCTAGGGGCCATCCGAATTCAAAGGTGGGCCATTCTGAGGCACAGAGATTCTGCCAGGTCCAGCATTTTACTAAAACAAGAAAGATTCTGAGCTCTTAAGCGGACTTTGTTCCAGTGATCAAGGGTCAGGGACAGAGGCATTGAACTGCTCTGTCCCATAATGAAAGGTACACAAACAGCAAAAGCAAGGACACATGACACAGATAAGACAAGACCATAAACACAGGCAATGGACGTCAAACACTGAAACCAGGAATGAGTAGCCGGCAAAACCCGATGGGATGACAATACCGAATCTGAAACAAAATATCACTGAGTTGAGGAGACTATTGTTCCTTAATTTCCCGAGTTTTCTGCGGCGTCCCCCAGGGAGGTGCCCTGTGTCTCCGTGACACGTCTCTCAGCCACCTTCGGAGGGAGCTCAGGCTCTTCATCGCCAGAGATTTTGCCAAGCCCTAACATGAAACCTGAAACCAGAAAGAGGTGCCTTACTTGCTCCGAGAGGAGCCCATTGGGGTCTCTCGTCTGCCACTGCCAGAACTCTGTGGAACCTCAATATGTAAAGGTCGGGCGAGTGTCGAAGGAAGAGACCACCAAGAGTCTGTCTCATGCAACAGCAATGGGTTTATTTGGGGTTCAGCATGCTGTGGCTCAGAACTCACTTAAATAGAGCAGAGAGCCCTGAGAACACCTTAAGCACAGCTTATATACTTTCCTTGGAGAGGGAAGAGAGGGAAGTTTACTAATGGGTGAGGGCATGTGGGCGGTTTGCATGACACTGAGTGAGGGAGTACATTCTGCAGTTTGGCAGTTGGGAACAGAACATTCTGGAAACAAGATTAGCAAACATTTCTCAAGATTTCAACAGTGTTTTGTTAAGCATACAGAAAAACAGGAAGTGACAAGTACCTATTTTATTAACCTTTCACTACGGACTATCCCTTTTCGACTAGATGTTCCTTCTACATTAATTCATCCAAGGTACAAGGTCCTATGGCATTGTATATCGATTTAATTGAGACACCTCTGCAGAACGTAATTCAAAGCTGCATATCCCAATCAAGAGCCCAATGCCCTTCTGGACTTCAAATCATACTTAGATTTCTGTTTTCATACATATATTTCACCTATATATTCTTATACACATAGCAAGTTCCCAATACCATTATTCATCCAGCAGAATGATTTCTAACCCAAACCGAACATGTTATTAACCATAACCATACACTGTTCCCTCAATCTAACTTTACAGAAGAGCAGGGAAAGAGTTGATCTTACAATACTGAAATGTAGGGAATCTTCCACCTCCTGAGAACCTCAAAGGTACATGCAGAAATGATCCCTGGAGAAGAGGTAGGCAGCTATGAAGGACCTGAGAGACCAAAAGTCATCTTCCATGGCAAACAACCTGGTCAGGATAAAAGGTTGTGTATGAATCAGCTTCTCTTCTTAACATAGAGAAGTTGGACCAAACTAGGCCTGTGTGGAGATCTATTCCTGGGTGCCTATTGTTGATATACCATTCTAACTTGTGAAAGTGTCACAGAAAGTAGGGGCAGCCTCCGTATCATGGGACCCTTGAAAGCAACAGTTAGGACAAAGTGGTTGCCAAGACAGTGACCTCATTCAATTTCTGAAGGAAGGGACCTCACTTAACTTCCTTGGTGATGGAACTCTCTGAATTTGGGATCCAGGAAGCCAGGCACCCAGAGCCAGTCCCTGTTCCAGTCCCAGTGGTCTCACTTGTTTGGATTCAGCAAGGACAGAGTCAGTCTTTGTTGGTACCTACAGATGTGAGGAAGGCCAAATGAGAGGAAATCTCTGAAGCGGGGCTTTCCTGAGAAAGCAGGTAGTGGCTCACCGCTGGCTACTGAGAACTTCACAGAGTTGGCCAAGGAGACCAGATCTGAGACAGGACAGGCCAATTTGGGGGAACATATTTTGGCCCACAAGTCAGAGGACACTCTGGATAGTCACAGACCTACTTGGGGGAAGGAGGTGCCTTTGTGGGTGTTGTTGTGGGTTTGTGGTTTTGTCTCATTTTCCTAGAATAGGTATTAAAGTCGGTTTGTTTGGATTGAAGTTTAGTGTTTCTAGTAAGTCTTTTGACATGGCGAGTGTTTCTATGTCTCAGTATTTCACTGTGTCCGTGGTTGTATGCATTAGAAAAGAGAATGCATCAATGGATGTGTCCTGTCTAGTAGAAAGCTTCTCAGCATTCAAATTGCCCCATTTATGAATGGACTGTAGCTTGCCCTATTGATGCGCAATACCTGCTATATTCCTAAGTTCCTGTTGTCTTTCTGAATTCTGGCCACTCTACAGAATAGGACCATGGTTTTTTGTTCACGATATGTACCACCTTCAAGCTCTGTGACTGGCCATGTACTGGATAGCTGAAAGAAATGGCAAGCATCTCAGAAAACTCAAGTATCAGTGTGACCAGGAAATTCTCAGTGGAGCAACCCTGCTTTGGACCATTTGCTTACCTATTGTTCTGTTTTCCTGAATTTCAGGAAGGTCTTTGACTCAGGCCACCCTTTTGTGAAGCCTGAAGAAAACAGTTTTCAAATGGAAATTATTGGGCATACATGTGGCTCTTTCCTTAACTGCTTTGAAAAGGGATGTGTCTGAATCAGCCCCTTGGCTCTGTATGAGGCAGTGGCTTAGATTCTCAGCACCTGAGGGATCTAAAGAAATTTCCCATGCGTGCATTCAAAACCAAAATGGCCAAAAGAGCAGTCATTGGCATGAAGTCTCTAGCCTTCCTCTGTAAGGTTCCTGACCTCCATCAAGTGAGAATTGGAATCCTTTGGGTCAAACGAGTTCTTCAAAACCTGCAGAGGCTAGCCCATAGGTGCTTGGGTTTTCTCATGACTCCAATTCACATAAAGAATCAATATCTGACAGTCAGTAGGCCTCAAATTGGACAAGCAGAACAGTATTAACACCAGGCCTATTTGATCACTCCTGGTTAACAGGAAGCGTGTCCAGGCCACCCTGACTTTAGGCAAATGAGGGGCAAGGTAGATTATTGTGGATACTGTCTTGGTCTGCGCCCCTCATGGAAACCTCCAGCCAGAGGTTATGATGAGTGTCTATATGGAAGGAGATGAGGTCCATATGGGAGTGTTTTGGTTTTAATTGTGGTCAATTGTGTGGTAGTTGGAAGAGATGACTGTGTCCACCGGAGCTTGAACTCTGGTGTGATTACCCTTAGAGACTGAGTTCTGGAACTGACCTCAGAGAAGTATTGCAAAAAATAGTGTTGGGATTTTAGGAGGTCACGCATGAGAATCACCCTTGTAATCTGAGATCTAGGCCCAGGATGGCTTTCCACAGTGCTCGGGGATTCTGAGCCAGGATATCACATGATTTAATTCTTAAAGACTTGGGACCCTTAGTTGAGAATACAAACACACATGGATCTCACTTTGTATACCTCAATGGGCCTGGATTCATGTGACCTTTTGGCCACTCTTTGGGAAGCCTTCCCCGTGAGTGATCTCCAGAGCTTTCATTGAAATGAGCTTCCTCACCATTTAATGGTTCCTGAATTAATTGAAACCCACAGTGCCTCCAACTTCATCCTTGAAAAATGGCTAGATAAATACCATGAAATTTTTGAAATTTCCATGACCAGGTGGCACTGGATAAACTTTGAATGTCCTGTTGCTGATCATGATGGTTCCAAACTGTGCCTTGATTGACTGGGTTTCGTGAAAATGTTGTAGAACAGAGATGCCAGTAAGTTGGAGCCTGCTGAGTAGTGGGCATAGAGCAGTGGACTGTAGGTGTGTAAATAAATATTTTTGGTAGGATCACCTGGATCTTCCATTGGCTTCCAAAAGACTTGCGACTGACATGGTGCAGGCAGCCGACCCTTATATGTAAAGGCATCTTTTTATATGGAGAGGTTTCAGGGCAATGTTCAGAATCAGGTTGCTATAGTCAAGTGGGAAAGCTATGTGGGATTAAAGCCTGGTTCGTACATTCTCTTGTCGACCATGACAAACCACACGTGACAGAACTCCCTCTATCATTGTGTCGCAGTTGAACTCCTTGTATTTCATGAATCTAATACAAAACTCCCAGTTCAGGAGTAAGAAACACCCTGAAAATTGGAGCATGACCAAATGGCTTCACAGACCACACGGGAAGACACTTAGCTCCCAGTGGCCACAGTTTACCTACAAAGAGAGAATTCAGAACTGCTGCCTCATTTTCATTAGAAAATAAGGAACCATGTCCTCCAGGTCACATAGATGCAGACCCAGATTTCATGGTGTCACTACAAACGAAACTAAATTTCCTGACAATTACAAATATTTCATGTGCCCAACCACAGAGGAAGTTTCTCAAGAAGTCTTTAGGCCAGCAGAGCTCCATGTTTGTGAAGTGTTTACCCTCTCCCTTACTTTTGGAAACTGTTCTTCTACTTCCAGTGTTGTGAACTTCTGAGCATTTTACATTTCTCATATGTATTCACAGATTTTCTAACTCCTCTCCTCTAATTGTGTCTTACTTGGAGTGATGGTTATGTCAAGCCATTTTTCTGGAAGAGAGTGGGAAATTGTTCCTGTAGTACATGTTTGCATACACATTAGATTAATTTTTCTATTTTCCATTTGAAATACTGAATCCCTGACACCAACCCATACCCTACTAGAATCTGACTACTAATCCTAATATGATGGAGAAAAAGAAACCTAACTGAATAGAAATACAGTCCTTCCATAGGAAGCATGGTGTATACATGTATTTGCCTTCTGCTTTATCAAGAGTATGTGTTTTAAATCTAGTCAACTTTTTATTATAATATTTCTTCATGAGTTTTTAAAGTTATCACATATGTAAATTCCTGTCTCCCTTTCTCTGT
This sequence comes from Callospermophilus lateralis, assembly GCF_048772815.1. Lineage (NCBI taxonomy): Eukaryota > Metazoa > Chordata > Mammalia > Rodentia > Sciuridae > Callospermophilus > Callospermophilus lateralis. Next base: position 47,182 of record NW_027517981.1, read on the forward strand.
ATCCTATTCAGCACATGTATTTTTTATGCACATATACTATCCTACCTGGTATCCCACGTACATTCTTGTGAGCTCACTGACATTGGAATATAAAAATTGTGAAAAGAGATGACTCCCCCTAAATACTGATTGAACTGAAAATTCAACCTATGGGTGAGCTTCCTAGTAAAAAACATTATACATAAATCCATGTTAAGTAAAATGAATATTTTTGGATATGTGGATGAATTATATTTTATGATGAATTTCAATTGGCATATATATTTCTACATATTAATTTGTGTGTGTGTGTTTGTGTGTGTATTTGTCTGTATATATATATATATATATATATATATATATATATATATATATATATATTCTCCAGAATTTCCAAAATATGAAATATATGTATCTTACTATACACTCCCTAAATTCATTCGTATTCATGTATTTGGGTGTATAATCAACTTTACACAAGATTATTCTAAGAAATACTCAACCACCTGAAATACATATTGGTTTCCTACTACTGAAAACTAAGTTCAGTGAATGGTGCTTACAAATCCTAATATTTCTACTGTAACTGACCCAGTTTAACATCAATGCAAATAGATTTCTATGGGACATGATGTGTATTTTGAAGTTCATTTTTATTAAACACTGGTACATTAAAATTTCTTCAGTTTATGTACAACATAGGATATATTTTTTTCATTCACAACTTCACAAATTTATAGGCATTTGGTTCACTTTCAATAACTTACTATTTCAGAACACATGTATTCCTCCATATTTCTCTACTGTTCTTTTCACTTGACTTCATTCTAAACACATTATTTTTGATTCCATTATCATTGTTCAAGCAAAACTCACTCTTCATGATAAACTGTAACCCTAATATTACCATTAGATATATAACAGGTTGGAATGAATTTATGTATATCAATATAAGATTTCATATATTTTTTTCAGATGCAAATTCAATCCATTATTTAAAGTTGGAACCAGTTATATACTTTATTCACAATATGGTCTATTCATGCATCATCTGAATAATCATCAACACAGGGTACACCTTTTCGTATCCCCAGTACTAATTTATAAGTTTTCAGGATATTGCTCCCCATAATGGTGGAAGAAAGACTCATGTCACCTGATCTACATATACATTTATCACAGTAGTATTCTGGACACAAAATGCAAAGGTCACACTTATGATTGTACCAAAGCCTAAATGGAAAGTGAGCATGGATTATTAAAAACATCTGTCCAGGTTGAGTAATGCTCTCAAATGTCAATCCTCTTTGTTACTACATATTTGTTTTTTTCCTAAGATTATATATTCAACCTCAAGCCTTTTGAAAATATCTAATCCTATCACTCACTTTATACTATGCCTGATTTCTTAATGTCCCTATTGATATCTGCTTTTCTACATATTGTCCCCAGTTCATCATTGTGACTGTAACTTCAAATGTGCTGACATTTACATTCACTCTCTATCTGAAACCCTATTGCTAAAGAACTTTTGGTCCAACTCCTATACTCACTATTCTTCCTAAACCTACTGACTATCTTCCTAATCCTACAGACTATCCCTTTTTGACTGCATGTTCTCTTCTACATTCAAACATCCGAGGTACACGGTCCTATGCCATTGTATATCAATTTATCTGAGACCTCGGTGCAGAACATAATTCAAGCTAAGTATACCAATCGTGGTTTCAATTCCTATCTGGGCTTCAAATCTTTCCTAGATCTCTGTTCTCATACATATATTTCACGTCTATATTCTTATAAATATCACAGGTTCCCAATACCATTATTCATCCAGCATAATTATTCCTAACCCAAATCGAACATGCTATTAACCCTAACCATACACTGTTCCCTCAATCTCATTTACAGAAGAGCAGGAACAGAGTTGGTCTTACAATACAGGAAGGTAGGGGATCTTCCACCAGCTGACAACATCAAAAGTCCATGCAGAAATAATCCCTGGAGAAAATGTAGGCAGCTATGAGGGACCTGAGAGAGCAAAAGTCATCTTACATGGAAAACATCCTGGTCATGATGAAAGGATGTGTCTGAATCAGCCTCTCTTTTCTTAATGTAGTGAAGATGGACCAAACCAGGCCTGTGTGGAGAGTTGATCCCGGGTGCCTACGGTTGATATACCATTCTAACTTGTGAAAATGTCAGAGCAAGTAGGTGCAGCCTCCATCTGATGGGACCCTCGGAAGGAACTGTTAGGAAAATGTGGTTGCCAGGGTAGTGACCTCATTCAGTTCCTGAAGGAAATGAACTCAACTTACTTCCTTGGTGATGAAACTCTCTGAACATGGGATCCAGGAAGCCAGGCACCCAAAGCCAGTCCCAGTGCAAGTCCCAGTGGTCAAACTTGTTTGGATTTACCAAGGACAGAGTCAGTCTTTCTTGGTACATACTGATGTGAGGTTGGCCAAATGCCAGGAAGATCTGAAGAGGGGCCTTTCCTGAGAAAGCAGGTAGTGGCTCATCGCTGGCTTCTGACAGCATCACAGAGTTGGCCACGGAGACCATATCAGAGACAGGACACCCCAATATGGGGGAATATATCATGGCCCACCAGTCAGAGGACACTCTGGATAGTCAGAGACCTACTGGGGGAAGGAGGTGTCTTTGTGGGTGTGGTTGTGGGTTTGTTGTTTTGTCTCCTGTTCTCAGAATAGGTAGGAAAGGTGGTTTGTTAGTTTTGGACTGGACTGTTTCTAGTAAGTCATTTGACAAGGCGAGTGTTTCTGTGTCTATATATCCCATTGTGTCCGTGGTTGTAGACATTAGAAAAGAAAATGCATCAAGGGATTTGTCCAGTCTACTAGAAAGCTTCCCAGCATTCATCCTGTGCAATTTATGAATGAACTGCAGCTTGCCTTATAAATGGGCAACACTCGCCATCTTCCTAAGTTCCTGTTTTCTTCCTGAATTCTGGCCACTCTCTAGAATACGCTCATGGTTTTGTGTCCAAGATATGTACCACCCCAAGCACTGTGACATGGCAATGTACTGGATAGCTGAAGGGAATGGCGAGTATCTCAGAAAACTCAGATATCAGTGTGACCAAGAAAGTCTCAGTGGAGAAACCCTGCTTTGGGCCTTTTGCTTCCCTGTCTGTTGCCCTGAATGTCAGGAAGGTCTTTGCCTCCGGCAACCCCTTTGTGAAGACTGAAGAAAACAGTTTTCAAATGGAAATAAATGTGCATCACCTGTGGCTCTTTGCTTAATTGCTTTGGAAAGGGATGTTTCTGAATCTGCATCTTGGCCCTGTGTGAGCCTGTGGCTTAGATTCTCAGCACCTGATGGATCTAAAGAAAGATCCCATGTGTGCATCCAAAACTAAAATGGCAAAAAGGGCAGTCATAGTGGATGAAGTCTCTTGCCTTCCTCCAGACAAAAGCTGAATAAAGATACTATAGAACTCAATAGCACAATCAATAACCTAGACGTAACCAACATATATAAAATATATCAAACATCATCAAGTGGATACACGTTCTTCTCAGCAGCACATTGATCCTACTCCAATATAGACCATATATTATGCAATAGGGAGACTCTTAGTAAATATAAAGGTATGGAGATAATACCATGCACCATATCTGATCATAATGGATTGAAACTTTAAATCAATGAAAAAAAAAAGGAAGGAAAAATTCTACATCACATGGAAAATGCACAATATGTTACTGAATGATCAGTGGGTTACAGAAGACATAAAGGAGGAGATAAAAAAATTCTTAGAGACAAATGACAATAGAGACACAACATACCGGTTTGTATGGGACACAATGAAAGCCGTTTTAAGAGGGAAATTCATTTCTTGTAATTCTTTCCTCAAAAAAAGAAAAAAACAACAACAAATAAATGAACTCACACTACACCTCAAAAACCTAGAAAAGGAAGAGCAAAAGAACATCAAATGTAGTAGAAGACAAGAAATAATTGAAATTAGAGGAGAAATCAATGAAATTGAAACAAAAAATCTACATTGTAAAAATTGAAATAAATAAGAGTTGGTTCTTTGAAAAAATAAATATGTTCGACAGGCCCTTAGCCATGCTAACGAAGAGAAGAAGAGAGAGAACTCAAATTACTAACATATGGAATAAAGATGGAAATATCACAACACACACTACAGAAACACAGAAGATAATTAGAAAGTATTTTGAAACCCTATATTCCAATAAAATAGAAGATAAAGAAGATATCGATAAATTTCTTAAGTCATATGATCTGCCCAGATTGAGTCAGGAAGACACCCACAATTTAAATAGACCAATAACAAAGGAAGAAAAATAAGAAACCATCAAAAGACAACCAACCAAAAAGAGCCCTGGACCGGATAGGTATACAGTGGAGTTCTACAAAACCCTCAAAGAAGAATTAATACCAATACTTTTCAAGCAATTTCAAAAAATAGAAAAAGAAGGAGTTCCTCCAAATTCATTCTATGAGGCCAACATCACCCTGATTCCAAAACCAGACAAAGACACTTCAAAGAAAGAAAACTACAGACCAATACCTCTAATAAACTTGGATGCAAAAATTCTCAATAAAATCATGGTGAATTGAATACAAAACCATATCAAAATAATTGTGCTTCATGATCAAGTAGGATTCATCCCTGGGATGCAAGCCTGGATCAATTTATGGAAATCAATAAATGTAATCCACCACATCAATAGACTTAAAGACAAAAACCATATGATCATCTCGATAGATGTAGATAAAGCGTTTGACAAAGTACAGCATTCCTTTATGTTCAAAACACTATAAAAATTAGGGATAACAAGAACTTACCTCAACATGGTAAAAGCTATATATGCTAAACCTCAGGCTAGCATCATCCTAAATGGAGAAAAACTGAAGGCATTCCCTCTAAAATCTGGAACAAGACAGAGATGCCCTCTATCACCACTTCTATTCAGTTTAGTTCTTGAAATACTAGCCAGAGCAATTAGACAGACAAAAGAAATTAAAGGCATAAAAATAGAAAAAGAAGAACTTAAATATTCGCTATTTGAGGATGACATGATAATATATTTAACAAACCCTAAAGGGTATGCAAAGAAACTGCTAGAGTTAATAAATGAATTCAGCAAAGTGCCAGTATATAAAATCAACAAGAAAAAATCAAAGGCATTCCTGTATATCAGCAACAAAACTTCTGAAATTGAAATGAGGAAAACCACTCCATTCACAATATCCTCATAGAAAATAAGATACTTGGGAATCAACCTAAAAAAAGAGGTGAAAGATTTATACAATGAAAGTTACATAACTCTAAAGAAAGAGATAGAAGAAGATGTTAGAAGATGGAAAAATGTACCCTGTTCATGTATAGGCAGAACTAACATCATCAAAATTGCGATATTACCCAAAGTTCTCTACAGGTTTAATGCAATGCCAATCAAAATCCCAATGGCATTTCTTGTAGAAATATATAAAGCAATCATGAATTTCATATGGAAAAACAATAGACACAGAATAGCAATAGCAATTCTAAGCAGGAAGTGTGAATCAGGATGTATAGCGATAACAGAGTTCAAACTGTACTACAAAGCAATAGTAACAAAAACAGCGTGGTACTGGTATCACAAAAGTCAGCTGGACCAATGGTACAGAATAGAGGACACAGAAACCAATCCACAAAAGTACAACTTTCTTATATTTGAAAAAGGGCCTAAAAGCATGCAATGGAGGAAGGATAGCATCTTCAACAAGTGGTCCAGGGAAAATTGGAAATCCATATGCAACAAAATGAAAATGAATCCCTTTCTCTCGCCATGCACAAAAGTTAACTCTAAATGGATCAAGGAGCAAGATATAAAATCAGAGACAATGCATCTAATAGAAGAAAAATTTGGCTACGATGTACATACTGTGGGGTTGGGCTCCAAATTCCTTAATAGGACAGCCATAGCACAAGAGTTAATAACAAGAATCAACAAATGGGACTTATTTAAACTAAAAAGTTTTTTTCGAAACAAGAGAAACAATAAGAGAGGTAAATAGAGAGCCTACATCTTGGGAACAAATTTTTACCCCTCACACTTCAGATAGAGCCCTAATATCTAGAATATACAAAGAACTCAAAAATTAAACAATAAGATAACAAATAAACCAATCCACAAATGGGCCAAGGACCTGAACAGAAACTTCACAGAGGAGGACATACAATCCATCAACAAGAACATGAAAAAATGCCCACCATCTCTAGCAGTTAGGGAAATTCAAGTCAAAACCACCCTAAGATACCATCTCACTCCAGTAAGATTGGCAGCCATTATGAAATCAAACAACAATAAGTGTTGGCGAGGATGTGGGGAAAAGGGTACACTTGTACACTGCTGGTGGGACTGGAAAATGTTGAGGCCAATTTGGAAAGCAGTATGGAGATATCTGGGAAAGCAGGGAAAGGATCCACCATTTGACCCAGCTATCTCACTTCTCGGACTATTCCCTGAGGATCTTAAAAGAGCGCACTATAGGGATACTGCCACATCACTGATCATAGCGGCACAATTCATAATAGCTAAACTGTGGAACCAAACTAGATGACCTTCCATAGGCGAATGGATAAAAAAGGGGCATCTATACACAATGGAGTATTATGCAGCATTAAAAAATGACAAAAATCATTGAATTTGAAGGGAAATGGATGGCATTAGAACATATAATGCTAAGCAAAGCTAGCCAATCCTTAAAAAACAAATGCCAAATGTTTTCTTTGATATAAAGAGAGCAAATAAGAACAGAACAGGGAAGAAGAGCATGAGGAAAATATTAACACTAAATGGAGATGAGTGGGGGGAGAGAAAGGGAGAGAGAATGGAAAGCATATGGAAATGGTAGGAGACACTTAATGTTACACAAAATTCCATATAAGAGGTTGTGAGGGGAAAGGGGGGAAACAAGGGAGAGAATTGAACAATAGCAGATGAGGTATAGAGGGTAGATGGTTGGGGAGGGGAGGGGGATAGTAGGGGATAGGAAAGGTAGAAGAATACAACAATCACTAATATGCCATTATGTAAAAACGTGAGTGTGTAACTGATGTGATTCTACGATTTGTATTGGGGTAAAAATGGGAGTTCATAACCCAAATGAGTCAAATGTATGAAAGATGATATAGCATGAGCTTTTGAACAACCAAAAAAAAAAAGACAAAAAAAGGAATTTAATTTCCAATATTTGAGACATTTTACAACTTTATTTTTTAATAAAATTGGCTTTTATTTGTTATCTTACTTGCTGTTATCTGCCTTTCAGTTTGAAAAAACGATGTGCTGTAGCCATTCATCCATGTAGTATGTAACAGAAAATTTTCAGTGTCTCCATATAACCAGATTGGCAAGGCATCAAGGTTTCCCTCACAAACAAGATAAAGGCTTTTGCATAAGAAATTTAATATTCTGCAATACAATTTTTTTTTAACTTTCCAATTAAATTTCAATTTTTTTTTAAAAAAGAAGAAACTAAACCCCACAGTAAGAAGGCCTCAAAGTGGAGAAGTGGAGCAGTATTAATGGCAGGCCTATTTAATCACTCCTGGTTCACAGGAAGGGTGTCCAGGCCACCCTGACTTTAGGCAAATGAGGGGCAAGAAAGCTTATTTGGGCCACCGTCTTGGGCTGTGCCCCTCATGAAAAACTCCAGCCAGAGGTTATGAGGAGTGTCTATGTGGAAGAAGATGAGGACAATGTGGGAGTGTTTTGGTTTTAATTGTGGTCATTTGTGTGGCAGATGGAAGAGATGACTGGGTCCAACTGGGCTTGAACACTGGTGTGATTCCCCTTAGAGAATGAGTTCTGGAACTGACCTCAGATAAGTATTGCCATGAATTGTGTTGCGATTTCAGGAGGCCACACATGAGAGTCGCCCTTTGAAACTGAGATCTAGGCCCAGGGTGGCTTTCCCAAGAGTACTGAGAATCTCAGCTAGGATATCACATGATTTTATTCTGAAAGACTTGGCACCCATAGTTGAGAGTCAAAACACACATGGACCTCACATTGTAGACCTCAATGGGCCTGGCTTCATGTGACCTTTTGGCCACTCTTTGGGAAGCCTTGCCTGTGAGTGTTCTCCAGATCTTTCATTGAAATGAGCTTCCTCAACATTTAATGGTCCCTGAATGAATTGAAACCCACAGTGCCTCCACCTTCATCCTTGAAATTTGTCTAGATCAATACCATGAATGTTTAGAAATTTTCATGACCAGATGGCACTGGAGAACTTTTTGATGTACTTTTGCTGATCATGAGTATACCAGACAGTGCCTTGATTGACTGGGCTTCATGAAAATGTTTAGAACAGAGATGCCAGAAAGTTGGAGACTGCAGAGTAGTGGGCCTAGAGCAGTGGTGGGAAGGTGTGTGATAAAACATCTGTGGTGGGGCCATGTGGATCTGCCATTGACTTTCAATTGTCTTGAGACAGACATGGTGCAGCCAACAGACCATTGTATATAAAGGCATCTTGTTATATGGAGAAGTTTCAGAGTAATGTTTAGAATCAGGTTGCTATGATCAAGGGGGCAAGCTATGTGGGATAGAAGCCTGGTTGGTGCATTCTACTGTAGACCAGGGTACACGTACCACACGTGACAGAACTCCCTCCAGCACTGTGTCCCAGTTGAACTCCTTGTATTTCGTGATGCCAATACCAAACTACCAGTGCAGCAGCAAGAAACACCACGAAAAGTGGAAGATGACCAAATGGTTTTCCAGTCCACACGGGGAGACACTTAGCCCCCAGTGGCAATAGTTTACCTACAATGAGAGAATTCAGCATTGCTGCCTCATGTTCATTGGAAAATAAGATGCCATGTCCTCCAGGTCACATAGATGCAGACCCAGCTTAGATGGTCTCACTATAAAGGAAGCGAAAGCTCCTGAAAACAACATATATTTCAAGTGCCCAACCTCAAAGGCAGTTTCTCAAGAAGTGTTTAGGCCAGCAGATCTTCATGTCTGTGGAGTATTTCCCATGTCACTTACTTTTGGAAACTCCTCTACCACCTCCAAGGTTGTGCACTCCTGAGCATTTTCGTTGCAGATATATATTTACAGATTTTCTAACTCTTCTCCTCTAATTGTGACTTACTTGGGGCAATGGTAATGTCAAGTCATTCTTCTATATGAGAGAAGGAAGATTTTTTTGTAGCACATATTTGCATACACATTGGATTCATTTTTCAATTTTTCATTCGAAATTCTGAATCCTTGACACTAGCCCATACCCTTATAGACTCTGACTACTAATACTAATATGATGAGAAAAATAACCAAAACAGAATAGAAATACAAGCAGTTCAGAAGAGGCATGGTGTGTAGTTGTACTTGCCTTTTGCATGATATAAGGTAGGAGTTATAAATCTAGTCAATTATTTGTTGAAATAATTCTCCATGTGTTTTTAAAGTTAAGAAATATGTGAATTTCTGTCTCTCTTTCTCTTTAGCCTATTAAGCACATGTATTTTTATATGCAAAAATAGAATCCTACCTGGTTTCACACGTACATTCTTGTGAGGTGGCTGACTTGGCAGATACAAATTGTGAGAAGAGATCACTTCTCCTAAAGGCTATTGGAACTAAAAATTCAACCCATGGGTGACCTTCCTAGATGAACAACATTATACATAATCCATGTTCAGTATAATGAATATTTTTTGATATGCAGATGAGTTATTTTTCATGATGAATTTCAATTGGCATATATATTGCTACATTATAATGTGTGTGTGTTTGTGTCTATATATATATATAGTCTCCAGATTTTCAAAATATGAAATATAAGTGTCTTACTATACACTGCCTAAATTAATTCATGTTCCTGTATGGGGATATATAATCAATTTTTCACAAGATTATTCTTAGAAATATACATCCACTGAAATACATATTTGTTTCCTAGTACTGAAAACTAACTTCAGGGAATGGTGCTAAGAAATCCTAATATTTCTACAGTGACTCACCCAGTTTAACATCAATGCAAGTAGACACCTATGGGACATGATGTGTATTTTGAAGTTCATTTTTATTCAACACTGGTACATTACTATTTCTGCAGTTTATGGGCAATATAGGATATATCATTTCATCCACAATTTTACAAATTTATAGGCATTTGGTTCAATTTCAATCACTTCCTACTTGAGAAGACATGTATTCCTCCATGTTTCTTGACTGTTCTTTTCATGAGATTCTTTCCAAACACATTATTTTCGATTTCCATAATCACTTTTGAAACAAAACTCACACACTCTTCATAATAAACCGTAACACTAATATTATCATTAGATGTATAACTGTTCGGAATGAATGTATGTATATCAATGTAAGATTTCTTGTATATTTTCAGATATCAATTAAATCCATTATTTAAATTTTGAACCAGTTATATTATTTATTCACAGTATGGTCTATTAAAGAATCATCTCTATATTCATAGACCCAGGGTATACCTATTTGTATCCCCAATACTAATTTATAAGCCTTTAAAATATTGCTTTAAAAATGGTGGAAGAAATATTCTAGTCACCTGATATACATATGCATTTCATCACAGTAATATTCCTGACAAAAAATGCAAGTGTCACACTTATGATTGTACCAAAGCCTATATTGAAAGTGAGCATGTATTACTAACAACATCCATGTCCTGATTCACTAATGATCTCGAATATCATTACTATTGGTGACTACATATTTGTTTCTTCCTAAGATTGTATATTCAAACTCAACCCTGTTAAAAATGTCTTATCCTATCACTCTCTTTGTACTTTGCCTGATTTCCTAATATCTCTATTGATATCTGCTTTCCTACACATTTTCCCCAGTTCATCACTGTGGCTGACTCTTCACATATGCTGAAATTTACATTCACTCTCTAACCAAAACCCTATATCTAAAGTCTTTTGATCCAACTCCTTGGTTCACTCAAATGGGTTCTTCAAATCCCTTCAGAGGGTAGCCCATAGGTGCTTGGGTTTTCTCATGACCCCAATTCTCATAAAGAATCTATACCCCACAGAGAGTAGGCCTCAAATTGGAGAAGTAGAGCACTATTAATGGCAGGCCTATTTGATCACCCCTCGTTCACAGGAAGGGTTTCCATGTCACCCTGACTTTAGGCAAATGAGTGGCAAGTGAGCTTATTTTGAACACTGTCTTGGGCTGCGCCCCTCATGGAAACCTCCAACCAGAGTTTATTATGACTGTCTATATGGAAGAAGATGAGGGCCATGTTGGAGTGTTTTGGTTTAATTGTGGTCATTTGTGTTACGGTTGGAAAAGATTCCAGGGTCAACCTGGGCTTTAACTCTTGTGTGATTCCCTTTAGAGACTGAGTTCTGGAACAGATCTCAGCGATGTATTGGCATGAATTGTGTTTGGAATTTAGGAGGCCACACATGAGAGTTGCCCTTGGAGACTGAGATCTAGGCCCAGGTTGGCTTTCCAAAGAGCACTGGGATTCTCAGCCAGGATATCACATGACTTTATTCAGAAAGACTTAGCAGTCATAGTTGAGAGTCAAAACACACATGGACCTCAATTGTAAACCTCAATGGGCCTGGCTTCATGTGACCTTTTGGCCACTCCTTGGGAAGCCTTGCCTGTGAGAGTTGTCCCGAGCTTTCATTGAAATGAGCTTCCTCACTATTTCATGGTTCCTGAATGAATTGAAACCCACAGTGCCTCCAACTTCATCCTTGAAAATTGGCTAGATAAACACCATAAAATTTTTGATATTCCTATGAACAGGTGGCACTAGAAAATCTTTGGATGTCTGTTGCTGATCACGAGTATACCAGACAGTGCCCTGATTGACTGGGTTTCATGAAAATGTTGTAGAACAGAGATGCCAGAAAGTTGGAACCTGCTGAGTAGTGGGCCTAGAGCAGTGGTTGGCAGGTGTATGATAAAACATCTGTCGTGGGGCCACATGGATCTTCCCTTGGCTTCCAAATGGATTGTGACTGACATGGTGCAGCCAGCAGACCCTTACAAATAAAGGGATCTTGTTATATGGAGAGGTTTCATGGCAATGTTCAGAATCAGGTTGCTATGGACATGGGTGCAAGCTTTTTGGGATAGAAGCCTGGTTGGTGCATTCTCCTGCAGACCCTCACTCACCAGACATGAGAGTACTCCCTCTAGGACTGTGTCCCAGTTTATCTCCTTGTACTTCATGAAGCCAATACCAAACTCAGAGTACTGCAGTAAATAACACCACAAAAATTCGAGTATGACCAAATGGCTTCACAGACCACACGGTTAGACACTTAGACCCCAGTGGCCTCAGTTTACCTACAAAGAGAGAATTCAGAACTGCTGCCTCATGTTCAATAGAAAATAAGGAACCATGTCATCCAGGTCACATAGATGCTGACCCAGATTTGATGGTCTCACTACAAAGGAAGCTAAAGCTCCTGACAACAACAAATATTTCAAGGGCCCAAACTCAGAGGCAGTTTCTCAAAAATTTATTAGGCCACCAGAGCTCCATGTTTGTGGAGTGTTTATCCTTTCTTTTACATTTGGAAATTCCTCTACCACCTCCAAGGTTGTGAACTCCATTCATTTTTTTTCCAGATATATATTCACAGATTTTCAAACTCTTCTCCACTAATTGTGTCTTACTTGTGGTGAAGGAAATATCAAGGCATTGTTGTGGAGGACAGTGGGAAGATTTTTGTCTAGCATATATTTGTATACACATTAGATTCATTTTCCTATTTTCTATTTGAAATACTGAATTCCTGACAGTAAGCCATACCCTAGTAGACTCTGACTGTTCCCGGGTGCCTATGGTTGGTATACCATTCTAACTTGTGAATGTGACACAGGAAGTAGGGGCAGCCTCCATGTCATGGAGCCATTGGAAGCAAATGTTAGAACAAAGTGGTTGCCAAGGCAGTGACCTCATTCAGTTCCTGAAGGAAGTGACCTACCTCACTTCCTTGGTGATGGAACCCTCTGAACTTGGGATCCAGGAAGCCAGGCACCAAGAGCCAGTCCCAGTCCCTTTCCCAGTGGGTTCACTTGTTTGGATTTAGCAAGGACAGAGTCAGTCTTTCTTGTGGATCACTAAATGCCAGGAAAGCTCTGAAGAGGGGCCTTTCCTGAGAAAGCAGGTAGTGACTCACCGATGGCTCCTGAAAACTTTAGAGAGTTGGTAAAGGAGACCAGATCTGAGACAGGACAGGCCATTTCGGGGGAACATAGTATGGCCTATCAGTCTGAGGACACTCTGGTTACTCACAGACCTATGTGGGTAAACGATATGCCTTTGAGGGTGTAGATGTGAGTTTATGGTTTTGTCTCATGTTCTGAGAATAGGTAGGAAAGGCAGTTTGTTTGGTTTGGAGTGGACTGTTTTTAATAAGTCATTTGACATGGTGAGTGATTCTATGTCTGTGTATCCCACTTTGTCGGTGGTTGAAGATATGAGAAAAGTGAATGCATCAATGCATGTGTCCTGACAAGTAGAAAGCATTCCAGGACACATCCTGCCCAATTTATGAATGGACTGTTGCTTGCCTTATCGATGGGCAACACCTACTATTTTCCTTAGTTCCTGTTTTCTTCCTGAATTCTGGCCATTCTCCAGAATAGGCTCATTTTTTTTTTGTCCAAGATATGTACCACCTCCGAGCTCTGTGGCATGGCCATTTACTGGATACCTGAAATGAATGGGGAGGATCTCAGAAAACTCAGATATCAGTGTGACCAGTAAAGTCTCAGTAGAGAAACCCTGCTTTGTGCCTTTTGCTTACCTACTGTTCTGTTGACCTGAATGTCAGGTAGGTCTTTGCCTCAGACCACCAGTTTGTGAAGCCTGAAGAAACTGCTTTCAAATGGAAATGAATGAGCATCACCCGTGGCTCTTAGATTAATTGCTTTAGAAAAGGATGTGTCTAAATCATCCTCTCGGCTCTGTGTGAGGCTGTGGCTTACAATCTCAGCACCTGATGGATCTAAAGAAAGATCCCATGTGTGCATCCAAAACCAAAATGGCAAAAAGATCAGACATTGTGGATGAAGTCTCTTGCTTCCTCTGTTAGGCTCCTCACCTCCATCAAGTACGAATAGGGATCCTTTGGGTCTAATGAGTTCTTCAAAGACGAGAAAAGGTGCTTGGGTTTCACATGACTCCAAATCACATAAAGAATCTATACCTCACGTTCAGTAGGCCTCAAAAAGGAGAAAAAGAGCATTATTAATGGCAGGCCTATTTGATCAATCCTGGTTCACAGGAAGGGTGTCCAGGAAACCCAGACTTTAGGCAAATGAGGGGCAAGGGAACTTATTTTGGACACTGTCTTGGGCTTCGCCCCTTGTGGAAACCTCCAGCCAGACGTAATGATGAGTGTCTATATGGAAGAATATAAGGGCCATGTGGTAGTGTTTTGGTTTTAATTGAACATGTTAATAACACTAACCATACATTGTTCCATCAATTTAAGTATTCAGAAGAGCAGGGACAGATTTGTTCTTACAATACAGGAATGTAGGGGATCTTCAACCTGCTGAAAACCTCAAAGGTCAATGCAGAAATTATCCCTGGAGAAGATGTAGGCAGCTATGAAGGACCGGAGAGAGCAAAAGTAATCTTCCATGGAAAACAACCTGGTCAGGATGAAGGGTTGAGTCTGAATCAACTCTCTATCCTTAACGTAGAGGAGATGGAGCAAACCGGGCCTGTGTGGAGAGCTGTTCCTGGGTACCTATGGTTGGTATACCATTCTAACTTTTGAAAGTGTCTCAGGAATTAGGGGCAGCCTCCATCTCATGGGACCCTTGGAAGCAAGTGTTAGGACAAAGTGGTTGCCACGGCAGTGACCTCATTCAGTTCCCGAAGAAATGACCTTCCTAACTTCCTTGGTGATGGAACTCTCTGAACTTGTGACCCAAGTAGCCAGGCACCCAGAGCCAGTCCCAGTCACAGTTCCAGTGGGCTCACTTGTTGGATTTACCAAGGACAGCGTCAGTCATTCTTGGTACCTACTGATGTGAGGATGGCCAAATGCCAGGAGTGCTCTGAAGAGGGGCCTTTCCTGAGAAAGCAGGTAGTGGCTCAACACTGGCTCCTGACAACTTCACAGAGTTGTCCAAGGTGACCAGATCTGAGGCAGGACAGGCCATTTCAGGAGAACACAGTATGGCCCACAAGTCAGAGGACATTCCGGATAGTCACAGACCTACTTGGGGGAAGAAGTTGAATTTGTGAGTTCGGGTGGGGTTTGTGGTTTTGTCTCATGTTCTCAGAATAGGTAGGAAAGGAAGTTTGTTTGGTTTGGAATTATCTGATTCTTCTAAGTCCTTTGACAATGCGAGTTTTTCTATGTCTGTGTATCCCACTGTGTTAGTGGTTGTAGACATTAGAAAAGAGAATGCATCAATGGATGTGTCCTGTCTAGTAGAAAGCTTCCCAGCATTCATCCTGCCCAATTTATGAATGGACTGCGGCTTGCCTTATGGATGGGCAACACCTGCAATCTTCCTAAGTTCCTGATTTCTTACTCAATTCTGGTCACTCTCAAGAATAGACTCATGGTTGTGTGTCCAAGATATGTACCACCTCCAAGGTCTGTGAAATGGCCATGTACTGGATAGCTGAATGGAATGGCCGAGCATCTCAGAAAACTCAGATAGCAGTGTGACCAGGAATATCTCAGTGGAGAAACCCTGCTTTGGGCCTTATGCATACATATTTTTCTGTTGCCCTGAATGTCAGGAAGGTGTTTTCCTCAGGCCAAAACTTTTGGAAGCCTTAACAAAAGACTTTTCAATTGGAAATAAATGTGCATCTCCTGTGGCTCTTTGCTTAATTGCTTTGGAAAGGGATGTGTCTGAATCAGCCTCTTGGCCCTGTGTGAGGCTGTGGCTTAGATTCTATGCACCTTATGGATCTAAAGAAAGATTCCATATGTGCATCCAAAACCAAAATGGCTAAAAGTAGAGTCATTGTGGATGAAGTCTCTTGCCTTCCTCTGGTAGGGCACTTACTTCCATCAAGGAAGAATAGGGATCCTTTGTGTCAAATGGGTTCTTCAAAGCTCTGCAGTGGCTTGCCCATAGTTCTTGTGGTTTCTCATGCGTCCAATTCCCAAAAAGAATTTAAACCCCTCAGTCAGTAGGCCTCAAATTGGAGAAGTGGAGCAGTATAAATGTCAGGCCTATTTGATCACTCCTGGTTCATAGGAAGGGTGTCCAGGCAAACGTGACTTTAGGCAAATGAGGGACAAGGAAGCTTATTTTGGACACTGTCTTGGGCTGTGCCCTCATGGAAACCTCCAGCCAGAGGTTATGATGAGTGTCTATATGGAAGAAGATGAGGGTCATGTGGGAGTGTTTAGGTTTTAATTGTGAGAGATTACTGGTTCAACCTGGGTTGAATTCTGGTGTGATTCCCCTTAGAGACTCAGTTCTTGAACTGACCTCAGAGAAGAATTGCCATGAATTGTGTTAAGATTTTCGGAGGCAACGCATGAGAGTCGCCATTGGAAGCTGTGATCTAGTCCCAGGGGAACTTTCCACAGTTCACTGGGACTCTCAGCCAGAGAATCACATAATTTTATTCTGAAAGACATGGCAGCCACAATTGAGAGTCAAAACACACATGGACCTCACATTTTAGACCTCAATGGGCCTGGCTTCAAGTGACGTTTTGGCCACTATTTGGGAAGCCTTGCCTGTGAGAGTTCTCCAGAGCTTTCATTAAAATGAGATTCCTCACCATTTAATGGTTTCTGAATAATTGAAACCCACAATGCCTCCAACTTCATCCTTGAAAATGGTTACATAAATATCATGAAATTTTTAAAATTACCATGACCAGGTGGCACTGGAGAACCTTTGGATGTCCTGTTGCTGATCATGAGTATACCAGAGAGTGCCTAGATTGACTGGGTTTCTTTAACATGGTGTAGAACACAGATGCCAGTAAGTTGGAGTCTGCTGAGAAGTGGACCTAGAGCAGTGGTGGGCAGGTGTGTGATAAAACATCAGTGGTACGGCCATGAGGATCTAGCATTGGATTCCAAATGCCTTGTGACTGACATGGTGCAGGCAGCAGACCCTTCTATGTAAAGGCATCTTGTTATATGCAGAGGTTTCAGGGCAATGTTCAGAATCAGGTTGCTATGGTCAAGGGGGAAAGCTATCTGGATAGAAGCCTGGTTGGTGCATTCTCCTGCAGACACTGACCCACCACACGTGACAGAACTCCCTCCAGCACTGTGTCCCAGATAAACTCGTTGTATTTCATGAAGCAAACACCAAACTCCCAGTGCAGCAGCAAGAAACACAACGAAAAGTGGATCATGACCAAATTGCTTCACAGTCCAAACGGGGAGACACTTAGCCCCCAGTGGCCACAGTTTACCTGCAAAGAGAGAAACCAGCACTGCTGCCTCATGTTCATTGAGAAATAAGATGCCATGTCCTCCAGGTCACATAGATGCAGACCCAGCTTTGATGGTCTCACTAGAAAGAAGCTAAAGCTCCTGAAAACAACATATATTTCAAGTGCCCAAACTCAGAGGCATTTCTCAAGAAGTCTTTAGGCCAGCAGAGCTCCATGTTTGTGGAGTGTTTATCCTGTCCCTTACTTTTGGAAACTCCTCTACCACCTCCAAGGTTGTGAATTTCTGAGGATTTTTCATTGAATATATGTATTCACACATTTTCTAATTCTTCTCCTCTAATTGTGTCTTTCTTGGTGCGAAGGTAATGTCAAGGCATTTTTCTGGATGAGAGTGGGAAGATTTTTGTGTAGCATATATTTACATACACATTGGATTCATTTTCCAAATTTCCATTAGAAATACTGAATCCATGACACTAACCACTACATTACTAGACTCTGACTACTAATCCTAATATGATGGAGAATAAAAACCCAAACAGAATAGAAATATAAGCAGTTCAGAGGATGCATGTTGTATAGTGGGACTTGCCTTTTGCATTATATAGGGTAGGAGTTATAAATCTAGTCAATTTTCTGTTGAAATATTTCTCCATGTATTTCTAAAGTTAAC
The DNA here is from genome assembly GCF_048772815.1 of Callospermophilus lateralis. NCBI lineage: Eukaryota > Metazoa > Chordata > Mammalia > Rodentia > Sciuridae > Callospermophilus > Callospermophilus lateralis. Next base: position 65,252 of record NW_027517981.1, read on the forward strand.
AAATATGTGAATACCTGACTCCCTTTCTCTGCAGCCTATTCAGCACATGTAATTTTATATGCACATATAGAATCCTACCTGGAATCACACGTACATTCTTGTGAGATGGCTCACTTGGCAGATACAAATTGTTAGAATAGTTCACTCTTTCTAAATGATGCTGGAACTGAAAATTCAACCAATGGGTGAGCTTCCTGGTTGAACAACTTTACACAAAAACCCATGTTCAGTAAAATAAATATTTCTGATCTGTGGATGATATATATTTCATGGTGAATTTCAATTGGCATATATATTCCTACTTTTTAAAGTCTGTTTGTGTGTGTGTGTGTATACATACTCTCCAGATTTTTCAAAATATGAAATATGTGTCTTATTATACACTCCCTAAAATAATTCATATTCATGTATGTGGATTTTTAATCAACTTTTCACTAGATTATTCCCAGGAATATTCACACACCTGAAAAACATATTTGTTTCCTCGTACTGAGAACTATCTTCAGTGAATGGTGCATACAAATCCTTGTATTTCTGCAGTAACTTACCCAGTTTAACATCAATGCAAATAGATTTCTATGGGACATGATGTGTATTTTGAAATTCATTTTTATTCAACACTGGTACATTGCAATTTCTTCCGTTTATGCACATCATAAAATATATATTTCATCTAGAAATTCGAAAATTAATAGGCACTTGTTTCATTTTCAATCACTTCCTGCTTCAGAACACATGTATAACTCCATATTTCTTGACTGATCTTTTCATGAGGTTTCTTTTTCGATTTCCTTAATCATTTTTGAAGCAAAACTCACACACTCTTCATGATGAACCATAACCCTAATATTACCATTAGATGTATATTTGGTTTTAATGAATGTATATATATCAATATAAGATTTCCTCTATGTTTTCATTTATCAATTCAATCCATTATTCAAAGTTGGAACCAGTAATACTATTTATTCACAGTATGGTCTATTCATGCATTATCTCTATATTCATAGACACAGGGTACACCTATTTGTACCCCCAGTACTAACTTATACGTCTTCACAATATTGCTCCCAGAAATGGTGGAAGAAATACTCATGTCACCTGATCTACATGTACATGTTATCACAGAAATATTCTGGAAACAAAATGCAAAGGTCACAGTTATGATTGTACCAAAACCTAAATGAAAAGTGAGCATGGATTACTAAAAATATTCCTGTCCAGGTTGCTACCGCTCTCAAATGTCAATCCTATTGGTGACTATATATTTGTTTCCTCCTAAGATTATATATTCAACCTCAAGCCTGTTGAAAATGTGTAATCCTATCACTCACTTTATACTTTGCCTGATATCCTAATGTCTCTATTGATTTCTGCTTTCCTAAATATTTTCCCAGTTTATCATTTTGACTGACTCTTCACATGTGCTGACATTTAAATTCACTTTCTAACCGAAACCCAATTGCTAAAAACATTTCCTCCAAAACCTATAATCACTATTCTTTCTAAACCTACCGACACTTTTCCTAATCCTACCGACTATAGCTTTTTGACTGGATATTCTCATGACATTCAATCATCCAAGGTACAAGGTCCTATGACATTGTATATGGATTTATTTAAGACATCTGTGCAGAACGTAAGTCAAAGCTAAGTATCCCAATTAAAGGCCCAATGCCCTTCTGGGCTTCAAATTTTACCTAGATTTCTGTTTTCATACTTATATTTCACCTAAATATTCTTGTAAATATCGCACATTCCCAATACCATTATTCATCGCTCAGAATGATTCTTAATCCAAATCGAACCTGTTATTAAGCCTAACCAAACACTGTTCCCTCAATCTAACTTTACAGAAGAGCAGCGACAGAGTTGGTCTTACAATACAGGAATGTAGGGGATCTTCCAGATGCTGAGATCCTCAAAGTTTTAAGCAGAAACGATCCCTGGAGAAGACATAGGCAGCTATGAAGGACCTGAGAGAGCAAAAGTCATCTTCCATGGCAAACAACGTACTCAGGATGAAGCATTGTGTCTGAATCAGCCTCTCTTTTCTTAATGTAGAGAAGAGGGACCAAACCAGGCCTGTGTGGAGAGCTGTTCCCGGATTCCTATGGTTGATATACCATTCTAACTGTTGAAACTGTCTCGGGAAGTAGGGGCAGCCTCCACCTCATGGGAACCTTGCAATCACCTGTTAGGACAAAGTGGTTGCAAAGGCAGTAAAGTCACTCAGTTCCTGAATGAAGCGACCTACCTCACTTCCTTGGTGAAGAAACTCCCTGACCTTGGGCTCCAGGAAGACAGAGAATACCAAGACCTTGTCACAGTTCCAGTGCCAGTGGGCTCCATTGTTTGGAAAAACCAAGGATAGACTAAGTATTCCTTGGTACCTACTGATATGAGGATTTCAAATGCCAGGAGAGCTATGAAGAGGGGCCTTTCCTGAGAAAGCAGGTAGTGGTTCACCGCGACCAGATCTGAGACAGGACAGGCCTTTTGGGGGAACATAGTATGGCCCACCAGTCAGAGGACACTCCAGATAGTCACAGACCTACTTGAATGAAGGAGGTGCGTTTGCGCGTGTGTGTGTGATTTTGTGGTTTAGTCTCTTCTTATGAGAATAGGTAGGAAAGGCGGTTTGTTTGGTTTGGAGTGGACTGCTTCTAGTAAGTCGTTTGACAAGGCGATTTTTTGCATGTCTTTGTAACCCACTGTGTTCGTGGTTGTAGACCTTAGAAAAAAGAATGCATCAATGTGTCCTGTCTAGTAGAAATCTTCCCAGCATTCATCCTGCCCAATTTAGGAGTGGACTGCCCCTTGCCTTATGGATGGGCAACACCTGCAATCTTCCTAAGTTTCTGATTTCTTCCTCAATTCTGGTCACTCTCAAGAATAGGCTCATTGTTTTGTGTCCAAGATATGTACAACCTCCAATCTGAGTGACATGGCCATGTACAAGATAGATGAAGGGAATGGCGAGCATCTCAGAAAACTCTAATATCAGTGTGTCCAGGAAAGTCTCAGTGGATAAACCCTGCTTTGGGCCTTTTGCTATTGTTCTGTTGCCCTGAATGTCAGGAAAGTCTTTGCCTCAGGCCATCCCTTTGTGAATCCTGAAGAAAACAGCTTTCAAATGGAAATAAATGGACATCAACTGTGGCTCTGTGCTTAATTGCTTTGCAAAGGGATGCGTCTGAATCAGCCTCTTGGTCCTATGTGAGGCTATAGCTTAGATTCTCAGCACCTGATGGATCTAAAGAAAGATCCCATGTGTGCATTCAAAACCAAAATGGCAAAAAGATCAGTAATTGTGGATGAAGTCTCTTGCCTTCCTCTGTAAGGTTCCTGACCTCCATCAAGTGAGATTAGGCATTCTTTGGGTCAAATGAGTTCTTCAAAGCCCTGTGGAGGCCATTAACAGGTGGCACTGGAGAACTCTTAAATGGTCTGTTGCTGATCATGAGTATACTAGCCAGGGCCTTTATTGACTGAGTTTCATAAAAATTATCTAGAACAGCAATGCCAATAAGTTGGAGCCTGCTGAGTAGTGGACCTAGAGCAGTAGTGTGTGATAAAATATCTGTGGTGGGACCATGTGGATCTGCTATTGACTTCCAAATGGCTTGTGACTGACATGGTGCAGCCAGCAGACCCTTCTATGTAAAGGCATCTTGTATATGGAGAGGTTTCAGGGTAATGTTAAGAATCAGGTTGCTGAGGTTAAGGGGACAAGCTATCTGGTATTGAAGCCTGGTTGGTACATTCTCCTGCAGAACGTGACCCACAACACGTGACAGAACTTCCTCCAGCACTGTGTTCCAGTTGAACTCATTGTATTTCGTGAAGCAAATACCAATGTCCCAGTTCAGCAGCAAGAAACACCACAAAAGTTGGAGGATGAACAAATGGCTTCAGAGTCCACATGGGGTGACACTTAGCCCCCAGTGGCCACAGTTTACATACAAAGAGAGAAATCAGCACTGCTGCCTCAGGATCATTGGAAAATAAGAAACCAAGATCTTCATGTCACATAGATACAGACCCAGCTTTGATGGTCTCACTAGAAAGGAAGCTAAAGCTTCTGACAAACACATATATTTCAAGTGCCCACCCTCAGAGGCAGTTTCTCAAGAAATCTTTTGGCCAACAGAGCTCCATGTTTGTGGAGTGTTTACCCTGTCCCTTACTTTTGGAAACTGCTCTACAACCTCCAAAATTGTGAACTTTTGAGCATATTCCACTACAGATATATATTCACAGATTTTCTACCTCTTCTCTTCTAATTGTGTCTTATTTGGGGTGAAGGTAATTTCAAGGCATTGTTGTGGATGAGAGTTGGAAGATTTTTTTGTAGCACATATTTGCATACACATTGGATTCATTTTCCAATTTTCCATTCGAAATACTGAATTCCTGACACTAACCCATAACCTACTAGAATCTGACTACTAATCCTAATATGATGGAGAACAATAACCCAAACAGAATAGAAATCCAAGAAGTTCAGAGGAGGCATGGTGTATAGTTGAACTTGCCTTTTGCATTATATAGTGTAGGAGTTATAAATCTAATCAATATTTTGTTGACATAGTTGTCCATGTGTTTTTAAATTTAACAAGTATTTGAATTCCTGTCTCCGTTTGTCTGTAGCCTATTCAGCACATGCATTTTTATATGCACATATAGAATCCTACCTGGTATCAAATGTACATTCTTGTGAGGTGGCTGACTTGGCAGATACAAATTATGAGAAGAGATCACTCCTCCTAAACGCTGTTGGAACTGAAAATTTAACCTAAGGGGGAGCTTCCTAGTTGAACAACATTATACACAAATCCATGTTCAGTAAATTAAATATTTTTGGATCTTTGGACGATATGTATTTCTACATCAATTTCAATTGGCATATATATTGCTACATTTCAATGTCTCTGTGTGTATATGTGTTTGTTTGTGTGTGTGTGTGTATATATATATATATATATATATATATATATATATATATATATATATACTCTCCAAATTTTTAAAAATATGAAATACTTCTGTCTTCTTTTACACACCCTAAATTCATTCATATTCATGTATGTGGATTTATAATAAACTTTTCACAAGATTATTCTCAGAATTATTCATCCACCTGAAATACATATTTGTTTTCTAGTACTGACAAGTAACATCAGTGAATGGTGCATACAAATCCTAATATTTTTACAGTAACTGACCCAGTTTAACATCAATCCAAGTAGATTACTATGGGACATGATGTACATTTTGACGTTCATTTTTATTCAACACTGGTACTTTACTATTTCTTCAGTTTATTCACATCATAGGATATGTATTTCATCCACAAGTTAGCAAAATTATTTGCATTTGTGTCACTTTCAATCACTTTCTACTTCAGAACACATGCATTCCTCTATGTTTCTTGACTGGTCTTTTCATGAGACTTCTTTCCAAACACATTATTTTCCTTTTCCATTCTCACTTTTGAAGCAGATCTCACACACCTTTCATGATAGAATATAACCCTAATATTACCATTAGATGTATAACTCATTGGAATGAATGATTCTATATCAATATAAGATTTCTTATATATTTTCAGATATCAATTCTAGCAATCCATTATTTGAAGTGGAATCAGTTATATTATTTATTCACAGTATTGTCAATTCATGAATTACTTCTATATTCATAGACACAGGGTACACCTCTTTGTACCCCCAATACTAATTTATTTTTTTTTATTTTGCATTCTTTCTTAAAGTATTTTTATATTATTTTCAACAACATTTGAAACAACAGGATTTTCTAAATAGACTTGTCTTTAGCATACCCAGATGAAAAAATATAATTCTATTTCATATCCCTTTGTGGGATAATGTGGGTTTTTTGTACTGAAAAAATGCTAGGAATATTAGAATATATGATCCGTTAGCCAACTTTGTTTGTTTGTTTGTTTGCTTTTGCAAAGCTAGGAATTGAACCCTAGTAGTAACTAGTAATTCTACTCATTCAGAAAAGTTAGTGTGTCATTTTATTGAAATAACCATACTGGATATAAAATAGATACACATGTGATACAATAGATTGCATGGTATATAAATTTGTATCTCAGTAAAGCTGTAATTAAAATAAAATTTAAAGTATTGAAATTCAGGCAAAGGATAGGAAAGATATTTGTGTCTGTTTTTCAGAAGTTTATTGTCATCCATTTAAAAAATCTTTTAAAAGAGATTGCATTTGAACAAAAGGTATTGTTTAGTGTGCTTTCTCTGTATTCTTAGTGGTTCTTCACTATTACTATTTTATTCACACCCACTTAATTTCTTATTGTTGAGCCAATTCTGCATCTAAATGTAGTGGCAAGATATATTCAGGAGTCTGGTGCAATAGTGCATGCCTGAAATCCCAGCTACTAAGACCCTTTCTCAAAACAACAAAAAAGTAGTGGGGGTGGGGAGCATGGATGTAGTTTAGCAGTCAAGTGCTTTCCGAAGCATGTGGAGGCCCTGGGTTCTATCTGCAGCACCGCAAAAGCAAAACAAACAAAAGACGTATTCCAGAGATTTTGATTATTTCTGCAGGAGACATGCAGTCAAGACTAAGTAATTTGAAACAGGAGTGGCACAAGAAGTGGAAGATAAAGTATCAATTTTTTTTTTCTTTTTTTTTTTTTGGTTAGAATTAGTTCACTTTGCATTCCTTGCGTATGCGCCTCTACCTTTGGAACCACATTGGTAAAAGTTTGTGTAAGAATTGTTTGTTGGCATATCCTAGAGTGCTCAATTTATACGTCTTCAAAATATTGCTCCCAGAAATTGTGGAAGAAATACTCATGTCACCTGATCTACATATACATTTTATCACAGTAATATTCGGAACACAAAATGCAAAAGTCACACTTATGATTGTACCAAAGGGTAAATAGAAAGTGAACCTGTATTATTAAAAACATTCATGTCCAGGTTGCCTAATACTCTCAAATGTCAATCCTATTGGTGACTACATATTTGTTTCTTCCTAAGATTATATATTGAAACTCAACCCTGTTGATAATGTCTAATCCTATCACTCACTTTATACTTTGCCTGATTTCCTAATGTCTCTATTGATATCTGCTTTCCTACATATTTTCCCCAGTTCATCATTGTGACTCATTCTTCACATGTGCTGACATTTACATTAATTCTCTAACCGAAACCCTATTACTAAAGAACTTTTGGTCCAAATCCTATACTCACTCTTCTTCCTAAACCTACGGACTATATTCCTAATCCTACTGACTATCCCTTTTTGACTGGATGTTCTCTTCTACATTCAATCATCCAAGTAAAGGTCGGTCGAGTGTCGGAAGAGGAGACCACCAAGAATCTATCTCATGTAACAGCAAAGGGTTTATTGGGGGTCCAGCATGCTGGGGCTCAGAGTTCACTTGAAAAGAGTAGAGAGCCCTGAGAACAGCTTAAGCAGAGGTTAAATACTTTCCCTTGCGAGTGCAGGGAGGGAAGTTTATTGATGTGTCAGGGCGAGTGGTCAATTTGCATGCAACCTGGTGAAGGAGTACATTCTGCAGTTTGACAGTTGGGGACAGCACATTCTGGGAACAAGATTGGCAAACATTTCTCAAGATTTCAACAGTGTTTTGTTAAGCGTACAGAAAAACAGGAAGTGACAACTACATATTTTATTAACCTTTCATTCGACACTTCTTTTTCTGGCTACTTTTAATCATAAAAATGATCATTGGGGGGTGTCACATTCTATGTCTGCTAGTGGGGTATTACCATTAGTTTAACTTGTCCAATTTGAGCTTGGAGAAAATAAATTACATGGTTGAGCAAGCAGGGTTTAATAGTTAGCAATAATATGAGGATTATTATTGGACCGGCCAGCCGACAAGACAAGACAAGACAATAAAGACAAGACAAGACAATAAAGACAGGATATGGAAGTCCAACACTGAGACCAGGACTTAGTAGTTGGCAGAACCCGATCGGTTGGCAATAACGAATCTGAAACAAAATATCACTGAGTCATGGAGACTATTGTTCCTCAATTTACTGAGTCCTCTATGACGTCACCCAGGGACTTGGCCTGTGGCTCTGTGACATGACTGTCAGCCATCGTTGGAGAGAGCTCACGCTCTTCATTGACATCCATTTTGCCAAGCCCTGACCTGAAACCTGACCAGAAAGAGGCACCTTACTTACCCTGAGAGGAGTTTGTTGGGGTCTCTTGTCCACCGCTGCCGGATCTCAGTGGAACCTCCATATGTAAAGGTCCGGTGACAATCGGGGGAAGAGACCACCAAGAGACAGTCTCATGCAAAAGCAAAGGGTTTATTGGGGGTCCAGCATGCTGGGGCTCAGAGCTCACTTGAATAGAGCAGAGAGCCCAGAGAACAGCTTAAGCAGAGCTTATATATTTCCCTTGGACAGGGCAGGGGGGTAAGTTTATTGATGGGTCCGGGCGAGTGAGCGGTTTGCGTGCAACCGGTTGAGGGAGTACATTCTGCAGTTTGGCAATTGGGGACAGCACATTCTGGGAATAAGATTAGCAAACAGTTCTCAATATTTCAAAAGTGTTTTGTTAAGCATACAGAAAAACAGGAAGTGACAAGTACTTATTTTATTAACCTTTCACTGCGAACTATACTTTGCCAGAATTCCTAATGTCTCTATTGTGTTTGTTAAAGTTCATTTTTATTCAAACCTGGTACGTTATTATTTCTTCAGTTCATGGACATCATAAGATATTTCCTTTCATTCACAAGTTCACAAATTTATAAACATTTGGTTCACTTTCAATCACTTCCTCCTTCGGAAGACATATGTTCCTCCATGTTTCTTGACTGGTCTTTTTACTAGACTTCTTTCTAAACATATTATTTTCGATTCCATAATCATTTTTGAGGCAAAACTCACACACTATTCATGATAAATGATAACCCTAACATTACAATTAGATATATAACTGGTTGGAATGAATGTATGTATATCAATATAAGATTTTCTATATATTTTCAGATATCAATACAATCCATTATTTAAATATGGAACCAGTTATATAATTTATTCACAGTATGGTCTATTAATGCATCATCTCTATATTCATCAAAACAGGGTAAACCTAATAGTATCCCCAGTACTAATTTATAAGTTTTCAAAATATTGCTCACAGAAATGGTGAAAGAAATATTCATGTCACCTTAGCTACATATACATATTATCACACTAATATTCTGGACACAAAATGCAAAGGTCACACAGAACATAATTTAAGCTAAGTATCCCAATCAAGGGCCCAAAGTCCTTCTGGGCTTCAAATATTACCTAGATTTCTGTTTTCATACTTATATTTCACCTCCATGTTCTTGTAAATATCACAGGTTCCCAATATCATTATTCATCCAGCAAAATGATTCATAACCCAAATCGAACATGCTATTAACCCTAACCATTCTGTAAACTGAGATTGTTCACTCAATCTCACTTTACAGAAGAGCAGGGACAAAGTTAGTATTACAATACAGGAAGTTAGGAGATCTTCCACCTGCTGAGTACCTCAAAATCCATGCAGAAATGATCCCTGGAGAAGACGTAGGCAGCTATGAAGGACCTGAGACAGCAAAAGTCATCTTCCTTTGCAAACAACCCGATCAGGATGAAAGGATGTGTCTGAATCATCCTATCTCTTCTTAATGTAGGGAAGATGTATGAAACCAGGCATGTGTGGAGAGCTGTTCCCAGGTGCCTATGTTTCTATACCATTCTAACTTGTGAAAGTGTCACAGGAAATAGAGGCAGCCTCCTTTTCCTGAGACACTAGGAAGCAACTGTTAGGACAAAGTGGTGGCCAAGACAGTGGCCTCATTCATTTTCTGAAGAAAGTGACCTCACCTCACTTTTTTCATGATGGAACTCTCTGAATTTTGTGATCCAGGAAGCCAGGCACCAAGAGCCAGTACCAGTCCCAGTCCAAGTGGGCTCACTTGTTTAGATTTACCAAGTAAAGAGTCAGTCTTTCTTGGTACCTACTGATGTGAGGGTGGCCAAATGCCAAGAAAGCTTTGAAGAGGGTCCTTTCCTGAGAGGGCAGGAAATGGCTCACCACTGCCTCCTGAAAACTTCACAGAATTGGCCAAGGAGACCAGATCTGAGACAGGACCGGCCATTTCTGGGGAACATTCTATGGCCTACTCGTCAGAGGACACTCCGGATAGTCACAGACATACTTGGGGAAGGAGGTGACTTTGTGTGTGTGGATGTCAGTTTGTGGATTTGTCTCATATTCTGAGAATAGGTAAAAAAGGAGGTTTGTTTGGTTTGGAGTGGACTGTTTCTAGTAAGTCATCTGACAAGGAGACTGTTTCTATGTCTGTGTATCCCACTGTGTCCTTAGTTGTAGATATTAGAAAAGAAAATGGCTCACTGGGTGTGTCCTGTCTAGTAGAAAGCTTCACAGCATTCATCCTGCCCAATTAATGAATGGACTGAGGCTTGACTTATCCATGGGCAACACCTAGTATCATCCTAAGTTCTTGAATTCTTCCTGAATTCTGGCAACTCTCCAGAAAGGCTCATGGTTTTTTGTCCAAGATATGTACCACCTCCAAGCTCTGTGACATGGCCATGTACTAGTTAGCTGAAAGGAATGGCGAGCACACCGGAAAACTCAGATATTGGTGTGACCAGGAAAGTCTCTATGGTGAAACCTGGCTTAGGGCCTTTTGCTTAACTATTGTTCTGTTGCCCTGAATGTCAGGAACCTCTTTGCCTCAGGCCACCCCTTTATAAAGCCAGAAGAAAACAATTTTCAAATGGAAATGAATGGGCATCACCTGTGCCTCTTTGATGAATTGTTTTGGAAATGGTTATGTCTGAATCAGACTCTGGGCCCTGTGTGAGGCTGTGGCTTAAATTGTCAGCACCTCTTGCTGATCATGAGTGTACCAGACAGTGCCTTGATTGACTGGGATTTATGAAAATGGTGTAGAACAGAGATGCCATTAAGTTGGACCCTCCTGAGTAGTGAGCCCTGAGCTGTGGTGTGCAGGTGTGTGATAAATCTTCTGTGGTTGCGCCATGTGGTTTTGCCATTGAATTCCAAATGGTTTGTCACTGACACGGTGCAGTGACCAGACACTTATATGTAAAGGTGTCTTGTTAAATGGATAGTTTTCAGGGCAATGTGCAGAATCAGGTTGCTATGGAGAAGGGGGCAAGTTATGTGGGAATGAAGCCTGGTTGGTGCATTCTCTTGTAGACCCTGAAAAACCACAAATGACAGAACTCCCTCCAGGACTGTGTTCCAGTTGAACTCCTTGTATTTTGTGAGGCAAATACCAAACTCTCAGTGCTGCAGCAGGAAACTCTACGAAAATGGAGGATGAACAAAAGGCTTCACAGTCCACACAGGGAGACACTTAGACCCCAGTGGCCACAGTTTACATACGAAGAGAGAATTCAGCACTGCTGCCTCATGTGTATTGGAAAGCAAGAAAGAATGTCCTCCAGGTCACATAGATGCAGACCCAGCTTTGATGATCTCACTACAAAGGAAGCTAAAGCTACTGACAACATATATTTCAAGTGCCCATCCTCAGAGGCAGTTTCTCTAGAAGTCTTTAGGCCAGCAGACCTCCATGTTTGTGGAGTGTTTACCCTGTCCCTTACTTTGGGATACTCCTCTACCACCTCCAAGTTTGTGAACTCCTGAATATTTTCCATTCCAGATATGTATTTACAGATTTTCTAATTCTTCTCCTCTAATTGTTTCTTATTTGGCGTGAAGGTAACGTCAAGGCATTGTTCTGGATGAGAGTGGGAAGATTTTTGTGTAGCACATATTTGCATACACATTGGATTCATTTTCCAATTTTCCATTCCAAAGACTGAATCCCTGACACTAACGCATACCCTACCAAACTCTGACTACTAATCCTAATATGATGAAGAAAAATAACCCAAACAGAATAGAAATACAAGCACTTCTGAAGAGGCATGGTGTATAGTTGGACTTGCCTTTTGCATGATAAAGTGTAGGTGTTATAAACCTAGTCAATTTTTCATTGAAATAGTTCTCCATGTGTTTTTTTTCTTTTAATATTTATTGTTGGTTCTACAAAACATTACATAGTTCTTGACATGTCATATTTCACACTTTGATTCAAGTAGGTTATGAACTTCCATTTTTCTTCGTATACAGATTGCAGTATCTCATCAGTTACACATCCACTATTTTACATATTGCTATACTAGTGTCTGTTGTATTCTGCTGCCTTTCCTGTCCTCTACTATCTCCCATCCCCTCCCCTCCAATCCTCTCTCTCTACCCCATCTATTGTAATTCATTTCTTCCACTTGTTTTTGTCCCCTTTCACCTCACTTCATCTTGTATTTAATTTTGTATAACCATGAGGGTTTCCTTCCATTTCTATGTAATTTTCCTTCTCTTTCCTTTTCCCTCCCACCTCTCATCCCTGTTTAATATTAATCATCTTCTCATGCTCTTCCTCCCAACTCTGTTCTTAGTTACTCTCTTTATATCAAAGAAAACATTTGGCATTTGTTTTTTAGTGATTGGCTATCTTCACGTAGCATAATACGTTCTAATGCCATCGATTTCTCTGCAAATTGTATGATTTTGTCATTTTTTAATGCAGAGTAATACTCCATTGTGTATAAATGCCACATTTTTTTTAATCCATTCATCTATTGAAGGGCATCTAGGTTGGTTCCACAGTCTTCCTATTGTGAATTGTGCTGCTATGAACATAGATTTATCAGTGTCCCTGTAGCATGCACTTTTTGGGTCTATAGGGATTAGACCGAGAAGGGGAATTGCTGGGTCAAATGGCGGTTCCATTCCCAAGTTTCCAAGAAATCTCCATACTGCTTTCCAAATTTGCTGCACCAATTTGCAGTCCCACCAGCAATGTACAGGTGTACCCTTTTTCCCACATCCTCGCCAGCACTTGTTGTCGTTTGACTTCATAATGGCTGCCAAGCTTACTGCAGTGAGATGGTATCTTAGGGTGGGTTAGTTTAGCATTTCTCTGAATGCTCGAGATGGTGAGAATTTTTTGATGTACTTATTGATTGATTGTATGTCCTCCTCTGAGAAGTGTCTGTTCAGGTCCTTGGCCCATTTGTTGATTGGGTAATTCATTTGCTTATTGTTTAATTTTTTGAGTTCTTTGTATAACTCTGGATATTAGGGCTCTATCTGAAGTGTGAGGAGTAAAGATTTGTTCCCAGGATGTAGGCTCCTTTTTTACCTCTCTTATTGTTTCTTTTTCTGAGAAAAATCTATTTAGTTTGAGTAAGTCCTGTTTGTAGATTCTAATTATTAACTCTTATGCTATGGGTGTCCTATTGAGGAATTTGGAGCCCGACCCCACAGTATGTAGATCATAGCCAAAGTTTTCTTCTATCAGATGCCGTGTCGCTGATTTGATATCAAGCTCCTTGATCCATTTTGAGTTAACTTTTGTGCATGGCGAGAGAAAGGGATTCAGTTTCATTTTCTTACATATTTAATTCCAGTTTTTCCAGCACCATTTGTTGAAGATGCTATCCTTCCTTCAGTTTATGCTTTTAGCTCCTTTATCAAATATAAGATTGCTGTAAATTTGTGGATTGATTTCTGTGTCCTCTATTCTGTACCATTGGTCCACCCGCCAGTTTTGGTACCAGTACCATGCTCTTTTTGTTACTATTGCTCCGTAGTATAGTTTGAGGACATGTATCGCTATACCGCCTGATTCACACTTCCTGCTTAGAGTTGTCTTTGCTATACTGGGTCTTGTATTATTGCATATGAATTTCATAATTGTTTTATCTATTTCTACAGGAAATGCCGTTGGGATTTTGATTGGCATTGCATTAAACCTATAGAGAACTTTTGGTAATATCGCCATTTTGATGATGTTAATTCTGCCTATCCATGAACAGGGTATATTTTTCCATCTTGTAAGATATTCTTCTATTTCTCTCTTTAGGGTTCTGTAGTTTTCATTGTGTAAGTCTTTCACATCTTTTGTTACGTTGATAACCAAATATTTTATTTTATTTTTTTTGAGGATACTCTCAATGGAGTGGTTGTCCTCATTTCCGTTTCAGAGGATTTGTTGCTGATATTCAGGAATGCTTTTGATTTATGATTGTTGATTTTATATCATGCCACTTTGCTGAATTCATTTATTATCTCTAATAGTTTCTTGTAGACCCTTTTGGGTCTACTAGGTATAGAATCATGTCATCTGCAAATAGTGATAATTTAAGTTCTTCTTTTCCTATTTTTATGCCTTTAATTTCTTTCATTTGTCTAATTGCTCTGGCCAGTGTTCGAGAACTATGTTGAACAGAAATCGTGAGAGAGGGCATCCCTGTCTTGTTCCAGATTTTAGAGGGAATGCCTTCAATTTTTTCTCAATTCAGAATGATACTAGCCTGAGGCTTAGCATAGATTGCTTTTACAATATTGAGGTATGTTCCTGTTATCCCAGTTTTTCTAGAGTTTTAAACATAAAGGGATGCTGTACTTTATTGAATGCTTTTTCTGCATCTATTGGGGTGATCATATGGTTCTTATTTTTAAGTCTATTGATGTGGTGAATAACATTTATTGATTTCCGTATATTGAACCAGCCTTGTATCCCAGGAATGAATCCTACTTGATCATGTTGCACAATTTTTTAAATATGTTTTTGTATCTGATTCGCCAGAATTTTATTGAGGATTTTTGCATCTAGGTTCATTAGAGAGATTGGTCTGTATATTTGTTTCTTTGAAGGGTCTTTGTCTGGTTTAGGAATCAGGGTGATATTGGCCTCCTCTGCTGTATACCCATTCGGTCCTGGGCTTTTCTTAGTTGGTAGTCTTTGGATGGTTTCTTCTATTTTCTCAATTGATATTGGTCTGCTTAGGTTGTCTATATCCTCCTGACTCAATCTGGGCAGATCATATGACTTAAGAAATTTATTGATGCCTTCACTATCTTCTAATATAATTTCTGATTATCTTCTGTATTTCAGAAGTGTCTGCTGTGATATTGCCTTTTTCATCCCTTATGATAGTAATTTGAGTTCCCTCTCTTCTTCTCTTCATTAACATGGCTAAGAGTCTGTCGATTTTATTAATTTTTCAACTTTTAGTATTTTCAATTTTTTCAATTGTTTCTTTTGTTTCGATTTCATTAATTTCAGCTCTGATTTTAATTATTTCTTGCCTTCTACTTCTTTTTCTGTTGTTTTGCTCTTCTTTTTCTAGGATTTTGAAATGAACTATGAGATCATTTATTTGTTGTTGTTTTTTTTTTTTCTTTTTTTAAGGAAAGAACTCCAAGCAATGAATTTTCCACTTAGAACTGCTTTCAATGTGTCCCATAGATTCTGATATGTTCTGTCTGTCTTTTTCATTTATGTCTAAGAATTTTTTTTATTTTTCTCCTTGATGTCTTCAATAACCCATTGATCATTCAGTACGTATTGTTCATTCTCCAAGTGATGCATGAATTTTCCTTCCTTCTTTTATTGTTGATTTTCAGTTTCATTCCATTACGATCAGATAAGATGCCTGGTATTATCTATACTCCTTTATATTGTCTAAGAGTTGTTCTGTGACATAATATATGATCTATTTTTGAGAGGTATCCATGTGCTGCTGAGAAAACAGTGTAACTGCTTGATGTTGGGTGGTATATTCTATATATGTTAATTAAGTCTAGGTTATTATTTGTGTTATTGAGTTCTATAGTTTCCTAATTCAACTTTTGTTTGGAATATCTGTCCAGTAGTGAGAGAGGTGTGTTGAAATCTCCCATGATTATTGTATGGTGGTCTACCAGACTCTTGAACTTGAGAAGAGTTTGTTTGATTAACATAGCTGAACCATTGTTTGGGGCACATATATTTATGATTGTTATGTCTTGTTGGTGTATGGTTCCCTTGAGCAATATGTAGTGTCCCTCTTTATCCCTTTTGATTAACTTTGTCTTGAAATCTATTTTATTTGATATGAGTATGGACACTTCTGCTTGTTTCCGAAGTCAATATGAGTGATATGATTTCTCCCAACCTTTCACCTTTAGTCTATATATGTCTTTTCCTATCAAATGTGTCTCCTGTAGGCAGAAAATTTTTGGGTCTTCTTTCGTGATCCATTCTACTAGCCTGTGTCTCTTAATTGGTGAGTTTAAGGCATTAACATTTAGGGTTATTTTTGAAATATGGGTTGTTCTTCCAGCCATATTTGTTTATTTATGTTAGGTTTGTTTTTCTCTTTGATTATTTTTCGCCCCTTTACTGTACTACCTCCCACTGTTGGTTTTTATTGTTATTTTCCATTTCGTCTTCCTATAATGTTTTGCCAAGGATCTTTTGAGGAGATGGTTTTCTAGCTGCAAATTCTTTTAACTTTTGTTTATCATGGAAGGTTTTAATTTCATCTTCCATCCTGAAGCTTAAAATCGCTGGATACACAATTCTTGGTTGGAACCCAATTTCTTTCAGTGATTGAAAAATGTTATTCCAGGATCTTCTAGCTTTCAGAGTCTGTGTTGAAAGATCAGCTGTTATCCTGATTGGTTTACCCCTAAATGTAATCTGCTTCCTTTCTTTTGTAGCTTTTAAAATTCTCTCTTTATTCTGTATGTTTGGCATCTTCATTATAATATGTCTCGGTGTTTATCTCTTATGATTTTGCACATTTGGCGTCCTGTAGGCTTCTAGGATTTGGGATTCTGTCTCATTCTTCATGTCTGGAAAGTTTTCTCATATTATTTCATTGAATAGATTGCTCAATCCTGTGGTTTGGACCTGTATACCTTCCTGTATCCCAATTACTCTTTAGTTTGGTCTCTTCATGTTATCCCATATTTCTTGGATGTTCTGCTCATGGTTTCTTAACAGTCTTGCTGAGCTTTCTATGTTCTTTTCAAGTTGAAATACTTTGTCTTCATTGTTCTAAGTGATCTATTCTGCTGGTAGTATTCTCAATTGAGTTTTTAAGTTGGTTTATTGCTTCCTGCATTTCTATGATTTCTGTTTGTGTGTTTTTTATAACCTCTATCTCCCTGTATAGTTGATCTTTTGCTTCTTGGATTTGTTTTTGTAATTCATTGTCAAAGTGATCTTTCATTGTCTGATTTTGCTGTCTAATGTCTCCCTGGAGACTTCAGATCATCTGAAGCAAGTATATCCTGATTCTTTATCTGACATTCCATATGCTGCAGATATTACCTCTTCTAATGTTGAGTTGACCTGCGTTGCTTGTGGTCCTTTCTTTCCTTGTCTTTCCCTACTGTTCACGTTTTTTTCGGCTTGGTGAAACTTTTGTGTTATTGAATTTTACCCCTAAATGTTTATATTGCTATTGTATTCTTGAAAAGTCTCCCTCACAGGCGTAAGCAGCGGCTCTGCCCCTCCTCCAATTGGGGCAATGTGCCTACCACACCAGCACGCCGCTGGGCCTGTTCTGCCTCTTGGTAGCTGGTCCGCCTACCTTGCAGGAGCGGGCAGTTGATCTACCCCTCTGCGGGTGCTGGTCCTGTTCAGCCAGTGGGTAACAGGTCCAGCTACCTTGCAGGCACAGGCGTCGGCTCTGCCCCTCCATGCTCCGCTGGGCCTCTTCTGTCTGTGGGTTGCAGGGCTGTCTACATTGCAGGCGTGAGTGGCATCTCTGCCCCCCCCCAAACCGGGGCGATGTGTCTACCACGCTGGTAGGTCGCTGGGTCTGTTCTGCCTCTGGGTGAGAGGTCTACCTGCTTTGCAGGCACGGGCAGCGGCTCGGCCCCTCCCCAAACCTGGTTATGTGTCTAGCACCCTGGCGGGGCCTAGCACCTGGTCTGTCGGTGTTCGCAGGTCCACCTACTTCGCAGGCACGGGGGCCGGCTCTGCCCCTCTGAAGGCAGCTGGGCCGCTTCAGCTGGTGGGTCGCAGGTTCACCTATCTTGAAGTCACAAGGGGTGTCTCTGCCCCTCCACGGGTGTCTGGGCCTGTTCTGCCTGTGGGTTGCATGTCCGCGTTCCTTGCACGCGTGCAGTGGCTCTGCCCAACCCCCAACCAGGGTGATGTGTCTTTCACGATGGCGGGCCGCTAGGCCTGTTCTATGGGTGGCTCGCAGGTCCGCCTACCTTATAGGCGCGGTTGGCGGCTCTGCCCCTCCCTTCTCCATGTGTTTCTAAAGTTAACAAATATGAGAATTCCTGTCTCCATTTCTCTGTACCCTATTCAGCACATGCATTTTTATATTCACATATAGAATCCTACCTGGCATCACATGTACATACTTGTGAGGTTGCTGACTTTGCAAATACAAATTGTGAGAAGGGATCACTCCTCCTAAATGCTGTTGGAACTTACAATTCAAACTATGGGTGAGCTCCCTAGTTGAACAACATTATACATAAATCGATGCTCAGAAAAATGAAGATTTTTGGATTTGTGGATGATATATAATTCATGATGTATTTCGATTGGCATATATATTGCTACTTTTTAATGTATACGTGTGTGTGTGTGTGTGTGTGTGTGTGTGTGTGTGCATATATATATGTATAAACTCTCCAGATTTTTCAAAATATGAAATGTATGTGTCTTATTATATACTCCCTAAATTCATTGATGTTCATGAATGTGGATTTATATTCAACTTTTCATAAGAATGTTCTCAGAAATATTAATCCACCTGAAATACATATTTGTTTCCTAATACTGAAAACTAACTTCAGTGAATGGTGCATACAAATCCTAATATTGCTATAGTAAATGACTCAGTTTAACGTCAATGCAAGTAGATTCCTATGGGACATGATATGTATTTTGACGTTCATTTTTATTCAAAACTGGTACATTAATATTTCTTCAGTTTTTGCACATAATAGAATACATATTTCATTCACAAATTCACAAATTTATAGGCATTTTTTTCACTTTCAATTACTTCCTGCTTCAGAACATATGTATTCCCCCAGGTTTCTTGACTGCTCTTTTAATGAGACTTCTTTCCAAGCACATTATTTTCAATTTCCATAATCATTTTAGAAGCAAAGCTCACACACACTTCATGATAAACCATAACAGTGATATTACCATTAGATGTATAACTGGTTGGAATGATTGTATGAATATCAATATATGATTTCCAATATATATTCAGATATCAATTCAATTAAATTATTTAAATTTGGAACCATTTATATTATTTATTCACAGTATGGTCTATTCATGCATTATCTTTATATTCATATAACACAGAGTATACCTATTTGTACCCACAATACTAAATTATATGTCTTCAAAATATTGCTCCCAGAAATGGTGGAAGAAATACTCATGTCACCTGATCTATATATACATTAATCACAGAAATATTGTGGAAACAAAAAGCAAGGTCACACTTATGATTGTACCAAATCCTAAATGGAAAGTGAGCATGGATTAAAAAAAAATCCATGTCCAGGTTGCCTAATGCTCTCAAAAGTGAATCCTATTGGTGACTACATATTTGTTTCTTCCTGAAATTACATATTCAACCTCAACCCTGTTGAAAATGTCTAATCCTATCACTCACTTTATACTTTGCCTGATTTCCTAATGTCTCTATTGAAATCTGATTTCCTGTATTTTTTTTCCCATTTCATCATTATGACTGACTCTTCACATGTGCTGACATTTACTTTCACTCTCTACCCAAAACCCTATTGCTAAAGATCTTTTGGTCCAAATGCTATACACACTCTTCATTCTAAATCTACCGAATATCTTCCTAATCCACCAACTATCCCTTTTGGACTGGATTTTCTCTTCGACATTCAATCATCCAAAAGACAAGGTCCTATGCCATTGTATATCAATTAATCTGAGACACCTGTGCAGAACATAATTCAAAGCTAAGAATCCCAATAGTGGGGCCAATTCCCTTCTGTGCTTCAAAAATTACCTAGATTTCTTTTTTCATACTTATATTTCACCTATATATTCTTGAAAATATAGCAAAATTCCAATACCATTATTCATCCAAGAGAATGATTCCTAACCCAAATGGAAGCTGTTATTAACCTTAACCATACAATGTTTCCTCAATCTAACTTTACAGAAGAGGAGGGACAGAATTAGTCTTCCAATACAGGAGTGTAGGGGATCTTCCACCTGCTGAGAACCTCAAAGTTTCATGCAGAAATGATCCCTGGAGAAGATGTAGGCAGCTATGAAGGACCTGAGAGAGCAAAAGTCATCTTCCATGGCAAACAACCCAGTCAGGATGAAGGGATGTGTCAGAATAAGCCTCACTCTTCTTAATGTAGAGAAGATGGACCAAACCAGTCCAGTGTAGACAGCTGTTCCTGGCTGCCTATGGTTGATATACAATCCTCAGTTGTGAACGTATCACAGGAAATAGGGGCAGCCTCCATCTCATGGGAACCTTGGAAGCAAATTTTAGGACAAAGTGGTTTCCAAAGCAGTGACCTCATTCAGTTCACAAAGGAGGTGACCTTCCTCACTTCTTTGGTGATAGAACTCTCTGAACTTGGGATCCAGGAAGCCAGGCTACCAGAGGCAGTCCCAGTACCATTCCCAGTGGGCTCACTTATTTGGATTTACCAAGAACAGAGTCAGTCTTTCTTGGTACATACTGATGTGAGAATGGCCAAATTTCAGGAGAGCTCAGCAGAGGGGCCTTTCCTGAGAAAGCAGGAAGTTGCTCACAGCTGGCTCCTGACCACTTCACATATTTGGCCAAAAAGACCAGATCTGAGACAGGACAGAACATTTCAGGGAACATAATAAGGCTCACAAGTCAGAGGACACTCCGGATAGTCACAGACCTCTTTGGGGGAAGGAGGTGCCTTTGTGGGTGTGGGTGTGAGTTTGTGGTTTTGTCTCATTTTCTGAGAATAGGTAAAAAAGGCGGTTTGTTTGGTTTGGAGTGGACTGTTCCTAGTAAGTCGTTTCACAAAGTGAGTGTTTCTATGTCTGTGTATCCCACTGTGTCTGTGGTTGTAGACATTTGAAAAGAGAATTCATCAATGGATGTGTCCTGTTTAGTAGAAACCTACCCAGCATTCATTCTGCCCAATTGATGAATGGACTGTGGCTTCCCTTATGGATGGGCAACACCTACTAATTTCCTAAGTTCCTGTTTTCTTCCTGATTCTGGCCACTCTCCAGAATAGGCTCATGGTTTTGTGTCCAAGATATGTACCACCTCCAAGCTCTGTGACAAGGCCATGTAATGGATAGCTAAAGGGAATGGCTAGCATCTCAAAAAACTCAGATATCAGTGTGACCAGGAAAGCCTCAGTGGAGAAACTCTGCTTTGGGTTTTTTGCTAACCAATTCTTCTCTTCCCCTGAATGTGAGGAAGGTCTTGGCCTCAAGACACCGCTTTGTGAAGCCTGAAGAAAACAGTTTTAAAATGGAAATAAATGGGCATCACCTGTGGCTCTTTGTTAATTTCTTTGGAAATGGATGTGTCGGAATCAGTCTCTTGGCCCTGTGTGAGGCTGTGGCTTAGGTTCTCAGCACCTGATGCATCTAAAGAATGATCCCATGTGTGCATCCAAAACCAAAATGGGAAAGAGATCAGTAATTGTTGATGAAGTCTCTCGCCTTCCTCTCTTAGGTTCCTGACCGCCATCAAGTGAGAATAGAGATCCTTTGAATCAAATGAGTTCTTCTAAGCCCTGCAAAGGCTATCCCATACATGCTTGTGTTTTCTCATGACTCCAAATCACATAAAGAATCTATACCTGACAGTCAGTAGGCCTCAAATTGGAGAAGCAGAGCAGTATTAAAGGAAGGCATTTTTGATCCCTTGTGGTTCACAGGAAGGGTGTACAGGCCACCCTGCCTTTAGGAAAATGACGGGCAAGCGAGGTTATTTGGACTCTGTGTTGGGCTGCGCCCCTCATGGAAACATCCAGCCAGAGGTTATGAGGAGTGTCTATATGGAAGAAGATGAGGGCCATGTGGGAGTGTTTTGGTTTTAATTGTGGTAATTTGTGTGGAAGTTGGAAGCGATGACTGGGTCCACCTGGGCTTGAACTCTGGTGTGATACCCTATAGAGACTGAGTCCTGGAACTGACCTCAGAGAAGTATTGTCATGAATTGTGTTGGGATATTAGGAGGCCACACATGAGAGTCACCATTGGAAACTGAGATCTATTCCCAGTGTGGCTTTCCACAGAGCACTGGGAATCTCAGCCAAGGTATCACATAATTTTATTCTGAAACACTTGGCAGCAATAGTTGAGAGTCAAAACACAAATGCACTTCACATTGTAGACCTCAATGGGCCTGGCTTCATGTGGCCTTTTGGCCACTATTTGGGAAGTCTTGGCAGTGAGAGTTCTCCAGATCTTTCTTTGAAATGAGCTTCTTCACCATTTAATGGTTACCGAATTAAATGAAACACTCAGTGCCTCCAACTTCAACCTTGAAAGATGGGCTCGATAAATACTATGAAATTTTTGAAATTCCATTATCCAGGAGGCACTGGAGAACCATTGGATATCCTGTTGGTGATCATGAGTGTACCAGACAGTGCCTTGATTGGCTGGGTTTCACGAAAATGGTGTAGAACAGAGATTCCAGTAAGTTGGAGCCTGCTGAATAGTGGGCCTAGAGCAAAGGTGGGCATGTGTGAGATAAAACATCTGTGGTGCTTCCATGTGGATTTCCCAATGGCTTCCAAATGGCTTGTGACTGACATGGTGCAGCCAGCAGACCCTTATATGTAAATGATTCTTGTTATATGGGTAAGTTTCAGGGCAATGTTCAGAATCAGGTTCCTATGGTCAAGGGGTCAAGCTATGTTGGACAGAAGCCTGGTTTGTGCATTCTCCTGCAGACCCTGTCCCACCACACGTGACAGAACTCCCTCCAGCACTGTGTCCCAGGTGAACTCCTTGTATTTCGTGAAGGAAATACTGAACTCCCAGTGTAGCAGCAAAAAATATCACAAAAATTGGAGGATGATCAAATGGCTTCACAGTCCACATGAGGAGACACTTAGCCCCAAGTGGCCACAGTTGACCCCGAAAGAGAGAATTCAGCAATGCTGCCTCATGATCATTGGTAAATAAGAAAGCATCTCCTCCAGGTCACATAGATGCAGACCCAGCTTTTATGGTCTCACTACAAAAAAAGCTAAAGCTCCTGACAACAACATATATTTCAAGAGCCCAACATCAGAGCCAGTTTTTCAAGAAGCCTTTAGGCTAGCAGAGCTCCATGTTTTTGGAGTGTTCACATTGTCCCTTACTATTGGAATCTCGTCTTCTACCTGCAAGTTTGTGAACTCCTGAGCATATTAAATTCCAGATATGTATTCACAGATTTTCTTACTCATCTCCTCTACATGTGTTACTTGGGACGAAGTTAAGGTCAAGGCATTGTTGTGGATGAGAGTCGGAAGATTTTTGTGTAGCACATATTTGCATACACATTGGATTCATTTTCCAATTTTCCTTTCGAAATACTGAATCCCTGAAACTAACCCATACCCTACAAGACTCTGACAACTAATCCTAACGTAATGGAGAAAAATAACCCAAATAGAACAGAAATACAAACATATCAGAGGAGGCATGGTGTACCATTGAATTAACTTTTCCATTATATAGGGAAGGAGTTTTAAATCTAGTCAATTTTTTGTTGAAAGAGTTGTCCATGTATTTTTAAACTTATCAAATATGTGAATTCCTGTCTCCCCCATTTCTTTGTATCCTATTCAGCACATGTATTTTTATATGCACATATAGAATTGTACCTTGTATCACACATATATTCTTGTGAGGTGGCTGACTTGGCAGATACAAATTGTGAGAAAAGTTCACTCCTCCTAAACGCTGTTGGAACTGAAAATTCAACCTATGGGTGAGCTTCCTAGTTTAACAACATTATACATAAATCCATGTTCAGTAAAATGAATATTTTTGGATACGTGGATGATATGTATTTCATGATGAATTTCGATTGGCATATATATTGCTAGTTTTTAATGTCTGTGTGTGTTTGTATATATATATATATATGTATATATATATATATATATATATATATATATATATATATATACTTTCAAGATTTTTCAAAATATGAAATATATGTGTATTTTGGCCACTCTTTGGGAAGCCTTACCTGTGAGAGTTCTCGAGAGCTTTCATTGAAATGATTTTCCTCAACATTTAATGGTTCCTGAATGAATTGAAACCCACAGTGCCTCCAACTTCATCCTTGAAAAATGGCTCTATAAATACCATGAAATTCCCCTGACCAGGTGGCACTGGAGAACCTTTGGATGTCTTGTTGCTGATCATGAGTGTACCAGACAGTGCCTTGACTGACTCGATTTCATGAAAATTGTGCAGAACAGAGATGCCAGTAAGTTGGAGAGTGCTGAGAAGTGGGCCCAGGGCTGTGGTGTGCAGGTGTATGATAAAACATCTGTGGTGGGGCCATTTGGGTCTGCCATTGACTTCCAAATGGCTTGTGGCTTACATGGTACAGCTAGCCGACCCTTATCTGTAAAGGCATCTTGTTATATGTAAAGGTTTCAGGACAATGTTCAGAATCAGTTTGCTATGGATAATGTTTCAAGTTATGTGGGATAGAAGTCTGGTTGGTGAATTCTCCTGTAGACCCTGACCGTCCACACGTGACAGAACTCGCTCCAGCACTGTGTCCCAGTTGAACTCCTTGTATTTCATGAAAGAAAAACCAAAAGCCCAGTGCAGCAGCAAGAAACACCACGAAAATTGTAGGATGGCCAATTGACTTCACAGTCAAGACGGGGAGACACTTACCCCTCCGTGGCCACAGTTTACCTTCAAAGGAAGAATTGAGCACTGCTGCCTCATGTTCTTTTGGAAAATAAGAAACCATGTCCTCCAGGTCAGATAAATGAAGACCCATCTTTGATGGTATCACTACAAAGGAAGCTAAAGCTCCTGACAACAACATATATTTCAAGTGCCCAACCTCAGAGGCAGTTTCTCAAGAAGTCTTTAGGCCAGCAGAGTTCCATGAATTTGGACTGTTTATCCTGTTCCTTAAGTTTGAAAACTCCTCTAAAATGCTCAAGCTTGTGAACTCCTGAGCATTTTCCATTCCAGATATGTATTCAGAGATTTTCTAACTCTTGTCCTCTAATTGTGTCTTACTTGGGTGAAGGTAATGTCAAGGCATTGCTCTGAATGAGAGTGGAAAGTTTTTTTTGTAGCGCATATTTGCATACACAATGGATTCATTTTCCTTTATTTCCATTTGAATTACTGAATCCATGACACTAACGCATACCCTACTAGACTCTGACTACTAATGCTAATATGATGGAGAAAAATAACCCAAACAGAATAGAAATACAAGCAGTTCAGAAGAGGCATGGTGTATAGTTGGACTTGCCTTTTGCATGATAAAGGGTAGTTGTTAAAAATCTGGTTAATTTTTAATTGATATAGTTCTCCATGTGTTTTGAAAGGTATCAAATATGTGAATTCCTGTCTCCCTTTCTCTGTTGCCTATTCAGCACATGTATTTTTATATGCACAAATAGAATCCTACCTGGTACCACACGTACATTATTGTGAGGTGGCCTACTTGGCAGATACAAATTGTGAGAAGAGATCACTCCTCCTAAACGCTGTAGGAACTGAAAATTCAACCTATGCGTGAGCTTCCTAGTTGAACAACATTACACATAAATCCATGTTAAGTAAAATAAATATTTTTGGATCTGTGTATGATATGTATTTCATGATGAATTTTGATTGGCATATATATTGCTACTTTTTAATATCTCTGTATGTGTTTTGTGAAAAATCTGCACTCTATAGATTATTCAAAATATGAAATATATGTGTCTTATTATACACTCCTAAAATTCATTCATGTTCATGTATGAGACCACGGCTCATGCAACAGCAAAAGACATTTATTAAGGATCCAATCCAGTATGCTAGGGCTCCGTGGTCACTCAAGAAGGGAGAGCAGCCCAGATCTCCGAGCTGAGGTTGAGCAGTGCTTAAGTACACTTTTTGGGGAGGGCGAGACTTTACATATATCACAGTATCTTTTAAAAAATCATCATACACTGCGGGAAATTCAAACAACAAATCCTAAACATGATTAGTTCATTCATTGGTGGGAACATGTCAGGCAGGAGGGATAGGTCAGTTCTACAGCGGGGTACAGATTCAAATTGATTAGATTAGGCCCTGCGATGCATATGTGCCAAGCCACACAGGGTCCTAGGTTATTAAACAACCAGGCGATCAGGGGGAATATTTACTGGGCAGTCCAGAAATTGTCCTACAAGTAACAGGAATTTCAGATTTTTCATGTAGCATAGGAACTTAACAATACCTGGTCCTTTACATTTTAAATCAGGCCTTGAATCTTAGAAACTTTACAAACCCGGTCTTTTACACTTTAACTTTTACACTTTAATTTCAATTTCTTTTACCCTTAAAGATCACTCCTGGTTCACAAGATGGGTGTCCAAGCCACCCTGACTTCAGGCAAATGAGGGGCAAGGGAGCTTATTTTGGACACTGTCTTGGGCTGTGCCCCTCATGGAAACCTCCAGCCATATGTTATGATGAGTGTTTTTATGGAAGAAGATGAGGGTCATGTAGGAGTGTTTTGGTTTTAATTGTGGTCATTTGTGTGGCGGTTGGAAGAGATGACTTGGTCCACCAGGGCTTGAACTCTGCTCTGATACTCCTTAGAGACTGAGTTCTGGAACTGACTTGAGAGAAGTATTGCCATGAATTGTTTTGGGATTATATTAGGCCACACATGAGATTAGCCCTTGGAAACTGAGATCTAGGCCCAGGGTGGCTTTCCACCGAGCACTGGGAATCTCAGCCAGGGTAACACATGATTTTTTTACTGAAAGACTTGGAAGTCATAGTTGAGACTCAAAACACACATGTACCTCATATTGTAGACCTCAATGAGCCTGGCTTCATGTAAACTTTTGGGCACTCATTGGGAAGCCTTGCCTGTGAGAGTTCTTCAGAGCTTTCATTGAAATGAGCTTACTCACCATTTAATGGTTCCTGAATGAATTGAAACCCACAGTGCCTCCAACATCATCCTTGAAAAATGGCTATACAAATACCATGAAATTTTTGAAATTTCCATGACCAGGTGGCACTGGAGAAACTTTGGATGTCCTGTTGCTGATCATGTGTGTACCAGACAGTTCCTTGATTGACTGGTTGTCATGAAAATGGTACAGAACCGAGATGTCAGTAAGTTGGAGCCTGCTGAGTATTGGGGCTAGAGCAGTGGACTATACATTTGTGAATAAATATCTGTGGTGGGACCACGTGGATCTCCCTTTGGCTTCCAAAATACTTGTGACTGATATGGTGCAGGCAGCAGACCCTTATATGTAAAGGCATCTTGTTTTATTGAGAGGTTTCAGGGCAATGTTCAGAATCTGGTTGCTATAGTCAAGGGGAAAGCTATGTGGGATAGACCCATGTTTCGAACATTCTCCTGAAGACCCTGAGCAATCACACGTGTCAGAGCTCCCTCCAGAATTGTGTCCCAGTTGAACTCCTTGTATTTCATTAAGCCAATTCCAAACTCCCAGTGCAGCAGTAAGAAACACCACAAAAATGGAGGATGACCAAATGGCTTCACAGACCACACGGGGAAACTCTTAACTCCCAGTGGCCACAGTTTACCAAGAAAGAATTCAGAACTGCTGCCTCATGTTCATTAGAAAATAAGGAACCATTTCCTCCAGGTCACATAGATGCAGACCCACATTTGATGGTGTCACAATGAGGAAGCTAAATCTCCTGACAACTTCATATATTTCATGTTCCCAACCTGAGAGGCATTTTCTCAAGAAGTCTTAAGGCCAGCAGAGCTCCAAGTTTGTGGAGTGTTTAACCTCTCCCTTACTTTTGGAAACTGCTCTACCACATCCAATGTTGTAAACTCCTGAACATTTTCAGTTCCACATATGTGATCACAGGTTTTCGAACTCCTCTCCACTAATTGTGTCTTACTTGGAGTGAAGTTAATGTAAAGGAATTGTTCTGGATGAGAGTGGCAAGATTTTTGTGTAGCACATATTTGCATACACATTAGATTTATTTTCCTATTTTCATTTGAAATACTGATCCCCGACACTAACACATACCCTAATAGACTCTGACTACTAATGCTAATATGATGGATAAAAAGAAAACTAACAGAATAGAAATACAGGCCTTTAATAGGAGGCATGGTATATACTTGGAATTTCCTTCTGCTTTATCAAGGGTATGTGTTATAAATCTTGTCAAATTTTCATTGTAATATTTCTCCATGAGTTTTATATATATATATATATATATATATATATATATATATATATATATATATATATATATATATCTAGATTTTTCAAAATATGAAAAACATGTGTCTATTAAATACTATCTAAATTCATTCATATTCATGTATGTGGATATAAAATCAACTTTTCATAAGATTATTCTCAGAAACATTCAACCACCTGAAATACATATTTGTTTCCTCGTCCTGAGAACTAACTTCAGTGAATCGTGCTTACAAACCCTAATATTTTTACAGTAACTGACACAGTTTATCATCAAAGCAAGTAGATTCCTATAGGACATGATGTGTATATTGATGTTCATTTTTATTCAACAATGGGACATTAAAATTTCTTCATTTTATGCACATCGTAGGATATATATTTCCTCCACAGGTTAGCAAATATATAGGCATTTGTTTCACTTTCAATCACTTCCTGCTTCAGAACACATGTATTCCTCCATGTTTCTTGACTGGTCTGTTCATGAGACTTCTATCCAAACACATTATTTTCGATTTCCTTTATCACTTTAGAAGCAAAACGGACACACACTTCATGATAAACCATCACTGTAATATCACCATTAGATGTATTACTGGTTGGAATGAATGATTATATATCAATAAAAGATTTTTTATATATTTTCTGATATCAATTCAATACATTGTTTAAAGTGTAACAAGTTATATTATTTATTCACAGTATGGTCTATTCATGCATTATCTCTATATTCATAGACACAGGGTACACCTGGTTGTACCCCCAATACTAATCTATACATATTTGAAATATTGCTCCCAGAAATGGTGGAGGAAATACTCATGTCACCTGATCTACATATGCATGTTATCAGTGTAATATTCTGGACACAAAATGCAAAAGCCACACGTATGATTGTACCAAAGCCTAAAGGTAAACTGAACATGGATTACTAAAAACATCCCTGACCATGTTGCCTAATGCTCTCAAATGTCAATACTATTGCTGGCTACATATTTGTTTCTTCCTAAGATTATATATTCAACCTCAAAACTGTTGAAAATGTTTAATTTTTTCACTCACTTGATACTTTTGCCTGATTTCCTAATGTCTCTATTGATATCTACTTTCCTACATATTTTCTGCAGTTCAACATTGTGACTGACACTTCACATGTGCTGTCATTGACATTCACTCTGTAACGGAAACACTATTGCTAAAGATCTTTGGTCAAAATCCTATACTCGCTCTTCTTCCGAAACATACTGACTATCTTTCTGATCCTATCGACTATCCCTTTTTGAGTAGATGTTCTCTACTACATTCAATCATCCAAGGTACAAGATCCTATGCCATTGTATATCGATTTTTCTGAAACATGTATCTAGAACGTAATTCAAAGCTACGTATCGCAATCAGTTGCCCAATGCATTTCTGAGCTTCAAATCTTACCTAGATTTCTGTTTTCATACTTATATTTTATCTCTATATTCCTATAAATATTGCAGGTTCCCAATACCATTATTCATCCCGCATAATGATTCCTTACCCAAATCGAACTTGTTATTAACCCTAACCATACACTGTTGCTTCAATCTAAAATTACAAAAGAGCAGGGACAGAGTTCGCCTTACAATACAGGAATGTAGGGTATCTGCCAACTGCTGAGAACCTCAAAGTTCGATGCAGAAATAATCCCTGGAGAAGATGTCAGCAGCTATGAAGGACCTGTGAGAGCAAAAGCCATCTTCAATGGCAAACTATCTAGACAGGAAAAAGGGATGTGTATGCATCAGCCTCTCTCTTTTTAATGTAGAGAAGATTGACCTAACCAGACCTGCATGGAGAGCTGTTCCCAGGTGCCTATTTTGATATACAATTGAAACTAGTCAAATTTTCAAAGGAAGTAGGGGCAGCCTCTATCTAATGGAACCCTTGGAAGCAACGGTTAGGGCAAAGTTGTTGCCAAGGCAGTGACCTCTTTCAGTTCCTGAAGGAAGTGACCTACCTAACTTCCTTGGTGATGGAACATTCGGAAATTTTGATGCAAGAAGCCAGGCACCGAGAGCCAGTCCCAGTCCCTGTCCCAGTGGGCTCACTTGTTTGGATTTACCAAGTACAGATCAGACCTTCTTGGTACCTACTGATGTGAGGATGGCCAAATGTCAGTAGAGCTCTGAAGAGAAGCTTTTCCTGAGATAGCAGGTAGTGGCTAACGGTTGGCTCCTCAAAGCATCACAGAGTTGGCCAAGGAGACAAGATCTGAGACAGGAGAGGCCATTTTGTGGGGAACATAGTATGGCCCACCAGTCAGAAGACATTCCGGATAGTTACAGACCTACTTTTGGGAAGGAGGTGCCTTTGTGTGTGGGTGTGAGTTTGCGGTTTTGTCTCATGTTCTGAGAATAGGTAGGAAAGGTGGTTGGTTTGGTTTGGAGTCGACTGTTTCTAGTAAGTCTTTTGACAAGGCGACTTTCTATGTCTGTGTATCCACTGTGTCCGTGGTTTTAGACATTAGAAAAGAGAATGCATCAATGGAGGTGTCCTGTCTAGTAGAAAGCTTCCCAGCATTCATCCTGCTCAATTGATGAATGGACTGTGGTTTGCCTTATGGATCTTAAACACCTACTAACATCCTAAGTTCCTGTTTTCTTCCTGAATTCTGGCCACTCTCCAGAATAGGCTCATGATTTATTGTGCAAGATATGTACCACCTCCAAGCTCTGTGACATGTCCATGTTCTTGATAGCTGAAGGGAATGGGAACATCTCGGAAAACTCAGACATCAGTGTGAGCAGTAAAGTCTCAGTGGAGAAACCCTGCTTTGGTCCATTTGCTTAACTATGGTTCTATTGCCTTGAATGTCAGGAAGGTCTTTGCCTCAGGCCACCCTTTTGTGAAGCCTGAAGAAACAGTTTTCAAATGAAAATGAATGGGCATCTCCTGTGCCTCTTTGCTTAATTGCTTTGAAAAGGATGGTGTCTTAATCAGACACTAGGCCCTGTTTGAGGCTGTGGCTAAGATTCTCAGCTCCTGATAGATGTAAAGAAGATCCCATGTGTGCATCCAAAACCAAAATGGCAAAAAGATCAGTCATTGTAGATGAAGTCTCTTGCCTTCCTCTGATAGGTTCCGGAAATCCATCAAGTGAGAATAGGATTCCTATGGGTCAAATGAGTTATTCAAATCCTGCAGAAGTACTTGGGTTCTCTCATGATGCCAAATCACATAATGAATCTATACCTGACTGTCAGTAGGCCTCAAATTGGAGAAGCAGAGCAGCATTAACAGCAGGCCTATTTGATCACTCCTGGTTCAAAGGAAGGGTGTCCAGGCCACACTGAATTTAGACACATGGGGGGCAAGGGTGCATATTTTGGACATTGTCTTTGGCAGCGCCCCTCATGGAAACCTCCAGCTAGAGTTTATGATGAGTGTCTATATGGCTGAAAATGAGGGCCATGTGGGAATGTTTTGGTTTTAATTGTGGTCATTTGTGTGGCGGTTAGAAGAGTTGACAGGTTCCACATTGTCTTGAACTCAGGTGTGATTCCTCTTAGAGACTGAGTTCTGGAACTGACCTCAGAGAAGTATTGCCATTAATTGTTTTGGCATTGTAGGAGGCCACACATGAGAGTTGCCTTTGAAACCTGAGATCTAGGCCCAGGATGGCTTTCCTCAGAGAACTGAAAATCTTAGCAAGGATATCGCATAATTTTATTCTGAAAAACTTGGCAGCCATTGTTAAGAGTCAAAAGACACATGGACCTCCCGTTGTAGACCTCCATAGGCCTTGCTTCATGTGACCTTTTGGCCAGTGTTTGGGAAGCCTTGCCTGTTAGAGTTCCTCAGAGCTTTCATTGAAATGAGCTTCCTCCC
This sequence comes from Callospermophilus lateralis, assembly GCF_048772815.1. Classification (NCBI taxonomy): domain Eukaryota; kingdom Metazoa; phylum Chordata; class Mammalia; order Rodentia; family Sciuridae; genus Callospermophilus; species Callospermophilus lateralis. The sequence continues at coordinate 97,469 of NW_027517981.1, forward strand.
CATGTAATGGTTCCTTGAAGAATGGAAACCCAAAAGTGCCTCCAACTTCATTCTTGAAAAATGGATAGATAAATACCATGATATTTTTGAAATTCCCAATGACCAAGTGGCACTGGAGAACCATTGGATGTTCTGTTGCAGACAGTGGCTTGATTGTTGTGTTACAGACAGTGCCTTGATTGACTGGGTTTCATGAAAATGGTGCAGAACAGAGATGCCAGTAAGTTGGAGCCTGCTGAGTAGTGGGCCTAGAGCAGTGGTGGGCAGGTGTGTGATAATACAACTGTGGTGTCGCCATGTGGATCTGCCATTGGCTTCCAAATAGCTTGTGACTGACTTGGTACAGCCAGCAGACCATTATATGAAAAGGCATCTTGTTATATGGAGAGGTTTCAGGGCAATGTTCACAATCAAGTTGCTATGGTCAAGGGGGCAAGTTATGTGGGATAGAACCCTGGTTGGTGAATTCTCCTGCACACCCTGACCCAACACACGTGACAGAACTCCTTCCAGCCCTATATCCTAGTTGAACTCCTTGTATTTCATGAAGCAAATACCAACCTCCCATTGCAGCATCAAGAAACACCACAACCTCGCCAGCACTTGTTGTTGTTTGATTTCATAATGGCTGCCAATCTTACTGGAGTGAGAAAAGGGTTCTCTTGTACATTGCTGGTGGGGCTGCAAATTGGTGCGGCCAATTTGGAAAGCAGTATGGAGATTCCTGGGAAAGCTGGGAATGGAACCACCATTTGACCCAGCTATTGCCCTTCTCGGACTATTCCCTGAAGACCTTAAAAGAGCGTATTACAGGGATACTGCCACATCGATGTTCATAGCAGCACAATTTACAATAGCTAGATTGTGGAACCAACCCAGATGCCCTTCAATGGATGAATGGATTAAAAAAATGTGGCATCTATACACCATGGAGTATTATGCAGCACTAAAAAATGACAAAATCTTGGAATTTGCAGGGAAATGGATAGCACTAGAGCAGATTATGCTTAGTGAAGCTAGCCAATCCCTAAAAAACAAATACCAAATGTCATCTTTGATATAATGAGAGCAACTAAGAATAAAGCAGGGAGGAAGAGCAGGAAGAAAAGATTAACATTAAACAGAGACATGAGGTGGGAGGGAAAGGGAGAGAAAAGGGGAATTGCATGGAAACGGAGGGAGACCCTCATTGTTATACTAAATTACATATAAGAGGTTGTAAGTGGAATGGGAAAATAAACAAGGTGAGAAATGAATTACAGTAGAAGGGGTAGAGAGAGAAGATGGGAGGGGAGGGGAGGGGGGATAGTAGAGGATAGGAAAGGTAGCAGAATACAACAGTTACTATTATGGTATTATGTAAAAATGTGGATGTGTAACCCATGTGATTCTGCAATCTGTACTTGGGGCAAAAAAGGGAGTTCATAACTCACTTGAAGCTAATGTATGCTAATGTATGAAATATGATATGTCAAGAGCTTTGTAGGGTTTTGAACAACCAATAAAAAAATAGAATTAAAAAAAAAGAAAGAAACACCACAAAAAGGGCAGGATGACCAAATGGCTTCACAGTCCACTCAGGGAGACAATAAGCTTCCAGTGGCCACAGTTTACCAACAAAGAGAGAAATCAACACTGGTACCACATGTTCAATGGAAAATAAGAAACGATGTCCTCCAGGTCACATAGATGCAGATCCAGGTTTGATGGTCTCACCAGAACTGAAGCTAAAGCTCCAGACAACAAGATATATTTCAAGTGTCCAAACTCAGAGGCAGTTTTACAAGAAGGCTATTGGCCAGCAGAGTTCCATGTTTGTGGAGTGTTTACACAGTCACTTACTTTTGGAAACTCCTCTACCACCTCCAAGGTTGTGAACTCCTGTGCATTTTCCATTCCAGATATGTATTCACAGATTTTCTAACTCTTCTCTTCGAATTGCATCTTACATGGGGTGAAGGTAATGTCAAAGGATTTATCTGGATGAGAGTGGGAAGACTTTTGTGTAGGACATATTTGCATACATATTGGATTCATTTTCCAATTTTCCATTTCAAATACTTTATCTCTGACACTAAACCACACCCTACTAGTCTCTGACTACTAATCCTAATATGAGGCAGAAAAATAACCCAAACATAATAGAAATACAAGCAGTTCAGAGGAGGCATGGTGTATAGTTGGACTTGCCTTTTGCATTTTAAAGGTTAGGGGTTATAAATCTAGACAATTTTTTGTTGCAATAGTTGTCCATGTGGTTTTAAAGATAACAAATATGTGAATTCTTGTCTCTCTTTCTCTGTAGCCTACTCAGCAAATATATTTTTATATACACATAGAGAATCCTACCTGGTACTACACGTACATTCTTGTGAGGTGGCTAACTTGGCAGATACAAATTGAGAGAAAAGATCACTCCTTCTAAATGTCGTTGGAACTGAAAATTCAACCTATGGGTGAGCTTCCTAGTTGAACAAAATTATACACAAATCCATGTTCAGTACAATGAATATTTTTGGATCTGTGGATGATATATATTTCATGGTGAATTTTGATTGGCATATATTGCTATTTTTAATGTCTCTGGGTGTGTATGTGTGTGTGTCTGTGTGTGTGTGTGTGTATATATATATATATATATATATATATATATATATATATATATATACACTCTCTCCTTCTATTTTTCAAAATATGAAATATATGTGTCTTATATACACTCCCTAATTTTATTCATGTTCATGAATGTGGATTTATAATCAACTTTTCACAAGATTATTCTCAAAAAATTTCATCCACCTGAAATACATATTTGCTTCCTAGTACTGAAAACTAACTTCAGTGAATGGTGCATACAAATCCTAATATTTCTATAGTAACTGACACAGTTTATCATCAATGCAAATAGATGCCTATGGAACATGATGTGTTTATCGATGTTCATTTTTATTCAACACTGGGACATTACAATTTCTTCAGTTTATGCACATCATAGGATATATATTTCCTCCACAGGTTAGCAAATTTATAGGCATTTGTTTCACTTTCAATCACTTCCTGCTTTAGAACACATGGATTCCTCCATGTTTCTTGACTGATCTTTTCATGAGATTTCTTTCCAAACACATTATTTTCGAATTCCTTTATCACTTTTGAAGCAAAACGGACACACACTGCATGATAAATCATAACTATAATATCACTATTAGATGTATAACTGGTTGGAATGAATGATTTTATATTAATATAAGATTTCTTATATATTTTCAGATATCAATTCAATACATTTTGTAAAGTGGAACCAGTTATATTATCTATTCACAGTATGGTCTATTCATGCATTATCTCTATATTCATAGACACAGGTTACACCTCTTTGTACCCCCAATACTAATTTATACATCTTCAAAATATTGCTCCCAGAAATGGTGGAAGAAATACTCATGTCACCTGATCTACATATGCATGTTATCACAGTAGTATTCTGGACACAAAATGCAAAAGTCACACGTATGACTGTAACAAAGCCTAAACGGAAACTGAACATGGATTACTAAAAACATCCATGTCCAGGTTGCCTAATGCTCTCAAATGATCATCCTGTTGGTGACTACATATTTGTTTCTTCCTAAGATTATATATTCAACCTCAATACCATTGAAAATGTCTAATTTTTTCACTCACTTTGTACTTTGCCTGATTTCCTAATTTCTCTATTGATATCTACTTTCCTACATATTTTCTCCAGTTCAACATTGTGACTGACCCTTCACATGTGCTGACATTGACATTCACTCTCTAACCGAAACCCTATTGCTTATGAACTTTGGTCCAAATCCTATACTCACTCTTCTTCCGAAACGTACTGACTATGTTCCTGATCCTATCGACTATCCCTTTTTGAGTAGATGTTCTCTACTACATTCAATCATCCAAGGTACAAGATCCTATGCCATTGTATATCGATTTTTCTGAAACATGTATCTAGAATGTAATTCAAAGCTACGTATCGCAATCAGTTGCCCAATGCATTTCTGAGCTTCAAATCTTACCTAGATTTCTGTTTTCATACTTATATTTCATCTCTATATTCCTATAAATATTGCAGGTTCCCAATACCATTATTCATCCCGCATAATGATTCCTTGCCCAAATCGAACCTGTTATTAACCCTAACCATACACTGTTGCTTCAATCTAAAATTACAAAAGAGCAGGGACAGAGTTCGCCTTACAATACAGGAATGTAGGGTATCTTCCAACTGCTGAGAACCTCAAAGTTTGATGCAGAAATGATCCCTGGAGAAGATGTAGGCAGCTATGAAGGATCTGAGAGAGCAAAATCCATCTTCATGGAAAACAACCTGAACAGGACGAAGGGATGTGTATGCATCAGCCTTTCTCTTCTTAATGTAGAGAAGATGGACCTAAGCAGGCCTGCGTGGAGAGCTGTTCCCAGGTGCCTATTTTGATATACCATTGTAACAAGTCAAATTGTCACACAAAGTAGGAGCAGCCTCCATCTCATGGAACCCTTGGAAGCAACGGTTAGGACAAAGTTGTTGCCAAGGCAGTGACCTCATTCAGTTCCTGAAGGAAGTGTCCTAGCTAACTTCCTTGGTGATGGAACTCTCTGAAATTGTGATGCAAGAAGCCAGGCACCGAGAGCCAGTCCCAGTCCCAGTCCCAGTGGGCTCACTTGTTTGTATTTACCAAGTACAGATTCAGACCTTCTTGGTACCTACTGATTTGAGGATGGCCAAATGCCAATTGAGCTCTGAAGAGAGGCCTTTCCTGAGATAGCAGGTAGTGGCTAACTGCAGGCTCCTCAAAGCATCACAGAGTTGGCCAAGGAGACAAAATCTGAGAGAGGAAAGGCCATTTCGATAGGAACATAGTATGGCCCACCAGTCAGAGGACACTCCAGATAGTCACAGATCCACTTTTGGGAATGAGGTGACTTTATGTGTGTGGGTGTGAGTTTGTGGTTTTGTCTCATATTCTGCGAATAGGTAATAAAGGTGGTTCGTTTGCTTTGGAGTCTACTGTTGATAGTAACTCTTTTGACAAGGCGAGTGTTTCTATGTCTGTGTATCCACTGTGTCCGTGGTTTTAGACATTAGAAAAGAGAATGCATCAATGGAGGTGTCCTGTCTAGTAGAAAGCTTCCCAGCATTCATCGTTCATAAGTGATGAATAGACTGTGGCTTGTCTTATGGATAGGAAACAACTACTAACTACCTAAGTTCCGGTTTTCTTCCTGAATTCTGGCCACTCTCCAGAATGAGCTCATGATTTATTGTCCAAGATATGTATAACCTCCATGCTCTGTGACATGGCCATGTTCTTGATAGCTGAAGGGAATGGGAACATCTCAGATATTAGTGTGACCAGTAAAGTCTCATTGGAGAAACCCTGCTTTGGGCCATTTGCTTACCTATGGTTCTGTTGCCTTGAATGTCAGGAAGGTCTTTGTTTCAGGCCACCCCTTTTTGAAGCCTGAAGAAACAGTTTTCAAATGGAAATGAATGGGCATCACCTGTGGCTCATTGCTTAATTTCTTTGGAAAGGGATGTGTCTTAATCAGACACTAGGCCCTGGTTGAGGCTGTGGCTAAGATTCTCAGCTCCTGATAAATCTAAAGAAGATCCCATGTGTGCATCCAAAACCAAAATGGCAAAAGGATCAGTCATTGTGGATGAAGTCTCTTGCCTTTCTCTGTTAGGTTCCTGACGTCCATCAAGTGAGAATAGGATTCCTATAGGTCAAATGAGTTATTCAAAGTCCTGCATAAGTGCTTGGTTTCTCTCATGATGCCAAATCACATAAGCAATCTATACCTGACAGTCAGTAGGCCTCAAATTGGAGAAGCAGAGCAGTATTAACGGCACGCCTATTTGATCACTCTTGGTTCACAGAAAGGGTTTCCAGACCACCCTAAATTTAGACAAATGAGGGGCAATGGTGGATATTTTGGACACTGTCTTGGGCTGCATCCCTCATGGAAACCTCCAGCCAGAGTTTATGATGAGTGCCTATATGGATGAAGATGAGGGCCATGTGGGAATGTTTTGGTTTTAATTGTGGTCATTTGTGTGGCGTTTGGAAGAGATGACAGGGTCCACATGGGCTTGAACTCTGGTGTGATTCTCCTTGGAGACTGAGTTCTGGAACTGACCTCAGAGAAGTATTGCCATTAATTGTGTTGGCATTGTAGGAGGCCACACATGAGAGTTGCCCTTGAAACCTGAGATCTGGGCCCAGGATGGCTTTCCACAGAGAGCTGAAAATCTCAGCAAGGATATCACATGATTTTATTCTGAAAAACTTGGCAGCCATAGTTAGAGTCAAAAGACACATGGACCTCACGTTGTAGACCTCAATGGGCCTGGCTTCATGTGACCTTTTGGCCAGTGTTTGGGAAGCCTTGCCTGTTAGAGTTCCTCAGAGCTTTCATTGAAATGAGCTTCCTCCCCATGTAATGGTTCCTGGATGAATGGAAACCCCAAAGTGCCTCCAACTTCATTCTTGAAAAATGGAAAGAAAAACACCATGAAATTTTTGAAATTCCCAATGACCAGATGGCACTGGAGAACCATTGGATGTCCTGTTGCTGATCATGAGTGTAACAGACAGTGCCTTGATTGACTGGGTTTCATGAAAATGGTGTAGAACAGAGATGCCAGTAAGTTGGAGCCTGCTGAGTAGTGGGCCTAGAGCAGTGGTAGGCAGGTGTGTGATAATACATCTGTGATGTGGCCATGTGGATCTGCCATTGGCGTCCAAATGGCTTGTGACTGACTTGATGCAGCCAGGAGACCATTATATGAAAAGGCATCTTGTTATATGCAGAGTTTTCAGGGCAATGTTCAGAATTAGGTTGCTATGGTCAAGGCGGCAAGCAATGTGGAATAGAAGCCCAGTTGGTGCATTCTCCTGCAGAGCCTGACCCACCACACGTTACAAGACTCCCTCATGCACTGTGTCCCAGTTGAACTCCTTGTATGTCATGAATCAAATACCAAACTCCCAGTGCAGCAGCAAAAAAACACCACGAAAAGTGGAGGATGACCAAATGGCTTCAAAGTCCACACGGGGTGTCACTTTGCCCGAAGAGGCCACAGTTTACCTACAAAGAGACTTCAGCACTGCTGCCTCATGTTCATCGGAAAATAAGAAACCATGTCCTCCAGGTCACATAGATACTGACCCAGGTTTGATGGTCTCACTTCAAAGGAAGCTAAAGCTCCTGACAACAACATATATTTCAAATGCCCAAACTCAGAGGCAGTTTCTCAAGAAGTCTTTAGGCCAGCATAGCTCCATGATTGTGGAGTGTTTACACTGTCCCTTACTTTTGGAAACTCCTCTACCACCTCCAAGGTTGTGAACTCCTGAGCATTTTCCATTCCACATATGTATTCACAGATTTTCTAACTCTTCTTTTCTAATTGTGTTTTACCTGGGGCGAAGATAATTTCAAGGCATTTTTCTGGATGAGAGTGGGAATATTTTTTGTGGCACATATTTGCATACACATTGGATTTATTTTCCTATTTTCCATTTGAAATACTGAATCCGTGACACCAACCCATACTCTACTTGTCTCTGACTACTAATCCTAATAAGATGGAGAAAAATAACCCAAACAGAATATAAATACAAGCAGTTCAGAGGAGGCATGGTGTATAGTTGGACATGGCTTTTGCATGACAAAATGTAGGTGCTATAAATCTAGTCGATTTAAATTGAAATAGTTCTCCATGTATTTTTAAATTTAACAAATATGTGAATTCCTCTCTCCCATTTTATGTAACCTATTGAGCACATCTATTTTTATATGCACATATAGAATACTACCTGGTATCACACATACGTTCTTGTGAGGTGTCTGACTTGACAGATACAAATGATGAGAAGTGATCACTCCACCTAAACGCTATGGGATTTGAAAATTCATCCTATGTGTGAGCCTCCTAGGTGAACAATATTATACATAAATCCATGTTCAGTAAATTGAATATTTTTCTATCTGTGTAAGATATATATATCACGGTGAATTTCGATTGGCATATATATTGCTACTTTTTAATGTCTCTCTCTCTCTCTCTGTGTGTATATATACACACTCCAGATTTTTTTAAAATATAAAATATATATGCCTTATTATACACTCCCTAAATTTTTTCATATTCATGTATGTGGATTTATAGTCAACATTTCAAAAGGTTATTCTCTGAAATATTCATCCACCTGAAATACATATTTGCTTCCTAGTAATGAAAACTAACTTCAGTGAATGGTGCATACATATCCTAATATTTCTACAATAATTGACCCAGTTTCTCATTAATACAAGTAGATTCATATGGGACATGATGTGTATTTTCATGTTCATTCTTATTCGCCACTGGTACATTACTATTTCTTCAGGTAATGCACATAATAGAGTATATATTTCATCCACAAGTTAGCAAAATTATGGGTATGTGTTTCACTTTCAATAATTTTCTGTTTCAGAACACATGTATTCCTCCATGTTTCTTGACTGGTCTTTTCATGAGACTTCTTACCAAACTCATTATTTTCGATTTCCATAATCCCTTTTGAAGCAAAACTCACACACCGTTCATGATAAACCATAACCCTAATATTACCATTAGATGTATAACTGGATGGAATGAATGATTGTATATCAATATAAGATTTCTTATATATTTTCAGATATCAAATCAATCCATTATTTAAAGTGGAACCAGTTATATTATTTATTCACAGTATAGTCTATTCATGCATTGTCTCTATATTCATAGACACAGGGTACACCTCATTGTAAACTCAATACTAATTTATACGTATTCAAATTATGGCTCCCAGAAATGGTGGAAGAAATATTCATGTCACCTGATCTACATATACAATTTAACCCAGTAATATTCTGGACACAAAAAGAAAAGGTCACACTTATGTTTCTACCAAAGCCTAAATGTAAAGTTAACATGGATTACTAAAAACATTCATGTCCAGGTTGCCTAATGCTCTCAAAAGTCAATCCTATTTGTGACAATATATTCGTTTCTTCCTAAGATAATATATCCAAAATCAACCCTGTTGAAAATGCCTAATTCTATCACACACTTTATACTTTGCCTGATTTCGTAATGTCTCTATTGATATCTGCTTTCCTTCATATTTTCCCCAGTTTATCATTGTGATGGTTCATATGTGCTCACATTTACATTCACTCTCTAACCAAAACCCTATTGCTAAAAAACTTTTGTTCCAAATCCTATACTCACTCTCCTTCCTAAACATACCGACTATCTTCCTAATCCTACCGACTATCCCTTTTTGACGGGATGTTCTCTTCTACATTCAATCATCCAAGTAATGTTCAGGTGAGCGTCGGAGGAAGAGACCACCAAGAGACTGTCTCATGGAACAGCAAAGGGTTTATTGGGGGTCCAGCATGCTGGGGCTCAGAGCTCCCTTGAATCGAGCAGAGAGCCCTGAGGACATCTTAAGCAGAGCTTATGTGTTTTCCTTGTAGAGGGCAGGGAGGGAAGTTTATTGATGGGTCAGGGCGAGTGGGCAGTTTGCATGCAACCGGGAGAGGGAGTACATTATATATTTTGGAAGTTGGAGACAGCACATTCTGGGAACAAGATTAGCAAACAGTTCTCAAGATTTCAACAGTGTTTTGTTAAGCATACAGAAAAGAGGAAGTGACAAGTACCATTTTATTAACCTTTCGTTCCCCACGTCTTCTTCTGGCTACTTTTAATCATAAAAGTGATCATTGGAGTGCTGTCACATTCTATGTCTGCTAGTGGGGTATTACCATAAGTTTAACTTGTCTAATTTGAGGTTGGAGAAATGAAAATACATGGTTGAGCAAACAGGGTTTTATAGTTAGCAAGAATGTGAGTATTATTATTGGACTGGCCAAGGTTGATAAACGTATAGTTAACCAGGGGGACTGTGTGAACCAAGACTCAAACCACCCTTTTTGGGCCTCTCTCTTTCGTTGACACTCTTCAAGGCATCCTTTTATTTTACTCATAAATTTTTTACAACTCCAGTATTGTTGCCATAAAAATAACATTCTTCCCTCAATGCAGCACAAAGGCACCATTCTCTCATGAAGAGGAGGTCCAACCCTCGATTGTTGTATGAAACAACATCAGAGAGAGAGGTTAAAGATTCCCACAAAGCTGTGATGGAGGTTTCTAATATCTTTAAGTTTTGGTCTATTGCTGCTTCTAATTGGGTATTTTGCTTTGTACCATGGACCAAGGCAGTGGTTCCTGTGACCTCCCCTGCAGCAACTCGTATTCCTAATAGGATGGCTGAAGTGAGGGATATATGTTCCCTGTGGAACCGGGTTGTATGCCCCCCTGTTTGATCTTCAAATGAACCTGCATCATGATAGAGCACTCTGGGTAACCTCTGCTCCATTACACATTTAATCACCACTGTTGACCATTTAATGAAAACATAAAAATGTTTAAGTATATAGAATTATACTCTTGTAGGAACAGTCAAGACAAGGCACCTAAGATAGCACCAAAGCTAGGGAAACAGTCTTATTTGGTTGCAAACGGATTCAGAGGGCATTGCTTCTGTTGTAATCAATTAATCCCATGAACCCCAAGTTTAGGAAGTTTCAGAATTTTGTACCCAACATGTAAGGGAATGTGCTCAGAAGTTCACAGTCAGCAGAAATTCACAAAAAGCAGTTTTTTTATGTTTTTTTCCTCTGTTCTGAGCAAATTAACTTTTCAAGGACACCTGGGAGGGGGAGAGATATTTCATCCCTTTCTTTTTTCCGCTTGCCAGCTGTTACCATGGAGCCAGTTGGTAACTTCTTTATCATAGAAATGTAGCCATCTCTTTGAAGCCCCAGCTCAAAGTCAGAGGCCTTGTTCACATATTTTGTGAAAAACTAGTAAGGGGGTGTCTAGCTTACAAGTACTGATTGTTTTAGCCAGTGGCCAAGTAGAACAGGGCCACATGAAAACAGGAAGTTTGTCTACACTGAACTCTTTTATAGGGACTCTTTTGCTGAACGTCCTAAAGTCAGCCATGGTGAAGACATCTGGAGAAGATCAGTTAAGACTTTTCTGTGGGTGTGGAACAGAGGGGAAAGAGAGGGAAGGCGGGACTTAGAGCAGTTCCGAGGATCTGAGAATGAGTACGGAGAGATGTAAAAGAATAATGGGAAAGGGGTTTGGGATTTTCTAGCAACAAAAACTTGAGCAGTAGAACATGTAGAAAAGAGGGGAAGATGGGAGTGTGTATCCAAAAAGCCTGTGAGGGACTTTAAATTCTTAGTAACCTGTTTTCAGTGATGACAAAGCAACTTTAAAGACCATTTTTATTACATCTTGGATAGGGGTCTTCTCAGCTATTTTGAGCTTTAGGTTAGCTGGTAAAAGGACCTGGTGAAACCCCGTATGGGTGCTGACAGGAGAAGAGAGGAGTGAGTGGGTAGAGTGGTAACTAAGTACCTGCTACCTCAGCAAGGGGGCAATGGTCTGAGAACCGGCGGATGTTTGGGTTGTTGATCTAGTAACGGGATGGGAGAAATCAGGTTGTTGAGGTGGGAGTGACAGCAGAGAGACTAGAGCAGAAGGCTGAGGGTGAGGATCTATTGGAGAAGCATAGTTCAGGATGTGAGCGAAGGACGGAAAAGGCCTCCACATAGGGGAATCTCTTTTCATGCTTTTGAGCGCTTCCCAAAGTTAAAAAGGTTCCACAGAATTTGAGGATCTAGAGACCCCTCTGGGTGCCATCGATTTAGGTTATCTTATTGGTAATATGGCCAATGCTGTGTACTGAATTTGATTAGGAGTTTGGGTTCCATCGTGCAGCCCCTGTATGCTCACATCCCCTTGATTACAGAAGAAGTCGGCTTTTCCCACACACAGCCATGGCTGTTTGTGGCTTTGATAGTTCACCGGGCAAACATAGTAATCTAGGCTAGCCGACCTGCATCTGGCTCACGTGTCCCTACATCCATAATGTTTGTTTCCATTACATATGATACGGAAGGGATTTAATGGAATTTTAGTGGGATCCTCTTCTTCAGGGATATCTGAATAGGAAAGACATATAGCCAGCTGACAAATGTCTGGGTGGAGATATGGCCACCAGGTCCCTAAGGGGGCTGTATGCAAGATTGATTAAACTTCTTGTCCAGTAGGATTTGTGATCAGCCATCGCTGCTGAAAGGGGTGATGAGGGTTAGAAATACTGGTGGTCAAGGGGAGAGTCTATAGCCTTATCCACACGGCGAATGTGCAATTTGAAAGGGTTACCAGTCTTTTCCAGTTTCCAGCCAATTCCAGTTTCCAGTCAATGTCTGGACAGGGCCCAGGCTTGAGATGAGAGGCATGCATCCAGGAAGTGATTCCATCTACCTTTACCACTGTAGGTGTTATAAGTAGCACCTGGAATGGTCCTTTCCAGCGGGGTTCCAGCGATGTCACCTGATGTCGTCTTACGAAGACAAAGTCTCTTAGTTGATATCGATGTGGAGTCCCCTCGTCCCCAGTTTGGTAGGCAGTGTCCAGCTGTTTTCACAGGTGTCACTGAATTCTTTCAAGAGCTTTAAGTCTGTCAAGCAAGCTGGTGTGGAAGGGATTGTAAGGTCTTAGAGTTGGTGTTAGGTCCCTTACTGGAGGAGGGGCACCATAGAGAATTTCATAGGGGGTGAGGTTACACTAAAATCAGAGTGAGTATTTTCTTCATTTAACAGTGCATAAGGCAGGAGCATAGTACAATCTTTTATTCCGGTCTCTAAGCTTAATTTTTTTAAGGTCTGTTTAATGGTTTGGTTCATTCTTTCTACCTGTCCTAAACTCTGGGGTCTATAAGCACAATGTAACTTCCAATTAATCCCCAGGGTCCTGGCTAACCCCTGACTTACCTGGGCCATGAACGCCGGTCCATTATCAGACCCTATTAACTTAGGCAGGCTGTATCTTGGAAAAATATCTTCTAGGATATTCTTGACCAAAATTTGCGCTATTTCTTTTCTTTCTTTTTTTCTTTTTTTTTTTGTGGGGAAGGCTTAAATGCATCCTGAAAATGTATCTACAAAGACTAGGAGATATTTAAGTCCATACCTTGCTGGCTTTATTTCAGTAATGTCCACTTCCCAGTATTGTCCTGGTTTGGTTCCTCATATGTGCTTTCATACAGGAAGCTTGGAAGGGTAAGCATTTACCAATTGATGAACCCAACAGGCTTTTGTTACCCATTCAGTTATTTTCTTCACTGTGAGTCTGTTAGTGGAAAACTAAGTTCTTGATCCTTCAGGAATGCCTGCAGTTTCTTTGAACCAAGGTGAGTGAGTTGATGTACATTTTCTACTGACATAGTTAGAGCCGTGGCTCTTGGAGTTTTTACTGAAAGATTTAGAAATTCCACTTAAGGGCCTTCAGGGTTAAAATTTATTTTGGCCCAGAGCTTGGTGAGCAGATCTCCGCCGATCAATGGGGCCAGGCATTCTGGGACTACTAGGAAGGAGTGATGGATTTTTTCTTTTCCCAGGTCCATGGTCCTCTTAGTTGTCCAAGCCCGATATTTACTGCCATTAGCCCCTTGAAATAGAGATTTTTTATTTGATAGAGGGCCCAATGTGGCCTTATGGGCTCAGTATATTGCCCCTGTATCCACTTCAAAGTTTACTGGGGTCCCCTCCACTTCAAAAGTTACTCTGAGCTCGGGGAGGGGATCTGAGCCCCGACTTTCTTAGTCATCCTCCAGAGTCAGAATGGCTGGCTGGCGTGGCTGTCGCTTTCTATGTCAATTTTGGCCCAGTGTCCTTTTTGTTTGAGTAGGCACATTGATCTGAGGCCAAGGGTGGCCTCTGTCGTGGGCCAATGTATACCTTCTTGTCTCCCTGTTTCTTAATTTTTGGCCTATTTGTTGTTGTGACCTGGACCTTAGTCAACGCCTTACTCTGCCTTTTGTTTCTTTTATCCTCCATTTGCTCCCTTGTCTTCCTCAGTTTCTCTCTTATAGGATACCTTCTCAGCTTCTCTGACTAAATCTCTCAAAGTCATATCTTGTAATCAATCTAAGCTTTGTAACTTTGTTTTAATATCCAGGGCAGTTTGCCCAATAAGGCCATCGTGACAGATGCCTTTTGATTCTCTGCCTGACGATAAAAAGGATTATAGCTCCTATATGCCTCCATAATTCTCTCTAGAAACATAGAGGGAGATTCATCAGGCCCCTGATAATCTCTCTTACCTTGGCCAAATTAGTTGGTCACTAGCGGCTGCTCGGAGACCCACTATTAGAGCCCGGCGATAAGTGGACAGATGCTCCCTACCTTCAAAGGTGTTGGGGTCCCAGTTGGGTCGGTTCAAGGGAAAGCCGGCTTTGATTATGTTGGTAAGTTGTGTCGGATGCAAACCTGGTCCAAGGATTTTTTTTTAGCTTCCTGGAGAATTCCCTTTTTTTCCTCTGTCATGAAGAAAGTCCCTAGCAGTTGTTGGCTGTCATCCGAAGTAGGCTGGTGTGAAAACATCAATGACTCAACCACACCTGAGAGCCGGGTGGGGTCCTCGGTAAAAGGGGGATTGCTATTTTTTAAGTTACATAGGTCTGAAGAGAAGAACGGCCAATACTGGTAGGCTTGAATTTTCCCCCAATGGCCATTGTCAATCATTGGTCCATAGGGTCGAAGGGGAGGCATCCCAAGAGTTCCAGGGTTTTCAATCATTCACCGCCAGCGAGTTCCTTTAGCAGGGCCAGCTTCCTCCATGGGAGGAGGTGCTGTGTGTGCTGCAGGGGAATTACCTGGAGGGCGCTGGGCCGGCTTAGCTTCCTTCAATGGAGGAGAGGCTCAGTCAGCAGCAGGGGTATCACTTAGAGGGTGTTGGGGGTTAGAGGATGAGGGCAGGGGATAAGGAGGGGGAGGAGAGTCCAGTAGACTCAAATCTGGTGACACAGGGAAAACAGAGTGTGGAGGAGGAGGAGGAGCAGAGTGTTTGTGAGTTCCTGGGGGAAGGAGTCATTGCGGGGGCAGGGGCAAGGAAAGGCTTGACCCATTGAGGAGGAAATTTGCAGAAGTCCTGCTGAATTAAAATATATGGCTGTTGATCCAGATGACTATCTGGCCACGGCTGAAAGACAATATCTCTGAATTATAAATTAGTGGGAAGTAGAAAGATCCTTCTAGGGGCCATCCGACTCCAAAGGTGGGCCATTCGGAGCTACAGAGAGTCTACCACATCCGGGGCTTTACTGAAATAAAGAGATTCTGAGCCCTTAAACGGACTTTGGTATAGTGATCAAGGGTCAGGGACAGAGGCATTGAAGTGCTCTGTTCCATAATGAGAGATACACAAACAGTGAAAGCAAGACACATGACACAGGCAAGACAAGACAATAAAGACAGGCAATGGACGTTCAACACTGAGACCATGACTGAGTAGCCGGCAAAATCCGATGGACTGGCAATACTGAATCCGAAACAAAATATCACTGAGTCAAGGAGACTATTGTTCCTCAATTTCCCGAGTCCTCTCAGGCGTCCTCCAGGGACGTGGCCTGTGGTTCTGTAACACGACTGTCAGCCACCATCACAGAGAGCTCACACTCTTCATTGACAGCCATTTTGCCAAACCCTAACATGAAACCTGAAACCAGAAAGAGGCGCCTTACTTATCTGAGGGGGGTCCATTGGGGTCTCTCGTCCACCGCTGCTTGATCTCTGTGGAACCTCCATATGTAAAGGTCGGGCTAGTGTCAGAGGAAGGGACAACCAAGAGACTTTAACATGCAACAGCAAAGGATTTACTGGGGGTCCAGCATGCTGGGGCTCAGAGTTCACTTGAATAGAGCAGAGAGTCCTGAGAACAGCTTCAGCAGAGCTTATATACTTTTCTTGGAGAGGGCAGGGAGGGAAGTTTATTGATGGGTAAGGGTCAGTGGGCAGTTAGCGCTTAACCGGGTGAGGGAGTACAATCTGCAGTTTGGCAGATGGGGACAGCACATTCTGGGAACAAGATTAGCAAACAATTCTCAAGATTTCAACAGTGTTTTATTAAGCATACAGAAACACAGGAAGTGACAAGTACCTATTTTATTAAACTTTCACTACCAACTATCCCTTTTTGACTGGATGTTCGCTTCTACATTCAATCATCCAAGGTACAAGGTCCTATGTCATTGTATATGGATTTATCTGAGACAACTTTGCAGAAAGTAATTCAAAGCTAAGTAGTCCCAATCAAGGGACCAATGCCCTTCTGGGCTTCAAATCTTACTTAGATTTCTGTTTTCATACATATATTTTACCTATGTATTCTACATATATTCAAATATATATATATATATATATATATATATATATATATATATATATATATATATATATATCATAGTATATATATTTCATCCAGAGTTTCACAAATTTATAAGAATTTTTTTTCATGTTTAATCAATTCCTTCTTCAGAACACATTTATTCCTCCAGGTCTCTTGACTGGTCTTTTCATGAGACTTCTTGCCAAACACATTATTTTTGACTTCCACAATCACTTTTGAAGCAAAACTCACACACTCTTCATGATAAACCATAACACTCATATTACCATTAGAATGTAACAGGATGGAATGAATGATTGTATAGCAATATAAGATTTTCTGTATATTTTCAGATATCAATTCAAAAAATTATTTAAAGTTGGAACCAGTTATATTATTTATTCTCAGGATAGTCTATTCATGCATTATCTCTATATCCAAAGACTCCAGGTACACCTAATTTTACACCCAACACTTATTTATACGTCTTCAAAATATTGCTCACAGAATTGGTGGAAGAAATACTCATGTCACCTGATGTCCATATACATTTTATCACAGTAATATTCTCGACAAAAAAGCAAAGGTCACACTTTGATTGTACGAAAGCCTAAATGGAAAGTGAGCATGGATTACTAAAAACATCTATGTGCAGGTTGCCTAATGCTCTCAAATGTCAATCCTATTGTTGAGTACATATTTGTTTCTTCCTTAGATTATATATTCAACAACAACCCTGTTAAAAATGCCTAATCCTATCACTGACTTTATACTTTGCCTGATTTCATAATGTCTGTATTCATATCTGCTTTCCTATATATTTTCCCCAGTTCATCATTGTGACTGACTCTTCACATATACTAACTTTTACATTCACTCTCTATCTGAAACCCAATTGCTGAAGAACTTTTGCTGCCAATCCTATACTCACCCTTCTTCCTAAACCTACCAACTATCTTTCTAATAATACCGACTATCCCTGTTTGACTGGATGTTCTCTTCAACATTCAATCATCCAAGGTACAAGGTCCTATGCCATGGTATATCGATTTATCTGACACATCTGTGCAGAACAAAATTCAAAGCTAAGTATCCCAATCAAGAGCCTAATGCTCTTCTGGGCTTCATATCTTACCTAGATTTCTGTTTTCATACTTATTTTTCACTTGTATATTCTTGTAAATATCACAGGTACCCAATACCATTATTCATCAATCAGAATGATTCCTAAGCCAAATCGAACCTGTTATTAAGCCTTACCATACACTTTTCCCTCAATCTAACTATACAGAAGAGCAGGGACAGAGTTTGTCTTACAATACAGAAATAGAGGGGATCTTCCACCGGCAGAGAACCTCAAGGTCCATGCAGAAATGATCCCTGGAGAAGATGTATGCAGCTATTTAGGACCTGAGAGAGCAAAAGTCATCTTCCATGGCAAACAACCTGCTCAGAATGAAGGGATTTGTCTGAATCAGCCACTTTCTTCTTTATGTAGAGAAGACGGACCCAACGAGGCTTGTATGGTGAGCTGTTCCCAGGTGCCTATGGTTGATATACCATTTTAACTTGTGAAACTGTCACAGGAAGTAGAGGCAGCCTCCATCACATGAGACCCTTCGAAGCTACTGTTAAAACAAAGTAGTTGCCAAGGTAGTGTCATAATTCAGTTCCTGAAGGAAGTGAACTAACTAATTTATTGGTGATGGAGCTCTCTGAACTTGGGATCCAAGAAGCCTGGCATCCAGAGACAGTCCCAGTCACAGTCCCAGTGGGCTAACTTATTTGGATTTACCAAGAACAGAGTAAGTCTTTTTTGGTACCTACTGATATGATGATGGCCAAATGCCAGGAAAGCTCTGAAGAGGGGTCTTTCATGAAAAAGCAGGTAGTGGCTCACCCCTGGCTCCTGACAACTTCACAGTGTTGGCCAAGGAGACCAGATCTGAGACAGGACAGGCCATTTTGGGGGAACAAATAATGGCCAACCAGTCAGAGGACACTCCGGATATTCACAGACCTTCTTGGGTAAAGAAGTTGCCTTTGTGGGTGTGGGTGTGTGTTTGTGGCTTTGTCACATGTTCTGAGAATTGATAGGAAAAGCAGTTTGTTTGGTTTGAAGTGGACTATTTCTAGTAAGTCATTTGACAAGGCGAGTGTTTCTAGGTCTGTGTATCCCACTGTGTCCGTGGGTGTCGACATTAGAAAAGAGAATGTATCAATGGATGTGTCCTGTCTAGTAGAAAGCTTCCCAGCATTCATTCTGCCCAATTTGTGAATGGACTGCGGTTTGACTATTCGATTGGCAACACCTCCTATCTCCTTAAGTTTCTGTTTTCTTCCTGAATTGTGGGAACTGTCCAGAATGGGCAAATGGTTTTGTGTTCAAGATATGTACCACCACCAAACTCTGTGACATGGCCATGTACTGGATAGCTGAAGGAAATGGTGAGCATCTCAGAAAACTCAGATACCAGCGTGACCAGAAGAGTCTCAGTGGGAAACCCTGCTTTAAGCCTTTTGCTTACCTATTGTTCTGTTGCCCTGAATGTCAGGAAGGTCTTTGCCTCAGGCCACACCTTGGTGAAGGCTGAAGCAAACAGTTTTCAAATTGTAATGAATGGGCATCACCTGTGGCTCTCTGCTTAATTGCTTTGAAATGGGATGGGTCTGAATAAGCCTCTTTGCCCTCTGTGATGCTGTGGTTAGATTTTCAGCACTTGAGGGATCTAAAGAAAAATCTCTTCTGTATCCAAAACCAAAATAGCCAAAAGAACAGTCATTGTGGATGAAGTCTCTCGCCTTCCTCTAAGGATCCTGACCTTTATCAATTGTGAATAGGGATCTTTCGGTCAAATGAGTTCTTCAAAGCCCTGCAGAGGCTAGCCCAGAGATGCGTGGGTTTTCTCATAACTCCAATTCACATAAAGAATCTAAACCCCAGAGCCAGTAGGCCTCAAATTGGAGAATTGGAACAGTATTAACAGCAGTCCTATTTGATCACTCATGGTTAACAGGAAGGGTGTCCAGGACACCCTGATTTTAGGCAAATGAGGGGCAAGGAAGTTTATTTTGGACACTGTCTTGCACAGCGCCCCTCATGAAAACCCCCAGCCAATGGATATTATGTGTGTCTATTGGAAGAAGATAAGGGCCATGTGGGAGTGTTTTGGTTTTAATTGTGGTCATTTGTTTGGCGTTTGGAAGAGATGACTGGGTCCACCTAGGATTGAACTCAGGTGTGATTCCCCTTAGAGACTGTGTTCTGTAACTGACCTCAGAGAAGTATTGCCATGTATTGTGTTTGTATTTTAGGAGTCCACCCATGAGAGTCGTCCTTGGAAACTGAGATCTACGCCCAGGGGGGCTTTCCACAGAGCACTGGGAATCTCATCCAAGATATGCCATGATTTTATTCTGAAAGATTGGCAGCCGTAGTTGAGAGTAAAAACACACATGGACCTCACATTGTAGACCACAATGTGACCTTTTGCCTACTCTTTGGGAAGCCTTGTCTCTGAGAGTTCTCCAGAGCTTTCATTGAAATGAGCTTCCTCATCATTTAATGGTTCCTGAATGAATTGAAACCCACAGTGCCTTCAACTTCATTTATGAAATTTCAAAAACTTCATTTTTGAAATTTCCATGACCAGGTGGCACTGGAGAACCTTAGGATGTCCTGTTGCTGATCATGAGGGTACCAGACAGTGCCTTGATTGACTGTGTTTCATGAAAATGGTGTAGAACTGAGATGTCAGTAAGATGGAGCTTTCTGAGTAGTAGGCCTAGAGCAGTGGTGTGCAGGTGTGTGATAAAACATCTGTGGTGGGGTCATGTGGATCTTACACTGGCTCCAAATGACTTGTGAATGACATGGTGCAGCCAGCACACCCTTGTATATAAAGGCATATTGTTACATAGAGAGTTTTCAGGGCAATGTTCACAATCTGGTTGCTATGATCAAGGGGGCAAGCAATGTTGGATAGAAGCCTGGTTGTTGCATTCTCCTGCAGACCCTGACCCCCCACATATTACAGGACACCCTCCAGGACTGTGTCTCAGTTGAACTCCTTATATGCCTTGAAGCAAATACAAAACACCCAGTGCAGGAGCAAGAAATAACACGAACACTGGAGGATGACCAAATGGCTTTCAAGTCCACATGGGGAGACACTTAGCCCTAAGTGGTCACAGTTTAGCTACAAAGAGAAAATTCAACACTGCTGCCTCATGTTCATTGAAAAATAGGAAACCATGTCCTCCAGGTCACATAGATGCAGACTCAGCTTTGATGTTCTCACTAAAAAGGAAGCTAAAGCTCCTGACAACAATGTATATTTCAAGTGCCCAACCTCATTGTCAGTATCTCCAGAAGTCTTTAGGCCAGTAGAGTTCCATGTTTGTGGAGTTTTACCCTGTCCCTAAGTTTTGGAAGCTCCTCTAAAGCCTCAAAAGTTTTAAACTTCTGAGAATTTTCCATTCCATATATGTATTTACAGATTTTCTGACTCTTCTCCTCTAATTTTGTCTTTCTTTGGGCGAAGGTTATGTCAAGCCATTTTCTGAATTAGAGTGGGAAGTTATTTGTGTAACACATATTGCATACACATTGGATTCATTTTCCAATTTTCCATTTGAAATACTGAATCCCTGACACTAACTTATACCCTACTACACTCTGACTACTAATTCTAATATGATGCAGAAAAGTAACCAAATCAGAATTGAAATACAAGCAGTTCAGAAGAGGCATGGTGTATTCTTGAACTTGCCTTTTGCATGATAAAGGTTAGGTGTTATAAATCCAGTCTATTTTTAATTGAATTAGATATCCATGTGTTTTTAAAGTTAACAAATATGTGAATTCCTGTCTCCCTTTGTGTGTAGCCTATTCAGCACATGTATTTTTATATG
Organism: Callospermophilus lateralis; assembly: GCF_048772815.1. Lineage (NCBI taxonomy): Eukaryota > Metazoa > Chordata > Mammalia > Rodentia > Sciuridae > Callospermophilus > Callospermophilus lateralis. The sequence goes on from NW_027517981.1 coordinate 118,707, forward strand.
CACATATCGAATCCCAGCTGGTATCACACCTACATTCTTGTGAGGTGGCTGACTTGGCAGATACAAATTTTGAGAAGGGATCACTCCTCGTAAACGCTGTTGGAACTGAAATTCAAACTATGGGAGAGCCTCCTAGTAGAACAACATTATACATAAATCCCTGTAAAGTAAATTGAATATGTTTGGATCTGTGAATGATGTGTATTTCATGGTGAATTTCGATTGGCATATATGTTGCTACATTTTAATATCTGTGTGTGTGTGTGTGTGTGTGTGTGTGTGTGTGTGTATACACACACACTCTACAGATTTTTCAAAATATGAAATATATATGTCTTATTTGCACTCCCTAAATTCATTCATGTTCAAGTATGTGGATTTATAATCAACTTTTCACCAGATTATTGTCAGAAATATTCATCCACCTGAAATACATATTTGTTTCCTAGTACTGAAAACTACCTTCAGTGAATGGTGCATACAACTCCTGTTCATAGCTGCAGCCTAAGGGGCCCAGCAAACTTCCAGCTGCCTGCAAACTTTCAGATGCCGGCTGATGATTGGCTCACAGTGGCCCCAGCAACATCTAGCTGATTGGCTCCTCTGCGGTGATGCTCATTGGAGATGCTCATTGAGCTGTTTCCCCACCCTTTCAGACTGCCAGCTGATATTTGGCTCACAGCGGCCCCAGCAACATCTAGCTGATTGGCTCCTCTGCGGTGATGCTCATTGGGCTGCTTCCCTGCCTTTTCAGATCACAGAGCTGCTCATTGGGGGACTTTTTTGACTCCACACGTGACCCAGCCAATCGGTCTCAAGAGCAGGAGGATTGTGGGAAGAGGAGAGAGGCTTGTGTGGGAGGGAAAGGCTTGTGGGAAGCCGGTGGTGACAGTTGGGGCTCTGAGGGTTTTTCCTGAGAGGCTCTTTTGCTTGGCGTGTGTGGTTCTAAAAATAAAGTTGCTTTCTTTTGAAAAGTGGCTCCTGATTGTGCCCAGCCAGACTGCAGCATTTGGTGGCTCGCATGGGGAGCGACTGAGGGTAACTGATAAGGTAAACTGCTTGCCCCTGAGGGCAGGACAAGAGGATGGGTAGCCATTTTAAGATTCCTCTTTTGTTTTGCTTCACATTTGCTTTAAATTGCCTGTCCCTGGAGACGAGTGAGACGGAAGAAAAACCGCTCACATCTGAGGAAAAACTATTTGTGTCTGAGGAACAGATAGAGAGAAAGGCTATAATGATATTTTGTTTTTCCATTTTTATTTCATTCTATCTCTGTTTTGTTTGGTGTTATCTTGTTGGGTTGTATTATAGTAGAAATATGGCATCAGAAATTAAAAAAAAAAACAAACTGAAAAAGTGTTAAGTAAATTGTTAGAGGAAGGAGGCATCCCAGTAAAATTAAGAGCAGTCAGGGCATACGTTGATACAATACAAAAATGTAGCCCATGGCTTTTTAAGGAGGAGTTGTTAAATATATCACAATGGAACCATCATGGTGAAGATTTAAAAAGAATAGAAAAGAAAAGCCCAGGGACTCTGCCAGTTGGCACATTGCCATTGTGGACTTTCGTATCTTGTTTGTTTAGTCAAAAGCCTTCAGTTCAGACAATGGTAGAGGAAGGAGAAGACATATTGATTCAAGTAAAAGAGAAGGTCTCTCAAGTTAGTCAGACAGAGGAAAAAATTCAAGTAAAAGAGAAGGTCTCTCGAACCAGTCAGACAGAGGAAAAAAATCATGTAAAAGAGAAGGCCTCTCAAGCTAGTCAGACAGAGAAAGAAAGTGTAAAACAGTAAAAGCCATCAGGGGGAAATTTACAAGAGGAGACTACTACTAACACCTTTCTATCACCAGAGGGTGTAAGTGTCCAACCAACAGAACCACCTCTACAGGAGACTGCTACTAATACTTTTCTATCACCAGAGGACGTAAGTGTCCAACTAACAAGGCCACCTCCATATGCTGGGAAGCCCCCAACCCCCACAGTTGATAGTTGGGATCCTGAGACAAGATCTCAAATATTAACATGCTCTATATTTGAGGTAGGAGGGCAGCGAGTTTACCATGCTTTAAATTTCAAAACAGTGAAGCAGATAAAAGAGGCTGTAACAACCTATGGTCCTCAAGCACCCTTCACTGTAAGCATGGTCGAAACCATTAACAACTTGAACATGAAGCCAGCGGATTGCGCTAATATGTGTAAAGTTGTGCTAAATGGAGGACAATACCTGTTATGGAAGGTTGACAATGAGGAATTTTGCAAGGAGACGGCTATGCGAAATGCAGCAGCTGGTTATCCTCAGAGAAATCTAGATATGTTGTTAGGAAAGGGACCTTATGAGGATCAGCAGCAACAAATTGCATATGATTCTGGTGTATGTGCATAAATTGCTGTAGATGCAATTAAGTCATGGAAGACTTTACAAGGACTTGGAGGTTTACAAGGTCAATTATCTAAAGTAATACAAGGAGCTAATTAACTTTATGCTGAATTTGTCGATAGGCTTATTCAAACAGGTACCAGAGGTTCTGGGAAAACAGAACAAGCAATGCTATTACTAAAAAAACTGGCTTATGAGCAAGCGAATAGTTGGTGCAGAGATATAATTAGACCATGGAAACATGAAGATTTAAACACATATATTAAATTATGTAGAGACATTAATGAACAAGAGCAAGTCGTGGCAACTGCAGTAAAACAGGCTTTAGATGCCAGAGACATTAATGAAGAAGGGCAAATTGTGGCAGCTGCACTAAAACAGGCATTAGATGCCAGGCCAAGAACATGCTACAATTGTGAACAAACAGGACATTTTAAAAGGAATTGCCCATAGGAGGAGGGTTTAACAAAATTACTTATAGATATTAAAGGTTTTTTTTTTTTCAATTCCAATTCATCCTGAGGATAGTCCACGTTTTGCATTTACTATCCCTGCACTGAATCATGAAGGTTCTGATCAGAGATATGAATGGAAAGTACTGCCTCAAGGGATGGCTAACAGCCCAACAATGTGTCAAATTTATTTTAACAAAGTAATCAAGCCACTTAGAAATCAAAATCCTGAACTACAAATATTTCACTATATGGATGATGTATTATTAGCACACAAAGCTAAAAACACATTGCTAGAATGTTATGCCACACTTACAAACTTATTAAAAAATAATCTAGATATAGCAATAGATAAAGTACAATTAAATTTTCCAATTAATTATTTAGGTGTTCTATTATCCTCAACCATGTACCGCCACCAAAAATTCAAATACAAGTAGATCAACTCAAATCACATAACGACTTTCAAAAGTTATTAGGAGACATAAATTGGATAAGGCCTTATCTAGGTATACCAACAGGAGAGTTGGGATATTTATTTGATATCCTAAAAGGTCCATCATATCCCAATTCACGGTACATGTTAACGCCTGAAGCAAGAAAGGCATTAAAAATCATTGAAACATATATGGAAAATATGCAATTGGATAGAATTGATATAAGTTTGCCTTTATTATTTATTGTCTACCAACAAAAAATATTCCTACAGGAGTATTTTTGCAAGAAGGTCCATTATTATAGATACATTTATCTTATTCTCCTAACACTATTCTTACTAGGTACCCTGAGGCTATAGGACAATTAATACCCAAAGGAATAAAAGCAGCAAAGTGAGTGCTTGGGATTGCTCCCAATAAAATTATTACTCCACATACTCTGAATCAAATTGATGAGTTAGTTAATGAGTTAAATACTTGGGCAATAATCATGTGCAAATCTAATGTTTCATTTCATAATCACTTACCATCTAATCCTTTATTGTCTTTTTGGTCATCGCATCCTGTAATTTTTCCAAAATTGACAAGAAAAACACCTATCATGAATGCTCCAAATATATTTACTGATGGATCAAATAATGGTACAGCAGCAATAGTTACACCTGATCAAACTTTTACATTTCTAGTACCCAAACAATCAGCTCAAAATGTAGAGCTTAATGCAGTATTACAAGCTTTTGTGATGTTTAAAGATTCTGTATTTAATTTATTTTTGATAGTCAGCATATAGTTAATGCTATAGTATGCCTTGAAGATGCTGGTAGGATTTCCCATTCCTCTACTGTTTTCTCCTTGCTTTCCACTATACAAAGTATAATCTGGGACAGAAAAGATAAATTCTTTATAGGACATATCAGGGCACATACAGGATTGCCTGGAGCCATCAGTTTGGGCAATGATTTAGCAAATAAAAGTACACATGACATACATATTTTCTCTACACTAGAAGAAGCTATAAATTTTCGTAAAAAGTTCCATGTCAAAGCTAATACCTTACAAAAGCCTTCTAAAATAACTAAGGAAAAAGCTAGACAAATAATAAAACAATGTCAAAATTGTGTGACCTTTTTACCACAAGTTAATCTTGGAGTCAATCCTAGAGGATTGATACCTAATCATATTTGGCCGATGGACATCACACACTTGCCAGGATTTGGAAAATTAAAATATTTGTATGTTACAGTTGATACTTCTTCTGGATTTTTGATGGGCACCCTTCATGCCGGAGAAAAAACTAAAGATATTATCACTCATTGCTTACAAAATTTTGCCACTGTGGGCGTTCCCAAACAGTTAAAAACAGATAATGCCCCTGGTTATACTTCTACCTCTTTTAAACAATTTTGGTCCTCATTTGGCATTACTCATATAACATTAATCCCATACAATCCACAGGGACAAGGCATAGTTGAAAAAGCTCATCAAACTATTAAAAAGTACTTATTAAAGCAAAAAAGACGCAATTGGGAAAGGGTATATATTCCCCAAGAACAAACTTAAAATAACCCTTTTTATTCTAAACTTTTAAAATTTGGATTCATCAGGACTTAGTGCTGGGGAAAGGCATATGTGTCCAAAAAATGTGCATAAGCCCAAGGTTCTTTTGAAAGATATTCTAACAGGACAATGGAAAGGTCCTGACCCAGTAATTGTCTGGAGTCGGGGGTCTGTTTGTCTGTTTCCACAGGAAAAACAGTAGCCGATTTGGATTCCAGAGAGATTAACCAAGGTCCTGACCCAATGATTGTCTGGAGCCAGGGGCCTGTTTGTGTGTTTCCACAGAGAGAACAACAGCCGATTTGGATTCCAGAGAGATTAACTGAAGCGATTTCTACAGAACAAAAAGAAGATGATTTGACTCAAGTCCATATCAGCTGATATCCAAAATTCCAGTTTGGCTACCCTTACATCTAAGATAGAACCAGGATGCTTTTTTCAATATCTATTTTATTATTGCCTTTTCCCACATTTTACTTTGTTTTTTTGAGCTCATACATACCTAGTTTAATGTTTTGGTGATCAGTTCTATTTTTTGACAATAGAGTTTTTAAACATTGCAATGGAGATTTCACATGTAAAAAGTTATAAGGCCTTTACTATTAGGTTATGTGTTGTATGTATTATATTATGTGTGCACACTTGTGTTTTGTGTTATATGTTTGAATGTTCATATGTCCATATATCATATATGATGAGGGCTCATGAAAAAATTGATCCAAATATTTTTTTATTCACATTATTTAAATGGTTTAATTTAAATTGGGTAAACAGCTGTTGAGGATTGTTTTAAAATGTGAACAAAAAAGGAGGTTAACAGATCTGTTTGTTTTCTTTCACATTTCCTTTTCATTATATTTAATAATTCTCTCCAAGACAATGTAAATTGTTAAGAAAATTGTTTTCTTTCAGTGTTTTCTGGAATGTTACATAATTTTTTCTTTAGCCATTATTGCCAGAATTTCTATCTTCGTCACAGTGCTGGTGAAATCAAAGATAAAACCAATCTACAGCTTCTGCAATAGCCATCACTGAACTGCTTGCAGAACTTGCCTGGACACATTGTGAACTCACATGTATGCATTGTAAACTATCTGTTTGTGCAGCAACTTGTGGTAGTGTTGGGTTATATTTGCTGATGATGTCATTGGTGGTACAATTTTTTCAAAAGGAGCCGTCAATTGGCTTGGTGTATCTTCCTCCCTTCTGAGATTCCAGAAGTAAGGGACAGGGTAAACACTCCACAACCATGGAGCTCTGCTGGCCTAAAGACTTCTTGAGAATCTGCCTCTGACGTTGGGCACTTGAAATATATGTTGTTGTTGGGAATTTTAGCTTTCTTTGTAGTGAGACCATCAAATCTGGGTCTGCATCTATGTGACTTGGAGGTCATGGTTTCTTATTTTCCAATGAACATGAGGCAGCAATGTTGAATTCTCTCTTTTAGGGTAAACTGTGGCCACGGGGGGCTAAGTGTATCCACATGTGGACTGTGAAGCCATTTGGGCATCCTTCACTTTTTGTGGTGTTTCTTGCTGCTGAAATGGAATTTTTGTATTTGCTTCACGAAATACAAAGAATTCAACTGTTACCCAGTGCGTGAGGGAGATCTGTCACCTGTGGTAGGTCAGGGTCTGCAGAAGAATGCATCAACCAGGCTTATATTCAACATAGCTTGCCCCCATGACCATGGCAACCCGATTCTAAACATTGCCCTGAAACCTCTCCATATAACAAGATGCCTTTACATAGAAGGGACTGCTGGCTGCACCATGTCTGTCACAAGGCATTTGGAAGCCAATGGGAGATCCACATGGCCCCACCACAGATGTTTTATCACACACCTGCCCACCACTGCTCTATGCCCACTCCTCAGCAGGCTTCAACTTCTTGGCATCTCTGTTTGGCACCATCTTCATAAAAACCAGTCAATCAAGGCACTGACTGGTATACTCATGATCATCCTCAGGATATCCAAAGATTCTCCAGTGCCACCTGGTCATGGGAATTTTAAAAATTTCATGGTATTTATCTAGCCACTTTTCAAGGAGGAAGTTGGAGGCACTGTGGGTTTCAATTTATTCTGGAACCATTAAATGGTGAGGAAGCTCATTTCAATGAAATCTCTGGAGAACCCTCACAGGAAGGTTCCCAAACAGTGGCCAAAATGTCACATGAATCCAGGCCTATTGAGGTCTACAATGTGATGTCCATGTGTGTTTTGACTCTCAATTATGGCTGCCAAGTTTTTCAGAATAAAATCATGTGATATCCTGGCTGAGATTCCAAGTGCTCTGGGAAAAGCCTCCCTGGGCCAAGATCTCAGTTTCCAAGGGTGACTCTCATGCGTGGCCTCATAAAATCCCAACACAATTTATGCCGGTACTTCTCTGAGGTCTGTTCCAGAACTCATTCTCTAAGGGGAATCACACCAGAGTTCAAGTCCAGGTGGACCCAGGCATCTGTTCCAACTGCCACACAAATGACCACAATTTAAACCAAAACACTCCCACATGGCCCTCATCTTCGTCCATACAGACACTCATCATAACCTCTGGCTGGAGTTTTCCATGAGGGGTGCAGCACAAGACAGTGTCCAAAATAACCTCCCTTGCCCCTCATTTGCATAAAGACATGTTGGCCTGGACACCCATCTTGGGAACCAGGAATGATCAAATAGGCCTGCTGTTAATACTGCTCTGCTTCTCCAATATGAGGCCTACTGACTGTCAGGTATAGATTCTTTTTTTTTTTTTTTTTTTTTTTTTTAGAAAGAGTGAGAGAGTGAAAAGACGGGGAGAGAGAGAGAATTTTAATACTTTTCTTTTTTAGTATTTGGCGAACACAACATCTTTGTCTGTATGTGGTGCTGAGGATCGAACCCGGGCCGCACGCATGCCAGGCGAGCACGCTAGGGCGTGAGCCACATCCCCAGCACCAGGTATAGATTCTTCATGTGATTTGGATTCAGTTGAAACCCAAGCACCTATGGGCTAGTTTCTGCAGGGCTTTGAAGATCTTATTTGAACCAAAGGTTCGTATTCTTACTTGATGGAGGTCAGGAACCTTACAGAGAAAGGCGAGAGAATTCTTCCACAATGAATGCTCTTTTAGCCAATGTAGTTTATGATGCACACATGGGATCTTTCTTTAGATGCATCAGGTGCTGAGAATCTAAGCCACAGCCTCACAGAGGACCTATAGCCTGATTCAGACACATTCCTTTCCAAAGCAATTAAGCAAAGAGCCACATGTGATGCCCATTCATTTGCATTTGAAAACTGTTTTCTTTATGCTTCCCAATGGGTGGCCTGAGGCAAAGATCATCCTGACATTCAGGGCAACAGAAAAATAGGTAAGCAAAAGGCCCAAAGCAGTGTTTCTCCACTGAGACTTTTCCTGATCACAGATATCTGAGTTTTCTGGGACGCTCGCCATTCCCTTCAGCTATCAAGTACATGGCCATGTCACTGAGTATAGAGTTGGTACATATCTTGGAAACAATATCATGAGCCTATTCTGGAGAGTGGCCAGGATTCAGAAAAAAAACCAGAAACTTAGTAAGATATCAGGGGTTGCTCATTGATAAGGCAAGCCGCAGTCCATTCATAAATTGGGAAGTATGAATGCTGGGAAGCTTTCTACTACACAGGACACATCAATTGAAGCTTTCTGTTTTCTAAAGTCTACAACCACGTACACGGTGGGATACACAGACCTAGAAACACTCGCCGTGTCAAACGACTTACTAGAATCAGTTCACTCCAAAGTAAACAAACCGCCTTTCTTACCTATTCTCAGAACATTAGACAAAACCACAAACCCACACCCACACCCACAAAGGCACCTCCTTCCCCCAAGTAGGTCTGTGACTATCCAGAGTGTCCTCTGACTTTTGGCCATACTATGTTCCCCCAAAATGGCCTGTCCTGTCTCAGATCTGGTCTCCTTGGCCAACTCTGTGAAGTTGTCAGGAGCCAGCGGTGAGCCACTACCTGCTTTCCCAGGAATAGCCCCGCTTCAGAGCTTTCTTGCATTTGGCCTTCCTCACATCTGTAGGTACCAAGAAAGACTGACTCATACAGGAACATGAATGAATTTAGGGAATGTATAATAAGACACACTTATTTCATATTTTGGAAAATCTGGAGAGTATATATATATATATATATATATATATATATATATATATATATACACACACACACACGCACACACACACACACACACATTAATATTTAGCAATATATATGCCAATTGAAATTCATCACGAAATATAATACATCCACATGTCCAAAAATATTCATTTTACTGAACATGGATTTATGTATAATGTTTTTCACTAGGAAGCTCACCCATAGGTTGAATTTTCAGTTCCATCAGTATTTAGGGGAAGTAATCTCTTCTCACAATTTTTATATCCAAAGTCAGTGAGCTCACAAGAATATACGTGTGTTACCAGGTAGGATACTATATATGCTTAAAAAAATACATGTACTCAATAGGCTACAGAAAAAGAGAGACAGGAATTTACATATATGTTAACTTTAAAAGCTCAGGGAAAAATACTACAATGAAAACTTGACTAGATTTATAACACATACTCTTGATAAAGCAGAAGGCAAATCCAAGCATACACCATGCTTCCTATGAAAGGCCTGTATTTCTATTTAGTTAGGTTTCTTTTTCTCCATTATATTAAGATTAGTAGTCAGAGTCTAGTAGGGTATGGGTTAGTGTCAGGGATTCAGTATTTCAAATGGAAAATAGGAAAATGAATCTAATGTGTATGCAAATATGTGCTACACAAAAATCTTCCCACTCTCATCCAGAACGAAGCCTTGACATAACCATTGCTCCAAGTAAGACACAATTAGTTGAGAGGAGTTAGAAAATATGTGAATACATATGTGGAATGGAAAATGCTCAGGAGTTCACAACACTGGAGGTGGTAGAACAGTTTCCAAAAGTAAGGGAGAGAGTAAATACTGCACAAACATGGAGCTGTGCTGGCCTAAAGACTTCTTGAGAAACTTCCTCTGAGGTTGGGCACATGAAATATATGTAATTGTTAGGAGAATTAGCTTCATTTGTAGTGACCCCATCAAATCTGGGTCTGCATTTATGTGACCTGGATGACATGGTTACTTATTTTCTAATGAACATGAGACAGCAGTTATGAATTCTCTCTTTGTCGGTAAACTGTGGCCACTGGGAGCTAAGTGTCTCCCCGTGTTGTCTGTGAAGTCAGTTGGTCATCCTCCACTTTTAGTGGTGTTTCTTACTGCTGCACTGGGAGTTTGACATTGGCTTCACGAAATACAAGGAGTTGAACTGGGACAAAATGCTGGAGGGAGTTCTGTCACGTGTGGTTTGTCAAGGTCTCCAAGAGAATGTACAAACCATGCTTCTATTCCAAATAGTTTTCCCCTTGACTATAGCAACCTGATTCTGAACATTGCCCTGAAACCTCTCCATATAACAAGATGCCTTTACATATAAGGATCTGCTGCCTGCACCATGCAAGTCACATGTCTTTGGAAGCCAATGGCAGATCCAGGTGGTCCTACCAAAAATATTTATTCACACACCTACAGTCCACTGCTCTACACTCACTACTCAGCAGGCTCCATCTTATTGGCATCTCTGTTCTACACCATTATCACGAAACCCAGTCAATCAAGGCCCTGTCTGGTACACTCATGATCAGCAACCGGACATCCACAGGTTCTCCAGTGCCACCTGGTCATGGGAATTTCAAAAGTTTCATGGTATTTATATCACCATTTTTCAAAGATGAAGTTTGAGGCACTGTGGGTTTCAATTCATTCAGGAACCATTAAATGGTGAGGAAGCTCATTTAAATGAAAGCTCTGGAGAACTCTCACAGGCAAGCCTTTCCAAAGAGTGGCCAAAAGGTCACATGAATCCAGGACCATTGAGGTCTAAAATGTGAGGTCCATGAGTGTTTGGAATCTCAACTATGGCTGCAAAGTCTTTAAGAATAAAATATTGGGATATCGTGGCTTAGATTTCCCAAGCTCTGTGGAAAGCCATCCTGGGAATAGATCTCATTTTCCAAGGGCGATTCTCATGCATGGCCTCCTAAAATTGCAACACTATTTATTGCAATACTTCTCTGAGGTCAGTTCTAAAACTCAGTCTCTAAGGGGAATCATACCAGAGTTCAAGCCCAGGTGGACAAAGTCATCTCTTCCAACCACCACACAAATGACCACAGTTAAAACCAAAACACTCCCATATGGCCCTCATCTTCTTTTATATAGACACTCATCATAACCACTGGCTGGAGGTTTCCATGAGGTGCGCAGACCAAGACAGTGTCCAAAATATGTTCCCTTTCCTCTCATTTGCCTAAAGTCAGGGTGGCCTGGACACTTGCTGTGAACCTGGAGTAATCAAATACTCCTGTCATTAATTCAGGTCCACTTCTCCAATTTGAGGCCAACTGACCGTGGGGTTTAGAATCTTTATTTGAATTGGAGTCATGGAAAACCGAAGCACCTATAGCCTAGCCTCTGTAAGTTGGAAAAATTCATTTCACTCAAAGAATCCCTATTCTCACTTGATGGAGGTCAGGAACCTTACAGAGGAAGGCGACAGACTTCATCCAAAAGACTGCTCTTTTGGCCATTTTGGTTTGGGATGCACACATGGGAAATTTCTTTAAATCCATCAGGTGTTGAGAATCTAAGCCACAGCCTCACTCAGGGCCAAGGGGCTGATTCAGACAATCCCTTTCCAAAGCAATTAAGCAAAGAGCCACAGGTATACCCATTCATTTCCATTTGAAAACTGTTTTCTTCAGGCTTCACAAAGGGATGGCCTGAGTCAAAGACCTTCCTGACATTCAGTGCAACAGAACAATAGGTAAGCAAAAGGCCCAAAGCAGGGTTTCTCCACTGAGACTTTCCTGGTCACACTGATATCTGAGTTTTCTGAGATGCTCGCCATTCACTTCAGCTATCCAGTTCATGGCCATGTTACAGAGTTTGGAGGGGGTACATATCTTGGACACAAAACCATGGGCTTATTCTGGAGAGTGGCCAGAATTCAGGAAGAAAACAGGAACTTAGAAAGATAGTAGGTGTTGCCCATCCATAAGGCAAGCTACAGTCCATTCATCAATTTGGCTGGATAAATGCTGTGAAGCTTTCTACTAGATAGGACACATCCATTGATGAATTTTTTTTAATGTCTACAACCCCGGACACAATGTGATACACAGACATAGAAACACTCGCCTTGTCAAACGACTTACTAGAAACAGTCCACTCCAAACTAAACAAACCTACTTTTCTACCTATTCTAAGAACATGACACAAGACCACAAACTCATAACCACAAAAAAAAGGCACCTCCTTCGCCCAGGTAGGTCTGTGACTATCCGGAGTGTCCTCTGACTTGTGGGCCAATAATGTTCCCCCGAAATGGCCTGTCCTGTCTTAGATCTGGTCTCCTTGGCCAACTCCGAAGTTGTCAGGAGCCAGCGGTGAGCCTCTACTTGCTTTCTCAGGAAAAGCTCTGCTTCAGAGCTTTCTTGCATTTGGCCTTCCTCACATCTGTAGGTACCAAGAAAGACTGACTCTGTCTTTGTAAATCCAAACAAGTGAGACCACTGGGGCTGGGACTGGGACTGGCTATGGGTGCCTGGCATCCTGGATCCCAAGTTCAGAGAGTTCCATCACCACTGAAGTGTGATGGAACTGTTTTTAGTTCCTCCTTCAGGAACTGAATGAGGTCACTCTCTTGGCAACCACTTTGTCCAAACGTTGCTTCCAAGGTTCCCATGAGATGGAGGCTGGCCCTAATTCCTGTGACACTTTAACAAGTTTGAATTGTATATCAACCATAATCTCCCAGGAACAGATCTACACACAGGCCTGGGTTGGCTCATGTTCTCTGCTTTAAGAATAGAAGCTGATTCAGACACAACCCTTTATCCTGACCAAGCCGTTTGCCATGGAAGATGCCTTTTGCTCTCTCAGGTCCTTCATAGCTGCCTACATATTCTCCAGGGATCATTTCGCCATGGACATTTGAGGTTATCACCAGGTGGAAGATCCATTACATTCCAGTATTATTAGACCAACTCTTTCCCTGCTTTTCTGTAAAGTAAGATTGAGGGAATACTGTATGGTTAGGGTTAATAACAGGTTCGATTTGGGTTAGGAATCATTTTGCTGGGTGAATAATGGTATTGGGAACCTGCGATATTTATAACAATATAGAGGTGAAATGTATGCATGAAAACAGAAATCTAAGTATGATTTGAAGCCCAGAAGGGCATTGGGCCCTTGCTTGGGATACTTAGCATTGAATTAACTTCTGAACAGATGTCTCAGATAAATCGATATACAATGGCATATGACCTTGTACCTTGGATGATTGAATGTAGAAAAGAACATCCAGTCAAAAAGGGATAGTCAGTAGGATTAGAAAGATAGTAGTTAGGACTAGGAAGGAGAGTGCATGTAGAATTTGCAACAAAAGTTCTTTAGCAATAGGTTTTCGGTTAGAGAATGAATTTAAATGTCAGCACATGTGAAGAGTCAGTCACAATGATGAAATTGGGAAAATATGTAGGAAAGCAGATATAAATAGAGACACTAGGTAATCAGGCAAAGTATATAGTGAGTGATAGGATTAGACATTTTCAACAGGGTTGAGGTTGAATATATTATCTTAGGAAGAAACAAATATGTAGTCACCAATAGGATTTACATTTGAGAGCATTAGGCAACCTGGACATGATATTTTTAGTAATCCATGTTCACTTTCCATTTAGGCTTTGGTACAATCATAAATGTGAACTTTGAATTCTGTGCCCAGAATATTTCTGTGATTAAATATATATATATATATATATATATATATATATATATATATATATATATATATATATATATATGTAGATCATTTGACATGAGTATTTCTCCACCATTTTTAGGAGCAATATTGACTGACTACTACTGACTGATAGGTATAGATTCTTTATGTGATTTGGCGTCATGAGAAAACCCAAGCACCTCTTCATGGCTTGAAGAACTCATTTGACCCAAAGAGCCACAAGTGATGCTCATTCATTTCCGTTTGAAAACAGCTTTCTTCAGGCTTCACAAAGGGGTGACCTGAGGCAAAGAACTTCCTGATATTCTGGGCAACAGAACAATAGGTAAGCAAATGGCCCAAAGCAGGGTTTCTCCACTGAGACTTTCCTGACCACACTCTCCCAGCTCACGTGTAAAGTTAGATTGAGGGAAAAGTCTATGTTTAGGGTTAATAACATATTCGATTTTGGTTAGGAATCATTCTGAAGGATGAATAATGGTATTGGGAGACTGGGATATTTACAAGAATATATAGGTGAAATACAAGTATGAAAACAGAAATCTAGGTACAATTTGAAGCCCAGGAGGGCATTGGGCCCTTGAGTGGGTTACTTAGCTTTGAGTTATGTCCTGCCCAGATGTCTCAGATAAATCGATATTCAATGGCATAGGACCTTGTACCTTGGATGATTGAATGTTGAAGAGAACATCCAATTAAAAAAAGAAAGTCCGTAGGATTAGGAAGATAGTTGCTAGGTTTAGAAACAAGAGTGAGTATAGGATTTGGACAAAAAGTTCTCTAGCAATAGGTTTTCAAGTAGAGAGTGAATGTAAATATCAGCACATGTGAAGAGTCAGTCACAATGAGAACTGGGGAAAATATGTAGGAAAGCAGATGTCAATAGAGACTTTAAGAAATCAGGCAAATTTTAAAGTGAGGGATAGGATGAGATATTTTCAACAGGCTTGAGATTGAATATATAATCTTAGGAAGAAACAAATATATAGTCAACAATAGGATTTACATTTGAGAGCATTAGGCAACCTGGACATGGATGTTTTTAGTAATGCATGCTCACTTTCCTTTTAGGCTTTGGTACAATCATAAGAGTGACCTTTGTTTTCTGTGTCCAGAATGTTACTGTGATAAAATGTCTATGTAGATTAGGTGACATGAGTATTTCTTCCACCATTAGTGGGAGCAATATTTTGAAGACGTATAAATTCGTATTGGGGGAACAAAGAGGTGTACCATGTGTCTATGATTATAGAAATAATGCATGAATAGACCATACTGTGAACAAATAATGTAACTGGTTCCAACTTTAAATAATTGATTTAATTAATATCTGAAAATGTAAAGGAAATCTTAAATTGATATACATACATTCATTATAACCAGTCATAAATCTAACGGTAATATTAGGGTTATGGTTTATCAAGAAGAATGTGTGAGTTTTGCTTCAAAAGTGATTATGAAAATCGAAAATAATGTGTTTGAAAAGAAGTCTCATGAAAAGACCAGTCAAAAAATCTGGAGGAATATATGTGTTCTGAAGCAGGAAGTGATTGAAATTGAAACAAATGCCTATAAATTTGTGAACTTGTGGATGAAATATATATCCTATGATGTGCATAAACTGAGAAAATAGTAATGTACCACTGTTGAATAAAAATGAACCGGAAAATACACATCATGTCCCATAGGAAACTACTTGCATTGATATTAAACTGGGTATTACTGTAGAAATATTAGGATTTGTATGCACCATCCACTGAAGTTATCTTTCAGTACTAGGTAACAAATATGTATTTCAGGTTGATGAATATTTCTGAGAATTATCTTGTGAAAAGTTGATCATAAATCCACATACATGAATATGAATGATTTTAAGGAGTGTATAATAAGACTCATATATTTCATATTTTGAAAAATTTGTAGAGTGTGTATTCCAATCAAAATTCATCATGAAATATATATGTCATCCACAGATGCAAAAATATTTATTTCACTGAAAATGGATTTATGTATAATGTTATTCTACTAGGAAGCTCACCCATATTTTGAATTTTCAGTTCCAACAATGTTTAGGAGGAGTGATCTCTTCTCATAATTTGTATCTGCCAAGTCAGCCACCTCACAAAAATGTACATGTGATAACAGATAGGATACTATATGTGCATATAAAAATACATGTGCTGAATAGGCTACAGAGAAATGAGACAGGAATTTGTTGAGAGCCACAGCTGAAGGGGCCCCAGCAAACTTCCAGCTGCCAGCAAATTTCCAGCTGCCGGCTGATTATTGGCTCACAGCGACCTCAGCATCATCTAGCTGATTGGCTCCTCTGTGGTGATGCTCATTGGGCTGTTTCCCTGCCCTTTCAGACCATGGAGCTGCTCCTTGGGGAACTTTTTTGGCTCCACCCAGCCAATCGGCCTCAAGAGCAGTAGGATTGTGGCAGGTGGAGAGGCTTGTGTGTGTGAGAGAGACTTTACAAGGAAGCCAGTAGTGGCAGTTGGGCTCTGAGGGTTTTTCCTGAGGAGTTGTTTTGTTTGCCGTGTGTGGTTCTAAAAATAAAGTTAGTTTTTTTTTTTTTTTTTGACAAGTGGCTCCTGAATCATGCCCAGCCAGACTGCAGCATTTTGTGGCTCACATGGGGAACGACTGAGGGTAAGTGATAAGGTAAACTGCTTGCCCCTGTGGGCAAGGTGAAAGGATGGGTAGCCATTTTAAGATGACTCCTTTGTTTTGCTTCACTTTTGTTTTAAGTTGCCTGTTCCTGGAGATGAGTGGGATGGAAGAAAAACCACTCACATCTGAGAAAAAACTATTTACGTCTGAGGAACAGATAGGTATAAAGGACGGATGCACATGTCAGGAGGATAGAAAGGCTATAATGACTTTTTGTTGTTCCCTTTTTAATTCATTCTGTCTCAGTTTTGTTTGGCGTCATCTTGTTGGGTTGTATTATAATAGAAATACGGGATCAGAAATTAGTAAAAAAACAAACTGAAAGAGTGTTAAATAAATTGTTAGAGAAAGGAGGCATCTCAGAAATATCAAGGACAGTCAGGGCATTTGTTGATACAATACAAAAATGTAGCCCATGGCTTTTGAAGGAGGAGTCATTAAATATATCACAATGGAACCATCATGGTGAAGATTTAAAAGGATTAGAAAAGAGCAGCCGAGGGACTATGCCAGTTGGCACATTGCCATTGTGGACGTTCATATCTGGTTTGCTTAGTCCAAAGCCTTCAGTTCAGACAAAGATAGAGGAACCAAGTTTAGAGCATAAAAAGCAATCAGGGGCAAAGTTAAAAAAGGAGACTGCTACTAACACCTTTCTGTCACCAGAGGATGTAAATGTCCAACTAACAAGGCCACCTCCATGTGCTGGGAGGCCCCCAACCCCAACAGTTGATAGTTCGGATCCTGAGACAGGATCTCAAGTATTAACATGCCCTGTATTTGAGGTAGGAGGGCAGCGAATTCACCATGCTTTAAATTTCAAAATAGTGAAGCAGCTAAAAGAGGCTGTAACAACATATGGTCCTCAAGCACACTTCATTGTAAGCTTGGTCGAATCCATTAACACCTTGAACATGACGCCAGCAGATTGGGCTAATATGTGTAAAGCTGTGCTAAATGGAGGTCAATACCTATTATGGAAGGTTGCCAGTGAGGAATTTTGCAAAGAGATGTCTAGGCGAAATGCAGCAGCTGGTTATCCTCAGAGAAATCTAGATTTGTTGTTAGAAAAGAGACCTTATGAGGATCAGCAACAACAAATTCCATATGATCCTGGCATATACGCACAAATTGCTGTAGAGGCAGTTAGGGCATGGAAGACTTTACAAGGACATGGAGGTTTACAAGGTCAATTATCTAAGGTAATACAAGGAGCTAATGAATCTTACGCTGGATTTGTAGATAGGCTTATTGAAACAGCTACAGAGTTTTTGGAAATACAGAACAAGCAATGCCATTATTAAAACAACTGGCTTATGACCAAGCGAATCATTGCTGCAGAGGTATCATTAGACCATGGAAACATGAAGATTTAAACACATTTATTAAATTTGGTAGAGACATTAATGAACAAGAGCAAGTCGTGGCAGCTGCAATAAAACAGGCTTTAGATGCCAGAGACATTAATGAAAAAGGGCAAATTGTGGCAGCTTTAGTAAAACAGGCTTTAGAAGACAGGCCAAGAACATGCTACAATTGTGAACAAACAGGACTTTTTAAAAGGAATTGCCCCATAGGAGGAGGGTTTAACAAAACTAGGTATCAAAGGACTAGAATACCGGGTATTTGGCCACAATGACATAGAGGGAGACATTGGGCTAATGAATACCATTCTCAAACCACCATAGAGGGTACTTCATTTTCAAAAAACAAACAAGCACCAGGTGTTTATCCACGATATCATGAAGAAAGGCATCCGGCTCCATTGCCAAAAAATGGACAGGGGGGCCCAATGCTCTGGGGCCCGAAACCGCAAATATATGGAGCACTGGAGGAAACCAGCAACCCCATCAGTGTAGTGCCCACGACACATTGTTCATCAGATCCCTCATTAGACAAACCAGAGGGAGCGCAGGGTTGGACATCTGTGCCTCCGCCAGATCAATACTAACTCCAGAGATGGGAGTTCAAATCATTCCCACAGGGGTGAAACGACCTCTTCCCAAAAGAACAGTAGGCTTATTATTGGGATGCAGCTCTTCTACTCTAAAAGGACTTATGATGAGTCCTGGGGTAATTGATCCCGATTATGAAGGTGAAATAAAAATTATAGCCAGTTTTCCAAAGGGTATATCAGTAATTTCTCCAGGAGATAGAATAGCACAATTAATAATAATACCCAGCCCACATGATAAATTTTACAGTTATGCTGTAGAAAGGGGTTCCAAAGGATTAGGCTCCACAGGTGTAGATTGGGCTATGCTTTCTTTAAATTTATATTCTCGCCCCATGCTAAAACTAAATATTCAAGGACATGAATTCAATGGGCTACTGGATACAGGTGCAGACCTTAGCATCATCTGTCGTCAAGAATGGCCAAAACATTGGCCATTACAACAAGCCACTCAAACGCTTCGAGGCCTAGGAGTGGCGACTAATCCCCATAAAAGTGCAACGGTATTAGATTGGAAGAATCCTGAAGGATGTGAAGGAACTATACAGCCATATGTATTGGAACATCTTCCCATAAATTTATAAGGATGAGATGTCCTAGATCAATTAGGTTTGACATTAACAAATAACATCAATCAAAATTCACCCACTATTATGGCTAGACAAGATTTTAGGAAAGGAAAAAGATTAGAAAAGCAAGAACAAGGTATAGCAACACCAATACAAAAAGATCAAGGAACAGATAGATATGGGTTGGATTTTCAGAAAGGGCCACTGAGACAATAAATATTACTTGGAAATCAGAAAGACCAGTATGGGTTCCTCAGTGGCCCCTGACTAAAGAAAAGATACAAGTAGCCCATGACCTGGTCCAACAACAATTAGCGGAAGGACATATACAACCTTCTGTGTCTCCCCATAATACTCTCATTTTTGTCCTTAAAAAGAAATCTGGTAAATGGAGATTATTGCAAGATTTAAGAGCCATTAATAATGGGATGGTTTTTATGGGACCTGCTCAATCAGAGATTCCTCAATTGTGTGCTTTGCCAAAAACTTGGTATGTTTTCGTTGTAGATATTAAAGATCGTTTTATTTTCAATTCCAATTCATCCTGAGGATATTCCAAGTTTTGCATTTACTATAACTGCACTGAATCATGAAGGTCCTGACAAGAGATATGAGTGGAAAGTACTCCCTCAAGGGATGGCTAACAGCCCAACTATGCGTCAAATTTATGTTAACAAAGTAATCCAGCCACTTAGAAATCAAATTCCTGAAATACAAATTTTTTACTATATGGATGATGTATTATTAGCACACAAAGTTAAAAACCTATTGCTAGAATGGTATGCCACACTTACAAACGTATTAAAAAATTATAACCTAGAGATAGCAATAGGTAAAATACAATTAAATTTTCCAATTAATTATTTAGTAGCTCTATTATCCTCAACCATGGTCAGTCAACCAAAAATTCAAATACGAGTAGATCAACTCAAATCAATTAATGACTTTCAAGAGTTATTAGGAGACTTAAATTGGATAAGGCCTCATCTAGGTATACCAACAGGAGAGTTGGGACCTTTATTTGATATCCTAAAAGGACCATGAGATCCAAATTCACTCAGAATGTTAACGCCTGAAGCAAGAAAAGCAATAAAAATCATTGAAACATATATGGGAAATATGCTTTTGGATAGAGTTGATATAATTTTGCATTTATTATTTATTGTACTAACAACAAAAAAAATATTTCTACAGGAGTATTTTGGGAAGAAGGTCCATTATTATGGATACATTTATTTTATTCTTCTAACACTATTATTACTTGCTATCCTGAGGCTGAGGGAGAATTAATACTCATAGGAATAAAAGCAGCAAAAAGAGTGTGTGTGGAATTTCACCCAATAAAATTATTACTCCATATACTATGAATCAAATTGATGAATTAGCTAATTAGTTAAATACTTGGGCAATAATCGTGTGTAAATCTAATGTTTCATTTGATAACCACTTACTATCTTATCTTTTATTGTCTTTTTGGTCATCGCATCCTGTAATTTTTCCAAAAATGACAAGAAAACACCTATCGTGAATGCTCCAAATATATTCACCGATGGGTTAAATAATGGTACAACAGCAATAGTTACACCTGATCCAACTTTTATATTTTTAGTACCAAAACAATCAGCTCACAAGGTAGAGCTTAGTACAGTATTACAAGCTTTTGTGATTTTTAAAGATTCTGTATTTAATTTATTTTCCGATAGTCAGTATATAGTTAATGCTATAGTATCCCTTGAAGATGCTGGTAGGATTTCCCCTTTCTCTACTGTTTTCTCTTTGCTTTCCACTATACAAAGTCTAATCTGGGACAGAAAAGATCCATTCTTTATAGGACATATCAGGGCACATACAGGATTGCCTAAAGCCCTTAGTTTGGGCAATGATTTAGCAGATAAAACTACAATTGACATACATACATATTTTCTTTACACTAGAAGAAGCAATAAATTTTCTTAAAAAGTTCCATGTCAATGCTTATACTTTACAAAAGCATTTCAAAAAAACTAAGGAACATCTAGACAAATTATAAAACAATGTCAAAATTGTGTGACCTTTTTACCACAAGTTAATCTTGGAGTCAATTCTAGAGGATTGATACCTAACCATATTTGGCAGATGGACGTCACACACTTGCCAGAATTTGGAAAATTAAAATATTTGCATGTTACAGTTGATATTTGTTCTGGATTTTTAATGGGCTCCCTTCATGCTGGAGAAAAAAACTAAAGATGTTATAGCTCATTGCTTACAAAATTTTGCCACTGTGGGCATTCCAAAACAGTTAAAAACAGATAATGCCCCCGGTTACACTTCTAACTCTTTTAAACAATTTTGCTCATCATTTGGCATTACTCATATAACAGGAATCCCATTCAATCCACAGGGACAAGGCATAGTTGAAAGAGCACATCAAACAATAAAAATGTACTTATTAAAGCACAAAGACGGAATTGAGAAGGGGTATATATTCCCCAAAGATAAACTTAAATTAACGCTTTTTACTCTAAACTTTTTAAACTTGGATTCATCAGGACTTAGTGCTGTGGAAAGGCATATGTTTCCAAAAAATGTGCATAAGCCCAAGGTCCTTTGGAAGGATATTCTAATAGGACAATGGAAAAGTGTTGACCCAGTAATTGTCTGGAGTCGGGCGTCTGTTTGTGTGTTTCCACAGGAAGAACAGCAGCTGATTTGGATTTTGGAGAGATTAACTAAAGTCCTGACCCAGTGATTGTCTTTAGTCAGGGGTCTGTTTGTGTGTTTCCACAGAAAGAACAGCAGGCAATATGGATTCCAGAGAAATTAACTAAAGTGATTTCTATAGACCAAAAAGAAGATGATTTGGCTCAAATTCATAACAGCTGATATCCAAAACTCCAGTTTGGCTATCCTTACATCTGCGACAGAACCAGGATGCTTTTTTCAATATCTATTTTATTATTGCCCTTTCCCACATCATGAAGTTCTATTTTCTATTTTTTTTTTTTTTGAGCTCATACAGACCTAGGTTAATGTTTTGCTGATCAGTTCTATTTTTTGACTATAGAGTTTTTAGACATTCCAATGGTGATTTCACCTGTAAAAAGTTATAAGGCCTTTACTATTATGTTATGTGTTGTATATATTATATTATTTGTGCACACTTGTGTTTTGTGTTTTATGTTTGAATGTACATATATCCATATATCATATATGATGTGCGCTCATGAAAAAATGGATCCAATTTTTTTTTATTCACGTGATTTAAATAGTTTAATTTAAATTGGGTAAACAACTGTTGAGGATTGTTTTAATATGTGAACAAAAAAAGGAGTTTAGCAGAACTGTTTGTTGACTTTCACCTTTCCTTTTCATTATATTTAATAATTCTCTTCAAGATAATGTAAATTGTTAAGATAATTGGGTTTTTTAGTGCCTTCTGGAATGGTAAGTAATTTTTTCTTTAGCCATTATTGCCAGAATTCCAATCTTCAACCCAGTGCTGGTGAAGACAAAGATAAAACCAATCTACAGCTTCTGCAATAGCCATCACTGAACTGCTTGCAGAACTTGCCTGGAATATATATCACTTGTATGCATTGTGAACTAACATGTATGCATTGTGAACTATCTGTTGGTGCAGCGACTTGTGGTAGTGTTTGGGTAATTTTGCTGATGCTCTCATTGGTGGTACAATTTTTCCAAAAGGAGACATCAATTGGCTTGGTCTATCTTCCCTATTCTCACTTTATAGAGGTCAGGAACCTTACAGAGGAAGGCGAAAGACTTCATCTGCAATGACTGTACTTTCGGCCATTTTGGTTTTGGATGCACACATGGGATCTTTCTTTAGATCCATAAGGGGCTGAGAATTTAATCAACAGCCTCACACAGAGCTAAGAGGCTGATTCAGACACATCCCTTTCCAAAGCAATTAAGCAAAGAGCCACAGGTGATTTCCATTCATTTCCATTTGAAAACTGTTTTCTTCAGGTTTCACAAAGGGGTGGCCTGAGGCAAAGAACTACCTGACATTCAGGGTAACAGAACAATATGTAAGCAAAAGTCGCAAAGCAGGGTTTATCCACTGAGACTTTTCTGGTCACAGTGATCTGAGTTTTCTGAGATTCTCGCCATTCACTTCAGCTATCCAGAACATAGCCATGTCACAGACCTTGGAAGTGATTCATATCTTGGACACAAAACCATGAGCCTCTTCTGGAGAGTGGCCAGAATTCAGGAAGAAAACAGCAACTTAGGAAATTAGCAGGTGTTGCCCATCGATAAGGCAAGCCAAAGTCCATACATAAATCGGGCAGGATGAATGCTGGGAAGCTTTCTACCAGACAGGACACATCCATTGAATCATTCTCTTTTCTAATGTCTACAACCACGGACACAGTGCGATACACAGACATAGAAACAGTCGCCTTGTCAAATGACTTATTAAAAACAGTTCACTACAAACCAAACAAACCACCTTTCCTACATATTCTCAGAATATGAGACAAACCAAAAAACCACACCCACATAACAAAGGCACCTCCTTCCCTCAAATGGGTCTGTGACTATCCGGAGTGTCCTCTGACTGGTGGGCCACAATATGTTCCCCTGAGATGGCCTGTCCTGTATGAGATTAGGTCTCCTTGGTCAACTCTGTGAACTTGTCAGAAGCCAGGGGTGAGCCTCTACCTGCTTGCTCAGAAAAGGCCCCTCTTGAGAGCTTTCCTGTTATTTGGCCATTCCCACATCGGTAGGTATCAAGAAAGATTGACTCTATCCTTGGAAAATCAAAACAAGTGAGACCACTAAGACTGGGACTTGGACTGGCTCTGGGTGCCTGGCTTACTGGATCTAAGTTCAGAGAGTTTGATCACCATGGAAGTGACGTAAGTCACTTCCTTCAGGAATTGAATGAGTTCACTGCCTTGGCAACCACTTTGTCCTAAGAGTTGACTCCAAGGGTCCCATGAGATGGAGGCTGCCCCTGCTTCCTGTGACACTTTCACAAGTTAGAATGGTATATCAACCATAGGCACACAGGAACAGCTCTCCACACAGGCCTGGTTTGGTCCATCTTCTCTACATTAATAAGTGAGAGGCTGATTCATACATATCCCTACATCCTGACCAGGTTGTTTTCCATGGAAGATGACTTTTGCTCTCTCAGGTCTTTCATAGCTGCCTACAACTTATCCAGGTGTCATTTATGTAGGACATTTGAGGTTCTCAATAGGTGGAAGATCGCCTACATTCCTGTATTGAAATACCAACTCCTTCCCTGCTCTTCTGTAAAGTTAGATTGAGGGAAGAGTGTATGATTAGGGTGAATAACAGGTTCGATTTGGGTGAGGAATCATTCTGAGGGTTGAATAACAGTATCGGGAACCCGCAATATTTACAAGAATATATAGGTGAAATATAAGTATGAAAACAGAAATCTAGTTAAGATTTGAAGCCGAGAAGGGCATGGGAACTTGATTGGGATACTTAGCGTTGAATTACGTTCTGAACAGATGTCTCAGATAAATCGATATACAATGGCATAGGACCATGTACCTTGAATGATTGAATGTAGAAGAGAACATCAAGTCAAAAAGGAATACTCGGTAGGAACAGGAGATAGTAGTTTTAGGAAGAAGAGTGAGTATAGGATCTGGACCAAAAGTTCTTTAGCAATATGGTTTCAGTTGAGAGTGAATGTAAATGTTAGCACATGTGAAGAGTCAGTCACGATGATGAACTGGGGAAAATATGGAGGAAAGCAGATATTAATAGAGACATTAGGAAATCAGGCAAAGTATAAACTGAGTCATAGGACTAGACATTTTCAACAGGGTTGAGTTTGGATATATAATGTTAGAAAGAAACAAATATGTAGTCAACAATATGATTGACATTTGAGAGCATTAGGCAACCTGGACATGGGTGCATTTAGTAATCCATGCTCATTTTCCATTTAGGCTTTGGTACAATCATAGGAGTGACCTTTGTTTTATGTGTCCAGAATATTACTGTGATAAAATGTATATGTAGATCAGGTGACATGGGTATTTCTTCCACCACTTCTGGGAGCACTATTTTGAAGAAATATAAATTAGTATTGGGGGTAAAAAGGGTATACCCTGTGTCATAGAATATATTGATAATGCATCAATTGACCATCATGTGAATAAATAATATAACTGGTTCCACTTTAAATAATGGATTGAATTGATATCTGAAAATATATAAGAAATCTAATATTGATATACAGTCATTCATTCCAACGAGTTATACATCTAATGGTAATATTAGGATTATGGGTTATCATGAAAGGTGTGTGGGTTTTGCTTCAAAAGTGATTACGGAAATCGAAAATAATGTGTTTGGAAAGAAGTCTCATGAAAATATCAGTAAAGAAACATGGAGAAATACATGTGTTCTGAAGCAGGAAGTGACTGAAAGTGAAACAAATGCCTATCAATTTGCTAACTTGTGGATGAAATATGTATCCTATGATGTGCATAAACTGAAGAAATAGCAATGTACCAGTGTTGAATAAAAATGAACTTCAAAATACACATCATGTCCCATAGTAATCTACTTGAATTGATGTTAAACAGGGTCAGTTACTGTAGAAATGTTAGGATATGTATGCACCATTCAACGAAGTTAGTTTTCAGTGCTAGGAAACAAGTAAGTATTTTAGGTGGATGAGTATTTCTGAGAATAATCTTGTGAAAAGTTGATTATAAATCCACATACATGAATATGAATGAATTTAGGGAGTCTACAATAAGACACATGTTTCATATTTTGAAAAATCTAGACAGAGTGCATATATATATATATATATATATATATATATATATATATATATACATATATATATATACACACACACAGAGAGAGAGACATTAAAAATTGCAATATATATGCCAATCGAAATTTATCGTGAAATATATATCATCATCAGATCCAAAAATATTAATTTCACTGAACATGGATTTTTGTATAAGGTTGTTCAAATAGGAAGCTCACCCATGGGTTGTATTTTCAGTTCCAACAGCGTTTACGAGGAGTGGTCATTTCTCACAATTTGTATCTGCCAATCAGCCTCCTCATGAGACTGTATGTGTGATAACCAGGTAGGATTCTATATGTGCATATAAAAACACATGTTCTGAATAAGCTAGAGAGAATGGGAGACAGTAATTTACATATTTGTTAACTTTAAAAACACATGGAAAACTATTTCAATTAAAAATTGACTAGATTTATTACTCCTACCCTATATAATGCAAAAGGCAAGTCCAACTATACACCATGCCTCCTATGAAATGCTTGTATTTCTATTTTGTTTGAGTTATTTTTCTCCATCATATTAGGATTAGTAGTCAGAGTCTATTAGGATATGGGTTAATGTCAGGGATTCAGTATTTCAAATAAATGCTGCACACAAATTTTTGCACTCTCATACAGAAAAATGCCTTGACATTACCCTCGCCTGAAGTAAGACACAATTAGAGGAGAAGAGTTAAAAATTCTGTGAATACATATCTGGAATGGAATACGCTCAGGAGTTCACAACCTTGGAGGTGGTAGAGGAGTTTCCAAAAGTAAGGAACAGGGTAAACACTCAACAAACATGGAGCTCTGCTGGCCTAAAGACTTCTTGAGAAACTGCCTCTGAGGTTGCGCACTTGAAATATAAGTATTTGTCAGGAGCTTCCTTTGTAGTGAGACCATCAAAGCTGGGTGTGCATGTATGTGACCTGGAGGACATAGTTTCTTATTTTCCACTGAACATGAGGCAGCAGTGCTGATTTCTCTCTATGTAGGTTAACAGTGTCCACTGGGGGCTAAGTTTCTCTCTGTGTGGACTGTGAAGCCATTTGGTCATCCTCCACTTTTCGTGGTATTTCTTACTGCTGCACTGGGAGTTTGTTATTTGCTTCACGAAATACAAGTAGTTCACCTGGTACAGTGCTGGAGGGAGTTCTGTCACCTGTGGTGGGTAAGGGTCTGCAAGAGAATGCACCAACCATGCTTCTATCCCACATAGCTTTTCCCTTGACCATAACATCCTGATTCTGAACATTGCCCTGAAACCTCTCCAAATAACAAGATGCCTTTACATATAAGGGTCTGCTGGCTGCACCATGTCAGTCACAAGCCATTTGGAAGACAATGGAAGATCCCCATGGCCCCACCACAGATGTTTTATCACACACCTGCCCTCCACTGCTCTAGGCCCACTACTCAGAAGGCTCCAACTTACTGGCATCTCTGTTCTACACCATTTGCATGAAACCCAGTGAATCAAGGCACTGTCTGTTATACTCATGATCAGAAACCGGACATCCAAACTTTCTCCAGTGGTACCTGGTCCTGGGAATTTCAAAAATTTCATGGTATTTATCTAGCCATTTTTCAAGGATGAAGTTGGAGGCACTGTGGGTTTCAATTCATTCAGGAACCTTTAAATTTTGAGAAAGCTGATTTCAATGAAATCTCTATAGAACTCTCACAGACAAGGCTTCTCAAAGAGTGGCCAAAAGGTCACATGAAACCAGGCCCATTGAGGTCTACAGTGTGAGTTTCATGTGTGTTTTGACTCTCAACTATGGCTGCCAAGTCATTCAGAATAAAATCATGTGATATCCTGGCTGAAATTTCCAATGCTCTGTGGAAAGCCACCCTGGGCCTAGATCTCAGTTTCCAAGGGCAACTCTCATGTGTGGCCTCTTATAATCCCAACACAATTCATGACACCTCTTCTCTGAGTTCAGTTCCAGAACTCAGTGTCTAAGGGGAATCACACCAGAGTTCACACCCAGGTGGACCCAGTCTGTTAGGGTAAAAGAAATTGAAGTTAAAGTGTAAAATAGCGGGTGTTGTAAAGTTTCTAAGCTGCAAAGCCTGAGTTAAAATGTAAAGGACCAGGTATTGTTAAGTTCCCATGCTAAACCTAAAACCTGAAATTCCTGTAGCTGTTAGGACAATCCTTTCACTGCCCATTAAATATTCCCCCTGACCATCCAGTTGTTTAATAATCTAGGACCCTGTGCAGCTTGGCACCTAAGCATATCAGGGCCCAAACCAATCAGTTTGAATGTACCCCCCTCCTTAGGATCGACCTATCACCCCCGCCCGACCTGATTCCACCAATGAATGTGCTAATCAAGTTGGAGAGTTGTTGTTCGATTTTCCGGCTGATCAAGATGATTTCCTCTGATATATATAAAGCCTCTGCCTACCCAAAAAGTGTACTGAAGCACTGCTTAACCTCTTCTCGGGGATCTGGGCCGCTGTTGCTTGTTGAGTGAGCACAGAGCCCCAGCGAACTGAATTGGATCCTCAATAAATCCCCATCGCTGTTGCATGAGCCAGTCTCTTGGTAGTCTCTTCCTCCGACATCTGCTGGAATCTTACAAGTAATCTCTTCCAACTGCCACACAAATGACCACAATTAAAACCAAAACACTCCCACATGGCCCTCATATTCTTCCATATAGACACTCATCATATCCTCTGGCTAAAGGTTTCCATGAGGGGCGCAGCCCAAGACAGTGTCCAAAATAAGCTCCCTTGCCTCTGGTTTGCCTAAAGTCAGGGTGGCCTGTACAACCTTCCTGTGAACCAGGAGTGGTCAAATAGGCCTGCCATTAATACTACTTCGGTTCACCAATTTGAGGCCTACTGACTGTGGGGTTTAGATTCTTTATGTGAATTGGAGTAATCAGAAAACCCAAGCACCTATGTGCTAGCCTCTGCAGGGCTTTTAAGAACTCAATTGACCCAAAGGATCCCTATTCTCACTTGATGGAGGTCAGGAACCTTACAAAGGAAGGTGAGAGACTTTATCCATAATGACTGCTCTTTTGGCCAGTTTGGTTTGAATGCACACATGGGATCATTCTTTAGATCCATCAGGTGCTGATAATCTAAGCCACAGACTCACAAAGGGCCAAAAGGCTGAATCAGACACATCTCCTTCCAAAGAAATTAAGAAAAGAGCCACAGGGGATGTCCATTCATTTCCATTTGAAAACTGTTTTCTTCAGGTTTCAAAAAGAGATGGCCTGAGGCAAAGACCTTGCTGACATTCAGGTCAACAGAACAATAGGTAAACAAAAGGCCCAAAGCAGGGTTTCTCCAATGAGACTTAAATGGTCACTCTGATATCTGAGTATTCTGAGATGCTCTCCATTCCCTTCAGCTATCCAGTACATGGCCATGTCACAGAGCTTTTAGGTGGTACATATCTTGGAGAGAAAACCATGAGCCTATTCTGGATATTGGCCAGAATTCAGGAAGAAAACAGGAACTTAGAAAGATAGCAGGTGTTGCCCATCGATAAGGAAAGCCTCAGACCATTAATAAATTTGGCAGGATACATGCTGGGATGCGTTCTACTAGACAACACAAATCCATTGATCCATTCTCTTTTCAACTGTCTACAACCACGGACACAGTGGGATTCAGAGACATAGAAACACTCGCCTTGTCAAATGACTTACTAGAAACAGTTCACTCAAAACCAAACAAACCGCCGCTACTACCTATTCTCAGAACATTAGACAAAACCACAAACACACACACACATACAAAGGCACCTCCTTCCCCCAAGTAGGACTGTGACTATCCAGAGTGTCCTATGACTGGTGGGTCATACTATGTTCCACTGAAATGGCCTGTCCTTTCTCAGATCTGGTCTCCTTGTCCAACTCTGTGAAGTTGTCAGGAGCCAGTGGTGAGCCACTACCTGCTTTCTCAGAAAAGGCCCCTCTTCAGAGCTTTCCTGGCATTTGGCCATCCACACATCAGTAGTTACCAAGAAACTCTGACTCTCTCCTTGGTAAATCAAAAAAATTGAGACCCCTTGGACTGGGACTGTGACTGGCTCTGAGTGCCTGGCTTCCTGGATACCAAGTTCAGACAGTTCCATCACCAAAGAAGTGTGATGAGGTCACTTCCTTCAGGAACTGAATGAGGTCACTATCTTGACAACCTCTTTGCCTTCACAGTTGCTTCCAAAGGTCTCATGATATGGAGGCTGCCCCTACTTTCTGTGATACTTTCACAGGTTATAATGGTATATCAACCATAGGCACCTAGGGACAGCTCTCCACATAGGCCTGTTTTGGTCCATCTTATCTATATGAAAAAAAGAGAGGCTCATTCAGACACAACCCTTTATCCTGACCAGGTTATTCACCATGGAAGATGTCTTTTGCTCTCTCAGGTCCTTCATAGCTGCCTACATCTTCTCCATGGATCATTTCTGCATGGGCCTTTTAGGTTCTCAGCAGGTGGAGAATCCCCTACATGCCTGTATTTTGAGACCAACTCTGTCCCTGCTCTTCTGAAAAGTTAGATTGAGGGATCAGTGTATGGTTAAGGTTAATAACATGTTTGATTTGGGTTAGGAATCATTCCGCTCAATTAATAATGGTATTGGGAACCTGTGACATTTTTAAGAATATATAGGTGAAATATAAGTATGAAAACAGAAATCTAGGTAAGATTTGAAGCCCAGAAGGGCATTGGGCCTTTGATTGGGATACTTAGCATTGAAATATGTTATGCACAGATGTCTCAGATAAATCGATATACAATGAAATAGGACCTTGTACCTTGGATGATTGAATGTAGAAGAGAACATCCAATCAAACAGGGATAGTCTGTAGGATCAGGAAGATAGTCGGTAGGTGTTGAAATGAGGGCGAGTATAGACTTTGGACCAAAAGTTCTTTAACAATAGGGTTTCGGTTAGAGAGTGAATGTCAATATCAGCACATGTTTAGGGTCACTCACAATGATGAACTGGGGAAAATATGTAGCAAAGCAGATATCAATAGAGATATTAGGAAATCAGGTATAGTACAAAGTGAGTGATAATATTAGACATTTTCAACAGGGTTGAACTTGACTGTATAATCTTAGGGAAAAATAAATATGGAGTCACAAATAGATTGACATTTGAGAGCATTAGGCAATTTAGACATAGATGTTTTAGTAATCCATGGTCAATTTCCATTTAGGCTTTGGTACAATCATAAAGGTGAACTTTGCATTTTGTGTCCAGATTATTACAGTGATAAAATGTATATGTAGATCAGGTGGAGTATTTCTTCCACTGTTTCTGGGAGCAATATTTTGAAGATGCATAAATTAGTATTGGGGGTACAAATGGGTGTACCATGTGTTTATGAATATTGAGATAATGCATGAAGAGACCATACTGAGAATTAAAAATATAACTGGTTCCAACTTTAAATAATGGAATGAATTGATATCTGAAAATATACATGAAATCTTATATTGATACACATACATTCATTACAACCATTTATACATCTAATGGAAATATTAGGGTTATGGATAATCATGAAAATTGTGTATATTTTGCTTCAAAAATCATTATGAAAATCAAAAATAATGTGTTTGGAAAGAAGTTTCATGATAAGACCAGTCAAGTAACCTGCAGGAATACGTGTGTTCTGAAGCAGAAAGTGATTGAAAGTGAAACAAATACCTGTAAATTTGATAACTTTTGGATTAAATATATATCCTATGATGTGCAAAAAAAGAAGAAATAGTAATTTACCAGTGTTGAATAGGAATAAACGTCAAAATACATAAAATGTCCCATAGGAATCAACTTGCTTTGATATTAAACTGGGTCAGTTACTATAAAAATATTAGGATTTGTGTGCACCGTTCACTGAAGTTAGCTTTCAGTACTAGGTAACAAATATGAATTTCAGGTGGATGAATATTTCTGGAATAATCTTCTGAAAAGTTGATTATAAATCCAAGTACATGAACATGAATAAATTTATGGAGTGTATAAAAGACACATATATTTCATGTTTTGAAGAACCTGGAGAATATATATATATATACAAAAAACACACACAGAGACATTAAAAACTGGCAATATATATGCCAATAGAAATTCATCATGAAATATATATCATCCATTGAAGCAAAAATATTTATTTTACTAAACATGGATTTAAGTAAAATGTTGTTAAACTAGGAAGCTCACCCATAGGTTGAATTTTCAGTTCCAACAGTGTTTAGGAGGAGTGATCTCTTCTCACAATTTGTATCTGCCATGTCATCCACCTCACAAAAATATAAGTGTGATACCAGGTAGGATTCAATATGTGCATTAAAAATACATGTTCTGAATAGGCTTCAGAGAAAGGGAAACAAGAATTCACATATTTGTTAACTTTAAATCACATGGAGAACTTTTTCATTTAAAAATTGACTAGATTTGTAACACCTACCCTTTATCATGCAAAAGGCAAGTCCAACTATACAACAGGCCTCCTCTGAACTGGTTGTATTTCTATTTTGTTTGGGTTATTTTTCTCCATCATATTAGGATTAGTAGTGAGAGTCTAGTAGGGTATGGGTAAGTGTCAGGGATTCAGAATTTCGAATGGAAAATAGGAAAATTAATCTCATGTGTATTCAAATATGTGCTACACAAAAATCTCCCCACTCTGATCCAGAACAATGCCTTGATATTTCCTTCACCACAAGTAAGACACAATTAGAGGAGAAGAGTTAGAAAATTTGTGAATACATATCCGGAATGGAAAATGCTCAGGAGTTCACAACCTTGGAGTTGGGAGAGGAGTATCCAAAAGTAAGGGATAGGGTAAACACTCCACAAACATGAAGTTCTTTTGGCCTAAAGACTTCTTGACAAACTGCCTCTGAGTTTGGGCACTTAAAGTATATGTTGTTGTCAGGAGATTTAGCTTCCTTTGTAGTGAGACCATCAAATCTGGAATGGCATCTATGTGACCTGGAGGACATGGTTTCTTGTTTTCCAATGAACATTAGGCAGCAGTGATGAATTCTATCTTTGTCGGCAATTTTTGGCCACCTGGGTCTAAGTGTCTGCCCGCGTGGACTGTGAAGTCATTTGGTCATCCTCCACTTTTCGTGGTGTTTCTGGCTGCTGCACTCGTAGTTTGGTGTTGCTTCAAAAAATACAAGGAGTTCATCAGGGACACAGTGCTGGAGGGAGTTCTGTCAGGTGTGGTGGGTCAGGGTTTACAGGAGAATGCACCAACCAGGCTTCTATCCCACATAGCTTGCCCCCTTGACAAGAGCAACCTGATTCTGAACATTGCCCTGAAACCCCTCTATATAATAAGATGCCTTTACATATAAGGGTCTGCTGGCAGCAGCATGTCAGTCACAAGCCATTTGGAAGTCAAAGACATATTCACATGGCCCCACCACAGATGTTTATCACACACCTTCACACCACAGCTCTAGGCCCACTACTCAGCAGGCTCCAACTTACAGGCATCTCTGTTCTACTCCATTTTCATGAAACCCAGTCAATCAAGGCATTGTCTGGTACACTCATGATCAGGAACCAGATATCCAAAGGTTCTCCAGTGCCACCTGGTCATGGGAATTTCAAACCTTGCATGGTATTTATCTAGCCATTTTTCAAAAATGAATTTGAGACACTCTGGGTTTCAATTAATTCAGGAACCATTAAATGGTGAGGAAGCTCATTTCAATGAAAGCTCTAGAGAACTCTCATAGGCAAGGCTACAGAAACAGAGGCCAAATGGTAACATAAGCAAGGCCCATTGAGGTCTACAATGTTAGGTCCATGTGTGTTTTGACTCTCATCGACGGCTGCCAAGTCTTTCAGAATAAAATCATGTGATATCCTTGCAAAGATTCCCAGTTTTCTGTGCAAAGCCACCCTGGGCCTAGATCACAGATACCAAGAGCGAATCTCATGCGTGGCCTCCTAAAATCTCAAAACAATTCATGGCAATACTTCACTGAGGTCAGTTCCAGAAAGCAGTCTCTAAGTGGAATCACACAACAGTTCAAGCCCAGGTGAACACAGTTATCTCTTCCAACTGACACACAAATGACCACAATTAAAACCAAAACACTTCGACATGGCCCTCATTTTCTTCCATATAGACACTCATCATAACCTCTGGCTGGAGGTTTTCATGAGGAGCGCAGTCCAAGACAGTGTCCAAAATAAGCTCCCTTGCCACTCATTTGCTAAAGTCAGGGTGGCCTGGACATACTTTCTGTGAACCAGGCGTGATGAAATAGGCATGCTGTGAAGACTACACCGCTTCTCTACTTTGAGGCCAACTGACTCAGAGGTTAAGATTCTTTATGTGAATTGGAGTCATGAGAAAACCCAAGCACCTCTGCAGGGCTTTGGAGAACTCCTCTGACCCAAAGGATCCCTATTGATGGAAGTCAGGAACCTCACAGAGGAAGGCGAGACGTCATCCACAAGGACTGCTCTTTTGGCCATTTTGGTTTTGGATGCACACATGGGATCTTTCTTTAGATCCATCAGGTGCTGAGAATCTAAGCCACAGCCTCACACAGGGCCAAGAGGCTAAATCACACACATCCCTTTCCAAAGCAATAAAGCAAAGGGCCACAGGTGATGCCCATTCATTTCCATTTGAAAACTGTTTTCCTCAGGCTTCACAAAGGGGTGGCCTGAGGCAAAGAACTTCTTGAAATTAAGGGCAACAGAACATTATGTAAGCAAAAGGCCCAAAGCAGGGTTTCTCCACTGATACTTTACTGGTCACACTGATATCTGAGTTTTCTGAGATGCTCGCCATTCCCTGCAGATATCCAGTACATGGCCATGTCACAGAGCTTGGAGGTGGTACATATCTTGGACAAAAAAACATGAGCCAATTCTGGAGATTGGAAAGAATTCATGAAGAAAATTGGTAATTAGGAAGATAGTAGGTGTTGCCCATCCTTAAGGAAAGCCGCAACCCATTCATAAATTGGGCAGGTTGAATGCTGGGAAGCTTTCTACTAGACAGGACAAATACATTGATGCATTCTCGTTTCTAATGTATACAACCACGGACACAGTGGAATACACAGACATAGAAACACTCGCCTTGTCAAACGACTTACTAGAAACAGTACACTCCAAAAAAAAAAAAAAACTAACCGCCTTTCCTACCTATTCTCAGAAGATGAGACAAAATCATAAACCCACAACCACACCCACAAAGTCACCTCCTTCCCCCAAGTAGGTCTGTGACTCTACGGAGTGTCCTCTGACTGGTGGGCCATACAATGTTTCCCCGAAATGTCCTGTCCTGTCTCAGATCTGGTCTACTTGGCCAACTCTTTTAAGTTGTCAGAAGGGAATTTTGAGCCACTACCTGCTTTCTCAGGAAAGGCCCCTCTTCAGAGCTCTCCTTGCTTTTGGCATCATAATATCAGTAGGAACAAAGAAAGACTGACTCTGTCTTTGGTAAATCCAAGCAAGTGAGCCCACTGGGACTGGGACTGGGACTGGCTCTGTGTGCCTGGCTTCCAGGATCCCAAGTTCAGAGAGATCCATCACGAAGGAAGTGAGGTGAGGTCACTTCCTTCAGGAACTTAATGAATTCACTGTCTTGTAAACCATTTTGTCCTAATAGTTGCTTCCAAGGGTCCCATTAGATGGAGGGTTCCCCTACTTCCTCTGAAATGTTCACAAGTTAGAATGGTATGTCAACCTTAGGAACCCGGGAATAGCTATCCACACAGGCGTGGTTTGGTCCTTCTCCTCTACATTAAGAAGAGAGAGGCTGATTCAGACACATCCCTTCATCCTGACCAGGGTGTTTGACATGGAAGATGACTTTTGCTCTCTCAGGTCCTTCATAGATGACTATATCTTCTCCAGGGTTCATTTCTACATGGATCTTTGAAGTTCTCAGCAGGTGGAAGATCCCCTACATTCCTGTATTGTAAGACCAACTCTGTCCCTGCTTTTCATTAAATTTAGATTGAGGGAACAGTGTATTCTTAGGGTTAATAAAATGTTTGAATTGGGTTAGGAATCATTCTGCGGGATGAATAATGGTATTGGGAACCTGCGATATTTATAAAAATATAGAGGTTAAATATATGAATAAAAACAGAAATCTAGGTAATTTTGAAGCCTAGAGGGCATTGGGCCCTTGATTGGGATACTTAACTTTGATTTACATTGTGCACAGATGTCTCAGAAAAATAGATATATAATGGCATAGAACCTTGTACCTTGGATGATTGAATGTCGAAGAGAACATCCAGTCAAAAACGGATAGTCGGTAGGATTAGGTAGATAGTAGGTTTAGGAAGAAGTGTCAATATAGGATTTGGAATATATGTTCTATCGCAATAGTGTTTTGGTTAGAGAGTGAAAGTAAACATAACTTCATGTGAAGGGTCAGTCACAATGATGAACTGGGGAAAATATGTAGGAAACCACATATCAATAGAGACATAATGAAATCAGGCAAAGTATAAAGTGAGTGATATGATTAGGCATTTTCAACAGGGTAGAGTTTGAATATATAATCTCTGGAAGAAACAAATATGTAGTCACCAACAGGATTGATAATTGAGAGGATTAGGCAACATGGACAGGAATGTTTTTAGTAATCCATGTTCACTTTCCATTCAGACTCCGGTACAATCATAAGTGTGACATTTACTTTTTGTGTCCCGAATATTACTGTGATAAAATGTGTATGTAGATCTGGTGACATGAGTATTTCTTACACCATTTCTGGCAGTAATATTTAGAAGACATATACATAAGTATTGGTTGTACAAAGAGGTGTGCCCTGTGTCTATGAATATAGAGATAATGCATGAATTGACCACACTGTGAATAAATAATATAGCTGATTCCACTTTAAATAATGGATGGAATTGATATCTGAAAATATTTAAGATATCTTATATTGATATAAAATCATTCATTCCAACCAGTTATACATCTATTGTTAATATTAGTGTTATTGTTTATCATGAACGGTGTCTGAGTTTCGCTTCAAAAATGATTATGAAAATTGAAAATAATGTGTTTTGTAAAGAAGTCTCATGAAAAGACCAGTCAAGAAACATGGATGAATACATGTGTTCTGAAGAAGGAATTGATTGAAAGTGAAACAAATGCCTATAAATTTGCGAAACTGTGGATGAAAAATATATCCTATGATGTGCATAAACTGAAGAAATCATAATGTACCAGTGTTGAATAAAAATGAACGTCAAAACACACAGCATGTCCCATTGGAATCTACTCGCATTGATGTTAAACTGGGTCAGTTACTGTAGAAATATTAGGATTTGTATGCAACATTCACTGAAGTTAGTTTTCACTAGTAGGAAAAAATATGTATTTCAGGTGGATGAATATTTCTGAGAATAATCATGTGAAAATTTGATTATAAATCCACATACATGAATATGAATGAATTTAGAAAGTGTGTAATAAGACACATATATTTCATATTTTGAAAAATCTGGAGACTGTATATATATATATATATATATATATATATATATATATATATATATACACACAGACATTAAAAAGTAGCAATATATATGCCAATCGAAATTCACCATGAAATATAAATCATCCACAGATGCAAAAATATTCATTTTACTGAACATGGATTTATGTATAATGTTGTTCATCTAGGAAGCTCACCCATAGGTTTAATTTTCTGTTCCAACAGTGTTTAGGAGCTGTAATGTCTTCTC
The DNA here is from genome assembly GCF_048772815.1 of Callospermophilus lateralis. Taxonomy (NCBI): domain Eukaryota; kingdom Metazoa; phylum Chordata; class Mammalia; order Rodentia; family Sciuridae; genus Callospermophilus; species Callospermophilus lateralis. The sequence continues at coordinate 156,151 of NW_027517981.1, forward strand.
GCAATTTGTATCTGCCAAGTAAGCCACCTCACAAGATTGTACGAGTGGTACCAGGTAGGATTCTGTATGTGCATATAAAAATACATGTGCTGAATATGCTACGGAGAAAGGGAGACACGAATTCATACATTTGTTTACTTTAAAAACACATGGAGAACTCTTTCAATAAAAAAATTAACTAGTTTATACCTTCTACCCAATATAATGCAAAAGACAATTCCAACTACACACCATGCCTTCTCTGAACTGCTTGTATTTCTATTCCGTTTGGGTTATTTTACTCCACCATATTAGGATTAGTAGTCAGAGTCTAATAGGGTATATGTTAGTGTCAGGGATTTAGTATTCTGAATGGAAAATTGGAAAATGAATCCAATGTGTATGCAAATATGTGCTACACAAAATTTTTCCCACTCTCATCCAGAACAATGCCTTGACAATACTTTCACCCCAAGTAAGACACAATTAGGGAAAAAGAGTTAGGAATTCTGAGAATACAAATCTGGAATGGAATATGATCAGTAGTTCACAAACTTGGAGGTGGTAGAGGAGTTTCCAAAAGTAAGGGACAGGGTCAAAACTCTCCATATAACAAGATGCCTTTACAAATAAGGGTCTGCTGGCTGCATCCTGTCAGTCACAAGGCATTTGGAAGCCAATGGCAGATCGAAATGGCCCCAGCGCATATTTTGTGTCACACACCTGCCCAACATTGCTCTAGGCCCACTGCTCAGCAGGCTCCAACTTACTGGCATATCTGATCTACACCATTTTCATGAAACCCAGTCAATCAAGGCACCGTCTGGTATACTCATGATCAGCAACAGGACATCCAAAGTTTCTCCAGTGCCACCTGGTCATGGGAATTTCAAAAATTTCATGGTATTTATCTAGCCATTTTTCAAGGATGAAGTTGGAGGCACTATGGGTTTCAATTAATTCAGGAACCATTAAATGGTGAAGAAGCTCATTTCAATGAATGCTCTGAAGAACTCTCACAGGCAAGTCTTCCCAAAGAGTGGCCAAAAGGTCACATGAAGCCAGACCCATTGAGGTCTACAATGTGAGTTCCATGTGTGTTTTGACTCTCAACTATGGCTGCCAAGTCTTTAAAAATAAAATCATGTTATATCCTGGCTGAGATTCCCAGTGCTCTGTGGAAATCCACACTGGCCTTAGATCTCAGTTTCCAAGGGTCACTCTCATGCGTGGCCTAATAAAATCCCGACAAAATTTATGGCAATACTGCTCTGAGGTCAGTTCCAGAACTCAGTCTCTAATGGGAGTCACACCAGAGTTCAAGCCCAGGTGGACCCAGTCATCTCTTCCAACCACGATACAAATGTCCACAATTAAAACCAAAACACTCCCACATGGCCCTCATCTTCTTCCATATAGACACTAATCATTACCTCTGGTAGCAGGTTTCCATGAGGGGCGCAGCCCACAACAGTGTCCAAAATAAGCTCCCTTTTTCCCTCATTTTCCTAAAGTCTGTGTGGCCTAGACACCCTTCCTGTTAACCAAGAGTGATCAAATAGGCATGCCGTTAATGCTGCTTTGCTTCTCCAATTTGAGGCCAAATTACTGTGCGGTTTAGATTCTTTATGTGAACTGGAATCATGAGAAAACCCATGCACCTATAGGCTAGCCTCTACAGGGCTTTAAATATCTCATTTGACCCAAAGTATCACTATTCTCACTTAATGGAGGTCAGGAACTTTACATAGGAAGGCGAGAGACTTCATCTATAATATCTGCTCTTTTAGCCATTTTTGTATTGGATGCACACATGAGATATTTCTTTGGATCCATCTAGTGCTGAGAATCTAAGCCACAGCCTCACACAGTGCCAAGAGGCTGATTCAGACACATCCCTTTCCAAAGCAATTAAGCACAGAGCCACAGGTGATGCCCATTCATTTCAATTTGAGAACTCTTTTCTTCAGGCTTCACAAAGGGGAGGCCTGAGGCAGAGACCTTCCTGACATTCAGGGCAATAAAACAATAGGTAAGCAAAAGGCACAAAGCAGGCTTTCTCCACTGAGACTTTACTGGTCATACTGATATCTGAGTTTTCTAAGAAGCTCGTCATTCCCTTCAGGTATCCAGTACATGTTCATGTCACAGAGCTTGGAGGTGGTACATATCTTGGGCACAAAAGCATGAGCCTATTCTTTAGAGAGGCCAGAATTCAGGAAGAAAACAGGAACTTTGGAGGATAGCAGATGTTGCCCATCCATAAGTCAAGTAGCAGTCCATTCATAAATTGGGCAGTATGAAGGCTGGCAAGCTTTCTACTAGACAGGACACATCCATTGATGCATTCTCTCTTCTTATGTCTACAACCACGAACACCGTTTTATATACAGACATAAAAACACTCGCCTTGTCAAAGTACTTACCAGAAAGAGTTCACTCAATCCAAACAAACCACCTTTGATACCTATTCTCAGAACAAGTGAAAACCACAAACATACACCTACACCCATAAAGGCACCTCCTTTCCCTAAGTAATTCTGAGACTATTTGGAGTGTCCTCTGACTAGTGGGCCACAGTATGTTCCCTTTAAATGGCATGTTCTCTCTCAGATCTGTCCTCCTTAGCCAACTCTGTAAAGTTGTCAGGAGCCAGCATTGAGCAACTACCTTTTTCTCAGGAAAGGCCCCTCCTCAGAGCTCTCTTGGCATTTTGCCATCCTCACATCAGTAGGTACCAAGAAAGACTGACTCTGTCTTTGGTAAATCCAAACAAGTGAGACCACTGGGACTGGGACTGGGACTGGCTCTGTGTGCCTGGCTTCCTGGATCCCAAGTTCAGATAGTTCCATCAACAAGAAAGTGAGGTGAGGTCAATTCCTTCAGGAACTGAATGAGGTCACTGCCTTGGCAACCACTTTGTCCTAACATTTGCTTCCAAGGGTCCCATGAGATGCAGGCTGCCCCTACTACCTGTGACAGTTTCACAAGTTAGAATGGTATATCAACCATAGGCACCCGGGAACAACTCTCTAAACAGGCCTGGTTTGGTCCATCTTCTCTACATTAAAATTTGAGAGCCTGATTCAGACACAACCCTTCATACTGACCAGGTTGTTTTCCATGGAAGATGACTTTTGCTCTCTCAGGTCCTTCATAACTGCCTACATATTCTCCAGTGATCATATCTGCATGGATCTTTGAGGTTCTCAGCAGATGAACAATCCCCTACATTCCTGTATTGTAATACCAACTCTGTGCCTGCTCTTCTGTAAAGTTAGATTGAGGGAAGAGTGTATGGTTATGTTTAATAACATGTTTGATATGGGTTAGGAATTATTCTGCTGGATGAATAATGGTATTGGGAACCTGAGATATTTATAAGAATATAGAGTTGGAATATTGTAATGGTCGGGCAGGCATAGGAGGAAGAGACCACCAAGAGACTGTCTCATGCAACAACAAAGGGTTTATTGAGGGTCCAGCATGCTGGGGCTCAGAGCTCACTTGAATAGAGCAGAGAGTCCTGAGAACAGCTTAAACAGAGCTTATATACTTTCCTTGGAGAGGGCAGGGAGGGAAATTTATTGATGCGTCAGGGAGAGTGGGCAGTTTGCTTTCAACGGGATGATGGAGTACATTCTGCAGTTTGGCAGTTGGGGAGAGCACATTCTGGGAACAAGATTAGCAAACAGTTCTCAAGATTTCAACAGTGTTTTATTAAGCATACAGAAAAATAGGAAGTGACAAGTACCTATTTTATTAACTTTTTATTCCCCAATTCTTCTTCTGGTTACTTTTAATCATGAAAGTGATCATTGAAGGGTGTCACATTTTATGTCTCCTAGTGGGGTATATTGTTGTCTGATTACCATAAGTTTAAATTGTCCAATTTGAGCTTCGAGAAAGGAAACTACATGGTTGAGCCAACAGGGTCCTACAGTTAGCAATAATATGAGGATTATTAATGGACAGGCCTGGGCTTATGAAAGCATAGTTAACCAGAGGGACTGTGTGAACCAAGACTCAAACCACCCTTTTTGGGCCTCTCTCTCTCGTTGACACTCTTAAAGGCATTTTCTTAATATACTCATAGGTTCTTATACAACTCCAGTATGGTCGGCATAAAAACAACCTTCTTCCCTCAATGCAGCACAAAGTCCCCCTTCTCTCATGAAGAGAAGGTTTAACCCTCGCCTGTTCTGTAAAACAACTTCAGAGAGAGAGGTTAAACATTCCTGTAAAGCTGTGATGGAGGTTTTATTATCTTTAATTTTTGGTCTATTGCTGCTTCTAATTGGGTCATTTGTTGTGTCCCATGGACTAGGGTTCCTGTGCTCACTCCTGCAGCAACTCCTATTCCTAATAGGATGGCTAAAGTGAGAGATACAGGTTCCCGGTGGAAACAGGTTGTATGCCCTCCGATTTGATCTTTAAATGAACATGCATCATCCTAGAACACTCTGGGAAACATCTGCACCATTACATAATTAATCACATCTGTTGACCATTTCATGAAAACATAAACAATGTTTAAGTATATAGAATTATACTGTTGTAGGTACGGAAAAGGAAAGGAATCTAAGATAGCACCGAAGACAGGGAAACAGCCCTATTTGGTTGCAAACGGATTTAGAAGGTATTGCTTCTGTTGTAATCAATTAATCTTCTGAACCCCAAGTTTAGGTAGTTTCAGAATTTGTACCCAACATGTAAGGGAAGGGGCTCAGAAGTTCACAGTCTGCAGAAGTTCACAAAAAGCAGTTTTTGTTTCTGTTATTTTTTCCTCTGTTCTCGGCAAGTTAACTTTTCAAGGACACTTGGGACAGGGAGAGCTTTTTTTTTTCTCTTTTTTTTCTCCCTGCCAGCTGTTACCATGGAGCCTAGTTGGTAACTTCTTTACTTAGAATTGTAGCCATCTCTGAGAATCCCCAGCTCAAGGCCAGAGGCCTTGTTCACTTATTTTGTGAAAAACTCGTAAGGGGGTGTCTAGTTTAGGAGTGCTGATTTTTCCAGCCACTGGCCAAGTAGAACAGGGCGACATGAAAACACGGAGTTTATCTACATTGAATTCTTTTATAGGGACTCTTTTTCTGAAAGTCCTAAAGTCAGCAATGGTGAAGACTTCTGGAGAAGGTCATATAAGACTTTTCTGTGGGCCTGGTGAAGAGGGGCAAGACGTGGAAAGCAAGGCTGAGAGCAGCTCCGTTTATCTGAGAATTAGGAATGAGAGATGTAAAAGAATATTGGGAAAGGGGTTTGTGATTTTCCTGGCAACAAAAACTTGAGCAGTAGAACAGGTAGAGCAGAGGGGACGACAGGAGTGAGTATCCCAAAAAGCCTGTGAGGGACTTTAAATTCTTAGTCACCTGTTTTCAGTGATGACAAGGCAACTTTAAAGGTCACTTTCATTACATCTTGGATAGTGGTCTGAGGGATCTCCTCAGCTGGTTTGAGCTTTGGGTTACCTGGTAAGAGGACCTGATGGGACCTGCTCTGGGCACTTACTGGAGAAAAGAGGACTGAGTGGGTGGAGGGGTACCTCAGTACCTGATACCTCAGCAAGGGCGCAATTGTCTGAGAACCGGCCGAGGTTTGGTTTTTTGATCTAGTAAATGGAGGGGAGAAATCAGGTTGCTCAGGTGGGAGTGAAAGCAGAGAGTCTGGAGCAGAAGGCTGAGGGTTAGGATCTATTGGAGAAGCATAGTTCAGGACGTGAGTGAAGTAGGGAAAAGGTCTTCACATAGGGGAATCTCCTTCCACCCTTTTCATCACTTGTAGAAGTTAAAAATGTCATGCATAATTTGAGGATCTAGAGAGCCTTCTGGGGTCCATCGGTTTTGGTTGTCTAATTGGTAATATGGCCAATGCTGTGTACTGAATTTGATGGGGAGTTTGGGTTCCACCAGGCAGTCCCTGTATGCTAACATCCCCATGACTTACAGAAGAAGTTGGCTTTTTCCCCTCACAGCCGTGGCTCTTTGTGGCTTTGATAGTCTGCCATGCAAACATAGTAATCTGGGCTAGCCAACCTGCATCTTGCTCGCGTGTCCCTACATCCATAATGTTTGTTTCCATTATCGATGATACAGAAGGTATTTAATAGAATTTTAGTGGGATCCACTTTATCAGATATATCCCAATAGGAAAAACCTATAGCCAGCTGACAAATGTCTGGGTGGAGAGATGGCCACCAGGTCCCTATGGGGGCTGTAAGCGAGATAGACCATACTTCTTCTCTAGTAGGATTTGTGATCAGCCATCGCTGATGAACCACCTGATGAGGTTTAGGACTACTGGTGGCCAAGGGGAGAGTCTATAGCCTTATTCATATGGTGAATACACAATTTGAAAGGGTTACTAGTCATTTCCAGTTTCCAGCAAGAGTCTGGACAGAGCGCAGGCTTGAGATGAGAGGCATGGATCCAGGAATTGATTCCGTATACATTTACTGATGTAGGTGTTATAAGTAGTACCTGGTATGTTCCTTTCGATCGGGGTTCCAGGAATGAAACCTGATGTCTTCTTATGTAGATGAAGTCTCTTACATTATATTGAAGTGGAGTCCCCTTGTCCCCAGTTTGGTAGGCCGTGGCCAGCTGTTTGAACAGATATCAATGAGTTCTTTCAAGAGCTTTAAGTCTGTCAAGCTAGGGGGTGTGGAAGGGATCCTTAGGTCTTAGAGTTGGGGTTAGGTCCCTTACTGGAGGAAGGGCACCATAGAGAATTTCACAGGTGGTGAGGTTACACAAAGAAACAGAGGGAGTATTTCTTGCATGAAACAGTGGATAAGGCAGGAGCATAGTCCAATCTTTTATGCAGGTCTCTAAGAGTAATTTCGTAAAGGTCTATTTAATGGTTCTATTTATTTTTTCTACCTGTCCTGAGTTCTGGGGTCTATAAGCATAATGTAACTACCAATTAATAACCAGGGTACTGGTTAACCTATACTCAGAACATGAGACAAAAAACGAATCCCACACCAACACCCACAAAGGCACCTGCTTCCCCCAAGTACATCTGTGACTATCTGGAGTATTCTCTGACTGGTGGGTCATACTATGTTCCCCAAAAATAGCCTGTCTTGTCTCAGATCTGGTCTTCGTGGCCAACTCTGCGAAGATTTCAGGAGCCAGCATGAGCCACTACCTGCTTTCTCAGGAAAGGCCCCTCTTCACAGCTCTTCTGGCATTTGGCCATCCCCACATCATTAGGTACCATGAAAGACTGACTCTGTCCCTGGTAAATCCAAAGAATTGAGCCCACTAGGAGTAGGACTGGGACTGGCAATGGGTGCCTGGCTTCCTGGATCCCAAGTTCAGAGAGTTCCAACACCAAGGAAGTGACGTGAGGTCACTTCCTTCAGAAACTGAAAGAGGTCACTCCCTTGGCAACCACTTTGTCCTAACAGTTGCTTCCTATGGTCTCTTGAGATGGAGGATGCCCCTACTTCCTGTGACACTTTCACAAGTTAGAATGGTATATAAACCATAGGCACTCAGGAATAGCTCTCCACACAGGCCTGGTTTGATCCATCTTCTCTACATTAATAAGAGAGAGGCTGATTCAGATACACTCCTTTATCCTGACCAGGTTGTTTGCCATGGAAGATGACTTTTGCTCTCTCAAGTCCTTCATAGCTGCCTACATCTTCTCCAGGAATGATTTCTGCATGGACCTTTGAGTTTCTAAGCAGGTGGAAGATCCCCTACATTCCTGTATTGTAAGACCAACACTGTCCCCGCTCTTCTGTAAAGTTAGATTGAGGGAACAGTGTATGTTAGGTTTAATAACATGTTCAATTTGGGTTAGGAATCATTCTTTGGGATGAATAATAGTATTGGGAAACTCTCTCAGATCTGGTCTCCTTGGCCAACTCAGTGAAGTTTTCAGGAACCAGTGGTGAGACACTGCTTGCTTTCTCATGAACTGGCCCTCTTCAGAGCTCTCCTGGCATTTGGCCATCCTCACATCAGTAGGTACCAAGAAAGTCTGACTCTGTCCTTGGTAAATACAAACATGTGAGCCCACTGGGATTGGGACTGGGACTGACTCTGGGTGCCTGGCTTCTTGGATCCCCAGTTCAGAGAGTTCCATCACCAAAGAAGTGAGGTAGGTCACTTCATTCAGAAACTGAATGAGGTCACTGCCTTGGCAAACACTTTGTCCTAAAAGTTGTTTCCTAGGTTCCCATGAGATGGAGCCTGCCCCTACTTACTGTGACACTTCAAGCTAAGAATTGTATATCAAAAATCGGCACCCGGGAACAGCTCTCCACACATGCCTGATTTGGTCCAACTACTCTACATTAAGAAGAGAGAGGCTGATTCAGACACATCCCTTCATTTTGACCTGGTTGTTTTCCATGGAAAATGAATTTTTCTCTCTCAGGTCCTCCATAGCTGTCAACATCTTCTCCAGGGATCATTTCTGTAAGGACCTTTGAGGTTCTCAGCAGGTGGAAGATCCCCTACATTCCTGTATTGTAAGACAAACTGTGTCCTTACTCTTTTGTAAAGTTAGATTGATGGAAGAGTGTATGGTTAGGATTAATAACATATTCGATTTGAGTTAGGAATCATTCTGCAGGATGAATAATGGTATTGGGAATCTGCGATATTTACAAGAATAAATAGGTGAAATGTAAGTATGAAAACAGAAATCTAGGTAAGACTTGAAGCCCAGAAGGGAATTGGGCCTTTGATTGTGACACTTAGCTTTGAATTATGTTCTGCACAGATGTCTCAGATAAATCGATATAAAATGGCATAGGACCTTGTACCTTGGATGATTGAATGTCGAAGAGAATATCCAGTCAAAAGGGGACAGTAGGTGGATTAGGAAGATAGTAAGTAAGTTTAGAAAAAAGAATGAGTATAGGAATTGGACCAAAAGTTCTTTAGCAACAGGGTTTCGGTTAGTGAGTGAATGTCAATGTCAGCACATGTGAAGAATGAGTCACAATGATGAACTGGGAAAAATATGTAGGAAAGCAGATATCTATAGAGACATTATGAAATCAGACAAAGTATAAAGTGAGTGATAGTATTAGATATTTTCAACAGGGTTGAATTTGAATATATAATCTTAGGAAGAAACAAATATGTAATCATTAATAGGATTGACATTTGAGAGCATTAGCCAAATTGGACATGGATTTTTTTAGTAATCCATGTTTACATTCCATTTAGTCTTTGGTACAATCATAAGTGTGAACTTTGCATTTTGTGTCCAGAATATTACTGTGATAAAATGTTTATGTACATCAGTTGACAGAGTATTTTTTTCCACCATTTCTGGGAGCAATATTTTGAAGACATATAAATTAATATTGGGGGTACAAAGAGGTGTACCCTGTGTCTATGTATGTAGAGATAATGCATGAAGAGACCATACTGTGAATAAATAATATAACTGATTACACTTTAAATAATCGATTGAATTTATATCTGAAAATATGCAGAAAATCTTATATTGATATACAATCATTAATTCCAACCAATTATACATATAATGGTAATATTACTTTAATGGTTTATCAAGACGGGTGTGTGAGATTTGCTTCAAAGCGATAATGGAAATTGAAAATAATGTGTTTGGAAAGAAGTCTCATGAAACGAGCAGTCAAGAAACATTAAGGAATACATGTGTTCTGAATCAGGAAGTGATTGAAAGTGAAACAAATGCCTATCAATTTGATAAATTGTGGATGAAATATTTATCCTATGATGTGCATTAACTGAAGAAATAGTAATGTACCAGAGTTGAATAAAAATGAACGTCAAAATACACTTCATGTCCCATAGGAATCTATACGCATTGATGTTAAACTGGGTGAGTTACTGTAGAAATATTAGGATTTGTGTGCACCATTCACTGAAGTTTGTTTTCAGTACTAGGAAACAAATATGTATTTCAGGTGGATGAATATTTCTGATAATAATCTTGTGAAAAGTTGATCATAAATCCACATATATGAATATGAATGAATTTAGGGAGTGTATAATAAGACACATATATTTCATATTTTGAAAAATCTGGAGAGTATATATATATATATATATATATATATATATATATATATATATATATAAAACACACACACACACAGACATTAAAAAGTAGCAATATATATGGCAATCTAAATTAATCATGAAATATATATCATCCACAGATCCAAAAATATTCATTTTACTGAACATGGGTTTATGTATAATGTTGTTCAACTAGGAAGCTCACCCATAGGTTGAATTTTCAGTTCCAACAGCGTTTAGAATGAGTGATCTATTCTCACAAATTGTATCTGCCAATTCATCCACCTCACAAGAATGTACGTGTGGTACCAGGTAGGATTTGATATGTGCATATAAAAATACATGTGCTGAATAGGCTACAGAGAAAGGGAGACAGGAATTCAAATATTTGTTAACTTTCAAACACATGGAGAACTATTTAAATTGAAAATTTGCTAGATTTATAACTCCTACACTACATAATGCAAAAGGCAAGTCCAACTATGCACCATGCCTCCTCTGAACTGCTTGTATTTCTATTTTGTTGGGGTAATTTATCTCCATCATATTTGCATTAGTAGTCAGAGTCCAGTAGGGTAGGTTTTAGTGTCAGGGATTAAGTATTTCGAATGAAAAATTAGATAATGAATCCAATGTGTATGCAAAAAATCTTCCCATTCTCATCCAGAACAATGCCTTGACATTACATTCGCCCCAAGTAATACACAATTAGAGGAGAAGAGTTAGAAAATCTGTGAATACATATCTGGAATGGAAAATGCTCAGGAGTTCACAAGCTTGGATGTGGAAGGGGAGTTTCCAAAAGTAAGGGACAGGGTTGATAGACCCAACCTGATCATTTATTAAAATTGGGAGCCCACTTGCCAGAAAGCCATGAAAAGATAATTTTGGATTTATTATAAATTACTGCAAATTCTGAACCTGCTTGGAATGTTTGCCCATGCCTTAAACTCACCCATGCCTGTCTCTCTGACCAGATTGCAGCCCTCTCTGAAACTTTAGTGACACCTCATAAATATTTTCTTTCCCTGGCCAGACAACGAGTCTCTGAGGCTCTAATGGTCCTCATAATTTCTGATGTTGGGGTGAGCTTAAAAAAAAAATGTAAACTACCGTTAGTGTGATGCTTGTTAAAGTTCTGTTATCTGTAACCCCCTTTTTGTGCATCTTTCTGGGCTATATAGCTGGGCTATAGGAAAGGTGGGTTTGCTGTCTTGCTCCCGCCATTTTGGGAGGGAGAGGTAGCCTTTCCCTTTGAAATAATTAGCTTGCCTTAATTTGATTTTACTAGGAGTCAGTGGTCTTTACATGCGTTCCTGGTCTAATATTTTGGAGTTCCCCAGTGAGATGACCCTGCCGGACAAGATCACAAGACCAGACTGCTGTAAATTCTGAAGTTGGCCTTCCTTCCAGGGCTCCAAGCTTGAGAGCAACTCTAGGGTTTGTGCAACTTGAGATGGTCCAAGGCCTTGGAGTTAGCCTTCAGTTCAGGGAGCACTGCAGTGAACCACCGCATTAAAACTATTAGCAAGCACCTGGTGGAGGAGGCATCCATAGGTAATTGGTGCCTTTATAACATCTGATATCCGGTTAAGGGAGATCTCTTCTGATGACAGAGAGGTGGACTGAGGAGGCTCACATATACTCCTGTCTGGGACAGTAACAAGAATCATTCTGTCATCTGTTCTGTTCTCTAGGGAATTCATCTGGAAGGGTAGAGAGGTGCCAACGGGCACGCATGCGCTCCTACGGGGAGCTTTAGGAAGACATTGCATTGCTCCTCTGTTTTCCTGTTTCGGCGCCGGATTTCTGTTTTTTTTTTTTTGTTGTTGTTGTTGTTGTTGTTTTGTTCTGTGTTCTATATGTTTTTTGTTTGTTTGTTTTTGTGCATTTTGTTGTGTGATTTCTGTGGTGAAAACTTAAGGATATCGGACATGAAAATAAAGCAAGTAAGCCTGACACCCTTTGGACTGAGTTTAAAGGAACTCCATTGAACTTTACACCCGTTTGTTAAGCAGTATGATAGAAGCCCCTAGCTGGCTGCCTGGAGCACACTCACTGCAGAGGGCAGTGCCTGCGGGGGACCTAAGAACTGAGTATCTCCCAGGTTAATAAGTGAAACTCCTTTAAAATCCCTTGTCGCTCCAGATAAAGAGAGTCACAACCTTTTGGCAGAGTCCCTGTGTTTATCTTTGTTAGCAAAGCAATAAACCTTCGTTTTTCTTTTTCTCAAAACCCTGTCCTCATTTTTAAATTGGCATTAATTGGCTTCAAGTTCAGGAACCCAACTTTAAGTTACAAATTTTGATAACCCACCCGCACCCTGGAACTTTTTGAGAGCTGACTACAGAAATGTTAGGAGATGGAGCATGCTTGTGGTGGAACTGAAACAGAGGAGCAAATCCTGTAAGTAAAAGGAGGGACTGAGGGACTCCCAGCAGCTGCTGAAGCCTTATTTTTTCAGAGAATTCCCTAGGTCTTTCCCTGCAATTTAACGATAATGCCACCTCTGTCATCTTAAAAAAGAGGGAAAAAAAGGGGACACTAAATGCAGGAAAGTCACTATGGAGACCCTTGATTTTACATTTCAGGATGCTCCTCTGTGAAAACACCTGGTCCCCTTGTGGGGACATCTGTGGTGCAACTGGTGTAGGAGATTTTTCTCTTATCTGCTCTGTTTTAAAGGCTTCTGTCTGTCAGTCATAGTCTGGAGCTCCTTTCTGTCTGTCGTGTGTCTTTGTTTCTGGCACTTTAAGACATGTGCAATAATGTGTTGATATTATATATTGTTTCTTGGGAATGATTTTACCTGAATGTGTGTCTAAATGATGATGTTTTATTGTAACAATCTGGTAGCTTATTGGGTTTTTGAAGCATTGCAGAATCGTGCCGTTAAAAGTCAGATTGAGATAATTGTTTAGTTTATGATTTCAGATAATTCATGCCAGAGAACTTAAATACTTAGGATGGAAAACTAAAGAACTCTACTTCCAAGTTGGCAAGAAATTTTCCAATCATTCAGTCTTTTTTTTTCACCAATTTTTAATTGGGTAGCCTGGGAAAATGTCACTGTGTGTACCAGTGCATTAATTTGGACAAGGATAGTAAATCATAGTATGGTATCTGTTGACAACACAAGATGTAAAGATATAAAATTTTGTGAATTGTATCTTAAACTTGTAGCATAATTTTCAACATCCTAACCAGAAAATTATGGTTAAAATGCCTTAGGCCTGAGGTGTCTGCTCAGAATAGCAGTTTTTTCCTGCTCCTTCCAGACCTCAGCCAGGACTTAGATTGAAATGCAAATGAAAGAAGCCTGCAAGATCAGTAGGAGACTGATATGAGGCTTAAGGAAAAAAAAAAGTAAATAGTATGGTATTTACTAATTACTGGTCAGTTATTTTTTCTAGGACTCTTATTTTTTTCCTTAGATCCTTTAATTTTTCTAACTCATAATTTTGATCCTACAGACCTAGGTTAATGTTTTTCTGATCAGTTCTATCTTTGACCAACTGTGGAGTTTTTAAAACATGGCAATGGAGATTTCACCTGCTAAAAGCTACAAGGCCTTTACTATTATTATGTGTGCACACTTTTGTTATTTGTTGTATGTCTATATATATATATATATATTCTTAATCATATATATGATACAGAAATTAACATATATAAGGAGCGCTCATAATAAAAAAAGCACTCATAAAAACAAATTTTAAGGGATGCCCTCTCTCACCACTTCGGTTCAACATAGTTCTCGAATCACTGGCCAGAGCAATTAGACAGACGAAAAAAATTAAAGGCATAAAAATAGGAAAAGAACTCAAATTATCACTATTTGCAGATGACATGATTCTATACCTAGCAGACCCAAAAGGGTCTACAAAGAAACTACTAGAGCTAATAAATGAATTCAGCAAAGTGGCAGGATATAATATCAACACACATAAATCAAAGACATTCCTGTATATGAGCCACAAATCCTCTGAAATGGAAATGAGGACAACCACCCCATTCACAATATCCTCAAATAAAATAAAATACTTGGGAATCAACCTAACAAAAGAGGTGAAAGACTTATACAATGAAAACTACAGAAACCTAAAGAGAGAAATATAAGAAGATCTTAGAAGATGGAAAAATATACCCTGTTAATGGATAGGTAGAACTAACATCATCAAAATGGCGATATTACCAAAAGTTCTCTATAGGTTTAATGCAATGCCAATCAAAATCCCAACGGCATTTCTTGTAGAAATAGAGAAAGCAATCATGAAATTCATATGGAAAAATAAAAGACCCAGAATAGCAAAAACAATGCTAAGCAGGAAGTGTGAATCAGGCGGGATAGCTATACCAGACTTCAAACTATACTATAGAGCAATAGTAACAAAAACAGCAGGGTACTGGTACCAAAACAGGTGGGTGGACCAATGGTACAGAATAGAGGACACAGAAACCAATCCACAAAACTACAACTATCTTATATTCGATAAAGGGGCTAAAAGCATGCAATTGAAGAAGGATAGCATCTTCAACAAATGGTGTTGGGAAAACTGGAAATCCATATGCAACAAAATGAAACTGAATCCCTTTCTCTTGCCATGCACAAAAGTTAACTCAAAGTGGATCAAGGAACTTGATATCAAATCAGAGACATGGCGTCTGATAGAAGAAAAAGTTGGCTATGATCTACATACTGTGGGGTTGGGCTCCAAATTCCTCAATAGGACACCCATAGCACAAGTGTTAATAACTAGAATCAACAAATGGGACTTACTCAAACTAAAAAGTTTTTTCTCAGCAAAAGAAAGAATAAGAGAGGTAAATAGGGATCCTACGTCCTGGGAACAAATCTTTACTCCTCACACTTCACACAGAGCCCTAATATCCAGAATATACAAAGAACTCAAAAAATTAGACAATAAGATAACAAATAACCCAATCAACAAATGGGCCAAGGGCCTGAACAGAAATTTCTCAGAGGAGGACATACAATCAATCAACAAGTATATGAAAAAATGCTCACCATCTCTAGCAGTCAGAGAAATGCAAATCAAAACCACCCTAAGATACCATCTCACTCCAGTAAGATTAGCAGCCGTTAGGAAGTCAAACAACAACAAGTGCTGGCGAGGATGTTGGGAAAAGGGTACTCTTGTACATTGCTGGTGGGACTGCAAATTGGTGCAGCCAATTTGGAAAGCAGTATGGAGATTTCTTGGAAAGCTGGGAATAAAACCACCATTTGATCCAGCTATTCCCCTACTCGGTCTATTCCCTAAAGACCTAAAAAGAGCACACTATAGGGACACTGCTACATCCATGTTCATAGCAGCACAATTCACAATAGCAAGACTGTGGAAGCAAAACCTAGATGCCATTCAATAGACGAATGGATAAAAAATATGTGGCATTTTTACACAATGGAGTATTACTCTGCATTAAGAAATGACAAAATCATAGAATTTGGAGAGAAATGGATGGCATTAGAGCAGATTATGCTAAGTGAAGCTAGCCAATCCCTCAAAAACAAATGGCAAATGTCTTCTTTGATATAAGGAGAGTAACTAAGAACAGAGTAGGGACGAAGAGCATGAGAAGAAAATTAACATTAAACAGGGATGAGAGGTGGGTGGGAAAGGGAGAGAGAAGGGAAATTTCCTGTAAATGGAAGGAGACCCTCAGGGGTATACAAAATTACATACAAGAGGAAGTGAGGGGAAAGGAGGAAAAATATGAGGGGGGAGAAATGAATTACAGTAGAGGGGGTAGAGAGAGAAGAGGGGAGGGGATGGGGGAGTGGGGATAGTAGAGGATAGGAAAGGCAGCAGAATACAACAGACACCAGAATGGCAATATGTAAATCAATGGTTGTGCAACTGATGTGATTCTGCAATCTGTATATGGGGTAAAAACGGGAGTTCATATCCCACTTGAAACAAGTGTGAAATATAATATATCAAGAACTATGTAATGTTTTGAACAACCTACAATAAAAATTAATTTAAAAAAAGTGGATCCAAAGATCTTTAATTCACGTGATTAAAATTGTTCAATTTAAATTGGATAAACAGATAAAAATAAATGTTTTTAAATTTAAGCTTACAAGTTTTTATAGGTGTTCAAAAATCTAATAAAATATTAATATCTACAAAATGTCTAAAATGCCTTGATTCTAGGACTTTTCCTTCAACAAAAAAATGGTTTACACTCTTCAATACATTTGTCTAATATTTTAATAAATAAGTAAAGTAAATTTGATGTGGAATTTCTCATTCTTGAGTACATTTATTAGATACCCGATTGATTTACTAAGGTCTGTATCAGATTGTAAAAATCAGTCATGTGTTAAAGAGACAAAAATTTCTGAAAACATAAGTTTACCCATAACATTGTGTTTATTAAGTTTTATTTTTTCTAGAGCAAGCAACCATAAAAATTAAACAACTGATTAAATAAGAACTGTTATTTTAGAGCACTCTACTGCCTTTTCTTTAAAAGCTAAACTTGGTTAATCTAGAAATATCAATGTAATTTTGATGCTATTAATGTGCTCATATCTTCCAGGTATACAAGTCTGTAAGTTAGAAACATTTAAAGAGCATTATATCAAGCTGGTATTCTGAAGTTGTATGGTAAAAAAAATGTACTGGGGATTTATTTACCTGTTATCAATAAGATATGTAAAGTTTTATGTTACTTTTTTCATTGGGGAACAATTTAAATGTATTTTTAAGTTAATCAGAGCCTAATATATGTAAAGGTTAAAATCTTTCAGCCTTTCTTTAATCCATGTTTTAAATGTGATGTCATATGATGTTAGATAATGTTCATGTGACCTCAAACAATTTATGTAAACTTTGTAAAATGATATTTAAAAAACAATGATCAGCTTTAGAACTAAAACACTTAATATTTATAAAGAGGCCTGCCTTACCTGAGATAAGGCTCTGTGTCCCATCTTACTACATGTGAGAATGACTACAAAAGGAGTAGGTCAGATTTTATTTCATTTAAAGTTATGTTTAAAAGTTCTTTTGTTTTTCTGTGAAGATTACTAGGATCTCAAACAGGGCATATAATGTATAAATCAGCCAAAAAATTCAGGGTAGCTATTACAGAATCTAAGTATTTTTACTCTTGTTAAAAAATTTTATTTTTAATTTGCTTATAAGTGATCTAAAGATTCCCTGTTAGTCTTTTACAGAAGTGTTGCTTTAATAACACAACATGGGTTAATTTAAGATAATAAGTCATCACCTACAAGACAGACAGAATAATACATATCCCAATTAATGAAAAGATAAATAATAATTAAGTTATAGATATTAAAGCCCAGTACTCTCAATATAAGGCTGTTAAAATTTATTTGCTGGATGTTTAAGATTAGGATTTAAAATTAAAGTTAAATGAATCGGCCAAGAAAACAAATATTAATATTTTAAGGTATACACTTTATGTTAGCCTCCCAAAATAAGTAAGACTGGAGGTTACAAAGAAGGATTCTCAGACAGGAATGCCTGATAACTATAAAAAGAGACTATTAAGAGGAGCTGCCAGAGGCAGAAAATTTAGTTTAGGGCCTACAGATATTCCTAACCTACAGAGGTAGGCTTGGTGTTTGCTAGTACGATTATCCAGCCCTGAGTAACAGAATTAAAGGTTTCTCTATTAGACACAGAGGTCATACTAGAAAAAGGATTTTGCAAGATCAGATGACATTAAATTAATAAACTGTATCTTATGGGGAGGGACAACTGTAGAACAAAAAATTAAATATTAAGTTGACAGTCCTGATAACTGAGGATATTAAAGAATGGTGAGGGAACTTCTATACGGTGACATGTTCCAGCTGCTGCAACATTTATTCATTACTCATGGTTTTTGTTACTCTCATAGAAGAACCCATTCCCAGATGACTTTACAACCTGTTCTTCCCCAACCAGACTTCAAACCAAGCTGAAATCTAAAAGGTAACTCATGTCCCTCAACTAAATTCTAAAAGGCAACTCATGTCCCTCATGCCATGACCCTTACGTCACCCTCTCTCAGCGCAGAAGAATCCAAAATGCGTGAGGCCTCCCTTCTTACAACAATGGAGCCAAAAATAAATAGACTATCAATATACGTAATTAATTAAGTCAGGTAAAATCAGGGAGACCCGTTTTGGGTGAGTTCTAGAAATTTGGAGACTGTTACCTGAGGGATTTAAATTTCCTCAGTGCACTTCCCTTAATCTATCAAAGATTTGAAAGGAACACATAAGAAAAGGGGGGAATGATAGGCCCAACCTGATCTTTTATTAAAATTGGGAGCCATCTTGCCACAAAGCCATGATAAGATAATTTTGGCTTTACTATAAATTACTGCAAATTCTGAACCTGCTTGGAATGCCTGCCAATGCCTTGAACTCACCCATGTCTGGCTCTCTGACCAGATAGCAGCACTCTGTGAAATATTAGCGACACATCATAAATATTGGCCTTCCCTGGACAGACAATGACCATCTCTGAGGGTCTAATGGTCCTCACAAATTCTGATGTTGGGGCCAGCAAAAAAAAAAAAAAAAAAAAAAATATATATATATATATAAACTACCATTAGTGTGATGCTTGTCCGAGTTCTGTTATCTCTAACCCCCCTTTTGTGTAACTTTCTGGGCTTTAAAGCTGGGCTGTAGGTAAGTTGGGGTTGCTGTCTTGTTCCGGCCGTTTTGGGAGGGAGAGTTAGCCTGGCTGGTGAAAATAATAAGCTTAGTTTAATTTGATTTTAATTGGAGTCAGTGGTCTTTTTTTGCATCCTTGTCTAACAGGTAAACACTCCACAAACATGGAGCTCTGCTGGCCTAACGACTTTTTGAGAAACTGCCTCTGAGGTTGGGCACCTGAAATATATGTTGTTTTCAGGAGCTTTAGCTTCCTTTGTTGTGAGACCATCAAAGCTGGCTCTGCATCTATGTGACCTGAAGAAATTGGTTTCTTATTTTCCAATGAAAATGAGGCAAAGTGCTGAATTCTCTCTTTGTAGGTAAACTGTGGCCACTGAAGGCTAAGTGTCTCCCTGTGTGGACTGTGTACCCATTTAGTCATCCTCCACTATTCATGGTGTTTCTTGCTGCTGCACTGGGAGTTTGGTATTTGCTCTACGAAATACAAGAAGTTCAACTGGGACACAGTGCTGAAGGTAGTTCTGTCACGTGTGGTCGGTCAGAGTCTGCAAGAGAATGCACCAACCAGGATTCTATCCCACATAGCTTGCCCACTTGAAGATAGCAACCTGATTCGTAACATTGCCCTGAAACCTCTCCATATAACAAGATGCCTTTACATATAAGGGTCTGCTGGCTGCACCATGTCAGTCACAAGCCATTTGGAAGTCAATGGTAGATCCAAATGGCCCCAACACAAATGTTTTATCCCACACCTGCACACCACAGTTCTGGGCCCAATACTCAGCAGGCTCCAACATACTGGCATTTCAGTTCTACACCATTTTCATGAAACCCAGTCAATCAAACCACTGTCTGGAACACTCCTGATCAGCAACAGGACATCCAAATGTTCTCCTCTGACACCTGGTTATGGGAATTTCAAAAATTTCTTGGTATTTATCTAGCATTTTTCACGGATGAAGTTGGAGGCACTGTAGGTTTCAATTCTTTCAAGAACCATTAAATGGTATGGAAGCTCATTTCAATGAAAGCTCTGGAGAATTCTCACAGTCAAGGCTTCCCAAAGAGTGGCCAAAAGATCACATGAACCCAGGCCCATTGAGGTCTAGAGTGTGAGGTCCATGTTTGTTTTGAATCTCATCTATGGCTGCCAAGTCTTTCATAATAAAATCATGTGATATCCTGGCTGAGATTCCCGATGCTCTGTGGAAAGCCACCCTGGGACTTGATCTCAGTTTCCAAGGGCGACTCTAATGCGTGGCCTCCTAAAATCCCAAGAGAACTCATGGCAATATTTCTCTGAGGTCAGTTTCAGAACTCAGTCTGTAAGGGGAATCACACCAGACTTCAAGCCCAGGTGGACCCAGTCATCTATTTCAACCACCACACAAATGACCACAATTAAAACCAAAACACTCCCACATGGCCCTCATCTTCTTCCATATAGACACTCATCATAACCTCTGGCTGGGGTTTTCCATGAGGGGCAAAGCTCACGACAGTGTCCAAAATAAGCTCCCTTACCCCTCATTTGCCTAAAATCAGGGTGGCCTGGACACCCTTCCTGTGTACCAGTAGTGATCAAATATGCCTGCCATTTGTACTGCCCAGCTTCTCCAATATGAGGCCTACTGACTGTTTGGTATAGATTTTTTATGTGAATTGGAGTCATGAGAAAACCCAAGCAATTACGGGCTAGCCTCTGCAGGGTTTTGAAGAACTCATTTGACCCAATGGATCCCTCTTCTCACTTGATGTAGGTCAGAAACCTTACAGAGGAAGGCGAGGGACTTCAACCACAATGACTGCCCTTTTGGCCATTTTGGTTTTGGAAGCACAAAAGGAATGTTTCTTTAGATCCATCAGGTGCTGAGAATCTAAGCCACAGCCTCACACAGGGCCAAGAGGCTGATTCAGACACATCCCTTTTGGAAGAAATTAAGCAAAGAGCCACAGGTGATGCCCATTCATTTCCATTTGAAAACTGTTTTCTTCAGGCTTCACAAAGGGTTGGCCTGAGGCAAAGACCTTCCTGACATTCAGGGCAACAGAACATTATGTAAGAAAAGGCCCAAAGCAGGGTTTCTCCACTGAGATTTTACTGGTCACACTGTTATCTGAGTTTTCTGAGATGCTCGCCATTCCCTTCAGCTATCCAGTACATGGCCATGTCACAGAGTTTGGAGGTGGTACATATCTTGGACTCAAAACCATGAGCCTGTTGTGGAGAGTGGCCAGAATTCAGGAAGAGTACAGGAACTTAGGAATATTGTAGGTGTTGCCCATCCATAAGGCAAGCCACAGTCCTTTCATAAATTGGGCAGGATGAATGCTGTTAAACTTTCTCCTGGAGAGGACAAATCCATTGATGCATTATCTTTTCTAATGTCTACAACCAGAGATACAGTGGGATACACAGATATAGAAACACTTGCCTTGTCAAACAACTTACTAGAAACAGTCCACTCAATACCAAACAAATAGCCTTTCCTACCTATCACGCCTTTCCTACTGTATCAACATACACTAGTTATTCATCACCCCCTGCCCCGGTTATTTTGCTGCAGTGGGACTGCTGCAGATGGTG
Source organism: Callospermophilus lateralis (assembly GCF_048772815.1). Taxonomy (NCBI): domain Eukaryota; kingdom Metazoa; phylum Chordata; class Mammalia; order Rodentia; family Sciuridae; genus Callospermophilus; species Callospermophilus lateralis. The sequence goes on from NW_027517981.1 coordinate 177,425, forward strand.
GCCCATACAGGGAGCCCTGGGACACTTGGGGGTAAGTGACGAATAAAAGCTGCCCATCCATAGATAGGATGGGAGCAAATCTGCTCATCCCTAGGCAGATAGGGGGAGAGGAAAAACGGTCATTTCAAAAAATGGAGAAGATTGATACAGTATGATTGTGTCTTGTTTTATCTCAGTGTATTGTATGGTCTTTGTGATGAAAATAAGGAAGGGGTGAGAAGTAAATTGATAATGGAAAGAGGCACCCCAGTGGAAACAAGTGCAATTAGGGCATGTGTTGATGGAAGCCCAGGAAGTCTAATCAGAAAGAAAAAGAAAGTTAAGAAGAAGAAGGATTATCAGGAAAAAAGTTTCAGCAAAAGGCTGTTACTGAATACTTTTCGTTTCCGGAGTGTGTGTGAATAGGCGCCTCGGCTGCCACATGCTCAAGCCAGTCACTGTGCAGCAAGGGCTTTTCAAGCAGTGGCAGCCGGCAATTCCCCGCCCCCAGCCTGGGGAGCGGGGCCCCGTGGCAGTTTGAGTCCTGGACACTCCCCAGGGCCATCTGTGGCTGCCCAGGATGCTACAGCCAGCCATAGATGCTACTGGCTCCCTGATGTTTGGTCATTTTCAATGCCAATAACTAAGCTACAATGGTTCTCCCACACCCGGAAGATAATAAATAATAAGCACTATTAAGGCTTTTTTCAAATGTAAAAAACCTTGAGATAATGTACTAAATTTTTCAGAAGGTTGTTTTCTTAGCACCTGGTGGAATACTATAGGATTTTCTTTAGCCAGTGGTAGGAGTTCCTGCCTTCATCCCAGTGCCGGTGAGGACAAGGGTGGAAGAATTTCCAGTGTTGCTGAAAACCGGAGGAGACTTCGGCTGAGAAACGGAGGAGACTTTGGATCAAGCTAGCTGCCTTCAGAACTTTCCTGGGCTGTGATTTAAGCTAGCTGCCTGCAGAATTTACATGGACTGTGATTTAAGCTAGCTGCCTGCAGAACTTACCAGGACTGTGATTTAAGCTAGCTGCCTGCAGAACATACCTGGACTGTGGTTTACCTGAACTGTGAGTTAATCTATTGAGACACTGCTTTACCTGGACTGAGACAACAAACTGTAATCTATAACAAATTTTAACTCGGTGTCTTTGCTAACAGTGTCATTGCTGGTATTATTTCTCCAAGTGCTTCATCAATTGGCTTGTATTGTGACATTTTGTATCCTCCCTTTCTGTTTGTAGCAGGTTATTTATGGTGTTTCTGTAAAAACCACTGTGGTCTTTATTTAAATTAAATAAAAGGGGGAAATGTTAGAGTCTGTAAACATGTCAAAATAACACCTGGCATTTTGCCAGGGGAATGTTAGAGTGTGTAAACAAGTCTGGATGATGCCTGGCAAAATGCCAGAGGGAGTGGTTTGAGATGTAACAAAAGCGAGCCATTAAGTGTGGAGATTCCTGATTGGTTGACTGCAGTATCTAGTTTATGTTAATTAGATAACCTGGGTGGAATGTATAAATACCTCTATTGTCCTACAATAAATGGCTTCCACTCCTGCTGTATCAACATACACATGTTATTCATAACCCCCACCCCCCGGTTATTTTGCTCCAACCGGACCGCGGCAGTATCTGCCAAGTCAGAAACCTCTCAAGTATGAACATGTGATACCAGGTAGGATTCTATATGTGCATATAAAAATACATGTGCTGAATAGGCTACACAAAAAGGGAGAGAGGAATTCACATTTTTGTTAACTTTAAAAACACATGGAGAACTATTTTAATTAAAAATTGACTAGATTTATAACTCCTACCCTATATAATGCAAAAGGCAAGTCCAACTATACAACATGACTCCTCTGAACTGCTTGTATTTCTATTTTGTTTGGGTTATTAATCTCCATCATATTAGGATTAGTAGTCAGAGTCTAGTAGGGTATGGGTTAGTGTCCAAAATAAGCTCCCTTGCCCCTCATTTGCCTAAAGTCATGGTGGCCTGGACACCCTGCATGTGAACCAGGAGTGATAAAATAGGACTGCAGTTAATACAGCTCTGCTTCTCCAATTTGAGGCCTACTGAGTGTCAGGTAACAATTCTTTATGTGATTTGGAGTCATGAGAAAACACAACCACTTCTTCAGGGCATTGAAGAATTCATTTGAACCAAAGGATTCCTATTCTCACTTGATGTAGGTCAGAAACCTAACAAAGGAACGCAAGAGACTTCATTCACCATAACAGATCTTTTTGCCATTTTGGTTATGGATGCACACATGGGATCTTTCTTTAGATCCATGAGGTGCTGAGAATCTAAGCCACAACCGCACACAGGGCCAAGAGGCTGATTCAGACACATCCCTTTACAAAGAAATTAAGCAAAGAGCCACAGGTGATGCCCTTTCATTTCCATTTGAAAACTGTTTTCTTCAGGCTTAACAAAGGGGTGGGCTGAGGGAAAGAACTTCCTGACATTCAGGGCAACAGAAATATAGGTAAGAGAATGGCCAAAGCAGGATTTCTCCACTGAGACTTTCCTGGTCACACTGATATCTGAGTTTTCTGTGATTCTCCCATTCCATTCAGCTGTCCAGTACATGGCCATGGCACAGAGCTTGGAGGTGGTATATATCTTGGACACAAAACCATGAGCCTATTCTGGAGAGTGGCCAGAATTCAGGAAGAAAACAGGAACTTAGGAAGATAGTAGGTGTTCCCCATCCATAAGACACACCGCAGTCCATCCATCAGTTGAGCAGGATGAATGCTGGGAAGCTTTCTACTAGACAGGATGCATCCATTGGTGCATTCTGTTTTTTAATGTCCAAAACCACGTACACAGTGGGATACACCGAACTAGAATCACTCACCTTGTCAAACGATTTACTAGAAACAGTCCATTCCAAACCAAACAAACCACCTTTCCTACCTATTTTCAGAACATGAGACAAAACCACAAACTCACACCCACACCCACAAAGGCATCTCCTTCCCACAAGTAAGTCTCTGACTCTCCAGTGTGTCCTCTGTCTGTTGAGCCAAACTATGTTCCCCGAAATGGCCAGTCCTGTCTCAGTTCTGGTTGCCTTGGCCAACTCTGTGAAGTTGTCAGGATCCAGTGGTGAGCCACTACCTGCTTTCTCAGGAAAGACCCTCTTCATATCTGTCTTGGCATTTGGCCATTCTCTCAGCAGTAGGTACCAAGAAAGACTGACTCTGTCCTTGGTAAATCCAAACAACTGAGCCCAGTGGGAGTGGGACTGGGACTGGCTCTGGGTGTCTGGCATCTTGGATCCCAATTTCAGAGAGTTCCAATACCAAGGAAGTGAGGTAGGACACTTCCTTCAAGAACTGAATGAGTTCACTCCCTTGGCAACCACTTTGTCCTAACAGTTGGTTCCAAGGGTCCCATGAGATAGAGGCTGCCCCTACTTCCTGTGACACTTTCACAAGTTAGAATGGTATATCAACCATAGGCACCCGGGAACATCTCTCAACAAAGGCCTGGTTTGGTCCACCTTCTCTACATTTAGAATAGAGAGACTGATTCAGACACGACCCTTCATCCTGACCAGGTGGTTTGCCATGCAAGGTGACTTTTGCTCTCTCAACTCCTTCATAGCTGCCTACATCTTCTCCAGGTATCATTTCTGCATGGACCTTTGAGGTTCTCAGCAGGTTTAAGATGACCTACATTCCTGTATTGTAAAAACAACTCTGTCCCTGCTCTTCTGTAAACTTAGATTGAGGGAAGAGTGTATGGTTAGGGTTAATAAAAGGTTCGATTTGGGTTAAGAATCATTCTGCAGAATGAATAATTGTATTGGGAACCTGTAATATTTACAAGAATGTAAAAGTGAAATATTAGAATGAAAACAGAAATCTAGGTAAGATTTGAAGCCCAGAAGGGTATTGGGCCCTTGATTGGGATACTTAGCTTTGAATTATGTTCTGCAGAGATGTCTCAGATAAATCGATGTACAATGGCATAGGACCTTGTACCTTGGATGATGGAATGTCGAAGAGAACTTCTAGTCAAAAAGGGATACTCGGTATTATTTGAAAGATAGTCAGTAGATTTAGAAAGCAGAGAGAGTGTAGGATTTAAACCAAAAGTTCTTTAGCAATAGGGTTTCGGGTAGAGAGTGAATGAAAATGTGAGCACATGTGAAGAGTCAGTCACAATGATAAACTGTGGAAAATATGTAGGAAAGCAGATATTAATAGAGACATTAGTAAATCAGGCAAATGATAAAGTGATTGATAGGATTAGACATTTTCAACAGGCTTGAGGTAAAATATATAATCTTAGGAAGAAACAAATATGTAGTGACCAATAGGATTCACATTTGAGAGCGTTAGGCAACCTGGACATGGATGTTTTTAGTAATGCATACTCACTTTCCTTTAAGGCTTTGGTAAAATCATAAGTGTGAACTTTGCTTTTTGTGTCCAGAAAATTACTGTGATAAAATGTATATGTAGATCAGATGACATAAGTATTTATTCCACCGTTTCTGGGAGCAATATTTTGAAGATATATAAATTAGTACTGGCGTTACAAATGGGTGTACCCTGTGTCTAGGAATATAGAGATAATGCATGAATAGACAAAACTTTGATTAAACAATGTAACAAGTTCTAAATTTAAATAATGGATTGAATTGATATCTGAAAATATACAGGAAATCTTATATTGATATGCAATCATTCAATCCAACCAGGTATCCATCTTATTTTAATATTAGGCTTATGGATTATCATAAAGAGTGTGTGAATTTTGTTTCAAAGGTGATTATGGATTTCAGAAATAATGAGTTTGGAAAGAAGTCTCATGAAGAGACCAGACAAGAAACCTGGAGGAATACAAGAGTTTTGAATAAGGAAGTTATTGAAAGCGAAACAAATGCCTATAAATTTGTGAACTTGTTAATGAAATATATATCCTATGATGTGCATAAACTGAAGAAATAATAATGTACCAGTTTTGTTAAAAAATGAACGTCAAAATACACATCATGTCCCATAGGAATCTACAAGCATTGATGTTAAACTGGGACAGTTACTGTAGAAATATTTGGATTTGTATGCACCATTCACTGAAGTTTGTTTTTAGTACTAGGAAACAAATATGTATTTCAGGTGGATGAATATTTTTGAAAATAATCTTGTGAAAAGTTGATTATAAATCCACATACATGTACATGAATGAATTTAGGGAGTATATAATAAGACACATATGTTTCATATTTTCAAAAATCTGGAGAGTGTATATCTATCTATCTATCTATCTATCTATACACACACACACACACACTCAAACAGACATTAAAATGTAGCAATATATATATATATATATCATGAAATATATATAATCCACAGAGCCAAAAATATTAATTTTACTAAACGTGGATTTATGTATAATGTTGTTCAACTAGGAAGTCACCCATAGTTTGAATTTTCACTTCCAACAGCATTCAGAGGAGTGATCTCTTCTGACAATTTGTATCTGCTAAGTCAGCAACCTCTCAAGAATGTACATGTGATACCAGGTAGGATTCTAAATGTGCATATAAAAATACATGTTCTGAATAGGCTACAGAGAAAGTGAGAGAGGAATTCACATGGTTGTGAACTTTAAAAACACATGGAGAACTGTTTCAATTAAAAATTGACTAAATTTAAAACTCCTACCCTATATAATGCAAAAGGGAAGTACAACTATACAACATGAATCCTCAAAACTTCTTGTATTTCTATTCTGTTGGGGTTATTATTCTCCATCATGTTAGGATTACTAGTCAGAGTCTAGTAGGGTATGGGTTAGTGTCCAAAATAAGCTCCCTTGCCGCTCATTTACCTAAAGTCATGGTGGCCTGGACACCCTGCATGTGAACCAGGAGTGATAAAATAAGACCGCAGTTAATACTGATCTGCTTCTCCAATTTGAGGCCTACTGACTGTCAGGTATAGATTCTTTATGTGAATTGGAGTCATAAGAAAACCCAAGCACTTCTTCAGGGCTTTCAAAAATTTATTTGAACCAAAGGATCCCTATTCTCACTTGATGTAGTTCAGGAACCTAACAAAGAAAGGCAAGAGACTTCATCCATCATAACTGATCTTTTTGAAATTTTGGTTTTGGATGCACACATCGGATCTTTCTTTAGATCCATCAGGGGCTGAGAATCTAAGCCACAACCGCACACAGGGCCAAAGGGTAATTCAGACACATCCCTTTGCAAAGAAATTAAGCAAAGAGCCACAGGTGATGCCCATTCATTTTCATTTGAAAACTCTTTTTTTCAGGCTTCACATGAGGGTGGCCTGAGGCAAAGAACTTCCTGACATTCAGGGAAACAGATACATAGTAAGAGAATGGCCCATAGCAGGGTTTCTCCACTGAGACTTTCCTGGTCACACTGATATCTGAGTTTTCTGATATTCTCCCATTCCCTTCAGCTGTCCAGTACATGGCCATTTAACAGAGCTTGAGGTGGTACATATCTTAAACACAAAACTATGTGCCTATTCGGGAGAGTGGCCAGAATTCAGGAAGAAAACAGGAACTTAGGCAGATAGTAGGTGTTGCCCATCCATGTGGCAAGCCGCAGTCCATTCATCAATTGGGCAGGATGAATGCTGCGAAGCTTTCTACTAGACAGAACACATCAACTGATGCATTCTCTTTTCTAATGTCGACAACCACGGACACAGTGGGATACACAGACATAGAAAGACTCGCCTTGTCAAACGACTTACTAGAAACAGTTCACTACAATCCAATCAAACCGCCTTTCTTTCGTATTCTCAGAACATGAGACAAAACCACAAACCCACACCCACACCCGCAAAGGCACCTCCTTTTCCCAAGTAGGTCTGTCATATCCGGAGTGTCCTCTGACTGGTGGGCCATACTATGTTCTCCCAAAATGGCCTGTCCTGTCTCAGATCTGCTCTACTTTGCCAACTCTGTGAAGTAGTCAGGAGCCAGCGGTGATCCACTACCTGCTTTATCAGGATAGGACCCTCTTCAGAGGTTTCCTGGCATTTGGCCATCCTCAAATCAGTAGGTACCAAGAAATATTGACTCTGTCCTTCGTAAATCCAAACAAGTTAGACCACTGGGACTTGGACGGGTTATGGCTCTGGGTGCCTGGCTTCCTGGATCCCAAGTTCAGAGACTTCCATCACCAAGGAAGTGAGGTGAAGTCACTTCCTTGAGGAACTGAATGAGGTCACTGCCTTGGAAACCACGTTGTCCTAACATTTGCCTCCAAGGTTCCCATGAGATGGAGGATGCCCCTACATCCTGTGACACTTTCACAAGTTCGAATCGTATATCAAACATAGGGACCAGGGAACAGCTCTCCACACAGGCATGGTTTGGTCTATCTTCTCTGTATTAAGAAGAATGAGGCTGATTCAGACACATTCCTTAATTCTACCAGGTTGTTTGCCATTGAGATGACTTTTGCTCCCTCAGGTCCTTCATCGCTGCCTACATCTTCTCCAGGGATCATTTCTGCATGTACCTTTGAGGTTCTCAGCAGGTGGAAGATCCCATGCATTCCTGTATTGTAAGACCAACACTGTCACTGCTCTTCTGTAAAGTTAGATTGAGGGAACAGTGTATGGTTACGGTTAATAACATTTTCATTTTCGGTTAGGAACCATTCTGCTGGATGAATAATGTTATTGGAACCTGTGATATTTATTAGAATACAGACGTGAAATATATGTACATAAACAGAAATCTAAGTAAGATTTGAAGCCCAGAAATCATTGGGCCCTTGATTGGGATACCTATCGTTGAATTACATTCTGCAAAAATGTCTCAGAGAAATCGATATACAATGGCATAAGACCTTGTAACTGGATGATTGAATGTAGAAGAGAACCTCCAGTCAAAAAGTGATAGTCGGTATGATTAGGAAGATAGTAGGTAGGTTTTAAGAAGAAGAGTGAATATAGGATTTGGACCAAAAGTTCTTTAGCAATAGGATTTCGATTAGAGTGTGAATGTAAGTTTCAGAACATGTGAAGATTTAGTCACAATGATGAACTGTGGAAAAGCAGATACCAATAGAGACATTACAAAAACAGGCAAAGTATAAAGTGAGTGAGAGGATTAGACATTTTCAACAGGGTTGAGTTTGAATATATAATCTTTGGAAGAAACTAATTTGTAGTTACCAATAGGATTTTCATTTGAGAGCATTAGGCAACCTGGACATGGATGTTTTTAGTAATCCATGTTCACTTTTCATTTAGCTTTGATACAATCATAAGTGTGACCTTTGCTTTTTGTGTCCAGAATATTTCAGTGATAAAATGCATATGTAGATCAGGTGACATGGGTATTTCTTCCAACATTTCTGGGAGCAATATTTTGAAGACGTATAAATTAGTGTTGGGGGTACAAAGAGGTGTACCCTGTGTCTATGAATATAGAGATAATGCATGAAAATACCACATTGTGAATAAATAATATAACTGGTTCCACTTTAAATAATGGATTGAATTGATATCTGAAACTAAGTAAGAAATCTTATATTGATATACAATCATTCATTCCAACCAGTTGTACATCTAATGGTAATATTAGGGTTATGGTTTATTATGAGGGGTGTGTGAGTTTTGCTTCAAATGTGATAATGGAAATCGAAAATAATGTGTTTGGAAAGAAGTTTCAAGAAAAGACCAGTCAGAAACGGAGGAATACATGTTTTCTGAAGGAGGAAGTGATTGAAAGTGAAATAAATGCCTATAAATTTGTGAACGTGTGGATGAAATATATATCCTATAATGTGCATAAACTCAAGAAATAGAAATGTACCAGTGTTGAATAAAAATAAACTTCAAAGTACATATCATGTCCCATAGGAATCTACTTGCATTGATGTTAAACTGGGTCAGTTACTGTAGAAATATTAGGATTTTTTTTTTTGGTGTTATACTACAATTTATTTTAGCACTAGAATGCCACAGAATGTAGAGGAAAGAGCAATGGATTTTTAGTTATAGCACTAATAATCCAACATTTAATGACTTTTTTGGGGAGTCTAGAAATTACATAAGGCTATGTAACATATATTTTATTATTTAACATTCATAAATGCTTGGGATTTTAGTAATATTTCTAGTTTTTTATTTTTTATTTTTTAAGTTGTTGATGGATCTTCATTTTCTTTATTTGTATGTGGTGCTGAGAATAGAACCCAGTTCCTCACACATACTAGGCAAACATGTTAACACTGAATCACAAACCCAGCCGCTCCACTTTTGTCTTAACATCGAACACGCCTCTCCCTCTTCTTTACTCACTTTCTTCCTCATTTTTCCCCTTCTCTCTCTTCCTTTTTCGTTTTTCCTCCATATCTATTTTTCTCTCATGGCATTACAAACAGTTGTATGCTATGAAATTTAAATTTGAGACTGTTTTTTATAGTCACTATTTTTTTAAAAAAAATTTAATAATTATAATCACCTGATAGATATATTACAATACATTTATTATACATATGTGTCTATATTCATGCATATGCATTACATATATTATGTATATATATATATATATATATATATATATATATATATATACATATATATTTAAAAGTACTTTGATTAGCCTGTTAGAAATAATATACACCAAGACTTTCTTAATTCTGAAGTCTTCCAGAATTAACATCTTACAATGAAAATCAAATAAACATATTTAAGAAAAAAGGTATCATTCTTTATTATGAATATTGATAATTTAATGTTTTTTATCACGTTACGCTGTAATATGGCATATTATATCTTATGAATTAGAGAAATTTTTTTGAACAACCTATTATTTAAGGACCATATGCACTGACATTTTAAATGGCTTTCTTATGATTTCAATTTCTATCAATTATGTATTAATTGCCAAATACTTATTTTAGTACTTTTCATATTCATAATTGATATAAAGTGAATTGTTTAATTTTTCTGGTAATTAGTTACTTAGTACAGTAGGGACATTATTAATAGTTCTAAATTTTTATAAGTAAATGGTACAAAGATATTTTCATGCAAAATTAAGAATAATTGCATGCTCTAAATGTTTGATTGTTGATACATATAATACAGAGCTTTTGATGAGTCTCTTCCCAGTAAAACATAAAATGCAAAGATATCGTTGGGTATGTATGTCCAAATAAAGATAATGAAAAATACACATTATCAGCTAGAAACTATTAAATAAAAGATGAAAAGAACAATCCAACACATTGTACCAACTTATCAGATGAGGCAGTATTCTGAAAGAATAGCCTAAGACTAGACCTGGTCCATGACAAAATATTTACCAAAAATTGAAATATGAAAAATATAGGAAATGCTATGAATTTTTCATGAAGGTAGGTGGATTATCCTTTAATCTCAATTAAGTGTATTTTCAAAAGCCAGTTTTCTGGTAAAATAAATTTGTGATAGATACAACTACACAAAACAAAGTTTCTGCTTAGCAAAATGAATGCATCTCAACACTTTTTTAGCTGATTTCTTGCCACTCAATTTTAAACCTTTATTTATTTATTTATTTTTATTGATTGTTCAAAACATTACAAAACTCATGATATATTATCTTTCATACATTTGACTCAATTGGGTTATGAACTCCCATTTTTCCCCAAATACGAATTGTAGAAGCACATTGGTTACACATTCACATTTGTACATAATGGCATAATAGTGATGTTGTATTCTGCTACCTTTTCTATCCCCTACTATCCCCCCTCCCCTCCCCTCCCATCTTTCCTCTCTACCTCATCTGCTGTTGTTCAATTCTCTCCATTGTTTTCCCCCCATTTCCCCTCACAAGCTCTTATATGTAATTTTGTGTAACATTGAGGGTCTCCTACCATTTCCATATGCTTTCCCTTCTCTCCCCCTTTCTATCCCCCCACTCGTCTTTGTTTAATGTTAATCTTTTTCTCATGCTCTTCCTCCCTGTTCTGTTCTTAGGTGCTCTCTTTATATCAAAGAAGACATTTGGCATTTTTTTAAGAATTGGTTAGCTTAGCTTAGCATAATCTGCTCTAATGCCATCCATTTCCTTGCAAAGTCTATGATTTTGCCATTTTTTAGTGCTGAGTAATACTCCATTGTGTATAGATGCCACAGTTTTTTAACCATTCATCTATTGAAGGACATCTAGGTTGGTTCCACAGTCTAGCTATTGTGAATTGTGGCGCTATGATCATTGATGTGGCAGTATTCCTATAGTACGCTCTGTTAAGACCCTCTAGTCCGAGAAGGGTGATAGCTGGGTCAAATGGTGCATTCATTCCCAGCTTTCCAAGAAATCTCCATACTGCTTTACAAATTGGCCTTATCAATTTTCAGTACCACCAGTAGTGTACAAGTGTACCCTTTTCTCCACATCCTCGCCAACACTTATTGTTGTTTGACTTCATAATGGCTGCTAATCTTACTGGAGTGAGATGGTATCTTAGGGTGGTTTTTATTTGCATTTCTCTGACTGATACAGATGGTGAGCATTTTTTTATGTACTTGTTGATTGATTGTATGTCCTCCTCTCTGAAGTGTCTGTTCAGGTCCTTGGCCCATTTGTTGATTGGGTTATTTGTTATCTTATTGTTTAATTTTTTGAGTTCTTTGTATATTCTGGATATTAGAGCTCTATCTGAAGTGTGAGGGGTAAAAAATTGTTCCCAGGATGTAGACTCTCTATTTACCTCTCTTATTGTTTCTCTTGCAGAGAAAAAACTTTTTAGTTTAAGTAAGTCCCATTTGTTTATTGTTATTATTAACTCTTGGGCTATGGGTGTCCTATTAATGAATTTGGAGCCCGACCCCACAGTATGTAGATCATAGCCATCTTTTTCTTCTATCACATGCAGTGTCTCTGATTTCATCACTAGCTCCTTGATCCATTTTGAGTTAACTTTTGTGCATGGCGAGAGAAAGGGATTCAGTTTCATTTTGGTGCATATGGATTTCCAATTTTCCCAGCACCATTTGTTGAAGATGCTATCCATCTCCCAATATGCTTTTAGCCTCTTTATCATATATAAGAATGTTGTAATTTTGTGGATTGATTTCTGTGTCCTCTATTCTCTACCACTGATCCACCTGCCTGTTTTGGTACCAGTACCACGCTGCTTTTATAACTATTGCTTTGTAGTAGAGTTTGAACTCTGGTATCGCTATACCTCCAGATTCAAATTCCTGCTTAGAATTGCTTTTGCTATTCTGGGTCTTTTGTTTTTCCATATGAATTTCATGATTGCTTTATCATTTCTACAAGAAATGCCGTTGGGATTTTGATTGGCATCCATTTTAACCTGTAGAGAACTTTGGGTAATATCACCATTTTGATGATGTTAGTTCTGCCTATCCATGAACAGGGTACATTTTTCCATCTTCTAAGATCTTCTATCTCTCTCTTTAGGATTCTGTAGTTTTCATTATATAAATCTTTCACCTCTTTTGTTAGGTTGATTTCCAAGTATCTTATTTTCTTTGAGGATATTGTGAATGGAGTGGTTTTCCTCCTTTCCATATCAGAAGTTTTGCTCCTGATATACATAAATGCCTTTGATTTATGCGTGTTGATTTTATATCCTGCCACTTTGCTTAATTCATTTATTATCTCTAGCAGTTTCTTTGTAGACCCTTTTGGGTCTGTTATATATATTATCATGTCATCCACAAATAGTGATAATTTCAGTTCTTGTTTTCCTATTTTTATGCCTTTAATTTCTATTGTCTAATTGCTCTGGCTAGAATTTCAAGAACTAAATTGAATAGAAGTGGTGATAGAGGGCATCCCTGTCTTGTTCCAGATTTTAGAGGCAATCCCTTCAGTTTTTCTCCATTTAGGATGATGCTAGCCTGAGGTTTAGCATATATAGCTTTTACAATGTTGAGGTAAGTTCCTGTTATCCCTAGTTATTCTGGTGTTTTGAACATAAAGGGATGCTGTACTTTGTCAAATGTTTTTTTCTGCATCTATCGAGATGATCATATGGTTCTTGTCTTTAAGTCTATTGATGTGGTGAATAGTATTTATTGATTTCCGTATATTGAACCAGCCTTGCATCCCAGGGGTGAATCCTACTTGATCATGGTGCACAATTTTTTTTGAAATGCTTTTGTATTCGATTCATCAGGATTTTATTGAGAATTTTTGTATCCAAGTTCATTAGAGATATTGGTCTGTAGTTTTGTTTCTTTGAAGTGTCTTAGTCTGATTTCAAGATCAGGGTGATTTTGGCCTCATAGAATGAATTTGAAAGAGCTCCTTCTTTTTCTATTTCTTGAAAGAGCTTGAAAAGAATCAGTATTAATTCTTCTTTGAAGGTTTTGTAGAACTCCGCTGTTTACCCATCCGGTCCAGGGCTTTTTTTCGTTGGTTATCTTTTGATGGCTTCTTCTATTTCTTCCTTTGTCATTGGTCTGTTTAAATTGTGTGTGTCTTCCTGACTCAATCTGGGCAGATCGTATGACTTAAGAAATTTATTGATATCTTCACTATCTTCTATTTTATTGGAATATAGGGTTTCAAAATACTTTCTAATTATCTTCTATATTTCTGTAGTGTCTGTTGTGGTATTGCATTTTTCACCCCCTATGTTAATAATTTGAGTTCTCTCTCTTCTTCTCTTCGTTATCATGGCTAAGGGCCTGTCAATCTTATTTATTTTTTCAAAGAACCAACTTTTAGTTTATCAATTTTTTCAATGATTTTTTGTTTCAATTTCGTTGATTTCTGCTCTTATTTTAATGTCGTCTACTACATTTGCTGTTGTTTTGCTCTTCCTTTTCTAGGTTTTTGAGGTGTAGTGTGAGTTCATTTATTTGTTGTTGTTTTTTTCTTTTTTTGAGGAAAGAACTCCAAGAAAAGAATTTTCCTCTTAAAACTGCTTTCATTGCGTCCCATAGATTACAGTAGGTTGTGTCTGTATGGTCATTTGTCTCTAAGAATTTTTTTGTCTCCTCCTTAATGTCTTCTGTAACCCATTGATCATTCAGTAGAATATTGTTCATTTTCCATGTGATGTAGGATTTTTCCTTCCTTCTTTTATCATTGATTTCCAGTTTCATTTCATTATGATCTGATATGGTGCATGGTATTTCTCCACGCCTTTATATTAACTAAGAGTTGCCCTATGACCTAATATATGGTCTATCTTTGAGTAGGATCCATCTGCTGCTGATAAGAAGGTGTATCCACTTGATGATGGTTGATATATTCTATATATGTCGGTTAAGTCTAGGTTATTGATTGTGCTGTTGAGTTCTATAGTTTCTTTATTCAGTTTTTGTCTAGAGGATGTGTCTAATGGTGAGAGCGGTCTGTTGACGTCACCTATAATTATTATGTTGTAGTCTATTTGACTCTTGAACTTGAGAAGAGTTTGTTTTATGAGTGTGGCAGCTCATTTGTTTGCTGCATACAAATTGGTAATTGTTATGTTATGTTGGTGGATGGTTCCTTTTAACGTTATATAGTGTCCTTCTTTATCCCTTTTGATTAACGTAGGTTTGAAGTTGATTGTATTTGATATGAGTTTGGCCACTCCTGCTTGCTTCCGTGTGCCCTGTGAGTGGTATGATTTTTCCCAACCTTTTACTTTCAGCCTGTGTATGTCTTTACCTATCATATGAGTCTCCTGAAAGCAGCATATTGTTGGATTTGTTTTTTTGATCCAGGTTACTACCCTATGTCTCTTGAATGGTGAGTTTAGGCCATTAACATTTAAGGTTACAATTGAAATATGATTTGTACATCCATTCATGTTAATTTATTTATTTATTTTAGTTTGGCTAGTTTTTACTTTTTGGTTATTTTCCTCCCCCTTTACTGAGATACCTCCCACTGTTAGTTTGGGGCACTATTTTTCAATTCTTCTTCTTGTAGTATTTTGCCCAAAATCCTTTGCAGTGCTGGTGTTATGGGTGTGAATTCTTTTAGTTTTTATTCATTGTGAACGATTTTAATTTTATTGTCAAATCTGAAGCTTAATTTTGCTGGATACAGTATTCTTTGTTGGAATTCATTATTTTTCAGTGTTTGAAATACATTGTTCCAGGATCTTCTCACTTTCAAAGTTTGTGATGAAAAATCAGTCGTTAATCTAATTGGTTTACCCCTGAATGTAATCCGCCTCCTTTCTCTCGTAGCTTTTAATATTCTCTCCTTGTTCTGTATTTTGGCTATCTTCATAATTATATGTCTTGGAGTTGGTCTATTATGGTTTTGAATGTTTGGGGTCCTGTAGGCTTCAAGGATTTGGCAATTCATTCCATCTTTCATCTCTGGGAAGTTTTCTAGAATTATTTCATTTAATATGTTGTCCATTCTTTCGGTTTGAATCTCTATGGCTTCTTCTATTCCGATGACTGTGAAATTTGTTTTTTTTATGACATCCCATATCTTTTGAATAGACTGCTCTTGGGACTTAAGCATCTTTTCTGTGTTGACTATATTCTTTTCAAGTTGATAAACGTTGTCGTCATTATCTGATGTTCTGACTTCTATTTGATCTAGTCTATTTGTAATATTCTCGTTTGAGTTTTAATTAATAGTTTCCTGCATTTCTAGGATTACTGTTTGATTTTTTTAAGATCTCTATCTCCTGGTAAAGCTTGTTCTTTGCCATTTGAATTTGTTTAATTCATTTTCAAAATATACTTTTATTGCTAGGACTTGCTGATTCATGTATTCTCTAATATCCCTTTCCATCTGAGTTAGGTAAGCCTTGAGTTTTTTTCCCTATCCCTGTTTCTGATGATTCTAGGTCCTCCTGTAGAATTAAGTTGTCCTGCATTGTTTGTACACATTTTTTTCCTTTGTTTTTTCATGATGTTCACGTTGTTTTCCATCTCTATTTGATTGCTGTTTTTCTGCTCTATTCTATAGATTTGTTTTGGTTTAATATATCTGTTGTCTCTCCTTTGTGTTGGTAGACTATGCCTGCTAAAGTGAATTCTGCTTGGAAGGAATTGCGATGGCCGAGCTCCAGTGATGTCACCTGTCTGCTATGGCGGGCCCCAGGCTCCTTGCAGGGTGTTCAAATGGGAGTGGGCTGGGACTGATCTGTCTCTGTTTGTTTTCAACTCCCGGTCGCCGGCGGGCGGGCGGTCTCCAGCTGTCCAGTCACACAGTCAGCGGGTGGGCTGTCACTGGTGGGCGGGAGATCTCTAGCCACCCAGTTGCACGTGCAGCCAGCGGGCGATTGGTCGCTGGTAGGCAGGCGGGCACCAGCCACCCAGTCGCACCAGCAGCGGGCTGTTTGTGACCAGTGGGTGGGCGTTCTCCAGCCGCCCAGTCACGCGGGCCTGGCCTCTAGTCCCCTGTTATCTCCTGCTAGTCCTGGTTTCTCATGCTAGATCAGATTTCCCCTGAGTGATGCCTCTCGGCAGCTCATACTGTCCTCTGGGCCTGCCGTTTCTTGGGTGTGAATGGTGTCTATGGGGAACCCCGGCACTCTATTGTTTTGATTTTTTCCTCTTGCCCCTCTCCCAGCTCTGGCTAGACAGGTTTCGTTTTCGCCGCTGATGGGAGGGGAAGTTGAAGGTCAGGTGCCTGTAGTTTTCCCGACGTCTTTATGCAGGCTCTCTCTGATAATCTCTCCAATGGAAAGCCTAAGAGAGATTTTATGTGAATTCCCTGCTGTATGGGAGATGAGCTGAGTAACACAAACCTGTTTTATTGTTGCAATCTGTTGGAGAGTGGCGGTGGTTACTTCTGCTCTCCAAGATGGTGACCGTTGGTTTCCTTGGTGGAGTTTTTATTGTGGGGGGATAGAACTGTAGCACTTCCTTCCCCGTTTGAAATCCCAAACTCAGCCCGGGGCTCAGTTGGAGGTCAGCCAGCAGGATTCCACAGAATCTGCAGCAACGTTTCTCCCTGCCAGCTGGTCGCTTCTAGGTGGTGCCCTGCTGTCTCTAGCCACGGGGCAGGCCACACAGATTTGTCAGCCCGGATCTCCGGTCGCACATTTGGCTCGTGTTTGAGACTCAATTACCGGACCTCATTGGTGGAAATCATTCTTCTAGGTTTCGGTGCACACCCATTTTTCTGTAAGATCCTAACAAGATAATTTTTTGTCGTTCTAACTCGTTATTCACCTGTGAAGTGGCGCAGTTCACAGGGTGTGAGTGGCAGATTCAGAGACATCCCTTCATCCTGACCAGGTTGTTTGCCATGGAAGATGACTTTTGCTCTCTCAGGTCCTTCATAGCTGCCTACATCTTCTCCATGGCTTATTTCTCCATGGACCTTTGAGGTTCTCAGCAGGTGAAAGATCCCCTACATTCCTGTATTATAAGACCAACTCTGTCCGTGCTCTTCTTTAAAGTTAGATTGAGGGAACACTGTAGGGTTAGGGTTAATAACATGTTTGATTTGGGTTAGGAATCATTCTGTTTATGAATAATTCTATTGAGAAGCTGTGATATGTATAAGAATATATAGTTGAAATATATGTAGGAAAACAGAAATCTAAGTAAGATTTGAATCCCAGAATGGCATTGGGCCCTTAATTGGGATACTTAGCGTTGAATTACGTTCTGCACAGATGTCTCAGGTAAATTGATATACAATGTCATAGGACCCTGTACCTTGGAAGATTGAATGTAGATGAGAACATCCATTTAAAAAGGTATAGTTGTTATTGAATGGTTAATTAAATAGGTACTTGTCACTTCCTGTTTTTCTCTATGCTTAACAAAACACTGTTGAAATCTTGAGAACTGTTTGCTAATCTTGTTCCCAGAATGTGCTGTCCCCAGTTTTCAAACTGCAGAATTTACTCTCTCACCTGGTTGCATGCAAACTGCCCACTCCCACTGACCCATCAATAAACTTTCCTCCTTGCCCTCGGCAAGGAAAGTATATAAGCTCTGCTCAAGCTCTTCTCAGGGCTCTCTGCTGTATTCAAGTGAGCTCTGAGCCCCAGCATGCTGGAACTCCAATAAACCCTTTGCTGTTTCATGAGTCAGTTTCTTGGTGGTCTCTTCCTCCAATGCACGCCTGACCTTTACACATGAAGTTTCCACTGATATCTGGCAGCGGCGGATGAGAGACCCCAACGGGCTACTCTTGGGGTAAGTAAGTCTCCTATTCCTGGTTTCAGGTTTCAGGTTAGGACTTGGAAAAATGGCTATTGATGAAGAGTGTGAGCTCTCTCCGACAGTGGCTGACAGACGTGTCACAGAGCCACAGGCCACGTTCCTGGAGGACGCCCCAGAGGACTTGGGAAATTTAGTTATAATAGATTCCTCGACTCAGTGATATTTTGTTTTGGATTCGGTATTGCCAGCCCATTGGTTATTGCCGGCTACTCAGTCCTGATCTCAGTGTTGGACGTCCATTGCCTGTCTTTATTGTCTTGTCTTGTCTGTTTCATGTGTCATTGCTTTCACTGTTTGTGGATCTTTCATTATGGGACAGAGCACTTCAATGCTAGATCTCAGTTTAAAGGGCGACTCTTATGCGTGGTCTCATAAAATCCCAACACAATTAATGGCAATACTTCTCTGAGCTCAGTTCCAGAACTCAGTCTCTAAGGGGAATCACACCAGAGTTCAAGCCCAGGTGGACCCAGTCATCTCTTCCAAATGCCACACAAATGACCACAATTAAAACCAAAACACTCCCCAATGGCCCTCATCTTCTTCCATATAGACACTCATCATAACCTCTGGCTGGACGTTTCCATGAGGGGCATAGCCCAAGACAGTGTCCAAAACATGCTCCCTTGCCGCTAATTTGCCTAAAGTCAGGGTGGCCTGGAAACCCTTCCAGTGAACCAGGATTGATCAAATACACCTGCCATTAATACTGATCTTCTTCTGCAATTTGAGGCCTACTGACTGTCAGGTGTAGATTCTTTATGTGAATTTCAGTCATAAGAAAACCCAACCACATCTGCAGTGCTTTGAAAAACTCATTTGACCCAAAGGATCCCAATTCTCACTTGATGGACGTCAAGAACCTAACAGAGGACGGAGAGAAACTTCACCCACAATGACTGCTCTTTTGGCCATTTTGGTTTTGGATGCACACATGGGATCTTTCTTTAGATCTATCAGTTGCAGAGAATCTAAGACACAGCCTCACACAGGGCATAGAGTTGGATTCAGACACATCCATTTCCAAAGCAAGTAAGCAAAGAGCCACAGGTTATGCCCATTCATTTAGATCTGAAAACTGTTTTCTTCAGGCTTCACAAAGGGGTGGTCCGAAACAAAGAACTTCTTGACATTCAAGGCAACAGAATATTATGTAAGCAAAAGGCTCAAAGAAGGGTTTCTCCACTGAGAGTTTACTGGTCACACTGATATCTGCGTTTTCTGAGATGCTCGCCATTCCCTTCATCTATCCAGTACATGGCCATGTCACAGAGCTTGGAGGTGGTACATATCTTGGACACAAAACCATGAGCCTATTCTGGAGATTGGCGAGAATTCAGAAAGAAAATTGAAAATTACTAAGATCGTTGGTGTTGCCCATCCTTAAGGAAAGCTGCAATCCATTCATTAATTGGGCAGGATGAATGCTGGGAAGCTTTCTACAAGACAGGACAAATCCATTGATGCATTCTCTTTTCTAATGTCTACAACCACGGACATAGTGGGATACACAGACATAGAAACACTCGCCTTGTCAAACGTCTTACTAGAAACAGTTCAACCCCAAAAAACAAACCACCTTTCCTACCTATTCTCAGAACATGAGACAAAATCATAAACCCAAAACCACACCCATATTGGCACCTCCTTCCCCCAAGTAGGTTTGTGACTCTAGGGAGTGTCCTCTGACTGGTGGGCCATACAATTTTCCCCTGAAAAGTCCTGTCCTGTCTCAGGTCTGTTCTCCTTGACCAACTCTGTTAAGTTGTCAGAAGCTAGTGTTTAGCCACTACCTGCTTTCTCAGGAAAGGCCCTTCTTCAAAGCTCTCCTTGCTTTTGCCATCCTAACATCAGTAGGTACAAAGAAAGACTGACTCTGTCCTTGGTAAATCCAAACAAGTGAGCCCATTGGGACTGGGACTGGGACTGGCTCTATGTGCCTGGTTTCCAGTATCCCAAGTTCAGAGAGATCCATCACCAAGAAAGTGAGGTGAGGTCACTCCCTTCAGGAACTGAATAAATTCACTGCCTTGTAAACCATTTTGTCCTAATAGTTGCTTCCAAGTGTCCCATTAGATGGAGGCTTCCCCTACTTCCTTTGAAACTTTCACAAGTTAGAATGGTATGTCAACCTTAGGAACCCGGGAATAGCTATCCACACAGGCCTGGTTTGGTCAATCTCCTCTACATTAAGAAGAGAGAGGCTGATTCAGACACATCCCTTCATCCTGACCAGGGTGATTGCCATGGAAGATGACTTTTGCTCTCGCAGATCCTTCATAGCTGACTATATCTTCTCCAGGATTCATTTCTGCATGGACTTTGGAGGTTCTCAGCAGGTGGAAGATCCCCTACATTCCTGTATTGTAAGACCAACTCTGTCCCTGCTTTTCTTTAAATTTAGGTTGATAGAACAGTGTATTCTTAGGGCTAATAAAATGTTTGATTTGAGTTAGGAATAATCCTGCGGGATGAATAATGGTATTGGGAACCTGAGATATTTATAAAAATATAGAGGTTAAATATATGAATTAAAACCGAAATCTAGGTAATTTTGAAGCTCAGAAGGGCATTGGGCCCTTGATTGGGATACTTAACTTTGATTTACATTGTGTACAGATGTCTCAGATAAATAGATATACAATGGCATCGGACCTTGTAGCTTGGATGATTGAATGTTGAAGAGAACATCCAGTCAAAAACGGATAGTAGGTAGAATTAGGTACAGAGTTGGTTTAGGAAGAAGAGTGAGTATAGGATTTGGAACAAAAGTTCTGGAGCATTAGGGTTGTGGTTAGAGAGTGAAAGTGAACATAAGTTCATGTGAAGGGTCAGTCACAATGGTGAACTGGTGAAAATATGCAGGAAACCACATATCTTTAGAGACATTATGAAATCAGGCAAAGTATAAAGTGAGTGATATGATTATGCATTTTCAACAGGGTTGAGTTTGAATATATAATCTTAGGAAGAAACAAATTTCCCCTTCCTCTCCTGTTTTCTCTTTTCTTTCCACTATACAAAGTCTAATCTGGGACAGAAAAGATCCGTCCTTTATAGGGCATATCAGGACATATACAGGATTGCCTGGAGCCCTTAGTTTGGGTAATGATTTAGCAGATAAAACTACGCATGACATACATATTTTCTCTACAGTAGAAGAAGCTACAAATTTTCATAAAAAATTCCATGTCAATGCTAATACTATACATAAGCGCTTTAAAATAACTAAGGAACAAGCTAGACAAATAATAAAACAATGTCAAAATTGTGTGACCATTTTACCACAAGTTAATCTTGGAGTCAATCCTAGAGGATTGATACCTAACCATATTTGGCAGATGGACGTCACAAACTTGCCAGAATTTGGAAAATTAAAATATTTGCATGTTACAGTTGATACTTCTTCTGAATTTTTGATGGACTCCCTTCATGCCGGAGAAAAAAAACTAAAGATGTTATAGCTCATTGCTTACAAAAATTTGCCACTGTGGGCATTCCAAAACAGTTAAAAACAGAGGTTGCCCCTGGTTATACTTTTACCTCTTTTAAAGAATTTTGCTCATCATTTTGCATTACTCATATAACAGGAATCCCATACAATCCGCAGGGACAAGGCATAGTTAAATGAGCTCATCAAACTATTAAAACGTACTAATTAAACAAAAAAAAAAAAAAAGGAATTGGGAAGGGGTATATATTCCCCAAAGATAAACTTAAAATAACCCTTTTTACTCTAAACTTTGGAAATTTGGATTCATCAGGCTTATTCCTGTGGAAAGGCATATGTGTCCAAAAAATGTACATAAGCCCAAGGTACTTTGGAAGGATATTCTAACAGGACAATGGAAATGTCCTGACCCAGTAATTGTCTGGAGTTGGAGGTCTGTTTGTGTGTTTCCACAGGGAGAACAGCAGCCTATTTGGATTCCAGAGAGACTAACTAAAGCGATTTCTACAGATTAAAAAAATATGATTTGGCTCAAATCCATAACAGCTGATATCCAGAACTCCAGTTTGGCTATTCTTACATCTCTGACAAATCCAGGATGCTTTTTTCAATATCTATTTTATTATTACCCTTTCCCATGTCATGAAGTTCTATTTTGTTTTTTGAGCTCATACAAACCTAGGTTAATGTTTTGCTGATCAGTTCTATTTTTGGACTATAGAGTTTTTAGACATTGCAATGGAGATTTCACCTGTAAAATGTTATAAGGCCTTTACTCTTATGTTATGTGTTGTATGTATTATATTACGTGTGCACACTTGTGTTTTTTGTTATATGTTTGAATGTACGTATGTCCATATATCATATATGATGAGCGCTCATGAAAAAATGGATCCAAATATATTTTTATACACTTGATGTAAATGTTTTAATTTAAATTGGGTAAACACCTGTTGAGGATTGTTTTAAAATGTGTACAAAAAAGGAGGTTAACAGATATGTTTGTTTACTTTCACCTTTTCTTTTCATTATATTTAATAATTCTCTTCAAGACAATGTAAATTGTTAAGAAAATTGTTTTCTTTTAGTACCTTCTGGAATGTTACATAATTTTTCTTTGGCCATTATTGCCAGAATTCCTATCTTCATCCCAGTGCCTGTAAAGACAAAGATAAAACCAATCTACAGCTTCTGCAATAGCCATCACTGAACTGCTTGCAGAACTTGCCTCGACTATGTATCACCTGTATGCATTGTGAACTCACCTGCATGCATTGTGAACAATATGTTGGTGAATTGACTTGTGGTAGTGTTGGGGTATTTTTGCTGATGATGTCATCGGTGGTACAATTTTTCCAAAAGGAGCCGTCAATTGGCTTGGTGTATCTTCCTCCCTTCTGCTGTCATGGTCGTTCAGCTAAAATTTGGGGGCCAACAGAGGTGAGACAAAGAACCTCACCCCCCGCTGGTACAAAGACCTCTCCACAGGTGTGACTGTATACTGGACCTGTAGCTAGTGACGGGTAAGATCCAATTGCAATGGTACCAATCTAAGACTGGAGGCTGATACCTTGAGGTCAGCTCATTCGATAATGGGTAAGCACCATATGTACTATTGGACAACCTAAGGCAGGCATGGTCCCTAAGCCACATGCTTGTTGTTTAAACAGAGAGGGGGAGGTGTTGAGAGGCACAGCCCAAGGGGCCAAACAAACTTTCAGACTGCCGGCTGATGATTGGCTAACAGCGGCCCCAGCAACATCAAGCTAATTGGCTCCTCTGCGGTGATGCTCATTGGAGATGCTCATTGAGCAGTTTCCCCACCCTTTCAGACTGCAAGCTGATGATTGGCTCACAGCAGCCCCAGCAATATCTAGCTGATTGGCTCCTCTGTGGTAATGCCATTGGGCTGTTTCCCCACCCTTTCAGACAACGGAGCTGCTCATTGTGGGACTTTTTGGGCTCTGCCCACACGACCCAGCCAATCGACCTCAAGAGAAGGAGTGTGGAGGTTGAGAGCTTGTGGGAAGCCAGTAGTGGCAGTTGGGCTCTGAGGGTTTTTCCCGAGGAGCTAATTTTTAGTCATGTGTGGTTCTAAAAGTAATTTTAGTTTCTTTTGACAAGTGGCTCCTGAATTGTGCCCAGCCAGATTGCAGCAATCCTAAAGTGATGGAGAAAAAGAACCCAAACAGAATAGAAATACAAGCAGTTTAGAGAGGCATGGTGTATAGTTGGATTTACCTTTTGCATGATAAAGGGTAGGTGTTATAAATCTAGTCAATTTTAAATTGAAATAGTTTGTCATGTGTTTTATAGTTAACAAATATGTGAATTCCTATCTCCCTTTATCTGTAGGCTATTCAGCACATGTATTTTTGAATGTACATATAGAATCCTACCTGGTATCACATGTACATTTTTGTTAGATGGCTGACTTGGCAGATACAAATTTTTAGAAGAGGTCACTCCTCCTAAACGTTGTTGGAATTGAAAATTAAAACTATGGGTGAGCTTCCTAGTTGAACAATATAATACATAAATCCATGTTCAGTAAAATGAATAGTTTTGGATCTGTGGATGTTATATATTTCATGATGAATTTCGATTGGCATATATATTGCTACCTTTTAATGCCTCTCTCTCTCTCTCTCTCTCTCTCTCTCTCTCTCTATATATATATATATATATATATATATATATATATACACACACTCTCCAGATTTTTCAGAATGTAAAATATATGTGTCTTATTATACAATCCCTAAATGCATTCATGTTCATGAATGTGGATTTATAACCAAATGTTCACAAAGTTATTTTCAGAAATATTCATCCACCTTAAATACATATTGTATCCTAGTACTGAAATCAAAATTCAGTGAATGGTGCATAGAAGTCCTAATTTTTCTACAGTAACTGACCCACTTTAACATCAATGCAAGTAGATTCCTATGGGACATGATGTGTATTTTGACCTTCATTTTTATTCAACACTGTTACATGACTATTTCTTCAGTTTATGCACATCATAGGATATATATTTCATTCACAATTTTGCAAATTGATAGGCTTTTGTTTCACTTTTAATCACTTCTTGCTTCAGTACACAAGTATTCCTCTATGTTTTTTGACTGGTCTTTTCATGATACTTCATTTTAGTTTAGATTTCAATAATCACTTTTAAAGCAAAACTCACACACTCTTCATGATAAACCATAAACCTAATATTACCATTAGATGTATAAATGGTTGTAATGAATGTATGTATCTCAATATAAGATTTCCTGTAAATTTGTAAATATCAATTCAATCCAATATTTAAAGTTGGAACCAGTAATATTATTTATTCACAGTATGGTCTATTCATTCATTTTATCTATATTCCTAGACACAGGGAACACCTATTTGTACACCCTATACTAATTTATACACCTTCAAAATATTGCCCACAGAAATGGTGGAAGAAATACTGATGTCACCTGATCTACATATGCACTTTATCACAGTAATATTCTGGAAACAAAATGCAAAGTTCACACTTATGACTGTGCCAAAGCCTAAATGGAAAGTGTGCATGGATTACTAACAATATCCATGTCCAGATTGCCTAATTCTCTCAAATGTCAATCCTATTGGTGACTAAATATTTGATTCTTTCTAAGATTTTATACTCAACCTCTACCCTGTTGAAAATGTCTAATCCTATCACTCAATTTATACTTTGCCTGATTTCTTAATATCTCCATTGATATCTGCTTCCCCATATATTTTCCCCAGTTCATCATTGTGTCTGACTCTTCACATGTGGTGACATTTACATTCACTCTCTACCGCAAACCCTATTGCTAAAGAACTTTTTGTCCAAATCCTATACTCACTTTTCTTCCTAAACCTACTGACTGTCTTCCTAATCCTACCAACTATGCCTATATGAGTGGATGTTTTCTTCTACATTCAATCATCCAATTTTCAAGGTCCTATGCCATTGTATATCGATTTATCTGAGACATCTGTTTAGAAGATATTTAAAAGCTAAGTATCCCAATCAAGGGCCCAATGCTCTTCTGGGCTTCAAATCTTACCTAGATTTCTGTTTTTATACTTATATTTCAACTATATATTCTTGTAAATATCACAGGTTCCCAATACCATTATTCATCCAGCAGAATGATTCCTATCCCAAATAAAACCTGTTATTACCCTAACCATACACTGTTCCCTCAATGTAACTTTACAGAATAGCAGGGAAAAAGTTGGTCTTACACTACAGGAATGTAGGGGATCTTCAACCTGCTGAGATCCTCAAAGGACCATGCAGAAATGATACCCTGGAGAAGTTGTAGGCAGCTATGAAGGACCTGAGGGAGGAAAACTCAACTTCCATGGTAAACAACCTGGTCAGAATGAAGGGATGTGTCTTTATCAGCCTCTTTCATCTTAATGTAGAGAAGATTGACCAAACCAGGCCTGTGTGGAGAGCTGTTCTCGGGTGCCTATGGTTGATATACCATTCCAACGTGTGAAAATGTCACAGGAAGTAGGGGCACCCTCCATCTCATGGGACCCTTGGAAGCAACTCTTAGGACAAAGTGGTTGCCAAGGCAGTGACTTCATTCACTTCCTGATTGAGGTTACCTCACATAACGTCCTGGGTGATGGAACTCTCTAAACGTGGGATTCAGAAAGCCAGGCAAGCACAACCAGTCCCAGTCCCAGTCCCAGTGGTCTCACTTTTTTTGGATTTACCAAGGACAGAGTCTGTCTTTCTTGGTACCTACTGGCCTAAAGACAGGAAAGCTAAGAAGAGGGGCCTTTCCTGATAAAGCAGGTAGTAGCTCACCACTGGCTTCTGACAACTTCACACAACATTCCTCCCTCAATGCAGCACAAAGGTCCCTTTCACTCATGAAGAGGAGGTCCAACCCTCAACTGTTCTGTAAAAGAACTTCAGAGAGAGAGGTTAAAGATTCCTGCAAAGCTGTTATGGAGGTTTCTAATATATTTAAGTTTTGGTCTATTTCTGCTTCTAACTGGGTCATTTGTTGTGTCCCATGGACCAGGGCAGTGGTTCCTGTGCCCACCCTTGTGGCAACTCCTATTCTTTATAGGATGGCTAAAGTGAGGGACATATGTTCCCAGTGAAACCGGGTTGTATGTCCCACCTATTCGATCTTCAAATGAACCTGCGTCATGATAGAGCATTCTGGGTAACATATGCACCATTACACAATTAATCACATCCGTTTTTCATTTCATGAAAACATCAACAATGTTTTAGTATATAGAATTATACTGTTGTAGGGACGGACAAGGCAAGGCACCTAAGATAGCACCAAAGACAGTGAAACAGTCCTATTTGGTTGCACCCAGATTCAGAGGGCATTGCTTCGGTTGTAATCAATTAATCTTCTGAATTCCAAGTTTAGGTAGTTTCAGAATTTTGTACCCAACATGTAAGAGAAGTGGCTCAGAAGATCACACTCTGCAGAAGTTCACAAAAAGCTGTTTTTGTTTCTGTTTTTTTTTTCTCTGTTCTGGGCAAGTTAACTTTTCAAGGACAACTGGGTGGGGGAGAGCTTTTACTTCCCTTTCTTTTTTTCCCCCTGCCAGCTGTTACCATGGAGCCCAGATGGTAACTTCTTTATCTTAGAAATGTTGCCATCTCTGTGAAGCCCCAGTTCAAGGCCAGAGGAATTGTTCACATATTTTGTGAAAAACTAGTAAGGGGGTGTCTAGCTTAGGAGTGCTGATTATTTTTAGCCAGTGGCCAAGTGGAACAGGGCAACATTAAATGAGGAAGGTTATCTACACTGAAATCGTTTATAGGGACTTTTTTGCTGAAAGTCCTAAAGTCAGCCATGGTGAAGACTCCTGGAGAAGGTCAGTGAAAACTTTTCTGTGGGCCTGGTACAGAGGGGGGAGACAGAGAAGTCGGGGCTTAGAGCAGCTTCATGGATCTGAGAATGAGAAAGGAGAGATGTAAAAGAATAATGGGAAAGGGGTTTGGGATATTCCTAGCAACAAAACTTGAGCAGTAGAACAGGTAGAGCAGAGGGGAAGAAGGGAGTGAGTATCCACAAAGCCTGTGAGGGACTTTAAATTTTTAGTAACCTGTTTTCAGTGATGAAAGAGCAACTTTAAAGGCCATTTTCATTACATTTGGATAAGGGTCTGAGGGCTCTCCTCAGCTGGTTTGAGCTATGGGTTAGCTGGAAAGAGGACCTGGTGGGACCCAGTGCGGGCAGTGACAAGAGAAGAGAGGAGTGAGTCGGTGGAGGGGTACCTCAGTACCTGCTTCTCAGCCAGGGGGCAATGGTCTGAGAACCGGTGTTGGTTTGGGTTTTTGATCTAGTAATTGAAGGGAAGAAATCAGGTTGCTGAGTTTGGAGTGACAGCAGATAGTCTGGAGATGAAGGCTGAGGGTGAGGATCTATTGGAGAAGCATAGTTCAGGATGTGAGCAAAGGAGGGAAAAGGCCTCCACATAGGGGAATCTCCTTTTACCCTTTTGAGCACTTGCAGAAGTTAAAAAGGTCACACAGTATTTGAGGATCTAGAGACCCCTCTGGGGGCCATGGGTTTTGGTTATCTAATTGGTCATATGGCCAATGCTGTATACAGAATTTGATGAGGAGTTCGGGTTCCATCAGGAAGCCCCTGTATGCTCACATCCCCATGACTTACAGAAGAAATTGGCTTTTCCTCCACACAGCTGTTGCTGTTTGTGGCTTTGATTGTCTGCCGGGCAAACATAGTAATCTAGGCTAGCCAACCTGCACCTGGCTTACCTGTCCCGACATCCATAATGTTTGTTTCCATTATTTATGGTACAAAAGGTATTTAATGAAATTTTAGTGGTATCCTCTTCATCAGGGATATCCTAATAGGAAAGACCTATAGCCAGCTAACAAATGTCTGGGTGGAGAAATGGCCACCAGGTCCCAAAGTGGGCTATATGTGAGATAGATTATACTTCTTCTCCAGTAGGATTTGTGATCAGCCATCGCTGCTGAAAGGGCTGATGAGGGTTAGAACTACTGGTGGTCAAGGAGAGACTCTATAGCTTCATCCACCTGGCGAATACACAATTTGAAAGGGTTACCAGTCTCTTCCAGTTTCCAGGCAGAGTCTGGACAGGGTGCAGGCTTGAGATGAGAGGCCAGGATCCAGGAAGTGATTCTGTCTACCTTTACCACTGTAGGTGTTATAAGTAGAACCTGGTATGGTCCTTTCCAGTGGGGTTCCTGGGATGACACCTGATGTTGTCTTACATAGACAAAGTCTCCTACTTGATATTGATGTGGAGTCCCCTCATCTCCAGGTTGGTAGGCAGTGGCCAGCTGTTTTCACAGGTATCGCTGAGTTCTTTCAACAGCTGTAAGTCTGTCAAGCATGGTGGTGTGGAAGGGATCGTTAGGTCTTAGAGTTGGGGTTAGGTCCCTTACTGGAATAGGGGCCCCATAGGGAATTTCATAGTGGGTGAGGTTACACAAAGAAACAGAGAGAGAATTTCTTGCATGAAACATTGCATAAGGCAGAAGCATTGTCCAATCTTTTATGTCGGTCTCTAAGCTTAATTTCATTAAGGTCTCTTTAATGGTTCTATTCATTCATTCTACCTGTCCTGCACTCTGTGGTCTATAAGCACAATGTAATCCCCAGGGTACTGGCTAACCCCTAACGTACCTGGGTCATGAATGCAGGTCCATTATCAGACTGTGTTACCTTAGGCAGGTCGTATCTTGGAAAAAAATCTTCCAGGATCTTCTTGACCACCATTTGTGCTGTTTCTTTCTTTCTTTCTTTTTCTTTCTTTCTTTCTTTCTTTCTTTCTTTCTTTCTTTCTTTCTTTCTTTCTTTCTTTCTTTTTTTTTGGTGGGGAAGGCTTTAATCCATCCTGAAAATGTATCTACAAAGACTAGGAGATATTTAAGTCCATACCTTGCATGCTTAATTTCAGTAAAGTTCACTTCCCAGAATTGTCCTGGTCTTTTTCCTCCTAGGTGCTTTCCTCCAGGAAGCTTGGAAGGGTAAGCATAAACCAATTGATGGACCCGACAGGCTTTTGTTACCCATTCAGTCCTTTTGCTGTGATTTGGTCAGTGGAAAACTCTGTTCTTGATCCTTCAGGAATGCCTGCAAGTTTCTTTGAACAAAGTTGAGTGAGTTGATGTACATTTTCTACTGACATAGTTAGAGCCATGACTATAGGAGTTTTTACTGAAGGATTTAGAAATCCCACTTGGTTGCCTTCAGGGTTAAAAGTTATTTTGGCCCAGAGCTTGGTGAGCAGATCTCTGCCCATCAATGGGGCCAGGCATTCTGTGATTACTAGGAAGGATTGATGGATTTTCCTTTTCCCAGGTCTATGGTCCTCTTAGTTGTCCAAGCCCGATACTTACTGCCATTTGCCCCTTGAACTAGAGACCTTTAATTTGATAGATGGCCCAATGGGGCCTTGAGGGCTGAGTATATTGCCCCTGTATCCACTTCAAAGTTTACTGGGGTCCCCTACACTTCAAAAGTTACCCTGAGCTCCGGGAGGGGATGTTAGCCCCGACTTTTGGAGTCATCCTCAAGAGTCAGAATGGCTGGCAGGAGTGGCTGTCTCTTTCTAGGGAACTCTTTGGCCCAGTGTCCTTTTTTTTACAGTAGGCACAGTGATCTGAGGCAAGGAGTGGCCTCTGGCGTGGGCCCAGGTATCCCTTCCTGTCTCCCTGTTTCTTAATTTCTGGCCTATTTGTTGTTGTGACCAGGACCTTAGTCAGCGCCTTAGTCTGTCTTTTGTTTCTTTTATCCTCCCTTTGTTCCCTTCTCTTCCTCAGTTTCTCTCTTAAAGTATACCTTCTCAGCTTCTCTGACTAAATCTCTCAAAGTCATATCTTGTAATCCATCTAAGCATTTTAACTTTCTTTTAATATCCGGGGCAGCTTGCCCAATAAAGGCCATTGTGACAGATGACTTTTGATCCTCTGCCTGAGGATTGAAAGGAGTGTATCTTCTATATGCCTCCATAATTCTCTCTAGAAACATAGAGAGAGGTTCTTCAGGCCCTTGAATAATCTCTCTTACCTTGGCCTAATTAGTTGGTCGCCTAGCGGCCGCACGGAAACCCACTATTAGAGCCCGGTGATAAGTGAACAGATGCTCCCTACCTTCAAAGATTTGGGGGCCACAGTTGGGTTGGTTCAAAGGAAAGCTGGCTTTGATTATCTTGGGAAGTTGTGTCAGTCACGCATCTGGTCAGAGGATATTTTTTTCCAGCTTCCAGGAGTATTCTATTTTGATCCCCTGTCATGAAGACAGTCCCTATGAGTTGTTGGCAGTCATCTCAAGTAGGCTAGTGTGAAAACATCAATGACTCAACCAGACCTGTGTGCCAGGTGGGGTGCTCAGAAAAAGGGGGATTGTTATATTTCCAATTATGTACGTCTGAAGAGGAGAATGGCCAAAACTGGTAGGCTTGCATTTTTTCCCCCATGGCCGTCGTCAATCTTTGGCCCATAGGGATGGAGGGGGAGCATCATGGGAGTTCCAGTGTTTTCAACTATTCACTGCTGGCGAGTTCCTATAGCCGGGCCAGCTTCCTCAAGGGAAGGAAGGGCTGTGTGTGCCACTGGGGAGCTATCTGGAGGGTGCTGTGCTCCTCCAATTGCAGAGAGGCTGAGTCAGCAGCAGGGGAATCACTTAGAGGGTGTTGGGGATTGGGGGAAGAGGGCAGGGGATAAGGAGGGGGAGGAGAATCCAGTAGAGTCAAATCTTGTGACTCAGGGAGAACAGAGGGTGGAGAAGGAAGAAGAGCAGAGGGTTTGAGAGATCATGGGGGAAGGAGTAGGAGCAGGGGCAGCGGTAAGGAAAGGCTTCACCCATGGAGGAGGAGATTTGCAGAGGTCCTGCAAAGTTAAGATATATGGCGGAATGATCCAGATGGCTATGTGGCCCTGGCTAAAAGACAATATCTCTAACTTTTTAAATTAGTGGGAAGTAGAAAGATCCTTCTAGAGGCCATCCGACTCGAAAGGTGGGTCATTCTGAGGCACAGAGCGTCTTCCAGGTCCAGTGTTTTACTAAATAAAAAAGATTCTGAGCCCTTATGTGGACTTTGGGCCAGTGATCAATGGTCAGGGACAGAGGCATTGAAGTGCTCTGTCCCATAATGAAAGATACACAAATAGTGAAAGCCACGACACATGGGGTCTCACATTCGCCGCTGCTGGATTTCAGTGGAACCTCCATATGAAAAGGTCGGGCAAGCCTTGGAGGAAGAGACCACAAAGAGATTGTCACATGCAACAGCAAAGGGTTTATTGGGGGTCCAGCATGCTGGGGCTCAGAGCTCAATTGAAAAGAGATGAGAGCCCTGAGAACACCTTAAGCAGAGTTTATATAATTTTCTTGGAGAGGGCAGGGAGGAAAGTTTATTGATGGGTCCGGGTGAGTGGGCAGTGTGCGTGCACACGGGTGAGGGAGTACATTCTGCAGTTTGGCAGTTGGGGAGAGCACATTCTGGGAACAAGATTAGCAAAGAGTTCTCAAGATTTCAAAAGTGTTTTGTTAAGCATACAGAGAAACAGGAAGTGACAAGTACCTATTTTATTAACCTTTAACTACCGACTATCCCTTTTTGACTGGATGTTCTCTTCTACATTCAATCATCCAAGGTACAAGGTCCTAGGCCATTGAATATTGATTAATCTGACACATCTGTGCAGAACCTAATTCAAAGCTAAGTATCCCAATCAAGGGCCCAATTCTCTTCTGGGCTTCAAAACTTACCTAGATTTCTGTTTTCATACATGTATTTCACCTATATATTCTCATACATATCACAGGTTCCCAATACCATTATTCATCCACCAGAATGATTCCTAACCAAATCGAAAATGTTATTAACACTAACCGTACACTTTCCCCTCAATCTAACATTACAGAGAGGAGGGACAGAGTTAGTCTTACAATACAGGAATGTAGTGGATCTTCCACCTGCTGAGAACCTCAAAGGTCCATGCAGAAATGTCCTCTGGAGAAGATGTAGGCAGCTATGAAGGACCTGGGAGAGTAAAAGTCATCTTACATGACAAACAACCTGGCCAGGATGAAGGGTTGTGTCCAAATCAGCCTCTCTCGTCCTAATGTAGAGAAGATGGAACAAACCAGGCCTCTGTGAAGAGCTGTTCCCAGGTTCCTATGGTTGATATACCAATCTAACTTGTGAAAGTGTCACAGGAAGTTGGGGCAGCCACCATCTCATGTGACCCTTGGAAGCAACTGTTAGGACAAAGTGGTTGCCAAGCCAGTGAACTCATTCAGTTCCTGAAGGAAGTGACCTCACCTCACTTCCGTGGTGATGGAACTCTCTGAACATGGGATCCAGGAAGCCAGGCATCCAAGCCAGTCTCAGTCACAGTCCCTGTGGGCTCACTTGTTTGGATTTACCAAGGACAGAGTCAATCTTTCTTGGTACCTACTGATGTGAGAATGGCCAAATACCAGAAAAGCTCTGAAGAGGGGCCATTCCTGAGAAAGCAGGTAGTGGCTCACCACTAGCTCCTGACAACTTCACAGAGTTGACCAAGGAGACCAGATCTGATAAAGGACAGGCCATTTTGGGAGAACATAGTATGGTCCAGAAGTCAGCGGACACTCTGGATAGTCACAGACCTACTTGAGGGAAGCAGGTGCCTTTTTGGGTGTTGGTGTGGGTTTGTGGTTTTGTCTCATGTTCTGAGAATAGGTAGGAAAGACGGTTTTGAGGTTTGGAGTGAAATGTTTCTACTAAGTCGTTTCACAGGGCGTGTGTTTCTATGTCTGTGTATCTCACTGTGTCCGTGGTTGTAGACATTAGAAAAAAAGAATGCATCAATGGATGTGTACTGTCTATTGGAAAGCTTCCGAGCATTCATCCTGCCCAATTAATGAATGGACCAGGGCTTGCATAATCAATGGGTAACACCTGCTATCTTCCTAAGTTCCAGTTTTCTTCCTGAATTCTGGCCACTCTCCAGAATAGGCTCATGGTTTTGTGTCCAAGATATGTACCACCACCAAGCTCTGTCACATGGCCATATACTGGATAGCTGAAGGGAATGGCGAGCATCTCAGAAAACTCAGATATTAGTGTGACTACTAACATCTCAGTGGAGAAACCGTGGTTGGGCCTTTTGCTTAACAATTGTTCTTTTCCCCTGAGTCAGGAAGGACTTTGCCTCAGGCCAACCCGTTTGTGAAGCCTGAAGAAAACCGTTTTCTAATGGAAATGAATGGGCATCACCTGTGTCTCTTTGCTTAATTGCTTTGGAAAGGGATGTGTCTGAATCAGGCTCTTGGCCCAGTGTGAGGCTGTGGCTTAGATTGTCAGCACCTGATGGATGTAAAGAAAGATCCCATGTATGCATCCAACACCAAAATGGCCAAAAGAGCAGTCATTGTGGGTGAATTCTCTTGTCTTTCTCTGTAAGTTTCCTGACCTCCATCAAGTGAGAATAAGGATCCTTTGGGTCTAATGAGTTCTTTAAAGCCCTGCAAAGGCTAGCCCATTGGTGCTTGGGTTTTATCATGACTCCAATACACATAAATAATCTAAATCCCACAGTCAGTAGGCCTCAAATTGGAGACGTGGAGCAGTATTAAATGCAGGCCTATTGGATCACTCCTGTTTCACAGGAAGGGTGTCCAGGCCACTCAAACTTTAGGCAAACGAGGGGCAAGGGAGCTTATTTTGGATACTGTCTTGTACTGTGCTCCTCATGGAAACCTCTAGCAAGAGGTTATGTTCAGTGTCTATATGAAATAAAATGAGGGCCATGTGGGATTTTTTTGGTTTCAATTGTTTTCATTTGTGTGGCGGTTGGAAGAGGTGACTGGGTCCACCTGGGCTTGAACAGTGGCGTGATTCCCCTTAGAGAGTGAGTTCTGAAACTGACCTCAGAGAAGTATTGCCATGACTTGTGTTGGGATTTTAGGAGGACACGCATGAGAGTCGCCCATGGAAACTGAGATATAGGCCCAGGGTACCTTTCCACAGAGCACTGGGAATCTCAGCCAGGATATCACATGATTTTATTCTTAAAGGCATGTCAGCCATAGTTGAGAATCAAAACAAACATGGACCTCACATTGTAGACCTCAATGAGCCTGGCTTCATGTGACCTTTTGGCCACTCTTTGGAAAGTCTTGCCTGTGAGAGTTCTCGATAGCGTTCATTGAAATGAGCATCCTCACCATTTAATGGTTCCCGAATGAATTAAAACCCACAGTGCCTCCAACTTCATCCTTGAAAAATGCCTAGATAAATACCATGAAATTTTTGAATTTCCCATGACCTGGTCGCACTGGGAACATTTGGATGTCCTACATCATTCATGAATCTATCAGGCAGTGCCTTGATTGACTGGGATTCATAAAAATGGTGTAGAACAGAGATACCAGTAAGTTGGAGCCTACTGAGTGGTGGGCCTAGAGCAGAGGTGGGAAGGTGTATGATAAAACATCTTTGTGAGGCCATGTCAATCTGCCATTAGCTTCCAAATTGCTTGTGACTGACATGGTGCAGTCAGCAGAATGTTCAATGAAATGGCATATTGTTATATGGAGAGGTTTCAGGGCAATGTTCAGAACCAGGTTTCTATGGACAAGGGGGCAAGCTATGAGGGATAGAAGCCTGCTTGGTGCATTCTCCTGAGAACCCTGACCCACCGCACAAGACAGAACTTCCTCCACCACTGTGTCCCATTTGAACTCCTTGTATATCGTGAAGCAAATACCAAAGTCCCAGTGCAGCAGCAAGAAACACCATGAAAATTGGAGGATGACCAAATGGCTTCACAGTCCCCCAGGGAGACACTTAGCCCACAATGGCCACAGTTTACCTACAAAGAGAGAATTCCGCACTGCTACCTCATGTACATTGGAAAATAAGAATCCATGTCCTCCAGGTCACATAGATGCAGACCCAGCTTTGATGGTCTCACTAGAAAGAAATCAAAAGCTCCTGAAAACAATATATATTTCAAGTGCCCAACCACATAGGCAGTTTCCCAAGAAGTCTTTAGGGCACCAGAGCTCCACATTTGAGAAATGTTTACTGTGTCCCTTACTTTGGGAAACTCCTCTAACACCTCCAAGGTTGTGAACTCCTGAGCATATTCCATTCCAGATATGTATTCACAGATTTTCTAACTCTTCTTCTCTAATTCTGTATTACTTGGGGCGGAGTTAATTACAATAAATTTTTCTGGAAGAGAATAAGAAGATTTTTGTGTAGCACATATTTGCATACACATTGTGTTCATTTTCCAATTTTCCATTCGAAATACTGATTCCCTGACACTAACCCATAGCTTGCTAGACTCTGACTACTAATCCTAATGTGATGGAAAAAAATAACTCAAACAGAATAGAAATACAAGCAGTTCAGAGGAGGGGTGGTGTATAGTTGGGCTTGCCTTTTGCAATACATAGGTTTGGAGTTATAAATCTAGTCAATTTTTAATTGAAGTAGTTCTCCGTGTGTTTTTAAAGTTAACAAATATGTGAATTCCTGTCTCCCTTTCTCTGTAGCCTATTAAGCACATGTATTTGTATATGCACATATTGAATCCTACCTGGTATCACACGTACATACTTGTGAGGTGGCCAACTTGACAGATAAAAATTGTGGAACAGAAAATTCAACCTATGGGGGAGCTTCCTAGGTGAACAACATTATATATAAATCCATGTTCAGTAAAATAAATATTTTTGGATATGTGGATCATATAAATTTCACGATGAATTTTGATTGGCATATATATTGCTACTTTTTAATTGCTCTGTGTGGGTTTTGTGTGTGTGTGTGTGTATATATATATATATATATATATATATATATATATATTCTCCAGATTTTTCAAAATGTAAAATATATGTGTCTTATTATACACTCCTAAATTCATTAATGTTCATATATTTGGATTTCTAATCAACTTTTCACAAGATTATTCTCAGAAATATTCATCCACCTGAACTACATATCTGTTTCCTAGTACTGAAAACTAAATTCAGTGAATGGTATATACAAATGCTAATATTTCTACAGTAACTTACCCAGTTTAACATCGGTGCAAGTAGATTCCTATGTTCCATGATGTCTATTTTGACGTTCATTTTTATTCAACACTGGTATATTAGTTTTCTTCATTTTATGCACATCATACGATATATATTTCTTCCACAATTTAGCAAATTTATAGGCATTTGTTTCACTTTCAATCACTTCCTGCTTCAGAACACATGTATTCCTCCAGCTTTCTTGACTGGTTTTTTCATGAGACTTCTTTCTGAACACATTGTTTTCGATTTCCATAATCACTTTTGGGGCAAACTCACACACCCATCATGATAAACCATAACTCTATTATTACCATTAGATGTATAACTGTTTGGAATGAATGATTGTATATCAACATAAAATTTCTTATGTATTTTCAGATATCAATTCAATCCAATATTAAAAGTGGAACCTGTTATATTATTTATTCACAGTATGGTCTATTAAGGCATCATCTCTATATTCATAGACCCAGGGTCTATGTATTTGTATCCCCAATACTAATTTATAAGTCTTTAAAATATTGCTTTCAGAAATGGTGGAAAAAATACTCTAGTCACCTGATATACATATACATTTCATCACAGTAATATTCCTGACACAAAATGCAAGGGTCACACTTATGACTGTACCAAAGCCTAAATTGAATGTGAGCATGTATTACTAACAACATCCATGTCCTGGTTCCCTAATGCTCTCAAATATTATTCCTATTGGTGACTACATATCTGTTTCTTCCTAAGATTATATATTCAAACTCAACCCTGTTAATAATGTCTTATCCTACCACTCACTTTGTACTTTGCCTGATTTCCTAATGTCTCCATTGATATCTGCTTTCAAATACCTTTTCTCCAGTTCATCATTGGGAATGACCCTTCAAATGTGCTGACATTTACATTTACTCTCTCACCAAAACCTTATTGCTAAAGAACTTTTGGTCCAACTCCTAGACTCACTCAAATGGGTTCTTCAAAGCCCTGCAGAGGGAAGCCCAGAGATTCTTGGGTTTTCTCATGACTCCAATTCACATAAAGTATCTAAACCCCACAGTCAGTAGGCCTCAAATTCGAGAAGCAGAGCAGCATTAATGGCAGTCCTATTTGATCACTCCTGGTTCACAGGAAGGGTGCCCAGGCCACCCTGACTTTAGGCAAATGAGGGGGAAGGGAGCTTATTTTGGACACTGTCTTGGACTGTGTCCCTCATGGAAACCTCTAGCAAGGGATTATGATGAGTGTCTACATGGAAGAAAATGAGGGCCATGTGGGAGTGTTTTGTTTTTAATTGTGGTCACTTGTGTGGCGGTTGGAAGAGATGAATGGGTCCACCTGGGCTTGAACTCTGGTGTGATTCCCCTTAGAAACGGAGTTTTGGAAATGACCTTAGAGATGTATTGCTATGAATTGTGTTGGGATTTTCGGAGGCCAGGCATGAGAGTCGCCCATGCATGACAATACGCGTCAAATTGGAGAAGCAGAACTTAATGTCCAAATCCTTTACTCACCCTTCTTTTTAATCCTACCGTCTATCTTCCTAATCTCAGATAAATACCATGATATATTTGAAATTCCTATGACCAGGTGGCACTGGAGAATCTTTGGATGTCCTGTTTCTGATCATGAGTGTACCAGACAGTGGCTTAATTGACTTGGTTTTATGAAAATGGTGTAGAACAGAGATGCCAGTAAGTTGGAGCCTGCTGAGTAGTGGGCCTAGAGCAGTGGTGTGCAGATGTGTGATAAAATATCTGTGGTGGGGTCATGTGGATCTTCCATTGGCTTCCAAATGGCTTGTGACTGAAATAGTGTAGCCAGCAGACCCTTATATGTAAAGGCATCTCGTTATATGGAGAGGTTTAACGTCAATTTTAAGAAACAGGTTGCTATGGTCAAGGGGACAAGCTATGTTGGATAGAAGACTTGTTGGTGCATTCTCCTGGAGAACCTGACTCACCACACATGACAGAACTCACTCTAGCATTTTGTCCCAGTTGAACTCATTGTATTTCGTTAAGTAAATACCATACTCCCAGTGCAGCAGCAAGAAACACCACAAAAAGTGGAGGATGACCAAATGGCTTCACAGTCCACATGGGGAGACACTTAGACCCGAGTGGCCACAGTTTACCTACAAAGAGAGAATTCAGCACTGCTCCCTTATGTTCATTAAAAAAAAAGAAACCATGTTCTCCAGGTCACATAGATGCAGACCCATCTTTGATGGTCTCACTACAAATGAAGCTAAAGCTCCTGACAACAACATATATTTCAAGTGCCCAAACTCAGAGACAGTTTCTCAAGAAGTTTTTAGGCCAGCAGAGCTCCATGTTTGTGGAGTGTTTACCCTGACCCTAACTTTTGGAAACTCCTCTACCACCTCCAAGGTTGTGAACTCCTGATTATGTTCCATTCCATATATGTATTCACAGATTTTCTAACTCTTCTCCTCTAATTGTGTCTTATTTGGGGTGAAGGTAATGGCAATTCATTGTTCTGGATGAGAGTGGGAATATTTTTGTGTGGCACATATTTGCATACACATTGGATTCATTTTCTTATTTTCCAATCAAAATACTGAAACCATGACACTAACCCATACCCTACTAGACTCTGACTACTAATCCTAATATGATGGAGGAAAAATAACCAAAACAAAATAGAAATACATGCAGTTCAGTGGAGGCATGGTGTATATTTGGACTTGCCTTTTACATGATAAAGGGTAGGTGTTATAAATCTAGTCAATTTTTGGTTAAAATAATTCTCCATGTGTTTTTAAAATTAACTAATATGTGAATTCCTGTCTCCCTTTCTCTATAGACTATTCAGCACATGTATATTTATATGCACATATAGAATCCTACCTGGTATCACAGGTTAATTTTTTTGTTTTGTCTGACTTGGAAGATACAAATTGTGAGAAGAGATCCCTCCTCCTAAACGCTGTTGAAACTGAAATTTCAACCTATGGGTGAGCTTCCTAATAGAAAAACATTATACAAAAATCCATGTTCAGTAAAATAATTATTTTTGCATATGTGAATTATATATATTTAATGATGAATTTCGATTAGCATATGTATTGCTACTTTTTATAGTCTGTGTGTATGTTTTGTGTATATATATATATATATATATATATATATATATATATATATATATACATACTCTCCAGATTTTTCAAAATATGAAATATATGTGTCTTATATATACTCCCTAAATTTATTCATGTTGATGTATTTAGATTTATAATCGATTTTTCACAAGATTATTCTCAGAATTATTCATCAACTTGAAATATATATTTGTTTCCTAGTACTGAAAACTGACTTCAGTGAAAGCTGCACACAAATCCTAATATTTCTAGAGTAACTGACCCAGTTTAATATCAACGCAAGTAGACTCCTATGGGACATGACATATAATTTGACGTTCATTTTTATTCAACAATGGTACATTACTATTTCTGCAGTTTATGCACATCGTAGGATATATATTTTATCCACAAGTTCACAAATTTTTAGACATTTGTTTCAATGTCAATCACTTCCTGCTTCAGAACACAAGTATTCCTCCATGTTTCTTGACTGGTCTTTTCATGAGACTTCTTT
The DNA here is from genome assembly GCF_048772815.1 of Callospermophilus lateralis. Lineage (NCBI taxonomy): Eukaryota > Metazoa > Chordata > Mammalia > Rodentia > Sciuridae > Callospermophilus > Callospermophilus lateralis. The sequence goes on from NW_027517981.1 coordinate 217,698, forward strand.
CCAAAAATATTATATTTGATTTCCATAATCAGTTTGAAGCAAAACTCACACACACTTCAGGATAAACCACAACCCTAATATTACCATTAGATGTATTACTGGTTGAAATGAATGTATGTATATCAATATAAGATTTCCTGAATATTTTTAGATATCAATTTAATCCATCATTTAAAGTTGGAACAAGTAATATTATTTATTCACACTACGCTCTATTCATGCATTATCTCTATATTCATAGACACAGGGTACATCTATTTTTACCCACAATACTAATTTATACATCTTCAAAATATGGCTCCAAGAAATGGTGGAAGAAATACTCATGTTACCTGATCCACATATACATTTTATCACAGTAATATTCTGGTCAGAAAATGCAAACATCACACTTATGATTGTACCAAAGTCTAAATGGAAAATGAACATGGATTACTAAAAACATCCATGTCCAGGCTGCCTAATGCTCCCACTTGTCAATCTTTTTGGGGACTACATATTTGTTTTTTCCTAAGATTATATATTGAAACTCAATCATATTGAAAATGTCTAATCCAATCACTCACTTTACACTTTGCATGATTTCCTAATGTCTCTATGGATATCTGCTTTCCTACATATTTTCCCCAGTTCATCATTGTGACTGATTCTTCACACGTTCTGACATTCATATTCACTCTCTACCCGAAACCCTATTGCTAAAGAATTTTTGGTCCAAAACTTATACTCACTCTTCTTTTTAAACGTACAAACTGTCTTCCTAATACTACCAACTATCCCTTTTATCCTGGATGTTCTCTTCGACATTCAATCATCCAAGGTACAAGGTCCTATAACATTGTATATCGATTTATCTGAGACATCTGTGCAGAACATAATTCAAAGCTAAGTATCCCAATGAAGGTCCCAAAGTCTTTCTGGGCTTCAAATCATACCTAGATTTCTGTTTCCATACTTATATTTTACCTATATATTCTTGTAAATATCGCAGGTTCCCAATACCATTATTCATCCAACAGAATGACTCCTCACCAAAATCGAACCTGTTATTAACCCTAACCATACACTGTTCCCTCAATCTACCTTTACAGAAGAGCAGGGACAGAGTTTGTCTTACAATACAGGAATGTAGGGGATCTTCCACCTGCTTAGAAACTCAATGGTCCAAGCAGAAATGATCCCTGGAGAAGTATTAGGCAGCTATGTAGGACCTGAGAGAGCAAAAGTCATCTTCCATGGCAAACAACCTTGTCAGGATGAAGGGTTGTGTCTGAATCAGCCTCTCTATTCTTAATGGAGAGAATATGGACCAAACCAGGACAATGTGGAGAGCTGTTTCTGGTTCCATATGGTTGATATACCATTCTAACTAGTGAAAGTGTCAGAGGAAGTAGGGTATCCTCCATCTCATGGGACCCTTGGAAGCAACTGTTATAACAAAGTGGTTGCCAAGGCAGTGAACTCATTAAATTCTTGAAATAAGTGACCTACCTCACTTCCTTGGTGATGGAACTCTCTGAATTTGGGATCCAGGAAGCCAGGCACACAGAGCCAGTCCCAGTCTCAGTCCCAGTGGGCTCACATGTTTGGATTTACCAAGGACAGAGTCTGTCTTTTTTGGTACCTACTGATGTGAGGATGGCCAAATGCGAGGAGAGTTCTGAAGACGGGCCTGCCCTGAGAAAGCATGTAGTGGTCAGAACAGGCTCCTGACAACTTCACAGTGTTTGACAAGGAGACCAGATCTAAGACAAGACAGGCCTTTTCGGGGGAACATAAAATGGCCCACCAGTCAAAGGACACTCTGGATAGTCACAGACTTACTTGGGGGAAGGAGGTGCCTTTTTGAGTGTGTGTGTGAGTTTGTGGTTTTGTCTCATGTTCTGAGACTAGGTAGGAAAGGCGGTGTGTTTGGTTTGGAGTGGACTATTTCTAGAAAGAACTTTGACAAGGCAAGTGTTTCTGTGTCTGTGTCTCCCACTGTGTCCATGGTTGTAGACATTAGAAAAGAGAATGCATCAATGGATGTGTCCTGTCTAGTAGAAAGCTTCCCAGCATTCATCCTGTCCATTTTAGTAATGGACTGCAGGTTGCCTTATCGATGTGCAACACCTACTATCGTACTAAGTTTCTGTTTTCTTCCTGAATTTTGGCCACTCTCCAGAATAGGTTCATGGTTTTGTGTCCAAAATATGTACCACCTCCAAACTCTGCGACATGGCTATGTTCTGGATAGCTGGAGGGAATTGGAGCATCTCAGAAAACTCAGATATCAGTGTGACCAGAAAAGCCTCAGTGGAGAAACCCTGTTTTGGGCCTTTTGCTAACCTATTGATCTTTTGCCCTGAATGTCAGGAAGGTCTTGGCCTCAGGCCACCCCTTGGTGAAGCCTGAAGGAAACAGTTTTCAAATGGAAATGAATGGGCATCACCTGTGGCTCTTTGCTTAATTGCTTTGGAAAGCCATGTGTCTGAATCAGCCTCTTGGCCTTGTGAGAGGCTATGGCTTAGATTTTCAGCGCCTGATGGATCTAAAGAAACATCCAATGTGTGCATCCAAAACCAAAATGGCAAAAACATAAGTCATTGTGGATGATGTCTCTTGCCTTCCTCTGTTAGGTTCCTGACCTTCTTCAAGGGAGTATAGGGATTTTTTGGGTCAAATGAGTTCTTCCAAGCTCTTCAGAGGTGCTTGGGTTTAATCATGAATCCAAATCACATAAGGAATTTATACCTGACAGTCAGTAGGCCTCTAATTGGAGAAGTAGAGCAGTATTAGCGGCAGACGTATGTGATCAATCCTAGTTCACAGGAAGGGTGTCCAGGCCACCCTGAGTTTAGGCAAATGAGGGGCAAGGAAGTTTATTTTGGACACTCTCTTGAGCTGCGCCATTCAAGGAATCCTCCAGCCAGAGGTTATGATGAGTGACTCTATGGAAGAAGATGAGGGCCATGTGGAATTGTTTTGGTTTTAATTGTGGTCATTTATGTGGTGGTTGGACAAGATGACTGGGTGCACCTAGCCTTGAACACTGGTGTGATTCTCCTCAGAGACTGAGTTCTGTAACTGACCTCAGAGTAGTAATTGCTTTGAAATTGGTTGTGTCTTAATTAGCCTCTTGGCCCTGTGTGAGGCTGTGACTTAGATTATCAGCACCAGATGGATCGAAAGAAAGATCCCATGTGTGCATCCAAAACCAAAATGGCCAAAATAGCAGTCATTGTGGATTAAGCCTCTTGCCTTTCTCTGTAAGGTTCTGAAAGAATAAAAGAAATTGAAATTGAAATTGAAATGTAAAGAACCAGGTTTGTAAACTTTCCAAGCTGCACTTTCCTGTGGCAGTTTAGACAATTCCCGGATCTGCCCATTAGATGTGTGTTGAAATCTTCCCTGACTACCTAGTTACTTAACAACCCTTTCCCAGAATCCCTGCAGCTCAGCAAGTATACATCTCAGGTATTCAACCAATCAGTTTAAATTTATACCCCTTCTTAGGGCTGACCAATCACCCCCTGCCCGAATTGTTCCCGCAAATGAAAGTGCTAATCATGCTTTAGAGTTGTTATTTGATTTTCCCATGGTATATGATGAATTGCTAAAGGAGGCTATCATGTATGTAAAGTCCCTGCCGTCTCTAAGGAATGTATATAAACTCTGCTCAAGTTGTTCTCAGGGCTCTTTGTTCTTTGCTCCTCTAAAGTGAGCTCTGAGCCCCAGCATGCTGGACCCCCAATAAAACCTTTGCTGTTGCATGAGAAAGCCTCTTGGTGGTCTTTTTCTCTGACGTTCGCCCCACCTATTCATCTGGAGGCCCCAGGTGAGATATCCGGCAGCGGCGGACAAAAGACCCCAATGGACTCCTCTCGGGGTAAGTAAGTCACCTCTTTCTGGTTTTGGGTTTCAGGTTATGGATTGGCAAAGTGGCTGTCAGTGAAGAGCATTAGCTCTCTCTGATGGTGGCTGACAGATGTGTCACAGAGCTACAGGCCACGTTCCTGGGGGACACTCCAGAGGACTAGAGAAATCAAGGAATACTAATTTCTTCAACTCGTTTATATTTTGCTTCAGGATTCGGTTCGCCAGCCCATCAGGTTTTGCCGGCTACTCAGTTTTGGTCATTGTTCTGAACTCATGTTGAGTTTTCCGGCTGTCTTTATTGTCTAACCCATCAGGTTTTGGCAGTTACTCAGTTCTAATCTTTGTCTTGGACTCATGTTAAACGTTTACTGTTTGTCTTTGTCTGTGTTGCGTTTGTGTCTTCACTGTCCCTGTTTGAGTAACTCTCATTATGGGACAAAGCACTTCCACTTCTCTGTCCCTGACACTTGATCATTGGACTGATGTCTGCTCAAGGGCCCAGAATCTTTCTTTTTCAGTAAAATGCCGTACCTGGCAGATTCTCTGTGCTTCAGAATGGCCTATTCTCAGAGTCAGGTGGCCCCCCAGAAGGATCCTTCTACTTCCCTCTAATCCGAAAAGTCAGAGATATTGTCTTTCAGCTGGGGCCACGTGGCCACCCAGATCAACAGCCATATACCCCTTCCCCCAGCATCCTATCATTCAAACCTTCCACTCCTCCCCCTCTTCCTTCCATTCTCCCTGAGTCACAAGACTGGACACTCCTCCCACTCCTTATCCTCTACCCTCGCTCTCCAACCCCCAACACGTTCCAGATGATATTCTCGCCGCTGACTCAGCCTCTCCGCCGCTAGAGGCAATTGGGCCAGACCCAAGCACTCCAGGGGACTTCTCTGCAGCAGCAGCAACCCCTCCTCCCATGGAGGAAGCTGGGCCACCTAAAGGAACCCGCCGGTGACGGATAATAGAAAACTCGGAAGCCCCTATGATGCTTCCTCTCCGTCCCTACGGGCCAATGAACCGATCCAACTGGCACCCAAACACCTTTAAATGTAGGTAGCATCTGTCCACTTATCGCCAGACTCTAATAGCGGGTCTCCGAGTGGCCGCCAGAGGGCCGACTAATTTGGCCAAGGTAAGAGAGATTATCCAAGGGCCTAATGAGTCTCCCTCTATGTTTCTGGAGAGAATTATGGAAGCATATAGGAAATATACTCCTTTTGATCCTCAGGCAGAGGATGAACAAGCATCTGTTGCAATGGCCTTTATCGAGCAGGCTGCCCTAGATATTAAGAGAAAGTTACAACGTCTAGATGTATTACAAGATAAGACCTTGAGAGATTTAGTAAGAGATGCTGAGAAAGTATATTATAAGAGAGAAACTGAGGAGGAAAGGGAACAGAGGAGAGAGACGGAAAGGGAACAAAAGGAGGATGAAAGGAGCAAAAGACAGACTAAAGCATTGACTAAGGTTCTGGTCAGAGCACCAAATATGCCAGAAGTTAAAAAGCAGGGAGTCAGAAAGGGATACCTGGGCCCCCGCCAATGGCTGCCCCTGACCTCAGATCAGTGTGCCTACTGTAAAGAAAACAGGACACTAGGCCAAAGAGTGCCCCCGAAAGAAGCAGAGATGCCAGTCCGCCGTGCTGACTCTAGAAGAGGACTAGGAAAGTCGGGGCTCGGATCCCCTCTCCGAGCTCAGGGTAACATTTAAAGTGGAGGGGACCCCAGTGAACTTTGAAGTGGATACAGGAGCAGTATAATCAACCTTTAAGACCCCACTGGGCCCCCTATCAAATAAATGGTCCCCTGTTAAAGGTACTAATGGCAGTAGATATTGGGCTGGGACAACTAAGAGGACTATGGACCTAGGAAATGGAAAAGTCCACCACGCTTTCCAAGTAATCCAAGAATGCCCAGCCCCATTGATGGGCTGGGATCTGCTTACCAAACTCTGGGCTAGAATAACCTTTAACCCTGATGGTCCCCAAGTGGAGTTTCTAAAGCCTTCAGTAAAAACTCCCATAGTCATGGCTTTGACAACATCCGTAGAAGATGAACATCAACACTTCGCGCCTCCTAGGACTGATCAAACAGGCAAACTACCCCAGAAATGGATAAAAGATTATCCTAATGCCTGGGCAGAAACTGCTGGGTTAGGTCTAGCCATATAACAACCTCCAATAGTAGTAGAATTAAAAGCCTCTATCTCTCCAATCAGTGTTAAACAATATCCTCTAATCAAAGAAGCTAAGGATGGGATAAGGGTCCATATTCAGAAATACCTGGCTCTTGGGGTCTTAAGGCCCTGTCATTTGTCCTAGAATATCCCCCTGCTACCAGTAAGAAAGCCAGGAACTGGGGACTACCGGACGCTTCAATACCTAAGAGAGATCAACAACAGAGTGCAGGACATTCACCCCACTGTACCGAATCCATATAATTTGCTTAGCGCTCTGAATCTGGAGCAGGAATGGTACACTGTGCTAGACTTAAAAGATGCTCACTTTTGCTTGCCCGTACATAAGGACACTCAGTTGCTGTTTGCTTTTGAGTGGATAGACCCCGAAAAAGGAACATCTGTCCAACTAACCTGGACTAGACTCCCACAGGGGTTCAAAAACTCTCCCACTCTCTTTGATGAACCCCTCCACAAGGACTTCAATGACTTCAAAACTGCACACCCCGATGTCACCATACTCCAATATGTGGATGGTCTGCTACTGGCAGCCGACACCAAAGAGAACTATGAGTCTGGGACCCAAGCATTATTTTCCAAGCTTGCTCGGCTTGGATATAGGGCTTCTGCCAAAAAGGCCCAAATTTGTCAGCAAGAAGTAATCTTCCTGGGTTATTCTCTTAGGGGTGGCAAAGGATGGCTCACTGAGCCCACAAAACGAACCTTTGTGCAGATACTGCCCCCATCTAATAAGAGACAACTCAGGGAGTTTCTTGGGACTGCCGGCTTTTGCAGGTTATGGATTCCTGGGTTCGTGTCTCTGGCTGCCCCTTTATACCCGCTGATAAAGGGGGATGCCCACTTCCAATGGACCCCTGAGCACCAACAAGCTTTTGATAATGTCAGAAAAAAGGTGCTGCTATCTGCTCCGGCCTTAGCACTCCCAGATATAGAAAAACCCTTCAGTCTCTACATCGAGGAAAAGAAAGGAATAGCACGGGTTGTGCTCACTGAGACTTTGGGACCTTGGAAAAGGCCGGTAGAATACTTATCAAATAAACTGGACCCAGTGGCTAGTGGGTCGCCCCATTGCTTAAGAGCTATAGCAGCGGCAGCCCTTCTAATAAAAGATGCTGATAAATTAACGTTGGGACAGAAGCTAACGATTATAGTTCCCCATGCCCTGGAGTGCATCATCTGTCAGCCTCCAGAGATGTGGCTATCAAACTCTAGAATAACCCACTACCAGAACCTCTTGCTTGACAAAGACAGAATCACGCTGGGGCCCGCTGCTCCACTCAACCCGGCTACACTGCTGCCAGAAGAATCATCAAGACCCGTTGCTCATGAGTGTCAACACATACTGGCAGAGGAAACCAGTATACGACGAGACTTGAAGGATCAGCCACTGCCTTGCCCTGAAGTTGTATGGTTTATGGATGGCAGCAGCTTCCTCCAAGATGGTAAGCGGTGGGCTGGAGAAGCAGTAGTTAGCAAAATTAATGTCATCTGTTCCTCTGGTCTCCCAGAACTGACATCAGCCAAAAAAGCAGAACTGATTGCCCTTACGAAAGTATTGGAACTAGCAACAGGCAAAAGGGCCACCATATACACTGATAGCCGCTATGCATTTGCCACTGCAAATGTGCACGGGGCTATTTACCATCAAAGGGGGTTATTAACCTCCACCTGGAAAGAAATAAAGAACAAAGATGAGATCCTCCAACTTCTCTCAGCAGTGCAGGGCCCTAAGGAACTAGCTATAGTGCACTGCCCAGGGCACCAGAAGGGAAACGAACCCTTGGCGGTTGGAAAAAGAAGGGCAGATGAGGAAGCTTAATTGGCAGCCCTAAATGGAGTGACTGTGTTAACTTTTTCCACACCAGGGGGAACAACAATCAGGAGACTTGGCCGCACCGGAACATTCAGGCAACTTATCATCTGAGGAGACAGATACAGAACTCTGGGATCCTACAGAGCCAAGTTTACAATTTCAAAAAGCCCACCTTTATGTCAAAGACGTACACCAGCTCACCCACTTAGACTCAGAGAAGATATAGGCACTCTTAAAGGACCGGAGAAAGGACTTATTATTGACTGACTCACAGAGGAAAGAAATAGCTGAGCAGGTGACTAGAGCTTGTCAAGTCTGCCAAGTAGTTAATGCTTACCCCTCCAAGCTTCCTGCAGGGAAGCGCTTACAAGGAACCAGACAAGGACAATTCTGGGAATTGAACTTTACTGAAATTAAGCCAGCAAGGTATGAACTTAAATATCTCCTAGTCTTTGTAGATACTTTTTCAGGATGGGTCGAAGCCTTCCCCATGAAGAAAGAAACAGCTCAGATGGTAGTCAAAAAGATCGTAGAAGACATTTTTCCAAGGTTCGGCCTGCCTAAGGTAATAGGGTCCGCTAACGGACCGGCATTCATGCCCCAGGAAAGTAAGGGATTTGCCAGGACCCTGGGGATTAATTGGAAGTTACATTGTGCTTATAGACCCTATAGCTCAGGACAGGTAGAAAGGATGAATAGAACCATCAAAGAGTACTTAACAAAATTAAGCTTGGATACTGGCATAAAAAATTGGACTATGCTCCAACCTTATGCACTGTTTTGTGAAAGAAATACCCCCCCCCCCGCCTCTTTGTGTAACCTCACCTCTTATGAAATTCTCAATGGTGCCCTTCCTCCAGTAGGGGACCTAATCCCAACTATGAGACTTAATGATTCCTTTCACACCCCCTTGCTTGACAGATTTAAAGCCCTTTAACAAACCCAGCACCCAGCGATACCTGTGGAAACATTTGGCCTCTGCTTATCAGACTGGAGACGAGGGAACCCCACATTGATATCAAGTGGGAGGCTTCGTCTACGTGAGATGGCGTCAGGTGTCATCCCTGGAACTCCACTGGAAAGGACCATACCAGGTGCTGCTTATAACACCCACAGTGGTGAAAGTGGATGGGATCACTTCCTGGATCAATGCCTCCCATCTCATGCCTGAGCCCTGTACAGACTCTGGCTGGAAACTTCTACAGACTGGTATCCATCTCAAGTTGCGTGTCCGTCATGTGGGTAGGGCTATGGATTCTTCCCATGACCACCAGCAGCCCTAATCCCCATCAGCGTGCTCAGCAACAAGGGCAAGTAATGAATCCTAATGGGCAAGTAGTGTGATCTATTTCACAAACAGCCACCTTATGGACTTGGTGGCCATCTCTCCACCCGGAAATTTGTCAGCTTGCCATAGGCTTCCCTGACTGGGATCTCCCTGACATAGAGGACCCCACACAGATCCCACTCAAACCCTAACTAGGGCAACATAGACCACCTTAACCCATGAATTGTGGATGTCATCTCCCCCAGCTCAGGTGTAAACTAGCCAGTCTTGACTATTATGTGTGCCCACCTGATTTCCAAAGTCATAAAACAGGCCCAAACCTGTGGAGGACCCAGTGACTTTTATTGTAGATCTTGGGGTTGTGAACAAACGAAAGCTGCATGGTGGAACCCAAACTCCCCAGAAAGGTATGATTCCGGTAGGATGAAATGACACCTGGATTGATCCCAAGAAATGTGCTGCTTGCCCAGTGGTGTCAAAAACTCACTGTGGAAAGAATACTCTATGTTACCCCCTCAATATAACTTTCACTTCCAAAGGAAGGGGCTACCTCAGAAAAACCTGGCCTATGGGAAATACGTGGGGAATGCGATTCTATATTTATGGCCCAGGTGATGAATTTGGTCTCTGGTTCACCGTCTGGCTTAAAAAGAAAGAAAATCCCACAGCAATAGGACCCAATCCCCTCAAGCCAGGGATTAAGCCTCCTAAACCTTCCATGCCTAGATCTACCAGAACCCCTCTACCATCTAATACTTCCTGGATTCCGTCTTTGCCTACTTCCCCAGTCCAGAGTACATCTGACTCCTCCCCCTGGGAACTAATTAAAGGAACCTTTATGGTACTGAACTCCACACAGTCAGAACTCCTTGTATTTCAGCCCAGGTCTTTGACAGCCCTGTAAATTATTGTGTAATGGTGCAGATACTCTCCAGGGTACTCTATCATAATGCCTAATCATTTGAAGGTCTACTAGGGGGACAAACAACCCGATATCAAGGGGAACCATTGTCCCTTACTCTAGCCATCCTATTGGGGATAGGAGCTTCTGCAGGAGTGGGTATGGGAACAGCTTCTATGATGCGTGGTTAACAACAAATGGCCCAATTAGAAACAGCAATAAATCAAGACTTGAAGACGTTAGAGACCTCCATCACAGCTTTGCAGGAATCCTTAACCTCTCTCTCTGAAGTTGTTTTACAGAACAGGTGAGGATTAGACCTCCTCTTGATGAGGGAGAGGGCCTCTGTGTTGCACTGAGAGAAGAATGTTGTTTTTATGCTGACCATATTGGAGTTGCAAAATAATTCATGAGTAAATTAAGAAAATACCTTGAAGAGCGCCAGAGAGAATGGGAGATTCAACAAGGGTGCTTTGAGTCATGGTTAACCGAGTACCCCTGGTAACTACACTAATATCAGACTTAGCTGGACCCCTGATCATCCTTATGGTGTTGCTAACTGTGGGACCTTGTTTGCCTAACCACATAGTTTCCTTTCTCCAGGCTCAGATTAGGCAGGTGAAACTCATGATAATCAGACAGAAATATGCTGCACTGGTAGGAATAGAATGTGAAACCCCACAATAATTTTGATTCATTACTTTTAAGATTAAAAGTAGTCAGAAAAAGGGGTGGGAAATGAAAGAATAAAAGAAATTGAAATTGAAACGTAAAGAACCAGGTTTTGTACATTTTCCAAGCTGCACTCAGAACCTGAAATTCCTGTGGCACTTAAGACAATTCCCGGATCTTCCCATTAGATGTGTGTTGAAATCTTCCCTGACCACCTCGTTACTTAACCACCCCTTCCCAGAAACCATGCAGATTTGCACGTATACATCTCAGTGCTTCAACCAATCAGTTTAAATGTATACTCCTTCTCACGGCTGACCAATCACCCGCTGCCCAACCTGTTCCCACCAATGAATGTGCTAATCATGTTTTAGAGTTATTATTTGATTTTCCCGCGGTATATGATGATTTTCTAAAGGAGGCTATGATGTATGTAAAGTCCCTGCCCTCTCTAAAGAATGTATATAAACTCTGCTCAAGTTGTTCTCGGGGCTCTTTGTTCTTTGCTCCTCTGAAGTGAGCTCTGAGCCTCAGCATGCTGGACCCCCAATAAACCCTTTGCTGTGGCATGAGACAGTCTCTTGGTGGTCTTTTCCTCCGAAGTTCGCCCGACATTTTCAGTTCCTGACTTCCGTCAAGTGAGAATAGGGATCATTTGGGTCAAATGAGTTCTTCAAAGCCCTACAGTGGATAGCCCATAGGTGCTTGGGTTTTCTCATGACTCCAAATCACATAGAAAATCTACCCCTGACAGTCATTAGGCCTCAAATTGGAGAAGCAGAGCAGTATTAAAGGCAGGCTTATTTGATCACTCCTGGTTCAAAGGAAGGGTGTTTAGGCCACCCTGACTTTTGGCAAATGAGTGGCAATGGAGCTTATTTTGGACACTGTCTTGGGCTGCACCCCTCATGGAAACTTCCAGCCAGAGGTTATGATGCGTGTCTGTGTAGAAGAAGATGAGGCCCATGTGGGAGTGTTTTGATTTAAATTGTGGTCATATGTGTGGTAGCTGGAAGAGATTACTGGGTCCTCCTGGGCCTGAACTCTGGTGTGACTCCTTTTAGACACTGTGTCCTGGAACTGAGCTTAGTGAAGTATTGCCATGAGTTGTGTTGGGATTTGAGGAGGCCATGCATGAGAGTCGCCCTTGGAACCTGAGATGTAGGCCCAGGGTAGCTTTCCACAGAGCACTGGGAATCTCAGTCAGGATACCACAAGATTTTATTCTGAAAGACTTGGCAGCCATAGTTGAGATCAAAACACTCATGGATCTCAATTGTAGACCTCAATGAGCCTGGCTTCAGGTGACCTTTTGGACACTCTTTGGGAAGCCTTGCCTGTGAGAGTTCTCCAGAGTTTTCATTGAAATGATCATACTCACCATTTAATGGTTCCTGCATGAATTGAAATCCACTGTGCCTCCAACTTCATCCTTGATAAATGGCTAGATAAATAGTTTAAATTTTTGAAATTCCCATGAACAGGTGGCATACAGAACCTTTGGATGTCCTATTTCTGATCATGAGTGTACCAGACAGTGCCTTGATTGTTTGGGTTTAATGAAAATGGTGTAGAACCGAGATGCCAGTAATTTGGAGCCTGATGAGTAGAGGGCCTAGAGCAGCGGTAGGCAGGTGTGTGATAAAACATCTGTGATGGGGCCATGTGGATCTGCCTTTGGATTCCAAATGTCATGAGACGGACATGGTGCAGCCAGGAGACCATTATAAGTAAACACATCTTGTTATATGGAGAGGTTTTAGGGTAATTTACAGAATCAGGTTGCTATGGTCAAGGGAGCAAGCTATGTGGTATAGAGGCCGGTTTCATGAATGCTCATGTGTGAGCCACCACATGTGATAGAACTCCCTCCAGCACTGTGTCCCAGTTGAACTCCTTGTATTTCATGAAGCAAATACAAAACTCGCAGTGCAGCAGCAAGAAACACCAGGAAAAGTGGAGGATCACTAAATGGCTTCACAGTCCACACGGGCAGACACTTAGACCACTGTGTCCCAGTTGAACTCCATGTATTTCGTGAAGCAAATACCAAAGTCGCAGTGCAGCAGCAAGAAACACAATGAAGAGTGGAAGAGGAACAAATGAATATACAATCCACGCGGGGACACACTTAGCCCCAAGTGGCCATAGTATACCTACAAAGAGAGAATTCAGCACTGCTCCCTCATGTTCATTGGAATATTACAATTTATGTCCTCCAGGTCACATAGATGCTGACCCAGCTTTGATCGTCTCACTAGAAGGAAGCAAAAGCTCCTGAAAACAACATATATTTCAAGTGCCCAAACTCAGAGGCAGTTTCTCAAGAAGTCTTTAGGCCAGCAGAGCTCTGTGATTGTGGAGTGCTTACCCTGTCCCTTACTTTTGAAAACTCCTCTACCACCTCCATGGTTGTGAACTCCTGATCAAATTCCATTTCAGATATGTATTCACATATTTTCTATCTCTTTTCCTCTAATTGTGTCTTACTTGGGGCGAAGGTAATGTCAAGGGATTGTTCTGGATGAGAGTGGGAAGATTTTTCTGAAGCACATATTTGCATACACATTGGATTCATTTTCCTATTTTCCATTCAAAATACTGAATCACTGACATTAACACATACCCTACTAGACTCTGACTACGAATCCTAATATGTTGGAGAAAAATACCCCCAAAAGAATAGAACTACAAGCAGTTCAGAGGAGGCATGGTGGATAGTTGGGCTTGCCTTTTGAATTATATAGTGTAGGAGTTTTAAATCTTGTCAATTTTTTTTGAAATAGTTCTCCATGTATTTTAAAAGTTAAGAAATATGTGAATTCCTGTCTCCCTTTCTCTGAAGCCTATTCAGCACCTGTATTTTTATATGCACATTTAGAATCCTAACTGTTACCACACGTACGTTCTTGTGTGGAGGCTGAATTGGCAGATACAAATTGTGAAAAGGGATCACTCGTCCTAAACGCTGTTGGAACTGAAAATTCAACCTGTGGGTGAGCTTCCTAGTTGAACAACATTATACATAAATCGATGTTCATTAAAATGAATTTATTTGGATCTGTGGATGATATATATTTCATGGTGATTTTAAATTGGCATATAGTGCTACTTTTTAATGTCTGTGAATGTTTGTGTGTGTGTGTGTATATATATATATATATATATATATATATATATATATATATATATATATATACACACACTCTCCAGATTTTTCAAAATATGAAATATATGTGTATTATTTTACACATCCTAAATTTTTCATATTCATGAATGTGGATTTATAATCATCTTTTCACAAGATTATTCTCAGAAATATTCACATACCCTACTAGACTCTCACTACTAATCCTAATATGATGGAGAAAAGTAACACAAACAGAATAGAAATACAAGCATTTCAGAGGAGGCATGTTGTATATTTGGACTTGCCTTTTGCATGATAAATGGTAGGTGTTATAAATCTGGTCAATTTTCAATTGAAATAGTTCTCCATGTGTTTTTAAAATTAACAAATATATGAATTCCTGTCCCTTTCTCTGTAGCCTATTCATCACATGTATTTTTATATGCATTTATAGTATCCTACCTGGTATCACATGTACATTTTTGTGAGTTGGCTGACTTGGTAGATACAAATTGTGAGAAGAGATCACTCCTCCAAATCGTTGTTGGAACTGAAAATTCCACCTATAGGGGAGCTTCCTAGTAGAAAAACATTATACATAAACTCATGTTCAGTAAAATAAATATTTTTGCATCTTTGGATGATATATATTTATAGATGAATTTTGAGTGGCATATATATTGCTACTTTTTAATGTCTGTGTGTGTGTGTTTTGTGTAAATATATATATATATATATATATATATATATATATATATATATATATATACACTCTCCAGATTTTTGAAAATATGAAATATATGTGTCTTATTTACACTCGCTAAATTTATTCATGTTCATGGACTTGGATTTATAATCAACTTTTCACAAGATTATTCTCAGAAATATTCATCCACCTGAAAAACAGATTTAACTAATATTTCTACAGTAACTGACCAAGTTTAACATCAATGCACCTTGATTCCGATATGACAAGCTGTGCATTTTGACGTTCATTTTTATTAAACCCTGGTACATTAATATTTATTCGTATTATGGACATCATAGGATATATATTTCATCCACAAATTCACAAATTTATGGGCATTTGTTTCACTTTCAATCAATTCCTGCTTCAGAACACATGTATTCCTCCAGGTGTCTTGACTGGTCTTTTCATGTGACTTCTACCCAAACACATTATTTTCGATTTTCATAATCAATTTTGAAGCAAAACTCACACCCTTTATGATAAACCATAACCCTAATATTACAAATAGATGTATAATTGGTTTGAATGAATGTATGTTTATCAATATAAAATTTTCTTTATATTTTCAGATACCACTTCAATCCATTTTTTAAAGTTGAAACCAATTATATTCTTTATTCACACTATTGTCTAATCATACATTTTCTCTATATTCAGAGACACAGGGTGCACGTATTTGTACCCCCAATACTAATTTATATGTCTTCAACATATTGCTTCCAGAAATGGTGGAAGAAATACTCATGTCACCTGATATAAATATACATTTTTTCAGTGTAATATTCTGGACACAAAACGCAAATGTCACACTTATGATTGTACCAAATCCTAAATAGGAAGTGAGCATGGATTACTAAAACCATCCATGTCCAGGTTGCCTAATGCTCTCAAATGTCTATCCTGTCGGTGACTACATATTTGTTTCTTCCTAAGATTATATATTAAATCTCAACCTGTTGAAAATGTCTAATCCTATCACTCACTTTATACTTTGCCTGATTTCCTAATGTTTCTATTGATAAATGCTTTCCTACATATTTTTTCCAGTTCATCACTGTGACCAACTCTTCACATGTGCTGACATTTACATTCACTCTCTAACCAAAACTCTATTGCTAAAGTACTTTTGGTCCAAATCCTATTCTCACTCTTCTATCTAAACCTACACTATCTTCCTAATCCTACCGACTATCCCTTTTTGACTGGATGTTTTCTTACACATTCAATCAACCAAGGTACATGGTCCTTTGCCATTATATATCGATTTATCTGAGATATCTGTGCAGAACATTGTTCAAAGCTAAGTTTCCCACTCCAGTGCCCAGTGCACTTCTGGGCTTCAAATCTTATCTAGAATTCCATTGTCATACTTATATTTCACCTCTATATTCTTATAAATACCACAGGATCCCAATATTCTTATTCATCCAGCAGAATGATTCCTAACACAAATCGAACCTGTTATTAACCCTAACCATATACTGTTCCCTCAATCTATCTTTACAAAAGAGCAGGACTGAGTTGGTCTTACAATACAAAAATGTAGGGAGACTTTCACCTGCTGAGAAGCTCAAAGGTCTATGCAGATATAATCCCTGGAGAAGATATAGGGAACTATGAAGTACCTGAGAGAGAAAAAGTCATCTTCAATTGCAAAGAACCTGGTCATGACGAAGGGATGTGTCTGAATCAGCCTCTATCTTCTTAATGTAGAGAAGATGGACCAAACCAGGCCTATGTAGAGAGCTGTTCCCAGGTGCCTATGGTTGATATAACTTTCTATCTTGTGAAATTGTAACAGGAAATAGGGGCAGCCTCCATCTCATGAGACCCTTGGAAACAACTGTTAGGACAAAGTGGTTGCAAAGGCAGCAAATTCAATCAGTTCCAGAAAGAAGTGACCTCATCTAATTTTCTTGTTGAAGGAACACTCTAAACTTGGAATCCAGGCACCCAGAGGCAGTCCCAGTTCCAGTCCCAGTGGGCTCACTTGTTTAGATTTACAGAGGACAGAGTCCGTCTTTCTTAGTAAATACTGATGTGAGTATGGCCAAATGCCAGGTGAGCTCTGAAGAGGGGCCTTTCCTGAGAAAGCAGGTAGTGTCTCACTGCTGGTCCCGGACAATTTCACAGAGTTAGCCAAAGAGACCTGATCTGAGACAGGACAGGCCGTTTCGGGGGAACATAAAATGGTCCACCAGTCAGAGGGCTCTCCAGATAGTCACATACCTACTTGGAGGAAGGAGGTGCCTTTGTGGTTGTGGGTGTGAGTTTGTGGTTTTGTCTCATGTTCTGAGAATAGGTAGGAAAGGCAGTTTGTTTGGTTTGGAATGGACTGTGTCTACTGAGTGCTTTGACAAGGCAAGTGTTTCTATGTCTGTGTATCCCACCGTGTCTGTGGTTGTAGACATTAGAAAAGAGAATGCATCAATGGATTTGTCATGTCTAGTAGAAAGCTTCTCAGCATTCATCCTGCCTAATTTATGAATGGACTGTGGATTGCCTTATGGATGTGCAACACCTACTATCTTCCAAAGTTCCTGTTTTCTTCGTAGAATTATGGCCACTCTTCAGAATAGGCTTATGATTTTATGTCCACCATATGAACCACCTCCAAGATCTGTGACATGGCTATGTACTGGATAGCTGAAGGGAATGAGAGCATGTCAGAAAACACAGATATCATTGGGACCAGGAGAGTCTCAATGGAGAAACCCTGCTTTGGGTCTTTTGCTTACCTATTTGTCTGTTGCCCTGAATGTCAGGAAGTTCTTTGACTCAGGCCACCTTTTTTTGAAGCCTGAAGAAAACAGTTTTCAAATGAAAATGAATGGGCATCACCTTGGGCTCTTTGCTTAATTGCTTTAGAATGGGATGTGTCTGAATCAGCCTCTTGGCCCAGTGTGAGGCTGTGGCTTTGATTCTCAGCACCTGATGGGTCTAAAGAAGGATCCCATGTGTGCATCCAAAACCAAAATGGCCAAAAGAGCGGTCATTGTGGATGGAGTCTCTCATCTTCCTCTGTAATGTTCCTGCCTCCATCAAGTGAGAATAGGGATCCTTTGGGTCAAATGAGTTCTTCAAAGCCCTGCAGAGTCTAGCCCATAGGTGGTTGGGTTTTCTCATGACTCCCATTTACAAAAAGAATCTAAACCCCACAGTCAATAGGCCACAAATTGAAGAAGTGTAGCAGTATTAACGGCAGGCCTATTTGATCACTCCTGGTTCACAGGAAGGGAGTCCGGGCCTTTAGGCATATGAGGGGTAAGGAAGCTTCTTTTGGACATTGTCTTGGGCTGTGCCCCTCATAGAATCCTCCAGCCAGAGGTAATGATGAGTGTCTATATGGAAGAAGATGAGGTCCATGTGGGAGTGTTTTGGTTTTAATTGTGGTCACTTGTGTGGCGGTTGGAAGAGATGAATTGGTCCACGTGGGCTGGAACTCTGGCGTAATTACCCTTAGAGACTGCATTCTGGAACTGATCTTAGAGAAGTATTGCAATGAGTTGTGTTGGGATTTTAGGAGACCACGCATGGAGTCCTTGGAAAATGAGTCTTGACCCAGGGTTGCTTTCCACAGAGCACTGGGAATCTCAGCCAGGATATCACATGATTTTATTCTGAAAGACTTGGCAGCAATAGTTGAGAGTCAAAACAAACATGGACCTCATATTGTAGACCTCAATGGGCCTGGCTTCATGTGAACTTTTGGCCACTCTTTTGGAAGCCTTGCCTGTGAGAGTTCTCGAGAGCTTTCATTAAAATGAGTTTCCTCAACATTTAATGGTTCCTGAATGAATTGAAACCCACAGTGCCTCCAACTTCATCCTTTAAAAATGGTTAGACAAATACCATGAAATGTTTAAAATTCCCATGAGCAGGTGGCACTGGAAAACCTTTGGATGTCCTGTTTCTGATTATGAATATACCAGAAGGTGCCTTGATTGACTGGTTTTCATGAAAATGGTATAGAAAAGAGATGCAAGTAAGTTCGAGCCTGCTGAGTAGTGGACCTAGAGAAGTTGTGGGCAGGTGTGTGATAAAAAATCTGTGGTTTGGCCATGTGGATCTGCCTTTGGCTTCCAAATGGATTATGACTGATATGGTGCAGCCAGCAGACCCTTCTCTCAAAAGGCATCTTGTTATATGTAGGAGTTTCAGGGCAATGTTCAGAATCAGGTTGCTATGCTCAAGGAGGCAAGCTGGTGGGATAGAAGCATGGTTGGTGCATTTTCCTGCAGACCCTGACCCACCACACGTCACAGAACTCGCTCCAGCACTGTGTCCCAGTTGAACTCCTTGTTTCATGAAGCAAATGCCAAATTGCGAGTGCAGCAGCAAGAAACAGCACGAAAAGTGGAGGATGACCAAATGGGTTCACAGTGCACACGGGGAGACACTTAGCCCCCATTGGTCACAGTTTACCTACAAAGAGAGAATTTAGCAAGGCTGCCTCATGTCCATTGGAAAACAAGAAACCATGTGCTCACAAAGGTCACAAAAATGCAGACCAGCTTGGATGGTCTCACTACAATGGAAGCTAAAGCTCCTGACAACAACATATATTTCATGTGCCCAACCTCAGAGGCAGTTTCTTAAGAACTCTTTAGGCCAGCAGAGCTCCATGTTTGTGGAGAGTTTACATTGTCCCTTAATTTTGGAAACTCCTCTACCTTCTCCAAATTTGTGAAAATTGAGCAGTTTCCATTGCAGATATGTATTCACAGATTTTCTAACTCTTCTGCTCTAATTGTGTCATACATGGGGCGAAGGTAATGTCAAGGCATTGCTCTGGATGAGAGTGGGAAGATATTTGTGTAGCACATATTTGCATACACATTGCATTCATTTTCAATTTTCTATTCGAAATACTGAATCCCTGACACTATCCCATACCCTACTATCCTCTGACTACTAATCCTAATATGATGGAGAAAAATACCCAAACAGAATAGAAATACAAGCAGTTCAGAGGAGGCATGCTGCATACTTGGACTTACCTTTTGCATGATAAATGGTAGGTGTTATAAATCTAGTCAATTTTTAATTGAAATAGTTCACCATGTGTTTTTAAATTAAACAAATATATGAATTCCTGTCTCCCTTTCTCTGTAGCCTATTCATCACATGTATTTTCATATGCACTTATAGAATCCTACCTGGTATCACATGTACATTTTTGTGAGGTGGCTGACTTGGCAGATACAAATTGTGAGAAGAGATCACTCCTCCAAATTGCTGTTGGAACTGAAAATTCCACCTATAGGGGAACTTCCTAGTAGAACATCATTATACATAAACTCATGTTCAGTAAAATAAATATTTTTGCATCTGTGGATGATATATATTTAAAGATGAATTTTGATTGGCATATATATTGCTACTTTTAAATGTCTGTGTGTGGTTTTTTTTTGTGTGTGTGGGCATGTGTGTGTGTATATATATATATATATATATATATATATATATATATATATATGTATATATATATATATATACACTCTCCAGATTTTTCAAAATATGAAATATATGTGTCTTATATACACTCTCTAAATTCATTCATGTTCATGCATGTGGATTTATAATAAACTTTCCAAAATATTATTCTCAGAAATATTCATCCACCTTAAATACATATTTGTTTCCTAGTACTGAAAACTAACTTCAGTGAATGGTGCATACAAATGTTAATAATTCTACAGGAACTGATCCAGTCTTTCACCAATGCAAGTAGATCCCAATGGGACATGATATATAATATGATGTTCATTTATATTCAACACTGGTACATTATTATTTCTTCAGTTTTTGCTCATCATAAGATATGTATTTCATCCACAAGTTCACAAATTTGTAGGCATTTCTTTAAACTTTAATCACTTCCTACTTCACAACACATGTATTGTCAGGGTTTCTTGACTGGTCTTTTCATGAGACTTCTTTCCAAACACATTATTTTCGATTTCCATAATCACTTTTGAAGTAAAACTCACACACTCTTCATGATAAACCAAAACACTAATATTGACATTAGATGAATAACTGGTTGGAATGAATGATTGTATATGCATATAAGATTTCCAGTAATTTTTCAGATATCAGTTCATCCCATTATATTAAGTCGGAACAAGTTATATTACTTATTCACAGTATGGTCTATTCATGCTTTATCTCTATATTCATAGACATAGGGTACACCTCTTTGTACGCCCAATACTAATTTTATGTCTTCAGTATATTGCTACCAAAAATGGTGGAAGAAATACTTATGTCACCTGATCTACATATACATATTATCACAATAATATTCTGGACAAAAATGTAAATGTTACACTTATGAATGAACCAAGCAAAGCCTAAATGAAATGTGAACATAGATTACTAAAAACATCCATGTCCAGGGTGCCTAATGCTCTCAAATGTCAATATTATTGGTGACTTCATATTTGTTTCTTTCTAAGATTCAACCTCAAGCCTGTTGAAAATGTCTAATCCTCTCACTCACTTTATACTTTCCCTGATTTCGTAATATCTTTATTGATATCTTCTTTTCTACATGTTTTCCCCACTTCATCATCGTGACTGGCTCTTCATATGTGCTGACATATACATTCACTCTCTAACTGAAATCCTATTGCTAAAGAACTTTTGTTCCAAATCATATACTCACTCTTCTTCCTAAAACGACCGACTATCTTCCTAATCCTACCGACTATCCCTTTTTGAAGGGATGTTCTCTTCTACATTCAATCTTCCAAGGTACAAGGTCCTATGCCATTGTATATCAAATTATCTGAGACATCTGTGCAGAACATAATTCAAAGCTAAGTATCCCAATCAAGGGCCCAATGCCCTTATGGGTTTAAAATCATACCTGGATTTCTGTTTTCATACTTATGTTTCACCTCTACATTCTTGTAAATATACCAGGTTCCCAATACCATTATTCATCCAGAAGAATGATTCCTAACACAAATCGAAATCAAACCTGTTATTAACCCAAAACATACACTGTTCCCTCAATCTCATTTTACAGAAGAGCAGGGACAAAGTTGTTCTTACAATACAGAAAAGTAGGGGACCTTCCACCTGCTGAGATCCTCAAAGGTCCATGCAGAAATGATACCTGGAGAAGTTGTAGACAGGTATGAAGGACCTGAAAGAGCAAAAGTCATCTTCGATGACAAACCACCTGGTCAGGATGATGGGATGTGTCTGAATCAGCCTCTCTCTTCTTATTGTGGAGAAGATGGACAAAACCAGGCCTGTGTGTGTGCCTATGGTTGATATACCATTCTAAATTGTGAAAGTGTCAGAGGAAGAAGGGGCAGCCTCCATCTCATGGGGCCCTTGGAAGCAACTGTTAGGACCAAGTGGTTGCAAAGGCAGTGACCTCATTCAGTTCCAAAGAAAGTGTCATACCTCATTTCCTTGGTGATGGAACTCTCTGAACTTGGTATCCAAGAAGCCAGGCACCCAGATGCAGTTCCAGTCCCAGTCCCAGTGGGCTCACTTGTTTGGATTTACCAAGGACAGAGTCAGTCTTTCTTGGTACCTACTGATGTGAGGATGGCCAAATGCCAGGAGAGCTCTGAAGAGGGACCTTTCCTGAGAAAGCAGGTAGTGGCTCACCACTTTTTCCTGACAACTTCACATAGTTGGCCAAGGAAACCAGATCTGAGAGAATACAGGCCATTTCGGGGGAACATAGTATTGCCCACCAGTCAGAGAACACTCCGGATAGTCACAGACCTACTTAGGGGAAGGAGGTGCCATTGTGAGTGTGGGTGTGTGGTTTTGTCTCTTGTTCTGAGAATAGGTAGGAAAGGCGGTTTGTTTGGTTTTCAGTGAACTATTTCTAGTAAGTCATTTGACAAGGTGAGTGTTTCCATGTCTGTGTATCCCACTGTGTTCGTGGTTGTAGACATGAGAAAAGACAATGCAACAATGGATGTGTCCTGTGTAGTAAAAAGATTCCCAGCATTCATCCTGCCCAATTTATGAATGGACTGCAGCTTGCCTTATGGATTGGCAAAACCTACTACCTTCCTAAGTCCCTGTTTTCTTCCTGAATTCTGGCAACTCTCCAGAATAGTCTCATTGTTTTGTGTCCAAGATATGTACCAACTCCAAGGTCTTTGACATGTCCATGTACTGGATACCTGAAGGGAATGGCCAGTATCTCAGAAAACTCAGATATGAGTGTGACCAGAAAAATCTCAGTGGAGATACCATGCTTTGGGCCTTTTGCTTACCTATTGTTCTGTTGCCCTGAATGTCAGGAAGATGTTGGGCTCAGGCTACCCCTTTGTGAAGCCTGAAGAAAACAGTTTTCAAATGGAAATGAATGGGCATCACCTGTGGCTCTTGCTAAATTGCTTCGGAAAGGGATGTGTCTGAATCAGGCTCTCTACCCTGTGTGAGGCTGTGGCTTAGATTCTCAGCACCTGATGGATCTAAAGAAAGATCCCATGTGTGAAACCAAAACCAAATTCGCAAAAAATTTCAGTCATTGTGAATGAATTCTATTGCCTTTCTCTGTAGGTTCCTGAAATCAATCAAGTGAGAATAGCGATCCTTTTGGTCAAATGAGTTCTTCAAATCTCTGCAGAGGTGCTTGTCTTTTCTCATGACTCCAGTTCACATAAAGAATCTAAACCCCACAGTCAGAAGGCCTCAAATTTGAAAAGCGGAGCAGTATTAATGACAGGCCTATTTGATCACTCCTGGTTCACAGGAAGGGTGTCCTTCCCACCCTGACTTGAGCCAAATGAGGGGCAAGGGAGCTTATTTTGGACACTCTTTTGGAATGTGCCCCTCATGGAAAGCTCCAACCAGTGGTTATGATGAGTGTCTATAAGGAAGAAGATGGGGCCATGTGATAGTGTTTTGTTTTTAATTGTGTTCATTTGATTGGCGGTGTGAAGAGATGACTGGGTCAACCTGGGCTTGAACTCTGGTTTGATTCCCCTTAGAGACTGCGTTCTGGAATTGACCTCAGAGAAGTATTGCCATGAAAAGTGTTGGGATATTAGGAGGCCACGCATGAAAGTCACCCTTGGAAACTGAGATCTAGGCCCAGGGTGGTTTTCCAAAGAGTACTGGGAATCTCAGCCAGTATATCACATGATTTTATTCTGAAAGACTTGGCAGGGATAGTTTTGAGTCAAAACACACATGGACCTCACATTGGAGACCTCACTGCGCCTGGCTTCATGTGACCTTTTGGCCACTCTTTTGGAAGCCTTGCCTGTGAGAGTTCTCCAGAGCTTTCTTTGAAATGAACTTCCTCAACATTTAATGGTTCCTGAATGAATTGAAACCCACAGTGCCTCCGACTTCATCCTTGAAAAATGGCCAGATAAATACCATGAAATTTTTAAAATTCCCATGACCAGGTGGCACTGGAGAACCTTTGGATGTCCTGTTGCTGATCTTGAGTGTACCAGACCCTGCCTTAATTCACTGGGTTTCATGAAAATGGTGTAGAACAGAGATGCCATTGAGTTATAGCCTGCAGAGTTGTTGGCCTAGAGAAATGGTGTGCAGTTTTGTGATAATACATCTGTGTTGTGACCATGTGGTTCTGCCATTGGCTTCCAAATTCATTGTGACTGCCATGGTGCAGCCAGGAGACCTGTATATGTAAAAGCATGTTTTTATATTGAAAGATTTCAGGGCCATGTTCAGAATCAAGTTGCTATGGACATGGGGGCAAGCAAGTTAGAGCCTGCAGAGTATTGGGCCTAGAGAAGTGGTCTGCAGTTGTGTGATAATACATCTGTGTTATGGCCATGTGGATTTCTCATTGGCTTCCAAATTTTTTGTGACTAACATGGTGCAGCCAGGAGACCCGAATATGTAAAAGCATGTTTTTATATGGAGAGGATTCAGGGCCATGTTCAGAATCATGTTGCTATGGACAAGGGGGCAAAGTATGTGGGAAAGAAGCCTGGTTGTTGCATTCTCCTGCAGACCCTGACCCACAACACGTGACAGAACTCCCTCCAGCACTGTGTCCCTGTTGAACTTCTTGTATTTTGTGAAGCAAATACCAAACTCCCAGTGCAACAGCAGGAAACACCACGAAAAGTGGAGGATGACCAAATGGCTCCACAGTCCACATGGGGAGACAATTAGACCCCAGTGGCCACTGTTTACCTACAAAGAGTGAATTCAGCACTGCTGCCTCATGTTCACTGGAAAATAAGAAACCATATCCTCCAGGTCACATAGATGCAGACCCAGATTTTATTGTCTCACTACAAAGGAAGCTAAAGCTCCTGAAAATAACGTATGTTTCAAGTGCCCAACCTCAGAGGCAGTTTCTCAAGATGTCTTTACGCCAGCAGACCTCCATGTTAGAGGAGTGTTTACCATGTCCCTTACTTTTGGAAACTCCTCTACCACCTCCAAGGTTCTGAACTCTGAGCATTTTCCACTCAAGATATGTATTCACAGATTTTCTAACTCTTCTATTCTAATTGTGACTTACTTCAGGCGAAGGTAATGTCAAGGATTTGTTCTGGATGAGAGTGGGAAGATTTTTGTGTAGCATATATTTGCATACACATTTGATTCATTATTCTATTTTCCATTTGAAATACTGATCCCTGACACTAACTCATAACCTACTGGACTCTGACTACTACTCCTAATATGATGGAGAAAAATAACCCAAACAGAATAGAAATCCAAGCAGTTCAGAGGAGGCATGGTGTATAGTTGGACTTGCCTTTTGCATAAAAAAGGGTATGTGTTATAAATCTAGTCAATTTTCTGTTGAAATAGTTATCCATGTGTTTTTAAAGTTAACAAATATGTGAATTCCTGTCTCCCTCTCTCTGTAGCCTACTCAGCACATGTATTTTTATATGCACATATAGAATCCTACCTGGTATCACACGTACATTCTTGTGAGGTGGCTGACTTGGCAGATACAAAATGTGAGAAGAGATTACTCCTCCTAAATGCTGTTGGAACTGAAAATTCAATGTATGGGTAAACTTCCTAGTTAAACAACATTATACATAAATCTATCTTCAGTAACATGAATATTTTTGAATCTGTGGATGATGTATATTTCATGGTGAATTTCAATTGGCATATATATTGCTATTTTTATAGTCTCAGTTTGTGTGAGTGTGTGTGTGTGTGTGTGTATATATATATATATATATATATATATACATACATATATATATACTCTCCAGATTTTTCAAAATATGAAATGTATGAGTCTTATTATACACTCCCTGAATTCATTCATGTTCATGTATGTGGATTTATAATCAACTTTTCACAAGATTATTCTCAGAAATACTCATCTACCTGAAATACATATTTGTTTCCTAGTACTGAAAACTAACTTCAGTGAATGGTGCATACAAATTCTAATATTTCTACATTAACGGACGCAGTTTAACATCAATTCAAGTAGATTCCTATGGGACATGATGTGTATTTTAACGTTCATTTTTATTCAACACTGGTACATTACTATTTCTTCAATTTCTGCACATCATCGTATATATTTATCATCCACAAGTTAGCAAATATATAGGCGTTTGTTTCACTTTAAATCACTTTCTGCTTCAGAACACATGCATACCTCCAGGTTTCTGGACTGGTCTTTTCATGAGACTTCTTTCCAAACACATTATTTTCAATTTCCATAATCACTTTTGAAGCAAAACTCAAACACTCTTCATGAAAATCCATAACCCTAATATTTCATTCAGATGTATAATGGGTAGGATTAAATGTAGTATATCAATATAAGGTTTTCTGTATATTTTCAGATATCAATTCAATCCATTATTTAAAGTTGGAACCAGTAATATTATTAATTCACAGTATTGTCTATTCATGCATTATCTCTATATTCATAGACAAATGGTACACCTATTTCTACCCAAAATACTAATTCATATATCTTCAAAATATTGCTCCCATAAATGGTGGAAGAAAAACTCCTATTACCTGATCTACATATATTATTTATTATAGTAATATTCTGGACACACATAGGAATGTTCACACTTATGATTGTACCAATGTAAAGTCGGGCGAGCGTAGGAAAAGAGACCACGAAGAGACTGTCTCATGCAACAGCAAAGGGTTTATTGGGGGTCCAGCATGCTGGGGCTCAGAGCTCACTTGAATAGAGAAGAGAGCCCTAAGAACAGCTTAAGCAGAGCTTATGCAATTTACGTGGTGAGAGCAGGGAGGGAAATTTATTGATGGGTCAGGTCGAGTGAGTGGTTTGCATGCCAATGGGAGAGGGAGTACATTCAACAGTTTGGCAATTGGGGACAGCACATTCTGGGAACAAGATTAGCAAACAGTTTTCAAGATTTCATCAGTATTTTGTTAAGCATACAGAAAAACAAGAAGTTAAAAGTACATATTTTATTAACCTTTCATTCCCCACTTCTTATTCTGGTTAATTTTAATCATAAAAATGAGCATTGCGGGGTCTCACATTTTATGTCTTCTAGTGAGGTATATTGTTGTCTGATTACCATAAGTTTAACTTATCCAATTTAAGCTTGTAGAAAGGAAACTAGATGGTTGAGCAAACAGGGTCCTACAATTAGCAATGAAATGAGGATTATTAATGGACTGGCCAGGGCTGATAAAAGCGTAGTTAACCAGGGGGACTGTGTGAACAAAGACTCAAACCACCCTTTTTGTGCATCTCTCTCTTGTTGATGCTCTTCTAGGCGTCTTCTTAATTTACTCATAGATTTTTTTACAACTCCAGTATGGTCGGCATAAAATCAACTTTTTCCCTCAATGCAGCACAAAAGCCCCCTTCTCTCACGAAGAGGAGGTCCAACCCTCGCATGTTCTGTAAAACAATTTCAGAGAGAGAGGTTAAAGATTCCTATAAAACTGTGATGGAGGTTTTTAATATCTTTAAATTTTGGTCTATTGCTGCTTCTCATCGGGTCATTTGTTGTGTCACATGGACTAGGACAGTGATTCCTGTGCCCACACCTGCAGCAGCTCCTTTTCCTAATAGGATGGCTAAAGTGAGGGATACAGGTTCCCAGAGGAACCGGGTTGTATGCCCCCGTATTTGATATTTAAATTAACCTGCCTCATGATAGAGCACTCTGGGAAACATCTGAACATTACATAATTAATCACATCTGTTGACCATTTTATGAAAACATAAACAATGTTTAAGTATATAGAATTATACTGTTGTAAGGACGGACAATTCAAGGCACCTAAGATAGCACCGAAGACAGCGAAACATACCTATTTGGTTGCAACGGATTTAGAGGGCATTGCTTCTGTTGTAATCAATTAGTCACCTGATCTCCAAATTTAGGTAGTTTCCGAATTTTGTACCCAACATGTAAGGGAAGGGGCTCAGAAGTTCACAGTCTGCATAAGTTCACAAAAAGAAGTTTTCGTTTCTATTGTTTTTTTCATCTGTTCTGGGCAAGTTAACATTTTAAGGACACCTGGAGTGGGAGAGCTTTTTTCTTCTCTTTTTTTTTTTCTCACTGCCAGCTGTAACAATGGAGCTCATTTGGTAACTTATTTATCTTAGAAATGTAACCATGTCTGTGAAGCCCCAGCTCAAGGCCAGAGGCCTTGTTCACATGTTTTGTGAAAAACTAGTAAGGGGGAGTCTAGCTTAGGAGTGCTGATTTTTCCAGCCAGTGGCCAAATAGAACAGGGAAACACGAAAAGGGGAAGTTTATCTACATTGAACTCTTTTATAGGGACTCTTTGGCTGAAAGTCCTAAAGTCAGCCATGGTGAAGACTGCTGGAGAAGGTCATTTAAGACTTTTCTGTGGGCCTGGTATAGACGGGGAAGACAGGGAAGGCGGGTCTGAGAGCAGCACCTTGGGTCTGAGCATGAGGAAGGAGACATGTAAAAGAATAATGGGAAAGGGGTTTGGAATTTTCCAGGCAACAAAACTTGAGCAGTAGAACAGATAGAGCAGAGGGGAAGATGGGAGTTTGTATCCCAAAAAGCCTGTGAGGGACTTTAAATTCTTAGTAACCTGTTTTCAGTGATGACAGAGCAACTTTAAAGGCCATTTTCATTACATCTTGGATAGGGGTCTGAGGGCTCTCCTTAGCTGGTTTGAGCTTTGGGTTAGCTGGTAAGAGGACCTGGTGGGACCTGGTGCGGGCACTGACAGGAGAAGAGAGTAGTGAGTGGGTGGATGGGTACCTCAGTACCTGCTACCTCAGCAAGGGGGCAATAATCTGAGAACCGGCGGTTTGGGTTTTTGATCTAGTAATTGGAGGGAAGAAATCAGGTTGCTGAGGTGGGAGTGGCAGCAGAGAGTCTGGAGCAGAAAGCTGAGGGTGAGGATCTATTGGATAAGCATAGTTCAGGATGTGAGCGAAGGAGGGAAAATGCCTCCACTTAGGGGAATTTCCTTCCACCCTTTGTGCACTTGCCGAAGTTAAAAAGGTCACGGAGAATTTTAGGATCTAGAGACCCCTCTGGGGGCCATCGGTATTGGTTGTGTAATTGGTAATATGGCCAATGCTGTGTATTGAATTTGATGAGGAGTTTGGGTTCCACCAGGCACCCCTGTATGCTCACATTCCCATGACTTACAGAAGAAGTCGGCATTTCCCCCACACAGCCATGTCTGTTTGTGGCTTTGATAGTCCGCTGGGCAAACATAGTAATCTAGGCTAGCCAACCTGCATCTGGCTCTCGTGTCCCTACATCCATAATGTTTGTTTCTATTACCTATGATACGGAAAGGATTTATTGGAATTTTAGTTGGATCCCCTTCATCAGGGATATCCCAATAGGAAAGACCTATAGCCAGCTGACAAATGTCTGGGTGGAGAGATGGCCACCATGTCCCTAAAGGGGCTGTATGCAAGATAGACCATACTTCTTGTACAGTAGGATTTGTGATCAGCCATTACTGCTGAACAGGCTGATGAGGGTTAGGACTACTCTTGGCCAAGGGGAGAGTCTGTAGCCTTATCCACATGGCGAATACGCACTTTGAAAGTGTTACCAGTCTTTTCCAGTTTCCAGTCAGATTTTGGACAGGGCGCAGGCCAGAGATGAGAGACATGGATCCATGAAGTGATTCCGTCTACATTTACCACTGTAGGTGTTATATGTAGCACCTTATATGGTCCTTTCCAGTGGGGTTCCAGGGATGACACCTGATGTCGTCTAATGTAGACGAAGTCTCCTACTTGGTATCGATATGGAGTCCCCTCGTCCCCAGGTTGGTCGGCAGTGGCCAGATGTTTCCACAGATATTGCTGATTTCTTTCAAGAGCTTTAAGTCTGTCAAGCAAGGGGGTGTGGAAGGGATCGTTAGGTCTTAGAGTTTGGGTTAGGTCCCTTACTGGAGGAGGGACCATAGAGAATTTCATAGGGGGTGAGGTTACACAAGGAAACAGAGGAGTATGAGTATTTCTTGCATGAAACAGTGCATAAAGCAGGAGAATAGATCGATCTTTTATGCCGATCTCTAAGCTTGATTTTGTTAATTCTCTTTAATGGTTCTATTATTTTTTTTTTTACCTGTACTGAGCTCTGGGGTCTATAAGCACAATGTAATTTCCAATTAATCCCCAGGGTCCTGACTAATCCCTGACTTATCAGGGCAATTAACGCCAGTCCATTATCAGACCCTATTGCCTTAGCCAGTCCGTATCTTAGAAAAATATCTTTCAGGATCTTCTTGACCACAATTTGTGCCATTTATTTTGTTGTTGTTGTTTTTTTTTTTTTGTGTGTGTGTGGGGGGGGAAGGCTTCAATTAATTCATCCTGAAAATGTATCTACAAAGACTAGGAGATATTTAAGTCCATAACTTCCTGGCTTAATTTCAGTAATGTCCACTTCCAAGAATTGTCCTGGTCTGGTTTCTTGTAGGTGCTTTCCTGCAGGAAAGTTGGAAGGGTAAGCATTAACCAATTGACAGACCCGGCAGGCTTTTGTTACCCGTTCAGTTATTTCTTTCGCTCTGAGTCGGTTAGTGGAAAACTCTGTTCTTGATCCTTCAGGAATGCCTGCAGTTTCTTTGAACCAAGGTGAGTGAGTTGATGTACATTTTTAACTTAGTTTAGGGCTTTCTGAAAATGCAAGCTGGGCTCAGTGAAGTTGAGGGTTTCAGTGTCAGTGTCCTTAGATGTTATCAAAAGCTTGCTGGTGCTCAGGGGTCCATTAGAATTGGGCATCTCTCTTTAACAGCGGGTATAAAGGAGCAGATAAGGACGCAAACCCAGGTATCCATAAGCTACATAAGCCAGCAGTCCCAAGAAACTCTCTGAGTTGTCTGCTGTTAGATGGGGGTGGTATCTGCTCAATGGATTGTTTTCTGGTCTCAGTGAGCCATCACTTACTGCCCCTAAGGGAATAGTCCAGGAAGATTACTTCTTGCTGGCAAATTTGGGCTTTTTTGGCAGAAGCACTATACCAGAGTTGAGCAAGCTCGTATAATAATAATTGGGTTCCAGACTCACAGTTTTTCTTGGTGTTGGCTGCCAGTTGCAGGTCATCGACATATTGAAGCAGGGTGACGTCAGGGTGCATAGTTCTGAAGTTGTTGGGGTCTCTGTGGAGGGCTTCATCAAAGAGAGTGGGGGAGTTTTTGAACCCCTGTGGGAGTCTAGTCCATGTTAGTTGACCAGACGTCCCGGTTTCTGGGTCTACCCACTCGAAATCAAATAGCAACTGACTATCTTTATGCAGAGGCAAGCAAAAGAAAGCATCTTTTAAGTCCAGAACAGTATACCATTTCCGCTCATGGTTCAGAGTGCTAAGCAGATTGTACAGATTATGTACTGTGGGGTGAATGTCCTGCACTCTGTTGTAGATCTCTCTTTGGTCTTGAACGGTGCGATAGTCCCCGGTTCCTGGATTTTTATACTGGTAACAGGGCAGTGTTCCAGTTCAAATGACAGGGCCTTAGGACCCTTAAGGCCAGATATTTCTGAATATGGGGCCTTATCCCATCTTTAGCTTTTTTGCTCAGAGGATATTTTTTGACATTGATGGGGGGGCTGAAGTTTTTAACTCCACTGTTATTGGAGGATGTTTCACGGCTACGTGTAACCCAGCAGTTTTTTCCTAGGCATCTGCGTAATCTGTTATCCATTTCCGGGGTAGCTTGCCTGTTTGATCAGTCTTGGGGGGTTTGACAAGTTGATGTTCATCTTCTACTGACATAGTAAAAGCCGTGACTATAGGAGTTTTTACTGAAAAATTTAGAAATTTCACTTGGGGGCCTTCAGGGTTAAAAGTTATTCTGGCCTGGAGCTTTTTGAGCAGATGTGTGCCCATCAATGGGGTCGGGCATTCTGGGATTACTAGGAACGAGTGATGGATTTTTTCTTTCCCCAGGTCCATGGTCCTCTTAGTTGTCTAAGCCCCATATTTACTCCCATTAGCCCCTTGAACTAGAGTCCTTTTTGTTTGATAGATGGCCCAATGGGGCCTTAAGGGCTGAGTATACTTACCCTGTATCCACTTCAAATTTTAACCCCCCCAGCGAGTACTTTGTGTTCTTTTGGCCGGGCCAGCTACCTCCAAGGAAGGAGGGGCTGTGTGTGCCGTGGGGTAGTCACCTGGAGGGCGCTGGGCTGGCCTATATTCCTCCAATGGTGGAGAGTCTGAGTCAGCAGCAGGGGAATCACTTAGAGGGTGTTTGGGGTTGGAGGACAAGGGCAGGGCATAAGGAGGGGGAAGAGAGTCCAGTAGAGTCTTGAGACTCAGGGACAACAGAGGGTGGAGGAGGGGGAGCAGAGGGTTTGAGAGATAGAAAAGTGGGAGAACCAGTAGGAGCGGGGACAGGGACAAGGAAAGGCTTCAACCATGGAAGAGGAGATTTGCAGAGGTCCTGCAAACTAAAGATATATTGCTGTTGATCTGGATGGCTATGTGGCCCCGGCTGAAAGACAATATCTCTGAGTTTTTGAATTAGTGTGAAGTAGAAAGATCCTTCTGGGGGCCATCCGACTCCAAAGGTGGGTCATTCTGAGACACATAGAGTCTTCCAGATCTGACGTTTTACTGAAAAAAAGAAGATTCTGAGCCTTTAAGCAGACTTTGGTCCAGTGATCAAGGTTCAGGGACAGAGGCATTGAAGTGTTCTGTCCCATATGAAAGATACACAAATAGTGAAAGCAATGACACACGACACAGACAAGACAAGACAATAAAGACAGGCAATGGACGTCCAATACTGAGAACAGGACTGAGTAGCCAGGAAAACCTGATGGGCTGACAATACCGAATCCAAAACAAAATATCACTGAGTTTAGGAGACTATTGTTACTCGGTTTCCCGAGTTCTCTGGGGCGTCCCCCAGAGACGTGGCCTGTGGCTCTGTGACACTTCTGTCAGCCACCGTCAGAGAGAGCTCATGCTCATCACCAATAGCCATTTTGCCCATCCCTAACCTGAAACCTGAAACAAGAAAGTGGCGCCTTACTTAACCTGAGATGAGCCTATTGGGGGTCTTTCGTCCAACGCTGCTGGAACTCGCTGGGGCCCTCAGATGTAATGGTCAGGCGACCATTGGAGGAAGAGACCACCAAGACACTGTCTCATGCAACAGCAAAGCACCCAAAATTCTGGGGCTCAGACCTCACTTGAATAGAGCAGAGAGCACTGAGAACAGCTTAAGCAGAGCTTATATACTTTTCTTGAAGAGGGCAGGGAGGGAAGTTTATTGATGGGTCAGGGCAAGTGGGCGGTTTGCATGTAAACGGGTGAGGGTGTACATTCTGCAGTTTGGCAGTTGGGGACAGCACATTCTGGGAACAAGATTAGCAAAAAGTTTTCAAGATTTCAAGAGTGTTTTCTTAAGCATACAGAAAAACAGGAAGAGACAAGTACCTATTTTATTTATTTTCAACAAAGCCTAAATGGAAAGTGAGCATGAATTACTAAAAACATTCATGTCCAGGTTGCCTAATGCTCTCAAATGTCAATTCTATTGGTGACTACATATTTCTTTCTTCCTAAGGTTATATATTCAACCTCAACCCTGTTGAAAATGCCTAATCCTATGACTCACTTAATAATTTGCCTGATTTCCTAAGGTCTCTATTGATACCTCCTTTCCTACATATTTTCCCAAATTCATTATTGTGACTGACACTTAACATGGGCTGACATTAATATTCACTCTCTAACCGAAACCCTATTGGTAAAGAACTTTTTTCCAAATCTTATTCTCACCCTTCTTTCTAAACCTACTGACTATCTTCCTAATTCCACCGACTATCCCTTTTTGACTGGAGGTTCTCTTCGACATTCAATCATCCAAGGTACAACGTCCTATGCCATTGTGTATGGATTTATCTGAGACATTTGTGCAGAAAGTATAACATTGCTAAGTATCCCAATGAAGGTCTCAATGCCCTTCTGGGATGCAAATCTTACCTAGATTTCTGTTTCCATAATTTTAACTCACGTCTATATTCTTATAAATATCACAGATTCCCAATACCATTATTCATCCTGCAGAATGATTCCTAACCCAAATCGAAACTGTTATTAACCGTAACCACACAGTGATCTCTCAATCTAACTTTAGAGAAGAGCAGGGACAGAGTTGGCCTTAAAATATAGGGATGTAGGGGATCTTCCACTTGCTGAGAACCTCAAAGGTCCATGCAGAAATGATCCCTGAAGAAGATGTAGGCAGCTATGAAGGACCTGAGAGAGCAAAAGTCATCTTCCATTGCCAAAAAACCTGGTCAGGATGAAGGGATGTGGCTGAATCAGCCTCTCTCTTAATGTACAGGAGACGGACCAAACCAGGCCTTTGTGGAGCGCTGTTTCTTGGTGCCTTTGATTTATATATCATTCTAACTTGTGAAAATGTCACAGGAAGTAGGGGCAGCCTCCATCTCATGGAACCATTGGAAGCAACTGTTAGGACAATGTGTTTGCCAAGGCAGTGACCTCATTAAATTCCTGAAGGAAGTAACCTACCTCACTTCCTTGGTGATGGAACACTTTAAACTTGGGATCCAGGAAGCCAGGCACTGAGAGCCAATCCAAGTCCCAGTCCCAGTGGGCTCACTTGTTTGGTGTTACTAAGGACAGAATCAGTCTTTCTTGGTACCTACTGATGTGAGGATGGCCACATGCCAGGGACCTTTCCTGAGAAAGTAGGTATTGGCTCTCCACATGCTCCTGACAACGTCACAGAGTTGGCCAAGGAGACCAGATCTGAGAATGGATAGGCCATATCAGGGGAACATAGTATGACCCACCAGTCAAAGGACACTCTGGATAGTTACAAACCTACTTGGGGGAAGGAGGTGCCTTTGTGGGTGTGGGTGTGAGTGTGTGGTTTTGTCTCATGTTCTGAGAATAGGTAGGAAAGGTGGTTTGTTTGGATTGGAATGGACTTTTTCTAGTAAATTGTTTGACAAGGCGAGTGTTTCTATGTCTGTTTCTCCCACTGTGTCCGTGGTTGTAGACATTAGAAAAGAAAATGCATCAATGGATGTTTCCTGTCTTGTAGAAAGCTTCCTAGCATTCATCCTGCCCAATTAACGCATGGACTGTGACTTGCCTTATGGATGGGCAACACCTACTATCTTACTACGTTTCTGTTTTCTTCCTGAATTCTGGCCACTCTCAAGAATTGGCTCATGGTTTTGTGTCCAAGATATGTACCACCTCCAAGCACTGTGACATGGCCATGTACATGATAACTGAAGGGAATGGGAGGATCTCAGAAAACTCAAATATCAATGTGACCAGTAAAGTCTCAGTGGAGAATCCTTGCTTTGGGCCATTTGCTTACCTATTGCTTCATTGCCCTGAATGTCAGGAAGGTCTTTGCCTCAGGCCACCCCTTTGTGAAGCCTTAATAAAACAGTTTTCAAATGGAAATGAATGGGCATCACCTGTGGCTCTTTGCTTAATTGCTTCCAAAAGGGATGTGTCTGAATCAGCCTTGTGAACCTGTGTGAGGCTGCTGCTTAGATTCTTAACACCTGATGGATCTAAGGTAAGAATCCATGTGTGCTACAAATACAAAATGGTCAAAATAGCAGTCATTGTGTATGAAGTCTCTCGCCATCTTCTGTAAGGTTCCTGACCTCCATCCTGGCCTGCAAAGGCTAGACCATAGATGCTTGGGTTTTTTCATGACTCCCATTCATATAAAGAATTTATACCTGGCAGTCAGTAGGCCTCAAATTGGAGAAGTGGAGCAGTAATAAGGTCAGGCCTATTTGATCACTCCTGGTTCACAGGAAAGGTGTTTA
Organism: Callospermophilus lateralis; assembly: GCF_048772815.1. Lineage (NCBI taxonomy): Eukaryota > Metazoa > Chordata > Mammalia > Rodentia > Sciuridae > Callospermophilus > Callospermophilus lateralis. Next base: position 253,561 of record NW_027517981.1, read on the forward strand.
GGCCACACTGACCTTAGGCAACATAGGGGCGAGGGAGCATATTTTGGACAGGGTCTTGGACTTCACCCCTTTTGGAAACGTCCAGCCAGAGGATTTGATGAGTGTCTACATGGAAGAAGACGAGGGCTATGTGAAAGTGTTTTGGTTTTAATTGTGGTCATTTGTGTGGCAGTTGGAAGACATAACTGTGTCCACCATGGCTTGAACTTTGGTGTGATTCCCCTTAGAGACTGCGTTCTGGACCTGACCTCAGAGAAGAATTGCCATGAATTGTGTTGGGATTTCAGGAGGCCACACATGAGAGTCCCCATTGGAAACTGAGATATAGGCCCAGGTGGCTCTCCACAGAACACTGGGAATCTCAGCTACGATATCACATGATTTTATTCTGAAAGACTTGGCAACCATAGTTGAGATTCAAAACACACATGGACCTAGCATTGTAGACCTCAATGGGCCTGGCTTCATGTGACCTTTTGGCCACTCCATGGGAAGCCTTGCCTGTGAGAGTCCTCCAGAGCTTTAATTGAAATGAAATTCCTCACCATTTAATGGTTCCTGAAAGAATTGAAACTCACAGTGCATCCAACTTCATCCTTGAAAAATGGCTAGATAAATACCATGAAATTTTTGAAATTCTTATGACCAAGTGGCACTGAAGAACATTTGGATGTCCAGTTGCTGATCATGAGTGTACCAGAGAGTGCCTTGATTGACTGGGTTTCATGAAAATGGTGTAGAAGAAAGAATCCTGTATGTTGGCGCCTGCTGAGTAGTGACCCAGAGCTGTGGTGTGCAGTTGTGTCATAAAATATCTCTGGTGGGGCCATTTGGATCTGCCATTGACTTCCAAATGTCTTGTGGCAGACATGGTGCAGCCAGTAATCCCTATATGTCTGATCTCTTCATATAAAGGCATCTTGTTATATTTAGAGGTTTCAGGGCCGTGTTCAGAATCAGGTTGCAATGGTTGAGGGGGCAAGCTATGTGGGATATAAGCCTCATTGGTGGATTCTCCTGGAGACCCTGACCCACCACACGTGTGAGAAATCCCTCCAGCACTGAGTCCCTGTTGATCTCCTTGTATTTCATGAAGCAAATACTAAACCCCCAGTGCAGCAGCAAGAAACACCATGAAATGTGGAAGATGCGCAAATGGCTTCACATACCACATGGGGAGACACTTAGCCTTCAGTGACAACAGTTTCCCTACAAAGAGAGAATTCTGCACTCCTGCCTCATGTTCATTGGAAAATAAGAAACCATGTCCTCCAGGTCACATAGATGCAGACCCAGCTCTGATGATCTCACTACAAAGAAGCTAAAGCTCCTGACAACAACATATATTTCAAGTGCCCAAGGTCAGGGAGAGTTTCTCAATAAGTTTTAGGCCGGCAGAGCTCCATGTTTGTGGAGTGTTTACCTGTTTGACCAGGACAGGAGAAAAGACCACTGACTCCAATTAAAATCAAATTAAAGCAAGCTTATTATTTTTCCACTGGCTGAGCTGCCTATCCCTCTCAAAATGGCAGAAACAAGACAGCAACCCCACCTTTCCTACAGCCCAGCTTTATAGTCCAGTAAGTTACACAAAAGGGGGGTTACAGATAACAGAACTCGGAGAAGCATCACGCTATTGCTAGTTTACAATTTTTTTTTTTTGCTGGCCCCATCATCAGAATTTATGAGGACCATTAGAGACTCACGAGAGTCGTTGTCTGGCCAGAGAAGGCCAATATTTATGAGGTGTCACTAAATTTTCAGAGAGGGCTGCTATCTGGTCAGAGAGCCAGGCATGGGTGAGTTCAAGGCACGGACAGGCATTCCAAGCAGATTCAGAATTTGCAGTAATTTATAGGAAAGCAAAATTATCTTTTCATGACTTTGTGGCAAGATGGCTCCCAATTTTAATAAATGATCAGGTTGGGTTTATCATTCCCCCCCCATTTTTTTTTTGCTTTTTAATATTTTTTAAATTAATTTTTATTGTAGGTTGTTCAAAACATTACATAGTTCTTGATATATCATATTTCACACTTTGATTCAAGTGGGATATGAGCTCCCATTTTTACCCCATATACAGATTGCAAAATCACATCAGTTGCAGAACCATTGATTTACATATTGCCATTATCGTGTCTGTTGTATTCTGCTGCCTTTCCTATCCTCTACTATCCCCCCTCCCCCCTCCCCTCCCCTCTTCTCTCTCTACCCCCTCTACTGTAGTTCATTTCTCCCCCTTAAATTTTTCTCCTTTCCCCTCACTTCCTCTTTTATGTAATTTTGTATACCCCTGAGGGTCTCCTTCCATTTACATGCAATTTCCCTTCTCTCTCCCTTTCCCTTTCACCTCTCATCCCTCTTTAATGTTAATCTTCTTCTCATGCTCTTCGTCCCTACTCTGTTCTTAGTTACTCTCCTTATATCAAAGAAGACATTTGGCATTTGTTTTTAAGGGATTGGCTAGCTTCACTTAGCATAATCTGCTCTAATGCCATCCATTTCCCTCCAAATTCTATGATTTTGTCATTTCTTAATGCAGAGTAATACTCCATTGTGTATAAATGCCACATTTTTTTTATCCATTCGTCTATTGAAGGGCATCTAGGTTGGTTCCACAGTCTTGCTATTGTGAATTGTGCTGCTATGAACATGGATGTAGCAGTGTCCCTATTGTGTGCTCTTTTTAGGTCTTTAGGGAATAGACCGAGTAGGGGAATAGCTGGATCAAATGGTGGTTCCATTCCGAGCTTTCCAAGAAATCTCCATACTGCTTTCCAAATTGGCCGCACCAATTTTCAGTCCCACCAGCAATGTACAAGAGTACCCTTTTCCCCACATCCTCGCCAGCACTTGTTGCTGTTTGACTTCCTAATGGCTGCCAATCTTACTGGAGTGAGATTTGCAACAAAATGAAACTGAATCCCTTACTCTCGCCATGCACAAAAGTTAACTCAAAGTGGATCAAGGAACTTGATATCAAATCAGAGACATGGCATTTGATAGAAGAAAAAGTTGGCTATGATCTACATACTGTGGGGTCGGGCTCCAAATTCCTCAATAGGACACCCATAGCACAACAGTTAATAACTAGAATCAACAAAAGGGACTTACTCAAACTAAAAAGTTTTTTCTCAGCAAAAGAAACAATAAGAGAGGTAAATAGGGAGCCTACGTCCTGGGAACAAATCTTTACTCCTCACACTTCAGACAGAGCGCTAATATTCAGAATATACAAAGAACTAAAAAAATTAGACAATGAGATAACGAATAACCCAATCAACAAATGGGCCAAGGACCTGAACAGAAATTTCTCAGAGGAGGACATACAATCAATCAACAAGTATATGAAAAAATGCTCACCATCTCTAGCAGTCAGAGAAATGCAAATCATTCCCCCTTTTTTAATGTGTCCCTTCCAAATTTTTGATAGGGTAGGGAAAGAGCAATGAGGGAATTTTAATCCCTCAGGTAACAGTCTCCAAATTTTTAGAACTCACCCAAAATTGGATTCCTGGTTTTACCTGACTTAATTAATTACTTATATTGATATTCTATTTATTTTTGGCTCCATAGTTGTAAGACGAGAGGCGTCACTCATTTTGGCTTCTTCTGAGCTGAGAGAGAGTGACGTGAGTGGGCACAGTATAAGGGACATGAGTTGCTTTTTAGAAGTCAGTTGAGGAACATGAGTTGCCTTTTAGAAATCAGTTCGTTTTGAAGTCTGGTTGGGGAAGAACAGGTTGTAAATTCATCTGGGGATGGGTTCTTCTGTGTGAGAAACAAGAACCATGAGTACTGAAAAAATGTTGCAGCAGCTGGAACATGTCACTGTATAGAAGTTCCCTCAGCAGGCTTTAATATTCCCAGTTATCAGGACTGTCAACTTAATATTTAACATTTAGTGTTACAGTTATCCCTCTCCATAAGATACAGTTTAATGATTTAATATCATCTGATCTTGCAAAATCATTTTACTAGTATGACCTCTGTGTGTAATAGAGAAACCTTTAATTCTGTTACTCAGGGCTGGATAATCGTACTAGCAAACACCAACCCTACCTGTAGGTTAGGAATATCTGTAGGCCTTAAACTAAAAATTTCTGCCTCTGGCAGCTCCTCTTGATAGTCTCTTTTTATAGTTATCAGGCATTCCTTTCTGGGAATCCTTCTTTGTAGCCTCCAGTCTTACTTATTTTGGGAGGCTAACATAATGTGTATAAAAAATTATTATTATTATTATTAATATTATTATTTAAAATGCCCAGGAATGGCTGTATTTTGGTTTTAACTGTCTTTCCTAAGTGTTTATCATGAAACAGTCAAACTGACTTTTGTTTCTATCTATTGTTAACAGTCAGCTGAGCTTTTATGGGAGTCATTCCTGGGGAAACTTGAGAGCAGCTTCTCAGTTCTGCTAGTGCCATTTGCGCTAGGTGGGTCCAGGTCTTGCTTGACCATGTGGCTACCCTTGGAAGCATCAGGGATGTCTCCCTTCTCTGATGACTCTCCTCTTCTTAGCAAATGCACTGATTGGCTTTCTGTTCTCCAGGGGTCTCATTAATCTCCCTAATTGGGAAGATATGAGGCCCAGAGTTGCAAAGGTCTTTGAGAAGTCCCTTGTTCCCTGGATTCAGACTGACTCAGAGGGCAAGAGCCAAATATTGGTTTTCTTGTCCCTTTTCATGAAACTTTAATATAAATCCTAATCTTAATCATCCAGCAAATAAATTTTAACAGCCTTATATTAAGAGTACTGGGCTTTAATGTCTATAACTTTATAATTATTTATCTTTTTTATTAACTGGGATCTGTATTATTCTGTCTGTCTTGTAGGTGATGACTTATTATCTTAAATTAACCCATGTTGTGTTCTTAAAGCAACACTTCTGTAAAACACTAACAAGGAATCTTTAGATCACTTATAAGGAAATTACAAAATAAAATTTTTTAACAAGAGTAAAAATACTTAGTTCGTGTAATAGCTACCCTGAAGTTTTAAGCTGAGTTATACATTATATCCCCTGTTTGAGATCCTAGAAATCTTGACAGAAAAAAAAAAACAACTTTTGAACATAACTTTAAATGAAATAATATCTGACCTACTGCTTTCGTAGTCATTCTCACATATAGTAAGATGGGACACAGAGCCTTATCTCAGGTAAGGCAGGGCTCTTTATAAAACTTAAGTGTTTTACTTCTAAAGATGATCTTTGTTTTTTTAAATATCATTTTACAAAGATTACATATATTATTTGAGGTCACATGAACATTAGTTAACACCATATGATATCACATTTAAAACATGAATTTAAGAAAGGCTGAAAGTTTTTAACCTTTATATAGATTAGACTCTCATTAACATAAAAATACATTTAAATTGTTCCCCAATGTAAAAAGTAACATACAACTTTACATATCTTATTGATAAGAAGTAAATGAATGCCCAATATATTTTTTTACCATACAACTTCAGAACACCAGCTTGAAATAATGCTCTTTTAAAGTTTCTACCTTACAGATTCGTATACCTGAAAGATATGAGCACATTAATAGCATCACAATTACATTGAAGTTTCTACATTAACCAAGTTTAGCTTTTAAATAAATGGCAGTACAGTGCTCTAAAATAACAGTTCTTATTTAATCAGTTGTTTAATTTTTATGGTTGCTTGCTCTAGAAAAAATAAAACTTAATAAACACAATGTTATGGGTAAACTTATGTTTTAAGAAATTTTTGTCTCTTTAACACATGACTGATTATTACAATCTTATACAGACATTAGTACAAACTTATACAGACCTTAGTAAATCAATCAGATATCTAACAAAAGTACTCATGAATGAGTAATCCCATATCAAATTTACTTTACTTATTTATCAATATATTAGACAAATATATTGAACAGTGTAAACCATTTTTTTGTTGAAGGAAAAGTCTTAGAACCAAGGCATATTAGAACATTTGTAGACATTAATAATTTATTAGATTTTTGAACACCTAGAAAAACTTGTAAGCTTAAATTTAAAGACATTTATTTTTATCTCTTTATCCAATTTAAATTCAACTATTTAAATCACTTGAATTAAAGATCTTTGGATCCACTTTTTAAAATTTGTTTTTATGAGCGTTTTTGTTTTAATGAGTGCTCTTTATAAATGTTAATTTGTGTATCATATATATGATATACGGACAAATGAATATATAGACATACAACACATACCAAAATTGTGCACACATAATAATAGTAAAGGCCTTGTAGCTTTTCCAGGTGAAATATCCATTGCAATGTTTCAAAAACTACACAGTTAGTCAAAGATAGAACTGGTCAGAAAAACATCATCCTAGGTCTTTAGGATCAAAATCATGAGCTCAAAAAAAAAAATAAAGAATCTAAGGAAAAAATAAGAGTCCTAGAAAAATTGACTGGCCATTAATTAGTAAATACCATACAATTTAATTTTTTTAGGCCTCAGATCACTCTCCTACTGAGCTTGCAGGCCTCTTTCATTTGCCATTCAACATAAGTCCTGCCTGAGGTCTGGAAGGAGCAGGAAAAAGCTGCTATTCTGAGCAGACACCTCAGGCCTAAGGCATTTCAACCATAATTTTCAGGTTCAGATGTTGAAAATTATAATACAATTTTAAGACAAAATTCACAAAATTTTATGATACAAGTTTAAGACACAGTTTACAAAATTTTACATCTTTATATCTTGTTTTGTCAACAGATACCATACTATGATTTACTATCCTTGTCCAAATTAATGCACTGGTAGACACAGTGACATTTTCCCAGGCTACCCAATTAAAAATTGGTGAAAAAAAAGCCTGAATGATTGGGAAGTTACTTGCCAACTTGGAAGTAGAGTTCTCTAGTTTTCCATCCTAAGTATTTAAGTTCTCTGGCATGAATTATCTGAAATCATAAACTAAACAATTTCCTAAACCCGACTTTTAACTGCAAGATTGTGCAATGCTTCAAAAACCCATTCAGATGCCAGATTGTTACAATAAAACATCATCATTTAGATACACATTCAGCTAAGATCATTCCCAAGAAATGATTTATAATATCAACACATTATTGCACATGTCTTAAAGGGCCAGAAACAAAGACACAAGACAGACTGAAAGGAGCTCCAGACTATGGCTTACAGACAGAAGCCTTTAAACCAGAGCAGATAAGAGAAAAATCTCCTACACCAGTGGCACCATAGATTTTCCCACAAGGGAACCAGATGTTTTCACAGAGGGACAACCTGAAATGTAAAATCAAGGGTCTCCATGGTGACTTTACTGTATTTAGTGTCCCCTTTTTCTTTTTCTCTTTTTTAAGAAAACAGAGATGGCAAAATCCTTACAGTGCAGGGAAGGAAGTAGGTAATTCTCTGAAGCAACAGGGCTTGGGCAGCTGCTGGAAGTCCCTCAGTCCCTCCTTTCACTTACAGGATTAGCTCCTCTTGTTCGGTTCCACCCCAAGCACGCTCCGTCTCCTAACATTTCAGTAGTCAGCTCTCAAAGAGTTCCGGGGTGTGGGGGGTACCAAAAATTGTAACTTAAAGTTTGGTTCCTGATTTTGAAGCCAATTAATACCAATTTAATAATGAGGACAGGGTTTGAGAAAAAGAAAAAGGGAGATTTACTGCTTTGCTAACAAAGGAGAAAAACAGGGGTCTCTGCCCAATGGTTGTGATTCTATCGATCTGAAGGGACAAGGGGTTTTAAGGAGTTTCACGTGTTAACCTGGGAGATACTCAGTTCTTAGGTCCCCAGCAGGCATTGCCCTCTGCAGTGGGTGTGCTCCAGGCAGCCAGCTAGGGGTTTCTCTCATCCTGCTTAACAAAGGGTATTAAAGTTCATCACAGTTCTTTAAAACACAGTCCAAATGGGTGTCAGTTTACTTGCTTTATTACCCATTTTCAGTTAAGTTTTACCACAGAATTCACACAACAAAACACACTAAAAGAAACCAAAAAAAAAAAAAAAACATATGAAACACAGAACAAAACACACAAAAAAACAGAAAACCAGCGCAGAAACAGAAAAACAGAGGAACTATGCAACGTCTTGCTAAAGCTCTGGGATAGGAGCTCCTGCGTGCCCATTGGCACCTCTCTATGCTTTCAGAGGAATTCCCTACAGAATATAACAGAGGACAGAATGATTCTCGTTACTGTACCAGACAGGAGTATATGTGTGTCTCCCCAGGACACCACTCTGTCATCAGAAGAGATCTCCCTTAACCGGATATCAGATGTTATATAGGCGCCAGTTACCTATGGAGGCCTCCTCCACCATGTGCTTGCTAATAGTTTTAGGGCGGTGGTTCACTGCAGTGCTCCCTGGACCAAAATCTCACACCAAGGCCTTGGGAATTGCCTCTTCATGCCGGAGCCCTGGAGGGAAGGCCAGCTTCAGAATTTCCAGTAGTCTGGTCTTGTGATCTATTGGGGCAGGGTCATCTCGATGGGAAACTACAAAATATTACACCAGGATGCAAGAAAAGACCACTGACTCCAATTAAAATCAAATTAAGGCAAGCTTACTATTTCAAAGTGGATCCAAAGATCTTTAATTCACGTGATTTAAATGGTTCGATTTAAATTGGATAAACAGATAAATATAAATGTCTTTAAATTTAAACTTACAAATTTTTCTAGGTGTTTAAAAATCTAATAAAATATTAATGTCTACAAAAGGTCTAATATACCTTTGTTCTAGGACTTTTTCTTCAACAACAACAAAAAAAATGGTTTAAACAGTCTCCTACTCTAAGCCATTTTCTACCATCAATGGACCCTTCAGGGGGAAACCATGGACACAATTCTCCTATGTATGAAAAGAATAATTTTAAGTCCTTTTTCTTAACATGTGCCCCCTATGTCTTGAGGGCCTCCTTGAGGCCTGACAAAAACAAATCATGTGACGAAACTGCTTGTCCCATGGTGGGTCACTCACCATGTGTCATCCCCACTCTCCTCCTGGATCTGTCTTTCGGTGGTGTCTGCTGAGGCAATCGCAAGCTCCGCTTTTTTAAGTCTTCCCTGAGGACAGGTTTCCCCCTCAGTCAAAGGCTCGAGCCCCTATTGATCCTCAGGCAGAGGATCAAAAGGCATCTGTCATGATGGCCTTCATTGGGCAAGCTGCCCTGGATATTAAAAGAAAGTTACAACTCTTAGAGGGATCACAAGATATGACTTTGGGAGATTTAGTCAGAGAAGCCGAGAAAGTATACTATATGAGAGAAACAAAGAGAAAGAAAGGGAGCAAAGGGAAGATGAGAGATGCAAAAGACAGACTAAGGCATTGACTAAGGTCCTGGTCACAACAATAAATAGGCCAGAAATTAACAAACAGGAAGACAGGAACGGAAACCTGGACGCACGCCAGAGGCCACAATGGAGTTTAACTCAGCATTAAAAAATGACAAAATCATAGAATTTGCAGGGAAATGAATGGCATTAGAGCAGATTATGCTAAGTGAAGGAAGCCAATCCCTAAAAATCAAATGCCAAATGTCTTCTTTGATATAAGGAGAGTAACTAAGAACAGAGTAGGGATAAAGAGCATGAGAAGAAGATTAACATTAAACTGGGATGAGAGGTAGGAGGGAAAGGGAGAGAGAAGGGAAATTACATGGAAATGGAAGAAAACCCTCAGGGTTATACAAAATTACGGACAAGAGGAAGTGAGGGGAAAGGGAAAAATACAAGGGGGAAAAATAAATTACAGTATAGGGGGTAGAGAGAGAAGATGGGAGGGGAGGGGAGGGGAGGGGGGATAGTAGAGGATAGGAAAGGCAGCAAAATACAACAGACACTAGTATGGCAATATGTAAATCAATGGATGCGTAACTGATATGATTTTGCAAACTATATACTGGATAAAAATGGGAGTTCATAACTCACTTGAATCAAAGTGTGAAATATGATATATCAAGAACTATATAATGTTTTGAACAACAAACAACAAAAGTTAAAAAAACACATGGAGAAGTATTTCAACAAAAAATTGACTAGATTTATAACTCCAATTCTACATAATGCAAAAGGCAAGTCCAATTATACACCATGCCTCCTCTGAAATGCTTGTATGTCTATTCATTTTGGGTTATTTTTCTCCATTATATTACGATTAGGAGTCAGAATATAGAGTCTAGTAGGGTATGGGTTAGTGGGAGTGATTCAGTATTTCGAATGAAAATTAGGAAAATCAATCCAATGTTTATGCAAATATGTGCTAAAATAATCATCCCACTCTCATCAAGAACAATGCCTTGACATTACCTTCGCCCCAAGTTAGACACAATTAGAGGAGAAGAGTTAGAAAATCTATAAATACTTATCTGGAATGGAATATGCTCAGGAGTTCACAACTTTGGGGGTGGTAGAAGAGTTTCCAAAAGTAAGGGACAGGGTAAACACTTCACAAACATGGTGCTCTGCTGACCGGAAGACTTATGAGAAACTGCCTCTGAGTTTGGGCACTGGATATATATGTTGTAGTCAGGAGCTTTAGCTTCCTTTGCAGTGAGACCATCAAAGCTGGGTCTGCATCTATGTAACCTGGAGCACATGTTTTCTTATTCTTTAATGAACATGAGGCAGTAGTGCAGAATTCTCTCTTTGTATGTAAACTGTGGCCAATGGGGGCTAAGTGTCTTCCTGTGTGGACTCTGAAGCCATGTGGTCATCCTCCATTTTTCATGGTCTTTCTAGCTGCTGCAATGGGAGTTTGGTGTTTGCTTCACGAAATACAAGTAGTTCAACTGGGACACAGTGCTGGAGGGAGTTCTGTCATGTGTGGTGGGTCAGGGTCTGCCAGGAGAATGCACCAACCAGTCTTATATCCAACATAGACTTCCCCCTTGTCCCTAGCAACTTGATTCTGAACATTGCCCTGAAACCTCTCCATATAACAAGATGCCTTTACATGCAAGGGTCTGCTGGCTGCACCATGTCAGTCAAAAGCCATTTGGAAGCCAATGGCCAATCCACATGACACCAACACAGATGTTTAATCACACACCTGCCCACCACTGTTCTAGGCCCACTACTCAGCAAATTCCAACTTACTGGCATCTCTGTTCTACACCATTTTCATGAAACCCAGTGATTCAAGGCACTGTCTGGTACACTCATGATCAGCAACAGGACATCCAAAGGTTCTCCAGTGCCACCTGGTCATGGGAATTTCAAAAATTTCATGGTATTTATCTAGCCATTTTTCAAGTATCAAGTTGGATGCACTGGTTTTTCAATTCATTCAGGAACCATTAAATGGTGAGGATGAAAGCTCTGGAGAACTCTAAAAGGCAACGCTTCCCAACTAGTGGCCAAAATGTCACATGAAGCCTGACCCATTGATGTCTACTCAATGTGAGTTCAATATGTGTTTTGACTCTTTACTATGGTTGCCAAGTCTTTCAGAATAAAATCGTCTTATATCCTGGTGGAGATTCCCAGTGCACTGTGGAAAGACACCCTGAGACTAGATCTCAGTTTCCAAGGGCGACTCTCATGTGTGGCCTCCTAAAATCCCACCAAAATTAATGGCAATACTTCCCTGAAGTCAGTTCCAGAACTCAGTCTCTAAGGGGAATCACACCAGAGTTCAGGTCCAGGTGTACCCAGTCATCTCTTCCAACCAGCACACAAATGACCACAATTAAAACCAAAACACTGCCACATGGCCCTCATCATCTTCCATATAGACACTCATCGTAACCTCTGAATGGAATTTTCCATGAGGGGCGAAGCCCAAGACAGTTTCCAAAATAAACTCCCTTGCCCCTCATTTGCCTAAAGTCAGGGTGACCTAGACACCCTTCCTGTGAACCAGGAGTGATCAAATAGGCCTGCCGTTAATACTGTTCTGATTCTCCAATTTAATCCTACTGATTGTCGGGTATAAATCCTTTATGTGAGTTGGAGGCAATAGAACACCCAAGCACACATGGCATCTTTCTTAAGATCTATCACCTTCTGAGAATCAAAGCCCCAACCTCACACAGGGCCAAGAGGCTGATTCAGACACATCTCTTTCCAAAGCAATTAAGCAAAGATCCACAGGTGATGCCCATTCATTTCCATTTGAAAAATGTTTTCTTCAGGCTTCAGAAAGGGGTGGCCTGAGGCAAATACCTTCCTGACATTCAGGGCAACATAACCATAGGTAAGCAAATGGGCCAAAGCAAGGTTTTTAAACTGAGACTTTACTGGTTACACTGATATCTGAGTTTTCTGAGATGTTCCCATTCCCTTCAGCTATCCATTACATGGCCATGTAACAGATTTTGGAGGTGGTACATATCTTGGCCACAAAACCATGAGCCTATTCTGGAGAGAGGCCAGAAATCAAGATGTGTAGAGGACCTTAGGAAGATAGTAGGTGTTGCCCATCCATAAGGCAAGCCACAGTCCATTTATAAAGTGGGCAGGATGAATGCTGGGAAGCTTCCAACTAGACAGGAAACCTCCATTGATGCATTCTCTTTTCTAAAGACTACAACCACGAACACAGTGGATACACAGACATAGAAACACTCGCCTTGCCAAACGACTTCCTAGAAACAGTCAACTCCAAACCATACAAACCACCATTCCTACCTATTTTCAGAACATGAGACAAAACCACAAACTCACATCCACATCCACAAAAGCACCTCCTTCCCCCAAGTAGGTCTGTGACTATCTGGAGTGTCCTCTGACTGGTGGGCCATACTATGTTGCCCCAAAATGGCCTGGCCTGTCTCAGATCTGTTCTTCTTGGCCCACTCTATGAAGTTGTCAGCAGGCAGCATTGAGCCAATACCTGCTATCTAGGGAAAGGCCCCTTTTCTGAGCTCTACTGGCATTTGGCCATCCTCATATCATTAGGTACCAAGAAAGACTGACTCTGTCCTTGGTAAATCCAAACAAGTTCGACCACTGGGACTGGGACTGGGACTGGCTCTGGGTGCCTGGATTCTTGGATCCCAATTTCAGAGAGTTACATCACCAACGAAGTTAGGTAGGTCACCTCCTTCAGGAACTGAATGAGATCACTGCCTTGGCAACCACTTTGTCCTAACAGTTGCTTTCATGGGTCTCATGAGATGGAGGCTGCCCCTACTTCCTGTGACACTTTGACAAGTTTGAATGGTATATCAACAATGGCCACCCGGGAACACCTCTCCACGCAGGTCTGGTTTGGTCCATCTTCTCTACATTAAGAAAAGAGAGGCTGATTCATACACATCCCTTCGTTATCACAAGGTGTTTGCCATGGAAGATGGCTTTTGCTCTCTCAGGTCCTTCATAGCTGCCTACATCTTCTCCAGGGATCATTTCTGCATAGAAATTTGAGGTTCTCAGCAGGTGTAAGATCCCCTACATTCCTGTATTGTAAGATGAACTCTGTCCCTGCTCTTTTGTAATGTTAGATTGAGGCAAGAGTGTATGGTTAGGGATAATAACAGGATCGATTTGGTTTAGGAATCATTCTGTGGGATGAATAATGGTATTGGGAACCTGCAATATTTATAGGAATACAGAGGTGAAATATAAGTATGTAAACAGAAATCTAGGTGAGATTTGAAACTCAGAAGTGCATTGGGCAATTGATTGCGATACATAGCTTTAAATTACGTTCTGCACACATGTCTCAGATAAGTCGATATACAATGCCATAGGACTTGTACCTTGGATGATTGAATGTAGAGGAGAACATCCACTCAAAAAGGGATAATCAATAGGATCAGGAAGATAGTCAGTAGATTTTGGAACAAGGGTGAATTTAGTATTTGTACCAAAAGTTCTTTAGCAATTGGGTTTTGGTTAGAGAGTGAATATCAATGTCAGCACATGTGAAGGGTCAGTCACAATGATGAACTGGGGAAAATATGTAGGAAAGCCGATATCAATAGAGACATTAGGAAAACAGGCAAAGTACAGGGTGAGTGATAGTATTAGACATTTTCAACAGTTTTGAGGTTGAATATATTAGGAAGAAACAAATATGTAGTCACCGATAGGATTGACATTTGAGAGCGTTATGCAAGCTGGACATGGATGTTTTTATTAATCCATGTTCAGTGTCCATTTAGGCTTTGGTACAATCACACGTGTGAATTTTGCATTTTGCGTCCAGAATATTACTGTGATAACATGCATATTTAGATTAGGTGACATGAGTATTTCTTCCTCTATTACTGGGAGCAATATTTTGAAAACGTATAAATTAGTATTGGGGGTACAAAGAGGTGTACCCTGTGTCTATGAATATAGATAATGCATGAATAGACCATACTGTGAATAAATAATATAACTGGTTCCACTTTAAATCATGGATTGAATTGATATCAGAAAATATATAAGAAATCTTATATTGATATACAATCATTCATTCCAAACAGTTATACATCTAATTGTGAAATGATAGTTATGGTTTATCATGAAGGGTGTGTGAGTTTTGCTTAAACAATTATAAAGAAAATCGGAAATAATATGTTTGGAAAGAAGTCTCACGAATAGACCAGTTAAGAAACCTGGAGTAATGCATGTGTTCTGAAGCAGGAAGTGATTGAAAGTGAAACAAATGCCTATAAATTTGCCAACTTGTGCAAGAAATATATACCCTCTGATGTGCATAAACTGAAGAAATAGTAATGTACCAGTGTTGAATAAAAATGAACATCAAAATACAAATCATGTCCCATAAGAGTCTACTTGCATTGCTGTTAAACTGGGGCAGTTACTGTAGAAATATTAGGATAATGCCGCAGTCTTGCTGGGCACAATCAGGAGCCACTTGTCAAAAGAAACTAACTTTATTTTTAAAACCACACACGCCAAACAAAACAGCCTCTCAGGAAAAACCCTCAGAGCCCCAACTGCCACCACTGGCTTCCCAAAAGCCTCTTCCTCCCACACAAGCCTCTCTCCACCTCCCACAATCCTCCTGCTCTTGAGGCCGATTGGCTAGGTCATGTGGGCAAAGCCAAATAAGTCCCCTAATGAGCAACTCCGTGGTCTGAAAGGGCAGGGAAACAGCCCAATGAGCATCACCGCAGAGGAGCCAATCAGCTAGATGTTGCTGTGAGCCAATCATCAGCCAGCAGCTGGAAGTTTGCTGGCTTCTGGAATTTTGCTGGGGCCCCTTCGGATGTGGCTCTCAACATCTCCCCCTCTCTGTTTAAACAACACACATGTGGCTTAGGGACAGTGCCTGCCTTAGGTTGTCCAATAGTACATATGGTCCTTACCCGTTAAGTTGGTACCATTGCAATTGGATCTTACCCATCACTGACTACCGGTCCAGTTTACAGCAACACCTGTGGAGAGGTCTTTGTACCACCGGGGGGTGGTGAGGTTCTTTGCCTCACCTCTAATGGCCCCCAAACATTAGCTGGACGATAATGACACACAGAAGAGAGGAAGATACACCAAGCCAATTGACAGCTCCTTTTGGAAAAATTGTACCACCGATGACATCATCAGCAAATATACCCGAACACTACCACAAGTCGCTGCACAAACAGGTAGTTTACAATGCATACAGGAGAGTTCTCAATGTGTCTAGGCAAGTTCTGCAAGCATTTCAGTGATGGCTATTGCAGAAGCTGTAGATTGGTTTTATCTTTGATTTCACCAGCACTGGGATGAAGATAGGAATTCTGGCAATAATGGCTAAAGAAAAATTATGTAACATTCCAGAAGGCACTGAAAGAAAACAATTTTCTTAACTATTTACATTGTCTTGAAGATAATTATTAAATATAATGAAAATGAAAGGTGAAAGAAAGGAAACAGATCTGTTAACCTCCTTTTTTTCAAATTTTAAAACAAACCTCAACAGCTCTTTACCCAATTTAAATTAAACCATTTAAATAATGTGAATAAAAAAATATTTGGATCCATTTTTTTTATGAGCGCTCATCATATATCATATATGGACATACGAACATTCAAACATATAACACAAAACACAAGTGTGCACACATAATATAATACATACAACACATAACCTAATAGTAAAGGCCTTATAACTTTTTACACGTGAAATCTCCATTGCAATGTTCAAAAACTCTTTTGTCAAAAAATAGAACTGATCAGCAAAACATTAAACTAGGTCTGTATGAGCTCAAAAAACAAAATAGAATGTGGGAAAGGGCAATAATAAAATAGATAATGAAAAAAGCATCCTGGTTCTATCTCAGATGTAAGGATAGTCAAACTGGAATTTTGGATATCAGCTGATAAGGCCTTGAGTCAAATCATCTTCTTTTTGGATGTGCCCTGATATGTCTTATAAAGAATAGATCTTTTCTGTCCCAGATTAGACTTTTTATATTGGAAAGTAAAGAGAAAACAGTAGAGAAAGGAGAAATCTTACCAGCAACTTTAAGGGATACTATAGCATTAACTATATACTGACTATCGGAAAATAAATTAAATACAGAATATTTAAATATCTCAAAAGCTTGTAATACTGCATTAAGCTCTACCTTTTGAGCTGATTGTTTGGGTACTAAAAATTTATAAGTTTTATCAGGTATAACTATTGCTGCTGTACCATTATTTGATACATCAGTGAATATATTTGAAGCATTCATGATAAGTGTTTTTCTTCTCAATTTTGGAAAAATTACAGGATGCGATGACCAAAAAGAAAATAAAGGGTTAGATGGTAAGTGGTTATCAAATGAAACATTAGATTGGACCATGATTATTGCCCAAGTATTTAACTCATTAGCTAACTCATGAATTTGATTCAGAGTATATGGAGTAAAAATTTTATTGGAAGAAATTCCAAACACTCCCTTTGCTGCTTTAATTCCTTTGAGTATTAATTATCCTAAAGCCTCAGGATACCTAGTAAGAATAGTGTAAGGAGAATAAGATAAATGTATCCATAATAATGGACCTTCTTGCCAAAATACTCCTGTAGGAATATTTTTTGTTGGTAGTACAATAAATAATAAAGGCAAACTTATATCAATTCTATCCAAATGCATATTTTCCATATATGTTTCATTGATTTTTATTGCCTTTCTTGCTTCAGGTGTTAACATGCAGGGTGAATTTTTATCTGATAGACCTTTTAGGATATCAAATAAAGGTCCCAACTCTCCTGTTGGTATACCTAGATAAGGCCTTATCCAATTAATGTCTCCTAATAACTTTTGAAAGTCGTTATGTGATTTGAGTTGATCTACTCGTATTTGAATTTTTGGTGGACTGACCATTGTTGAGGAAAACAGAACTCCTAAATAATTAATTGGAAAATTTAATTGTACTTTATCTATTGCTATCTCTACATTATAATTTTTAATAAGTTTGTAAGTGTGGCATAACTTTCTAGCAATGTGTTTTTAGCTTTGTGTGCTAATAATACATCATCCATATAGTGAAATATTTGTGTTCAGAATTTTGATTTCTAAGTGGCTGGATTACTTTGTTAACATAAATATGACACATAGTTGGGCTGTTAGCCATCCCTTTAGGGAGTACTTTTCATTCATATCTCTGATCAGGACCTTCATGATTCAGTGCAGGGATAGTAAAAGCAAAACCTGGACTATCCTTAGGATGAATTATAATTGAAAAAAAAAACAATATTTAATATCTATAACTAAAACATACCAGGTTATTGGCAAAGCAGACAATTGAGGAATCCCTGATTGAGCAGGTCCCATAATAACCATCTCATTATTAATGGCTCTAAAATCTTGCAATAGTCTCCATTTACCAGATTTCTTTTTGATGACATAAATGGGAGTATTTTGGGGATATACAGTCGGTTGTATATGTCCTTCTGCTAATTGTTGTTTTACCAGGTCATGGACTGCTTGTATCTTTTCTTCAGTCAGGGGCCACTGAGGAACCCATACTGTCTTTCTGATTTTCAGGTAATTTTTATTGTCTCAGTGGCCCTTTCTGAAAATCCAACCCATGTCTCTCTGTTCCTTGATCTATTTGTATTGGTGCTGCTATGACTTATTCTTGTTTTTCTAATCTTTTTTCTTTCCTAAAACCTTGTCTAGTCATAATAGTGGCTGCATTTTGGTTGATGTTATTTGTTAATGTCAAACCTAATTGATCTAGGACATCTCGTCCCCATAAATTTATGGGAAGATGATCCAATTCATATGGCTGTATAGTTCCTTCACATCCTTTAGGATCATCCCTATCTAATACCATTTTACTTCTATGGGGATTAGTCGCCACTTATAGGCCTCGAAGCGTTTGAGTGGCTTGTTGTAATGGCCAATGTTTTTGCCATTCTTGACGAGAGATGATGCTAATGTCTGCACCTGTATCCAGTAGCCCATTCAATTCATGCCCTTGAATATTTAGTTTTAGCATGGGGCGAGAATCTAAATTTAAAGAAAGCATAGCCAAATCTACACCTGTGGAGCCTAATCCCTTGGAACATCTTTCTACAGTAGGACTGGAAAATTTATCATATAGGCTGGGTATTATTAGTAACTGTGCTATTCTATCTCCTTGTGAAATTACTGATATGTCCTTTGGAGAACTGGCTATAATTTTTATTTCACCTTCATAATCGGGATCAATCACCCCAGGACTTATCATAAGTTCTTTTAGAGTAGAAGAGCTGCATCCCAATAATAAGCCCATGGTTCCTTTGGGAAGAGGTCCTTTTACCCCTGTGGGAATGATTTGAACTCCCATCTCTGGAGTTAGTACTGATCTGGCAGAGGCACAGATGTCCAACACTGTGCTCCCTCTGGTTTGTCTGATGAGGGATCTGATGGACAATGTGTCCTGGGCACTACCCTGTTGGGGTTGCTGGGTTCCTCCAGTGCTCTGTATATTTGTGGTTTGGGGCCCCAGAGCATTGGAACCCCCTGTCCATTTATTTGGCAATTGAGCCCAATGCCTTTCTCCATGATATCGTGGATAAACACCTGGTCCTTGTTCATTTTTTGATAATTGAGTACCCTCTATGGTGGTTTGAGAACAGCACTCATTAGCCCAATGTCTCCCTCTATGGCATTGTGGCCAAATACCTGGTATTCTACTCCTTTGATAACTAATATTGTTAAACCCTCCTTCTATGGGCCAATTCCTTTTAAAATGTCCTGTTTCTTCACATTGGTAGCATGTTCTTGGTCTGGCATCTAAAGCCTGTTTTACTGTAGCTGCCACAATTTGCCCTTGTTCATTAATGTATCTGGCAACTAAAGCCTGTTTTACTGCAGCTGCCATGACTTGCTCTTGTTCATTAATGTCTCTACATAATTAAATCAATGTGTTTAAATCTTCATTTTTCCATGGTCTAATGATATCTCTGCAACAACGATTCGCTTGCTCATAAGCCAGTTGTTTTAGTAATGGCATTGCTTGTTCTGTATTCCCAAAAACTCTGGTAGCTCTTTGAATAAGCCTATCTACAAATTCAGCATAAGGTTCATTAGCTCCTTGTATTACCTTAGATAATTGACCTTGTAAACCTCCATGTTCTTGTAAAGTCTTCCATGCCTTAATTGCATCTACACCAATTTCTGCACATACACCATGATCATATGCAATTTGCTGCGGCTGATCTTCATAAGGTCCCTTTCCTAACAACATATCTAGATTTCTCTGAGGATAACCAGCTCCTGCATTTCGCCTAGCTGTCTCCTTTCAACATTCCTCATTGGCAACCTTCCATAACATGCATTGTCCTCCATTTAGCACAACATTACACATATTAGCCCAATCCACTGGCTTCATGTTCAAGTTGTTAATGGATTCGACCATGATTACATTGAAGGGTGCTTGAGGACGATAGGTTGTTACAGCCTCTTTTAGCTGCTTCACTGTTTTGAAATTTAAAGCATGGTAAACACGCTGCCCTCCTCCCTCAAATACAGGGCATGTTAATATTTGAGATCTTGTCTCAGGATCCTAACTATCAACTGCGGGAGTTGGGGGCCTCCCAGCATAAGAAAGTGGCCTTGTTAGTTGGACACTTATGTCATCTGGTGATAGAAAGGTGTTAGTAGCAGTCTCCTGTTGTAAATTTCCCCTGATGTTTTTTACTGTTTTACACTTTCTTTCTCTGTCTAACTAGCTTTAGAGGCCTTCTCTTTTACTTGAATTTTTTCCTCTGTCTGACTAGTTCGAGAGACGTTCTCTTTTACTTGAATAGTTTCCTCTATCTGACTAGCTCGAGAGACCTTCTCTTTTACTTGAATTTTTTCTTCTGTCTGACTAACTTGAGACACCATCTGTTTTACTTGAATCAATATGTCTTCTTCTTCCTCTACCATTGACTGAACTGAAGGCTTTGAACTAAGCAAACAAGATATGAATGTCCACAATGGCAATGTGCCAACTGGCAGAATCCCTGGGCTTTTCTTTTCTATTCTTTTTAAATCTGCACCATGATGGTTCCATTGTGATATATTTAACAACTCCTCCTTAAAAAGCCATGGTCTACATTTTTGTATTGTATCAACAATTGCCATGACTGCTCTTGATTTTACTGGGATGCCTCCTTCCTCTAACAATTTACTTAACACTTTTTTGGTTTGTTTTTTACTAATTTTTGATCCCATATTTCTACTATAATACAAACCAACAAGATAACACCAAACAAAAAAAGAGATAGAACGAAATAAAAATGGAACAACAAAAAATTATTATAGCCTTTCTCCCTATCTGTTCCTCAGACACAAATAGTTTTTCCTCAGATGTGAGCAGTTTTTCTTCCATCTCACTCATCTCCAGGGACAGGCAACTTAAAACAAAATAGGAATCATAAAATGGCTACCCATCCTCTCGCCCTGCCCTCAAGAGCGAGCAGTTTACCTTATCAGTTACCCTCAGTCGCTCCAAATGCCGCTGTCTGGCTGGGCACAATCAGAATCCACTTGTCAAAAGAAACTAACTTTATTTTTAGAACCACACACGCCAAGCAAAACAGCCTCTCAGGAAAAATCCTCAGAACCCCAACTCCCAACACCAGCTTCCCAAAAGCCTCTTCCTCCCACAAAAGCCTCTATCCACTTCTCACAATCCTCCTGCTCTTGAGGCAGATTGGCTGGGTCACGTGGGCAGAGCCAAAAAAGTCCCCCAATGAGCAGCTCCATGGTCTGAATGGGCAGGGAAACAGCCCAATAAGCATCACCGCAGAGGAGCCAATCAGCTAGATGTTGCTGGGGCTGCTGTGAGCCAATCATAAGCTGGAAGTCTGAAAGGCGGGGAAACATCTCAATGAGCATCTCCAATGAGCATCACCACAGAGGAGACAATGAGCTAGAAGTTGCTAAGGCCGCTGTGAGCCAATCATCAGCCTGCAGCTGAAAGTTTGCTGGCACCTGGAAGTTTGCTGTGGCCCCTTCGGCTGTGACTATCAACAGGATACGTATGCACCATTCACTGAAGTTAGTTTTCAGTAATAGAAAACAAATATGAATTTCAGGTGGATGAATATTTCTGAAAATAATCTTGTGAAAAGTTGATTATAAATCCACATACTTGAACATGAATGAATTTAGGGAGTGTAAATAAGACACATATATTTCATATTTTGAAAAATCTGGAGAGTGTGTATGTGTGTATACACACACACACACACACACACAAATTTTAAAATGTAGCAACATATATGCCAATCCAAATTCACCATGAAATATACATCATTCACAGATCTAAAAATATTCAATTTACTTAACAGGGATTTATGTATAATGTTGTTCTCCTAGGAAGCTCACCCATAGGTTCAATTTTCAGTTCCAACAGCATCTAGGAGGAGTGATCTCTTCTCAAAATTTGTATCTGCCAAATCAGCTACCGCACAAAAATATACACGTGATAAAAGGTAGGATTCTTTATGTGCATATAAAATAGATGTGCTGAATAGTCTACAGTGAAAGGGAGACAGGAATTCACATATTTGTTAACTTTAAAAACACATGGAGGACTATTTCAATTAAAAATTGACTAGAATTATAACACCTACTTGCAAAAGGCAAGTCCAAATATATACCATGCCTTCTCTGAACAGCTTCTATTTCTTTTCTGTTAGGATTCTTTTTCTCCATCATATTAGGATTAGTAGTCAGATTCTAGTACAGTATGGGTTAGTGTCAGGGATTCAGTATTTCAAATGGAAAATAGGAAAATGAATCCAATGTGTATGCAAACATATGCTAAACAAAAATCTTTCCACTCTCATCCAGAAAAATGCCTTGACATTACCTTCGCCCCAAGTAAGACACAATTAGAGGAGAAGAATTAGAAAATCTGTTAATACATATCTGGAATGGAAAATGCTCAGGAGTTCACAACCTTGAAGGTGGTAGAGGAGTTTCCAAAAGTAAGGGAAAGGGTAAACACTCCAGAAACATGGAGCTCTGCTTGCCTAAAGACTTCTTGAGAAACTGCCTCTGAGGTTGGGCACTTGAAATATACGTTGTTGTCAGAAGCTTTAGCTTTCTTTGTAGTGAGACCATCAAAGCTGGGTCTTCATCTATGTGACCTGGAGGATGTTGTTTCTTATTTTCCTAATGAACATGTGGCAGCAGTTCTGAATTCTCTCTTTGTAGGTAAACTGTGGCAACTTGGGGCTAAGTGTCTCCCTGTTTGGACTGTGAACCCAGTTGGTAATCCTCCAGTTTTCGTGGTGTTTCTTGCTGCTGCACTTGGAGTTTGGTATTTGCTTCTTGAAATACAAGGATTTCAACTGGGGCACAGTGCTGGAGGGATTTCTGTCACATGTGGTGTGTCAGGGTCTGCATATAAATGCACCAACCAGGCTTCTATCGCACATGCTTGCCCCCTTGACCATAGCAACTTGATTCTGAACATTGCCCTGAAAAATCTCCATATAACAAGATGCCTTTACACATAAGGGTCTGCTCGCTGCAGCATGTCAGTCACAAGCCATTTGGAAGCCAATGGCAGATCCACATGGCCCCAACACAGATGTTTTATCACACACCTGCACATCACTGCTCTAGACCCCAACTCAGCAGTCTCCAAATTACTGGCATCTCTGTTCTACACCATTCTCATGAAACCAAGTCAATCAAGGCACTGTCTTGTACACTCATGATCAACAGCATAAGATCCAAAGTTACTCCAGTGCCATCTGGTCATGGGAATTTAAAAAATGTCATGGTACTTATCTAGCCATTTTTAAAGGATGAAGTTGGAGGCACTGTGGGTTTAAATTTATCCAGGAACCATTAAATGTTGAGGAAGTTTATTTCAATGAAAGTTCTGGAGAACTCTCAGAGGAAAGTCTTCCCAAAGAGTGACCAAAAAGTCACATGAAGACAGGCCCATTGAGGTCTACAATATGAGGTCCATGTGAGTTTTGACTCTCAACTATTGCTGCCAAGTCTTTCAGAATGAAATCATGTGATATCCTGGCTGAGATTCCCAGTGTTCTGTGGAAAGCTACCCTGGTCCAAGATCTCAGTTTCCAAGAGCGACTCTCATGCATGGCCTCCTAAAACCCCAACACAATTCATGGCAATACTTCTCTGACATCAGTTCTAGACCTCAGTCTCTAAGGGTATCACACCAGAGTTCAAGCCCAGGTGGACCCAATCATCACTTCCAACCACCACACAAATAAACACAATTAAAACCAAAACACTCCCACAAGGCCCTCATCCTCTTCCATATAGACACTAATCATAACCTCTTGCTGGAGTTTTCCATGAGGGGCGCAGCCCAAGACAGTGTTCAAAAGAGCTCCCTTGCCACTTATTTTCCTAAAGTCAGCGTGGTTTTTTACCATTTTTGTTTTGGATACACACATGGAATCTTTCTTTAGATCCATGAGGTGCTGAGAATCTAAGCCACAGCATCACACAGGGCCAAGAGGCTGAATCAGACACATCCTTATCCTAAGCAATTAAACAAAGAGCGACAGGTGATGCGCATTCATTTCCATTTGAAAACAGTTTTCATCAGTCTTCCCAAATGGGTGGACTGAGGCAAAGACCTCCTGACATTCAGGTCAACAGATCAATAGGTAAGCAAAAGGCCAAAAGAAGGGTTTTTCCACTGAGACATTACTGGTCACACTGATATCTGTGTTTTCTGAGATGCTCCCATTTCCTTCAGCTATCCAGTACATGGCCATGTCACAGAGCTTGGAGGGGTACATATCTTGGACACAAATCCATAAGACTATTTTGGAGAGTGGCCAGAATTTAGGAAGAAAACCTGAACTTAGAAATTTAGTAGGTGTTGCACATCTATAAGACAAGCCACAGTCCATTAATAAATCGGGCAGGATGAATGCTGGGAAGCTTCCTAATAGACAGGACACATCCTTGATGCATTCTCTTTTCTAATGTCTTCAACCATGGACACAGTGGAATACATAGATAAAGAAACACTCACCTTGTCAAACGACCTACTATAAAGAGTCCACACCAAACCAAAAAAAACCCGCCTTTTCCACCTATTCTCAGAAAATGAGACAGAACCAAAAACTCACACCCACACCCACAAAGGCACCTCCTTTCCCCAAGTAGGTCTGTGACTATACAGTGTGTCCTCTGAATGGTGGGCCATACTATGTTACCCCAAAATGGCCTGTCTTGTCTCAGATCTGTTTTCTTTGGCCAACTCTGTGAAGTTGTGAGGATCCATTGGTGAGCCACTTTCTGCTTTCTCAGGAAGGGCCCCTCTTCAGAGCTTTTCTGGCATTTGGCCATCCTCACATCAGTAGGTACCAAGAAAGACTGACTCTGTCCTTGGTAAATCCAAACAAGTGAGACCACTGGGACTGGTACTGGGACTGGCTCTGTGTGCCTGGTTTCCTGGATCCCAAGTTCAGAGATTCCATCACCAAGAAAGTGAGGTAGGTCACTTCCTTCAGGAACTGAATGAGGTCACAGCCTTGGCAACCACTTTGTCCTAACAGATGCTTCCAAGGGTCCCATGAGATGGAGGCTGCACCTACTTCCTCTGACATTTTCATAAGTTAGAATGGTATATCAACCATAGGTACTGGGGAACAGCTCTCCACAGAGGCTTGGTTTGGTCCATCTTCTCT
This sequence comes from Callospermophilus lateralis, assembly GCF_048772815.1. Classification (NCBI taxonomy): domain Eukaryota; kingdom Metazoa; phylum Chordata; class Mammalia; order Rodentia; family Sciuridae; genus Callospermophilus; species Callospermophilus lateralis. The sequence continues at coordinate 278,580 of NW_027517981.1, forward strand.
ACATTAAGAAGAGAGATTCTGATTAGGACACAACCCTTTATCCTGACCATGTTTTTTGCCATGGAAGATGACTTTTGCCCTCTCAGGTCGTTCATAGCATCCTACACATTCTCCAGGGATTATTTCTACATGGACCTTTGAGGTTCTCAGCAGGTGGAAGATCCATACATTCCTGTATTGTAATACCAACTCTGTCTCTGCTCTTCTGTAAAGTTAGATTGAGGAACAGTGTATGGTTAGGATTAATAACATGTTCAATATGGGTTAGGTATCATTCTGCTTGATGAACAATGTTATTGGAAACCTGCGATATTTACATGAAAATATAGGTGAAATATAAGTATTGAAATATAAATCTAGGTAAGATTTGAATCCTAGAAGGGAATTTGGCCTTTGAGTGGGATACTTAGCTTTGAATTATGTTCTGCACATATGTCTCAGATAAATTGATATGCAATGGCATAGATCCTTGTACCTTCGATGATTGAATGTAGAAGAGAGCATCCAGTTAAAAAAGGGATTTTTGCTAGGATTAGGAATATAGTCGGTAGGATTACGAAGAAGATTGAGTATAGAATATGGACCAAAAGTTCTTTAGCAATAGGGTTTCTGGTAGAGATTGAATATAAATGTCAGCACATGTGAAGAGTCAGTCACAATGATGAACTGGGGAAAAAAGTAGGAAAGCAGATGTGAATAGAGAGTAGGAAATCAGGCAAATTATAAAATGAGTGAGAGGTTTAGACAGTTTCAACAGGGTGAGATTGAAAATGTAGTCTTAGGAAGAAACACATATGTAATCACCAATAGGATTGACATTTGAGAGCATTAGGCAACCTGGACATGGATGTTTTTAGTAATCCATGTTCACTTTCCATTTAGGCTTTGGGACAGTCATAAGTGTGACCTTTGCATTTTGTGTCCAGAATATTACTGTGATAAAATGTATATGTAGATCAGTTGACATGCATATTTTTTCCACCATTTCTGGGAGCAATATTTTGAAGATATAGAAATTATTGTTGGGAGTACACAGATGTGTACCATGTGTCTATCAATATATAGACAATGCATGAATAGACCATACTGTGAATAAATGATATAACTGGTTTCACTTTGAATAATGGATTGAATTGATATCTGAAAGTATACAAGAAATCTTATATTGATGTACAATCATTCATTTAAACCAGTTTTACATCTAATGGTAATATTAGTGTTATGTTTTATCATGACGGGTGTGTCAGTTTTGCTTCAAAAGTGATAATGGAAATCGAAAATAATGTGTTTGGAAAGAAGTGTCACAAAAAGAGAAGTCAAGAAACATGGAGGAATACATGTGTTCTGAAGCAAAAGTGATTGAAAGCAAAACAAATGTGTATATATTTGCTAAATTGTGGATGAAATATACATCCTATGATGTGCATTAACTGGAGAAATAGTAATGTACCAGTGTTGAATAAAAATGAACGTCAAAATACACATTATATCACATAGGAATCTTCTTGCATTGATGTTAAACTGGGTCAGTTACTGTATAAATATTAGAATTTTATTTTGGTGTTATAATACAATTTATTTTAGCACTAGCATGCCACAGAATGTAGAAGAAAGAGCAATGGATTTTTAGTTATAACACTAATAATCTAGCATTTAATGATTATTTTGGGGAGTCTAGAATTTACATAAGGCTATGCAACATAATTTTTTGTATTTAACATTCATAAAATCTTGGAATTTTGGTAATATTTCTCCTTTTTTTTATTTTTTCAGTTGTTGATAGACCTTCATTTTATTTATTCGTATGTGGTGGTGAGAATATAACCCACTGCCTCACACATGCTAGACAAGCATGTTAACACTGAGTCACAAACCCAGCCCCTCCACTTTTATCTTTTCATCAAACACTCCTCTCCCTCTTCTTTACTCACTTTCTTCCTCATTTTCCCCCTTCTCTCTCTTCCTTTTTCATTTTCCCTCCATAAGTATTTTTCTCTCATAGCATTACAAACAGTACTATGCTATGAAATTTACATTTAAAACTGTTTTTTATAGTCATTCTTTTCTTGAGAAAATTTAAAAATTATAACCACCTGATAAATATATTACAATACATTTATTATGCATATGTATCTATATTCATGCATATGTGTTACATATATATATATATATATATATATATATATATATATATATATATATACATATATATTTAAAAGTACTTTGATTAGCCTGTTAGAAATAATATAGACCAAGTCTTTCTTAATTCTCAAGTCTTCCAGAATTAACATCTTACAGTGAAAATCAAATAAACATATTTAAGTAAACAGGTATCATTCTTATTTATCAATACTGATAATTTAAGGTTTTTATATCACATTTAGCTGTAATATGGCATATTAACTCTTTTGAATTAGAGAATTTTTTTTTTGAACAACCTATTATTTAAGGACCATATGCACTGACATTTTAAATGGCTTTCTTGTGATTTCACTTTGTATCAATTGCATATTAATTGCCAAATACTTATTTTAGTAATTTTCATATTCATAATTGATATAAAGTCAATTGATTAATTCTTTTTGTAAGGAGTTACTAATTACAGTAGGGACAGTATTAATAATTCTAAATCTTTATAAAAATGGTACAAAAATATTTTCATGCAAAATTATGTATAATTGCATGCTCTAAATGTTTGATTGTTGATACATATAATAAAGAGCTTTTGATGAGTCTCTTCCCCAGTAAAACAGAAAATGCAAAGATATAGTTGGGTATGTATGTCCAAACAAACATATGGAAAAATACACATTATCATCTAGAAACTATTAAATAAAAGATGAAAAGAACAATCCAACACATTGTACCAACTTGTCAGATGAGGTAGTATTCTGGAAGAATAGCCTAAGTCTAGACCTGGTCCATGACAAAATATTCACAAAAAAATAAAATATGAAAAATATAGGAAATGCTATGAGTTTTTCTTGAAGGTAAGTGGATTATCCTTTAATCTCAATTATGTGCATTTTTAAAAGCCAGTTTTCTGGTAAAATAAATTTGTGATAGTTACAAGTACACAAAACAAAGTTTCTGCTTAGCAAAATGAATGCATCTCAACTCTTTTTTAGCTGATTTCTTCCCACTCAACTTTAAACCTTTATTTATTTATTTTTTATTGGTTGTTCAAAACATTACAAAGCTCATCCTATATCATCTTTCATACATTTGACTCAATTGGGTTATGAACTCCCAATTTTCCCCAAATACGAGTTGCAGAATCACATCGGTTACACATTCACATTTTTACATAATGTCATATTAGTGACTGTTGTATTCTGCTACATTTCCTATCCCCTACTATCCCCTACTATACCCCCTCCCATCCCCTCCCATCTTCTTTCTCTACCTCATCTGCTGTTGTTCACTTCTCTCCCTTGCCCCACCTTTCCCCAATTTTCCCTACCCCATTGTTTGAAGATGCTATCCTACTTCCATTGCATGCTTTTAGCCCCTTTTTCAAATATAAGAAAGTTGTAATTTTGAGGATTGGTTTCTGTGTCCTCTATTCTGTACCATTGTTCCACCTGCCTATTTTGTTACCAGTACCACACTGTTTTTGTTACTATTGCTTTTAGTACAGTTTGAACTCTGGTATCACTATACCTCCAGATTCATATTTTCTGTTTAGAGTTGCTTTTGCTATTCTGGGTCTTTTGTTTTTCCATCTTCTAAGATCTTCTTCTCTCTCTCTCTTTAGGGTTCTGTAGTTTTCAGTATATAAAACTTTCACGTCTTTTGTTAGGTTGATTCCCAAGTATCTTATTTTATTTGAGGATATTGTGAATGGAGTGGTTTTCCTCATTTCCATTTCAGAAGTTGTGTTGCTGACATACAGGAATGCCTTTCATTTATGCGTGTTAATTTTATATTCTGCCACTTTGCTGAATTCATTTATTAACTCTAGCCGTTTCATTGTAGACCCTTTGGGGTCTGTTAAATATATTTTCATGACATCTGCAAATAGCGATAATTTAAATACTTCTTTTCCTATTTTTATGCCTTTAATTTTTTTTGTCTGTCTAATTGTTCTGGCTAGTATTTCAAGAACTAAATTGAATAGAAGTGGTGATAGAGGGCATCCCTGTTTTGTTCCAGATTTTAGAGGGAATGCCTTCAGTTTTTCCACATTCAGGATGATGCTAGCCTGAGGTTTAGCATATATAGCTTTTACAATGTTGAGGTAAGTTCCTGTTATCCCTAGTTTTTCTAGTGTTTTGAACATAAAGTGATGCTGAACTTTGTCAAATGTTTTTTCTGCATCTATTGAGATGATCATATGGTTCTTGTCTTTATGTCTATTGATGTGGTGAATGGCATTTATTGATTGCCGTATATTGAACAAGCCTTGCATCCCACGGATGAATCTTACTTGATCATGGTGCACAATTTTTTTGATATGCTTTTGTATTCGATTCGCCAGGATTTTATTGACAAGTTTTGCATCAAAGTTCATTAGAGATATTGGTCTGTAGTTTTCTTTCTTTGAAGTGTCTTTGTCTGGTTTCGGGATCAGGGTGATTTATCCTCATAGAATAAATTTGGAAAAGCTCCTTCTTTTTGTTTTTCTTGAAATAGCTTGAAAAATATTGGTATTAATTCTTCTTTAAAGGTTTTGTAGAACTCCGCTGTATACCCATCCGGTCCATGGCTTCTTTTGGTTGGTAGTTTTTGATGGCTTCTTTCATTTCTTCCTTTGTTATTGGTCTGTTTAAATTGCGTGTGTCTTCCTGACTCAATCTGGGCAGATCTTATGACTTAAAAAATTCATCGATATCTTCACTATCTTCTATTTTATTGGAATATAGTGTTTCAAAATACTTTCTAATTATCTTCTGTATTTCTGTAGTGTCTGTTGTGATATTGCCTGTTTCATCCCGTATGTTAGTAATTTGAGTTCTCTCTCTTCTTCTCTTCATTAGCATGGCTGTGGGCCTGTCAATCTTATTTATTTTTTCAAAGAACCAACTTTTAGTTTTATCAAATTTTTTAATTTTTTTTTGTTTCAATTTTGTTGATTTCTGCTCTAAATTTAATTATTTCTTGTCTTCTACTACATTTGCTGTTGTTTTGCTCTTCCTTTTCTAGGTTTTTGAGGTGTAGTGTGAGTTCATTTATTTGTTGATTTTTTTCTTTTTTTGAGGAAAGAACTCCAAGAAATGAACTTCCCTCTTAAACTGCTTTCATTGTGTCCCATCGATTCTGGTATGTTGTGTCTGTATTGTCATTTGTCTCTAAGAATTTTTTTTATCTCCTCCATTATGTCTTCTGTAACCCATTGATCATTCAGTAGCATGTTGTTCATTTTCCATGTGATGTAGGATTTTTCCTTCCTTCTTTCATCATTGATTTCCAGTTTCATTCCATTATTATCAGATATAGTGCATGGTATAATCTCCATGCTTTTATATTTACTAAGAATTGCCCTATGGCATAATATATGGTCTATCTTTGAGTAGGATCCATGTGAAACTGAGAAGAACGTGTATCCACTTGATGATGGCTGATATATTCTATATATGTCGTTCAAGTCTAGGTTACAAATTGTGCTGTTGAGTTTGATAGTTTCTTTATTCAGTTCTTGTCTAGAGAATCTGTCTAATGCCGAGAGTGGTGTCTTGAAGTCACCCATAATTATTGTGTTGTAGTCTATTTGGCTATTGAACTTGAGGAGAGTTTGTTTTATGAACATTGCAGCTCCATTGCTTGGTGCATACAAATTCATAATTGTTATGTCTTGTTGGTGGATGGTTTCTTTTAACAGAATATAGTGTCCTTCTTTATCCCTTTTGATTAACTTAGGTTTGAAGTTGATTTTATTCCACATGAGTATGGCCACTCCTTCTTGCTTCTGAGGGCCATGTGAGTGGTATGATTTTTCCCAAACTTTTACCTTCACCCTGTGTATGTCTTTTCCTATCATATGAGTCTCCTTAAGGCAGCATATTGTTGGATTTATTTTTTTTGATCCAGGTTACTAGCCCATTCTCTTGATTGGTGAATATAATCCATTAACATTTAAGGTTACAATTGAAATATGATTTGTTCTTCCAATCATGTTTATTTATTTATTATGTTTTAGTTTGGCTAGTTTTTACTTTTTTGGTTATTTTCCTCCCCCTTTACTGAGATACCTCCTGCTGTTAGTTTTCGGCACTATTTATCAATTCCTCTTCTTGTAGTATTTTGCTCAAAATGCTTTGCAGTGCTGGTTTTCTGGCTGCGAATTCTTTTAGCTTTTGTTTATTGTGAAAGACTTTAATTTCGTTTTCAAATCTGAACCTTAATTTTGCTGGATACAGTATTCTTGGTTGGAATCCATTTTTTTTCAGCATTTGAAATACATTGTTCAAGGATCTTCTCGCTTTCAAAGTCTGTGATGAAAAATCAGTCATTAACCTAATTGGTTTTCCCCTGAATGTAATCTGCCTCCTTTCTCTTATAGTGTTTAATATTCTCTCCTTGTTCTGTATGTTGGCTATCTTCATAATTATATGTCTTGGAGTTTGTCTATTATGATTTTGAATGTTTGGGGTCCTGTAGGCTTCCAGGATTTGACAATCCGATCCATCTTTCATCTCTGGGATGTTTTCTAGAATTATTTTTTTTAATATGTTCTCCATTCCTTTGGTTTGAATCTCTATGCCTTCTTCTATCCCAATGACTCTCATTTTTTATGACATCCAATATCTCTTGAATAGATTGCTAGTGGGATTTAAGCCTCTTTTCTGTGTTGATTATATTCTTTTCAAGTTGATAAACTTTGTCTTCATTATCTGATATTCTGACTTCTGCTTGATCTAGTCTATTTGTAATATTCTCGTTTGAGTTTTTAATTTGTTTAATACTTTCCTGCATTTCTAGTATTACTGTTTGATTTCTTTTAAGATCTCTATCTCCTGGTAAAGCTCGTTGTTTGCCATTTGAGTTTGTTTGTTTAATTCATTTTCAAAATATACTTTTATTGCTTGGACTTGCTGCCTCATGTCTTCTCTAATATTCCTTTCCATCTGAGTTAGGAATGCCTTAAGTTCTTTCCCTATCCCTGTTTCTGATGCTTCTAGGTCCTCCTGTAGAATTAAGTTGTCCTGCATTGTTTGTACTCCTTTCTTTCCCTTGTTTTTTCATGATGCTCATGTTACTTTCCAGCTCTATTTGATTGCTGTGTTTCTGTTTTATTCTATAGATTTGTTTCGGTGTTGTGTATCTCTGTTGTCTCTCCTTTGTGTTGGTAGACTATGCCTGCTAAAGTGGATTCCACTTGTAGGGAATTCCGAAGGCCGAGCTCCAGTGACGTCACCCCTCTGCTTTGGCGGGCCCAGGCTCCTTGACGAAATGTTCGAATACGGGGATGGAACTGGACTGTCTCCAGTTGGTTTCAGCTCTAGGTCACTGGCGGGTGGGCAATCACTAGCCACCCAGTGGCGCAGTCGGTCTCCTGCGTGCCGGTGTTCTCCAGACGCCCAGTCACGCGGACAGCAGGTGGACTGTCACCTGCGCTTCTGTGTTCTCCAGCTTCCCAGTCACAAGAGCCTGGCCTCTAGTCCCCTGGTTTCTCCTGCTAGTCCTGGTTTCTCCTGCTAGACTAGATTTCCCCTGAGTGATGCTTCTCTGCAGTTCAATCTGTATTCTGGGCCTGTCATTTGTTGGGTGTGGAGGGTGTCTATTGGAACCCAGACACTCTATTGTTTTGAGGATCAGTCAGACCGGATCTCCGGTTGCACATTTGGCTCGTTTTTCAGACCCAATTACCAGATCTCAGTGCTAAAAATCTTTCTTATAGGTTTTGGTGCACCCCCATTTTGCTGTAAGTTCTTAACAAGATAGTTTTTTGTGGTTCTATCTCGTTATTCACCTGTGCAGTGGCGCGTTACACTGGGTGTGATGCACTCTATTCATGGCCATCAGGCAATGATGAAATATTATGCTTTGTATGCAGCATTTACTGAAGTTAGTTTTCAGTATTAGGAAACAAATATGTATTTCAGGTGAATGAATAATCTGAATTTCTGAGAATAATCTTGTGAAAAGTTGATTATAAATCCACATACGTGAATATGAATGATTTTAGGGAGTGTATAATAAGACACATATATTTCATATTTTGAAAAATCTGGAGAGTGATATATATATATATATATATATATATATATATATACACACACAGAAACACACTCACAGACATTAAAAAGTAGCAATATATATGCCAATCGAAATTCAAAATGAAATATATATCCTTCACATATCCAAAAAAATACATTTTACTGAAAATGGATTTATGTATAATGTTGTTCAACTAGGAGGCTCACCCATAGGTTGAAATTTCAGTTCCAAAAGGGTTTAGGAGGAGTGATCTCTTCTCACAATTTGTATCTGCCAAGTCAGCGACCTCAGAAGAAAGTCTGTGTGATACCAGGTAGTATTCTATATGAGCATATAAAAATACATGTGCTGAATAGGTGACAGAGAAAGGGGAGAGGAATTCACATATTTGTTAACGTTAAAAACACATGGAGAAATATTTCAATAAACATTGACTATATTTATAACTCCAACCCCATATAATGCAAAAGGGAAGTCCAAGTATACACCATGCCTTCTCTGAACTGTTTGTATTTCCATTCTGTTAGGGTTACTATTCTCCATCATATTAGGATTAGTAGTCAGAGTCTAGTAGGTTATGGATTAGTGTCAGAGATTCAGTTTTTCGAATAGAAAATAGGAAAATAAACCCATTGTGTTTGCAAATATGTGTGATACAAAAATCTTCCCACTCTCATTCAGAACAATGCCTTGACATTACCTTCTCCCCTAATAAGACACAATTAGAGGAGAAGAGTTAGAAAATCTGTGAATACATATCTGGAATACAGAACACCGAATATTCTCGGTGTTCACAAGCTTGGAGGTGGTAGAGGAGTTTCCAAAAGTAAGGGACAGGGTAAACACTCCACAAACATGGAGCTCTGCAGGCCTAAAGACATATTGAGAAACTGCCTCTGAGTTTGGGCACTTAAAATGTATGTTGTGGTCCGAAGCTTTAGCTTCCTCTATAGTGAGAGCATCAAAACTGGTCTGCATTTTTGTGACCTGGGGGACATGGTATCTTATTTTCCAATGAACATGAGGCAGCAGTGCTGAATTCTCACTTTGTAGGTAAACTGTGGCAACTGGAGTCTAAGGGTCAATCTGTGTGGACTGTGAAGCTAATTGATCATGCTCTACTTTTCTTAGTAGAGCACTGGGAGTTTGTTATTTGCTTCACAATACAAGGAGTTCAACTTGGTCAGAGTGCTGGAGGGAGTTCTGTCACATGTGGTGCCTCAGGGTCTGCAGGAGAATGCACCAGTCAGGCTTCTATTTCACATAGTTTGACCCCTTGACCATAGCATCCTGATTCTGAACATTGCCCTGAAACCTCTCCATATAACAAGATGCCTTTACATATAAGGGTCTGCTTGCTGCACCATGTCAGTTACAAGCCATTTGGAAGCCAATGGCAGATCTACATGGCCCCAACACAGATGTTTTATCACACACCTGCCCACCACTGTTCTAGGCCCACTACTCAGCAGGCTCCAACTTACTGGCATCTCTGTTCTACACCATTTTTAAGAAACGCAGTCAATCAAGGCACTGTCTGGTATACTCATGATCAGCAACTGGACATCAAAAAGTTCTCCAGTGCCACCTGGTCATGAAAATTTCAAAAATTCCATGTTATTTCTCTAGCCATTTTTCAAGGATGAAGTTGGAGGCACTATGATTTTCAATTCACTCAGGAACCTTTAAATGTTGAGGAAGCTCATTTCAATGAAAGCTCTGGAGAACACTCACAGGCAAGGCTTCCCAAAGGGTCGCCAAAAGGTCACATGAAGCCAGGCCCATTGAGGTCTGCAATGTGAGATCATGTGTGTTTTGCCTCTCAACTATGGCTGCCAAGTCTTTCAGAATAAAATCATGTGATATTCTGGCTGAGATTCCTCGTGCCTTGTGGAAAGCCTTTCTGGGCACAGATCTCAGTTTCAAAGGGCGACTGTCATTCATGGCCTCCTAAAATCCCAACACAACTCATGGCAATAATTCTCTGAGGTCAGTTCCAGAACTCAGTCTCTAAAGGGAATCACACCAGAGTTCAAGACCAGGTGGAGCCAGTCATCTTTTTCAACCGCCACACAAACTTCCAAAATTAAAACCCAAACACTCCCACAAGGCCCTCATCTTCTTCCATATAGATACTCATTATAAACTCTGGCTGGAGGTTTCCATGAGGGATGCAGAACAAGATAGTGTCCAAAGTTAGCTCCCTTGCCCCTCATTTGCCTAAAGTCGGGGTGGCCTGAACACCTTCCTGTGAACCTGGAGTGATCAAATAGTGTGCCGTTAATACTGCTCTGCTTCTCCAATTTGAGGACGACTGACTGTGGGGTTTAGATTCTTTATGTGAATTGGAAGCATGAGAAAATGCAAGCACCTTTGGGCTTGCCTCTCCTTGGCTTTAAAGAATGCATTTGACCCAAAGAATCCCTCTTCTCACTTGATGGAGGTCAGGAACCTTACAGAGGAAGGCAAGAGACTTCATCCGCAATGACTGCTCTTTTGATCATTTTGGTTTTGGATGAACACATGGGATCCATCAGGTGCTGAGAATCTAACCACAGCCTCACACAGGGACAAGAGGCTGTTTCAGACAAATCCATTTCCAAAGCAATTAAGCAAAGAGCTACAGGTGATGTCCATTCATTTCCATTTGAAAACTTTTTTCTTCAGGCTTCACAAAGAATTGGCCTGTGGTAAATACCTTCCTGATATTCAGGGCAACAGAACAATAGGTAAGCAAAAAGCCCAAATCAGGGTTTCTCCACTGAGACTTTCCTGGTCACACTAGCTACCCACTACATGGCCATATAACAGAGCTTTTAGGTGGTAAATATCTTGGACACAAAACCATGAAGCTATTCTGCAGAGTGTCCAGAATTCAGAAAGAAAACAGAAACTTATGAAGATATCAGGTGTTGCCCTTTGATAACAAAAGCCACAGTCCATTTATAAATTGGGCAAGATGAATGCTGGGAAGCTTTCTACTAGACAGGACACATCCTTTGATGCATTCTTATTTCTAATGTCTACAACCACGGACACAGTGGGATACACAGACATAGAAGCACTCGCATTGCAAAACGACTAACTAGAAACAGTCCACGCCAATCCAAACAAACAGTCTTTCCTACCTATTCTCAGAACATGAGACAAGACCATGAACATACACCCACACCCACAAAGGCACCAACTTTGCTCCAAGTAGTTCTGTGATTACCCAGAGTGTCCTCTGAATGGTGGGCCATACTATATTCCCCCAAAATGGCCTGTCGTGTCTCAAATCTGGTCTCCTTGGCCAATTCTGTGAAGTTGTCATTAGCCATGGGTGAGCCACTACCTGCTTTCTCAGGAAAGGCCCCTCTTCAGAGCTTTTCTGGCATTTGAACATCCTCACATCTGTAGGCACTAAGAAAGACTGACTCTGTCCTTGGTAAATTGAAGCAAGTGAGACCACTGGGCCTGGGACTGTGACTGGCTCTGGGTGCCATTCTTCCTGGATCCCAAGTTCAGAGAGTTCCATCACAAAGGAAGTGAGGTGAGGTCACTTCCTTCAGAAACTGAATGAGGTCACTGCTTTGGCAACAACTTTGTCCAAATAGTTACTTCTAAGGGCCCATGAGATGGAGGCTTTTCCTACTTTCTGTAACACTTTCAAAAGTTAGAATGGTATATCAACCATAGGCACCTGGGAACACCTCTTCACACAGGCCTGGTTTGGTCTATCTTCTCTACATTAAGTTGATAGAGGCTGATACAGACACATCCCTTCATCCTCACCAGGTTGTTTGCCATGGAAGATGACTTTTGCTCTCTCGGGAACTTCACAGCTGCCTACATCTTCTCCAGGGATTATTTCTACATGGACCTTTGATGTTCTCAGCAGGTGGAAGATTCCCTACATTCCGGTATTTAAAGAGAAACTCTGTCCCTCCTCTTCTGTAAAGTTAGATTGAGGTAACAGTGTATATTTAGGGTTAATAACATGTTCGATTTGGGTTAGGAATCTCTCTGCCGGATGAATAATGGTATTGGGAACCTGTGATATTTACAAGAATATATAGGTGAAATATAAGTATGAAAACAGAAATGTAGGTAAGATATGAAGCCAGAAGGGCATTGGGCCCTTGAGTGGGATACTTAGGTTTGAATTATGTTCTGCACATGTGTCTCAGATGAATTGATATAAAATGGCATAGGACCTTTTACCTTGAATGATTGATTGTTGAAGAGAACATCGAGTTAAAAAGTGATAGTCAGTAGGATTAGTAAGATAGTCAGTAGGTTTATAAAGAAGAGTGAGTATAGGATTTGGACCAAAAGTTCTTTAGCAATAGAGTTTCGTGTAGAGAGTGAATGTAAATGTCAGCATATGTGAAGTATGAATCACAATGATGAACTAGGGAAAATATGTAGGAAAGCAGATATCAATAGAGATATTAGGAAATCAGGTAAAGTGTAAAGTGAGTGATAGAATTAGACATTTCCAACAGGCTTGAGGTTGAATATATAATCTTAGGAAGAAACAAATATGTAGTCATCAATAGGATTGACATTTGAGAGCATTAGGTAACCAGGACATGGTTGTTTTTGGTAATCCATGCTCACTTTCCATTTAGGCTTTGATACAATCATGAGTTTGACCTTTGCTTTTTGTGTCCAGAATATTACTGTGATAAAATGTATATATAGATAAGGTGACATCAGTATTTCTTCCACCATTTCTGGGAGCAATATTTTGAAGAGGTACAAATTAGTAATGGGGGGACAAATAGGTGTACACTGTGTTTATGAATATAGAGATAATGCATTAATAGACCATACAGTGAATAAATAACATAACTGGTTCCAACTTTAAATAATGGATTGAATTGAAATGTGAAAATATACAGGAAATTTTATATTGATATGCATACATTCATTCCAACCAGTTTTACATCTAATGGTAATATTAATGTTATAGTTTATCATGAAGAGTGTGTGAGTTTAGCTTCAAAATTGATTATGGAAATCGAAAATAATGTGTTTGGAAAGAAGTCTCATGAAAAGACCAGTCAAGTAACATGGAAGAATTCATGTGTTCTGAAGCAGGAAGTGAAACAAATTCTTATTAATTTGCTAACTTGTGGATGAAATATATGTCCTATGATGTGCAAAAACTGAAGAAATACTAATGTACCAGTGTTGAATTAAAATAAAGGTCAAAATAGACATTAAGTCCCATAGGAATCTACTTGCATTGATGTTAAACTGGGTCTGTTACTGTAAAAACATTAGGATTTGTAAGCACCATTGATTGAAGTTAGTTCTCATACTGGGAAACAAATATGTATTTCAGGTAGATGAATATTTCTGAGAATAATCTTGTGAAAAGTTGATTATAAATCCACATAAATGAACATGAATGAATTGATGGAGTGTATATAAGAGACATATATTTCATATTTTATAAAATCTGGAGAGTGTGTGTGTGTGTGTATATATATATATATATATATATATATATATATATATATATATATATATATACAGAAAAACACAAAAATACATTAAAAAGTATCAATATATATGCCAAACGTAATTTATCAGTAATATATATCATCCACAGATGAAAATATATTTATTTTACTGAACATGGATTTATGTATAAATTGTTCTACTGGGAAGCTCACCCATAGTTTTAATTTTCAGTTCCACCAGCGTTTACGAGATCTCTTCTCACAACCTGTTTCTGCCCAGTCAGCCAACTCAAAAAAATGTACGTGTGAGACCACGTAGGATTCTATATTTGCATATAAAAATACATGTGCTGAGTAGGCTACATAGAAAGGAAGACAGGAATTTACATATGTGTTAACATTAAAAACACATGGAGGACTATTTCAATTAAAAATTGAGTAGATTTAGAATACCTACCCTCTATCATGCAAAAAGGAAGTCCAACAATACACCATGCCTGCTGTAAACTGCTTGTATTTTCATTCTGTTTGGGTATTTTTCTCCATCATATTAGGATTAGTAGTCAGAGTCTAGTAGGGTATGAGATAGTGTCAAGAATTCAGTATTTCAAATGGAAAATTGTAAAATGAATCAATGTGTATGCAAATGTGTGCTACACAAAAATTTTCCCACTCTCATTCAGAACAATGCCTTGACATTACCTTCACCCCAAGTAAGACACATTTAGAGGAGAAGAGTTAGACAATCTTTGAATGCATATCTGAAATGAAAAATGTTCAGGAGTTCACAACCTTGGAGTTGGTAGAGGAGTTTCCAAAAGTAAGGGAAAGTGTAAAATCTCCACAAACATGGAGATTTACCAGCCTAAAGACTTCTGGAGAAACTGCCTCTAGGTTGGGCACTTGAAATATATGTTGTTGTCAGGAGCTTTAGCTTCCTTTCTAGTGAGACAATCAAAGCTTGGTCTGCACATCTGTGACCTGGAGGACATGGTTTATAATTCTCCAATGAACATGAAGCAGCAGTGTTGATTTCTCTCTTTGTAGGTAAACTATGGCCACTGGGTCTAAGTGTCTCCCCATGTAGACTGCTAAGCCATTAGGTCATCCTCCACTTTTCAAAACGTTTCTTGATACTGCACTCGGAGTTTGGTATTTGCTTCATGAAATACAAGCAGTTCAACTGGGACAAAGGGCTGGAGGAAGTTCTTTCACGTGTGGTGGGTCAGGGTCTGCAGGAGAATGCACCAACAGGGCTTGTATACCACATAGGTTGCTCCCTTGACCATAGAAACCTGATTTTGAACATTGCCCTGAAACCTCTCTATATAACCAGATGTCTTTACATACAGGATCTGCTGGCTGCACCATGTCAGTCTCAAGCCATTTGGAAGCCAATGGCAGATCCACATGACCCCACCACAGATGTTTTATCACACACTTGCTCACCCCCGCTCTGGGCCCATTACTCAACAGGCTTCAAATGACTGGCATCTCTTTTCTACACCATTTTCATGAAAACCAGTCAATCAACACACTGTCTGGTACACTCATGATCAGCAACTGGACATCCAAATGTTCTCCAGTGCCACCTGGTCAAGGAAATTTCAAAAATTTCATGGTATTTATCTAGCCAATTTTCAAGGATGAAGTTGGAGACACTGTGGGTTTCAATTCATTCAGAAATTATTTAATGGTGAGGAAGCTCATTTCAATGAAAGCTCTGGAGAACTGTCACAGGCAAGGCTTCCCAAAGAGTGGCCAAAAGGTCACATGAAGCAAGGCCCATTGAGGTCTACAATTGAGGTCCATGTGTGTTTTGACTATCAAATATGTCTGACAGGTTTTTCAGAATAAAATTGTGTGATATCCTCCTGAGATTCCCAGTGCTCTGTGGAAAGCGACACTGGGCCTAGATCTCAGTTTCCAAGGGTGACTCTCATGCGTGGCCTCCTAAATCCCAACACAATTCATGGCAATATTTCTCTGAGGTAAGTTCCAGAACTCAGTCTCTAAGGGGAATGACACCATAGTTCAAGCCCATTTGGATCCAGTCATCTCTTCCAACCGCCACACGAATGACCACAATTAAAACCAAAACACTCCCACATGGCCCTCATCTTGTTAAATATAGACACTCATCATAAACTCTGGCTGGAGGTTTCCATGCGGGACGCATCCCAAGACAGTGTCCAAAATATTCTCCCTTGCCCCTCATTTGCCTAAAGTCAGGGTGGCCTGGACACCCTTCCTGTGAACCAGAAGTGATCAAATAGGCCTGCCGTTAATACTGCTCTGCTTCTCCAATTTGAGCACTATTGACTCTCAGGTATAGATTTTTTTATGTGATTTGGAGTCACGAGAAAACACAAGCACCTCTGCAGGACTTTGAAAAACTCATTTGACCAAAAGGATCCCTGTCTCACTTGATAGAGGTCAGGTACCTAACAGAGGAAGGCAAGAGACTCATCCACAATTACTGAATTTTTGCCATTATGGTTTTGATTGCACACATGGTATCTATCTTTAGATCCATCATGTGCTGAAAATTTAAGCCACAACCTCATACAGGGCTAGGAGGCTGATTCAAACACATCCCTTTCCAAAGCAAAGAACCACAAGTTATTCCCATTTATTTCCATTTTAAAACTGTTTTGTTCAGGCTTCACAAAGGGGTGGCCTGAGGCAAAGACCTTCCTGACATTCAGGGCAACAGAACAATAGGTAAGCAAATGAACCAAAATATGGGTTCTTCACTGAGCGTTTACTGGTCACAATGATGTCTGAGTTTTCTAAGATGTTCCCATTTCCTATAGCTATCAAGTACATGGCCATGTCACAGAGCTTGGGGGTGGTATGTATCTTGGACACAAAACTATGAGGCTATTCTGGAGAGTGGCCAGAATTCAGGAAGAAAACAGGAACTTAGGAAGTTAGTAGGTGTTGCCCATCCATAAGGAAAGCCACAGTCCATTCATCAACTAGGCCTGATGAATGCTGGAAAGTTTTCCACTAGACAGGACACATACATTGATACATTCTCTTTTCGAATGTCTACAACCATGGACAGAGTGGGATACACAGACATAGAAGCACTCGTCTAGTCAAACGACTTTCTAGAAACAGTCCACTCCAATCAAAACAACAGCCTTTCCTACCTATTCTCAGAACATGAGACAAAACCACAAACTCACACCCACACCCACAAAGGCACCTCCTTAACTCAAGTAGGTCTGTGACTATCCGGAGTGTCCTCTGAATAGTGGGCCATACTATGTTCCCCTAAAATGGCCTGTACTGTCTCAGATCTGGTCTCCTTGGCCAACTCTGTGAAGTTGTCAACAGCCAGCGGTGAACCACTACCTGCTTTCTCAGTAAAGGCCCCTCTTCAGAGCTCTTCAGGCATTTGGCAATCCTCATATCAGTAGGTACCAAGGAAGACTGACTCTGTCCTTGGTAAATCCAAACAAGTGAGACCACTGGGATTGGGACTTGGACTGGCTCTCGGTGCCTGGCTTCCTGGATCCCAAATTCAGAGATTTCCATCACCAGGAAAGTGAGGTGAGGTCACTTCCTTCAGGAACTGAATGAGGTCACTGCCTTGGCAACCACTTTGTCCTACCAGATTCATCCAAGGTTCCCATGAGATGGAGGCTGCCACTACTTCCTGTGACACTTTCACAAGTTAGAATGGTATATCAACCATAGGCACCTGGGAACAGCTCTCCACACAGGCATGGTTTGATCAATCTTCTCTACATTAAGAAAGGAGAGGCTGATTCAGACACATCCCTTAATACTGACCAGGTTGTTTGTCATGGAAGATGACTTTTGCTCTATTAGGTCCTTCATAGCTGCCTGCAACTTCTCCAGGGTATCATTTCTGCTTGTACCTTTGATGTTCTCAGCAGGTGGAAGAGCCCCTACATTACTGTATTGTAAGACAAACTCTCTCCCGGCTCTTCTGTACAGTTAGTTTGAGGGTACAGTGTATGGTTAGAGTAATAACAGGTTTGATTTAGGTTAGAAATCATACTGAGGAATGAACAATGGTATTGGGAACTCGCGATATTTACGAGAATATATAGGTGAAATATAAGTATGAAAACAGAAATCTAGATAAGGTTTGAATCCAAGAAGGGCATTGGGCTGTTGATTGGGATACTTAGCTTTGAATTATATTCTGCACAGATGTCTCAGATAAATTGATATACAATGGCATAGGACCTTGGACCTTGGATGATTGATTGTCAAAGAGAATTTCCAGTCAAAAAGGGATAGTCGGTAGGATTAGGAAGATAGTTGGTAGGTATAGAAAAAAGAGTGAGTATAGGATTTCGAACAAAAGTTCTGTAGCAATAGGGTTTCGGATAGAGAGTGAATGTAAATTTCAGCACATGTAAAGAGTCAGTCACAATGATGAACTCAGGAAAATATGTATGAAAGCAGATATCAATGGAGACATTAGGAAATCAGGAAAAGCATAAAGTGAGGGTTAGTATTAGTCATTTTCAACAGGGTTGAGGTTGAATATATAATCTTAGAAAGCAACAAATATGTAGTCACCAATAGGATTGATTTGCGAGCATTAAGCAACCTGGAAATGGATGTTTTTAGAAATCCATGCTCACTTTCCATTTAGGATTTGGTGAAAGGTTAATAAGATAGGTACTTGTCACTTCCTGTTTTTCTGTATGCTTAACAAAACACTGTTGAAACCTTGAGGACTGTTTGCTATTTTTTTCCCCAGAATGTGCTGTCCCCGACTGCCAAACAGAGAATGTACACCCTCACCTGTTTGCACGCAAACCGCCCACTCGCCCTGACCCATCAATAAGCTTCCCTCCCTGCCCTCTTCAAGGAAAGTATATAAGCTCTGCTTAAGCTGTTCTCATTGCTCTCTGCTCTATTCAAGTGAGCACTGAGCCCCAGATTGCTAGACTCCCAATAAACCCAGGGTAACTTTTGATGTGGAGGGGACCCCAGTAAACTTTGAAGTGGATACAGGGGCAGTATACTTAGTCCTTAAGGCCCCACTGGGCCCTCTATCAAATAAAAGCTCTCTAGTTCAAAGTGCTAACACCAGTAAATATGGGAATTAGACAACTAAGAAAACCATGGACATGAGGAAAGGAAAAATCCATCACTCCTTCCTAATAATCCCAGAATGCCTGGCCCCATTGATGGGCAGAGATCTGCTCACCAAGCTCCGGGCCAAAATGACTTTTAACCATGAAGGCCCCAAAATGATATTTCTAAATCCTTTAGTATAAACTCCTATATTCACGGCTTTAAATATGTCAGTAGAAGATGAACAGCAACTCTTCACACCCCCCAAGACTGATCAAACAGGCAAGCTACCCCAGAAATGGATAACAGATTACCCAGATGCCTGGAAAAAAACTGCTGGGTTAGGACTAGCCATGAAACAACCTCCAAAAACAGTGGAGTTCAAAACCTCAGCCTCCCCAATCAATGTCAAAAAATATCCTCTGAGCAAAAAAGCTAAAGATGGGATAAGGCCCCATATTCAGAAATATCTGGCCTTAGGGTCCTAAGGCCTTGTCAATCATCCTAAAACACTCCCCCGCTACCAGTATAAAAAGCCAGGAGCCGGGGACTATCCCCCATTAAAGACATAAGAGAGACCTACAACAGAATGTAGGACATTCACCCCAGTGTACCTAATCCGTACAATCTGCTTATCACTCTGAACCCTGAGAGGAAATGGTATACTGTTCTGGAGTTAAAAGATGCTTTCTTTTGCTTGCCTCTGCATAAATATAGTCAGTTGCTGTTTGCTTGCTAGTGGGTAGACCCAGAAACTGGAACGTGTGGTCAACTAACTTGGACTAGACTCCCCAAAATGGTTGAAAAACTCCCCCACTCTCTTTGATGAAGCCCTCCAAAGAGATCTCAACAGCTTCAGAACTACGCACCCCGAAGTCACCCAGCTTCAATACGTGGATGACCTGCTACTGGCACCCAACACCAAGGATATCTGTGAATCTGGGACCCAAGCAGTATTATGTGAGCTTCCTCAACTCGGGTATAGAGCTTCTTCCTAAAAGGCCCAAATTTGCCAGCAAGAAGTAATCTTCCTGGGCTATTCCTTTAGGGGCAGTAAACGATGGCTCACTGAGCCCAGAAATCAAATGGTTGTGCAGAAACCACCCCCATCTAACAGCAGACAACACAGAGAGTTTCTTGGGACTGCTGGGTTTTGCAGGTTAAGGATTCCTGTGTTTGGGTCCTTAACTTCTCATTTACACCCGCTGTTAAAGGAGATGCCCAATTCTAATGGACCCCTGAGATCCAGCAAGCTTTTGATAATATCTAAGGACACTGACACTGTACTCCTCAACTTCACTGAGCAAAGCCTGAAATTTCAGAAAGCCCTACACTACGTTAAAAATGTACATCAGTTCACTCACCTTGGTTCAAAGAAATTGCAGGCATTCCTGAAGGATCAAGAACAGAGTTTTCCACTAACCGACTCACAGTGAAAGGAAATAACTGAACAGGTAAAAAAAAAGCCTGTCGGGTCTGTCAATAGGTTAATGCTTACCCTTCCAACTTTCCTGCAGGAAAGCACCTACGAGGAACCAGACCAGGACAATTCTGGGAAGTGGACTTTACTGAAATTAAGCAAGGATGGTATGGACTTAAATATCTCCTACTCTTTGTAGATATATTTCAGGATGGATTGAAGCCTCCCCCCCCAAAAAAAAAAGGCGCAAATGGTGGTCAAGAAGATCCTGAAAGATATTTTTCCAAGGTACGGCCTGCCTAAGGTAATAGGGTCTGATAATGGACCAGCGTTCATGGCCCAGGTAACTCAGGGGTTAGCCAGGACCCTGGGGATTAATTGGAAGTTACATTGTGCTTATAGACCCCAGAGTTCAGGACAGGTAAAAAAATTAAATAGAACCATTAAAGAGACCTAAACGGAATTAAGCTTAAAGAGTAGCATAAAAGATTGGACTATGCTCCTGCCTTATGCACTATTTCATGCAAGAAATACTCCCTCTGTTTCTTTGTGTAACCTCACCCCCTATGAAATTCTCTATGGGGCCCCATCTCCAGTAAGGGACCTAACCCTAACTCAAAGATCTAACGATCCCTTCCACACCACCTTGCTTGACAGACTTAAAGTTCTGGAAGGAACTCAGCAATACCTGTGGAAACAGCTGGCCACTGCCTACCAACCTGCTGAAGAGGGTACTCCACATCTATATCAAGTAAGAGACTTTGTCTACATAAGACAACATCAGGTGTCATCCCTGGAACCCGGCTGGACAGGACCATACCAGGTGCTACTTATAACACCTACAGTGCTAAAGTTAGACGGAATCACTTCCTGGTTCCTAATTCTCATCTCAAGCCTGTGCCCTGTCCAGAATCTGGCTGAAAAATGAAAAAGACTGGTAACATTTTCAAATTGTATATTCGCCATGTGAATAAGACTATAGACTCTCCAATTGGTCACCAGTAGTCCTAACCCTCATCAACCCGTTCAGCAGCGATGGCTGATCACAAATCCTACTAGACAAGAAGTATGGTCTATCGCACATACAGCCCACTTAGGGACCTGGTGGCCATCTCTCCACCAAGAAATTTGTCAGCTGGCTATACGTCTTTCCTATTGGGAAATCCCTGATGAAGAGGATCCCCAAAAATTCCATTAAATACTTTCCATACAATAGATAATGGAAACAAACAATATGGATGTAGGGACACGCGAGCCAGATGCAGGTTGGCTAGCCTAGATTACTATGTTTGCCTGGCGGACTACCAAAGCCAAAAACAGCCACGACTGTGTGGGGGAAAAGCCAACTTCTTCTGTAAATAATGGGGATGTGAGGATACAGGGGCTACCTGGTGGAAGCAAAACTCCTCATCAAATTCAGTACACAGCATTGGCCATATTACCAGTTAGATAACAAAAACCGATGGCCACCAGAAGGGTCTCTAGATCCTCAAATTTTGCGTGACCTTTTAAACTTCGACAAGTGCTCAAAAGTGTGGAAGGAAATTCCCCTACGTGTAGGCCTTTTCCCTCCTATGCTCAAATCCTGAACTATGCTTCTCCAATAGATACTCACCCGCAGCCTTCTGCCCCAGACTCTCTGCTGTCACTCCCACATCAGCAACCTGATTTCTCAGCTCCAGTTACTAGATCAAAAACCCAAATTTCCGTCGGTTCTCAGACCATTGCCCCTTGCTGAGCTTGCAGGTACTGAGGTACCCTTCCACCCACTCACTCCTCTCTCCTCCTGTCAGTGCCCACACCGGGTCCCACCAGGTCCTCTTACCAGCTAACCCAAAGCTCAAACCAGCTAAGGAGTGCCCTCAGACGCCTATCAAAGATGTAATTAAAATGGCCTTTAAAGTTGCTTTGTCAACACTGAAAACAGGTTACTAAGAATTTAAAGTCCCTCACAGGCTTTTTGGGATACTCACTCCCGTCTTCCCCTCTGCTCTACCTGTTCTACTGCTCAAGTTTTGTTGCCAGGAAAATCCCAAACCCCTTTCCCATAATTCTTTTATATCTCTTTTTCCTCATCCTCAGATCCACGGAGCTGCTCTCATCCCCTGCCTTCCCTGTCTTCCCCTCTGTATCAGGCCCACAGAAAAGTCTTAAATGACCTTCTCCAGAAGTCTTCACCATGGCTGACTTTAAGCCTTTCAGCAACACAGTTCCTATAAAAGAGTTCAATGTAGATAAACTTCCTCTATTCGTGTTGCTCTGTTCTACTTGGCCACTGGCTGGAAAAATCAGCACTCCTAAGCTAGACACCCCCATAGTAGTTTTTAACAAAATATATGAAGAAGGCCTCTGCCCTAGAGCTGGGGCTTCATAGAGATGGCTACATTTCTAAGATATAGAAGTTACCAACTGGGCTCCATGGTAACAGCTGGCAGGGAGGAAAAGAAAAAAAAGAAGAAAAAAGCTCTCCCCCTCCCAGGTGTCCTTAAGAAGTTAACTTTCCCAGAACAGAGGAAAAAAAAAACAGAAACAAAAACTGCTTTTTGTGAACTTCTGCAGACTGTGAACTTCTGAGCCCCTTCCCTTACATGCTGGGTACAAAATTCTGAAACAACCTAAACTTTGGGTTCAGGGATTAATTGATTACAACAGAAGCAATGCCCTCTAAATCCGGATGCAACCAAATAAGACTGTTTTCCTGTCTTCTGTGCTATCTTAGGTACCTTGCCTTGTCCATCTCTACAGCAGTACAATTCTATACACTTAAACATTGTTTATGTTTTCATAAAATGGTCAACAGATGTGATTAATTATGTAATGGTGCAGATGTTTTCCAGAGTGCTCTATCATGACGCAGGTACATTTAAATATCAAATAGGGGGGCAAACAACCCGGTTCTGCCAGGAACCTGTATCCCTCACTTTAGTCATCCTATTATGAATAGGAGTTGCTGCAGGGGTGGGCACAGGAACCACTGCCCTGGTCCATGGGACACAACAAATGACCCAATTAGAAGCAGTAATAGACCAAAACTTAAAGATATTAAAAACCTCCTTCACAGCTTTACACGAATCTTTAACCTCTCTCTCTGAAGTTATTTTACAGAACAGTCGAGGGTTGGACCTCCTCTTCATGAGAGAAGGGGCCTTCGTCCTGCATTGAGGGAAGAATGTTGTTTTTATGCCGACCATACTGGAGTTGTAAAAGAATCTATGATTAAATTAAGAAGATGCCTTGAAGCGCATCAACAAGAGAGAGAGGCCCAAAAAAGGTGGTTTGAGTCTTGGTTCACAAAGCCCCCTCATTAACTACATTTTCATCAGCCCTGGCCGGTCCATTAATAATCCTCATATTATTGGTAATTGTAGGACCCTGTTTGATCAACCGTGTAGTTTCCTTTCTCCATGCTCAAATTGGACAAGTTAAACTTATGGTAATCAGAAAACAATATACCACACTAGTAAACATAAAATGTGACACCCCCAATGATCATTTTTATGATTAAAAGTAACCAAAAGAAGAAGTGGGGAATGAAAGGTTAATAAAATAGGTACTTGTCACTTCCAGTTTTTCGGTATGCTTAACAAAACACTGTTGATGTCTTGAGAACTGTTTGCTAATCTAGTTCCCTGAAAGTGCTGTACCCAACTGCAAAACTGCAGAATGTACTTCCTCACCCATTTGGACGCAAACCGCCCACTCGCCCTGACCCATCAATAAACTTTCCTATCTGCCCTCTCCAAGGAAAGTATATAAGCTCTGCTTAAGCTGTTCTCAGGACTCTGTGCTCTATTCAAGGGAGCTCTGACCCCAGCATGCTGGACCCCCATAAATCCTTGGCTGTTGCATGAGACAGTCTCTGGTAGTCTCTTCCTCCGACACTCGCCTGACCTTTACATTGGTAAAATAATAAGTGTCATCTTTGCTTTTTGTGTCCAGAATATTACTGTGATAAAATGTATATGTAGATAAGGTGACGTGAGTATTTCTTCCACCATTTCTGGGAGCAATATTTTGAAGATGTATAAATTAGTATTGGGGGTACAAATAGGTATATCCTGTGACTCTGAATATAGAGATAATGCATGAATAGACCATAATGTGAATAAATAATACAATGGGTTCCAAATTTAAATAATGGATTCCATTGATATCTGAAAATATACAGGAAATCTTATATTGATATACATACATTCATTTCAACCACTAATACATCTAATGGTAATATTAGGATTATGGTTTATCATGAAGAGTGTGTGAGTTTTGCTTCAAAAGTGATCATGGAAATTAAAAATAATGTGTTTGGAAAGAAGTCTCATGAAAAGCCCAGTCAAGAAACCTAGAGGAATTTATGTGTTCTGAAGCAGGAAGTGATGAAAGTGAAACAACTGCCTATAAGTTTGCTAACTTGTGGATGGAATATATATCCTATCATGTGCATAAATTGAAGAAATAGTATTGTACCAGTGCTGAATAAAAATGACCTTCAAAATACACATCATGTCCCACTGGAATCTACTTGCATTGATGTTAAACTGGGTCAGTTACTGTAAAAATAATAGTATTTGTATGCAAAATAAACTGAAGTTAGTTTTAAGTACTGGAAACAAATATGTATTTCAGGTGGATGAATATTTCTGTGAAAAATCTTGTGAAAAGTTGATTATAAATCCATATACATGAACATGAATGAATTTAGAGAGTGTATATAAGACACATTTATTTCTGGAGAGTATATATACATATATATATATATATATATATATATATATATATATATATATATATATACACACACACACACACACACATACACACACACACAAAATACACACACACACACACAGACATTAAATTAGCAATATATATGCCAATCGAAATTTATCATGATATATATATCATCCACAGATGCAAAAATATTTCTTTAATTGAACATGGATTTATGTATAATGTTGTTCAACTAGGAAGCTCACCTATAGGTTGAATTTTCAGTTCCAACAGCGTTTAAGAGGAGTGATCACTTCTCACAAATTGTATTTGCCAAATCAGCCACCTCACAAAAATGTACATGTGATACCAGGTATGATTCTATATGTGCATTTAAAAGTACATGTGCTAAATAGGATACAGAGAAAGGGAGACAGGAATTCACATATTTGTTAACCTTAAAAACACATGGAGAACTATTTAAATTAAATATTGACTAGATTTATAACACCTACCATTAATCATGCAAAATACAAGTACAACTATACACTATGATTTCTCCTAACTGCTTGTATTCCTATTCTGTTTGTGTTATTTTTCTCCATCATATTAGGAGTAGTAGTCAGAGTCTAGTAGGGTATGGGTTCATGTCAGAGATTCAGTATTTTGAATGGAAAATTGTAAAATGAATGCAATGTGTATGTAAATATGTGCTACAAAAAAATGTTCACACTCTCATCCAGAACATTGCCTTGACATTGCCTTTGTTGCGAGTAAGACACAATTAGAGGAGAAAAGTTAGAAAATCTGTGAATATATATCAGGAATGAAAAATGCTCAGGAGTTCACAACCTCCGAGGTGGTAGAGGAGTTTTCAAAAGTAAGGGACAGGGTAAACATTTCTCAAACATGGAGCTCTGCTGGTGTAAAGACTTCTTGAGAAACTTCCTCTGAGGTTGGGCACTTAAAAATATATGTTGTTGTTAGGAGCTTTAGCTTCCTTTGTTGGGAGACCATCAAATCTGGGTGTGCAACAATGTGACCTGGAGGATATTGTTTCTAATTTTCCAATGAACATGAGGCAGCCATGCTGAATACTCTCTTTGTAGTTTAACTATGGTCACTGGGTTGTAAGTGTCTCCACGTGTGGACTGTGAAGCCATTTGGTCATTCTCCAATTTTCGTGGTGTTTCTCACAGGTGCACTGGGAGTTTGGTATTTGCTTCATGAAATACAAGGAGCTAAACTGGGACACAGTGCTGGAGAGAGTTCTGTCCCGTGTGGAGGGTCACGGTCTGCATGAGAATGCACCAACCAGGATTCAATTCCACATAAGTTGCCCCCATTTCCATAGCAACCTGATTCTGAACATTGCCCTGAAACCTCTCTATATAAAAAACACCTTTGCATAGAAGGGTCTGCTGGCTGTACCATGTCAGTCACAAGCCTTTGGGAAGCCAATGGCAGATCCACATGTCACCACCACACATGTTTTATCACACACCTTCACACCACTGCTCTAGGCCCACTAATGAGCAGGATCCAACTTACTGGCATCACTGTTCTACACAAATTTCATGAAACCCAGTAAATCAAGGCACTGTCTGGTACACTCATCATCAGCAACAGGACATCCAAAAGTTCTCCAGTGCCACCTGGTCATGGGAATTTCAAAAATTTCATGGTATTTATCAAGCCATTTGTCAAGGATGAAGTTGGAGGCTCTGGGGGTTTCAATTCATTCAGGAACCATTAAATGTTGAGGAAGCTCATTTCAATGAAAGCTCTAGAGAACACTCACAGGCAAGGCTTCCCAAAGAGTAGCCAAAAGGTCACATGAAGCCAGGCCCATTGAGGTCTACAATGTGAGGTCCATGCGTGTTTTGACTCAACTGTGGCTGCAAAGTCTTTCAGAATAAAATCATGTGATATCCTGGCTGAGATTCCCAGTGCTCTGTGGAAAGCCACTCTGGGCTAGATCTCAGGTTCCAAGGGCAACTCTCATGCATGGCCTAGTAAAATTCAAACACAATTGATGACAATGCTTCTCTGAGGTCAGTTCCAGAACTCAGACTCTAAGGGGAATCACACCAGAGTTAAAGCCCAGGTAAACCCAGGCATCTCTTCCAACTGCCACACAACTTACCACAATTCAAAACAAAATTCTCCCACATGGCCCTTATCTTCTTCCATGTAGACCCTCATCATAACCTCTGGATGGAGTTTTCCATGAGGGACACAGACCAAGACAATGTCCAAAATAACCTACCTTTCCCCCGATTTGCCTAAAATCAGTGTGGCCTGGAAACCCTGACTGTGAACGAGGAGTGATCAAATAGGTCTGCCATTAATACTGCTTGGCTTCTCCAATTTGAGGCCTACTGACTGTGGGGTTTAGATTCTTTATGTGAATTGGAGTAATGAGAACACCCAAGCACGTATGGGCTAGCCTCTGCAGGGCTTTGAATAACTCACTTGACCCAAAGGATCCCTATTCTCACTTGATAGATGTCAGGAACCTTTGAAAGGAAGGCGAGAGTCTTCATCCACAATGACAGCTCTTTTGGCTATTTTGGTTCTGTATGCATCCATGGGATCTTTCTTTAGATCCATCAGGTGCTGAGAATCTAAGCCACAGCCTCACACAGGGCCAAGAGGCTGATTCAGACACACCCCTTTCCAAAGCAATTAAGCAAAGAGCCCTAGGTGATGCCCATTCATTTCCATTTGAAAACTGTTTTCTTCAGGCTTCACAAATTGGTGGCCCGAGGCAAAGAACTTGGTGACATTCATAGCAACAGAATAATAGGTAAGCAAAAGGAGTGCATATCCCACTTGAATCAAAGTGTGAAATATGATATATCAAGAACTATGTAATGTTTTGAACAACCTACAATAAAAATTAATTAAAAAAAAAAGGCCCAAAGCAGGGTTTCTCCACTGAGATTTAGTGGTCACACATATTTCTGATTTTTCTGAGATGCTCACAATTCACTTGAGCTATCCAGTACATGGCCATGTCACAGAGTTTGGAGGTGGTACATACCTTAGAGACAAAACCATGAGACTATTCTGGAGAGGGGCCAGAATTCTGGAAGAAAACTGTAACTTAGGAAGATTGCAGGTGTTACCCATTGATAAGGCAATCTGAACTCCATTCATAAATTGGGCAGGATGAATTCTGGGAAGCTTTCTACTAGACAGGACACATCCATTGATGCATTCTTTTTTCTAATGAGTACAACCACGGACACAGTGAGGTAAACAGACATAGAAACACTCGCCTTGTCAAATGACTTACAATAAACAGTTCATTCCACAGCACATAAAGCGCCTTGCCTACCTATTCTCAGAAAATGAGACAAAACCACAAACCAACACCCACAAATGCAGCTCCTTCCCCCAAGAAGGTCTGTTACTATCCGGAGTGTCCTCTGACTGGTGGGCCATATTATTTTCCCCCTAAATGGCCTGAAATGTCTCAGATCTGGTCTCCTTGGCCAACTCTGTGAAGGTGTCAGGACCCAGAGGTGAGCCACTACCTGCTTTCTCAGGAAAGGCCCCTCTTCAGAGCTTTACTGGCATTTTGCAATCCTCACATCAATAGGTACCAAGAAAGACTTACTCTGTCCTTGGTAAATCCAAACAAGTGAGACCACTGGGACTGGGACTGGGACTGACTCTGGGTGCCTGGCTTCATGAATCTCAAGTTCTGAGATTTCCTTCACTAAGGAAGTGATGTGAGGTCACTTCCTTCAGGAACTGAATGAGGTCACTGCCTTGGCAATCACTTTGTCCAACCAGTGGCTTCCAAGTCTCACATGAAAAGGAGGCTGTCCCTAATTCCTGTGACACTTTCACAAGTTAGAATCTTATATCAACCATAGGCACCCGGGAACAGCTACCCACACAGGCCTGGTTTGGTCCATCTTCTCTACATTAAGAATAGAGAGGCTGATTCAGACAGAAACCTTCATCCTGACCAGGTTGTTTGCCATTGAACATGACTTTTGCTCTCTCAGGTCCTTCATAGCTGCGTATATATTCTCCAGTGATCATTTCAGCATGGAACTTTGAGGGTCTCAGTAGGTGGAAGACCCCCTACATTTCTTTACTGTAAGACCAACTCTGTCCCTTCCCTCTGTAAATTTAGATTGAGGGAACAGTGTATGGTTAGGGTTAACAACATGTTTTATTTGTGTTAGGAATCATTCTGCTGGATGAATAATGGTATTGGGAACCTGAAATATTTATAAGAATATGTATTTGAAATATAAGTATGAAAAGAGAAATCTAGGTAAGATTTGAAGCCAGGAAGGGCATTGGGCCCTTGATTATGATATTTAGCTTTGAATTACATTCTGCAATGTGGTCGCAGGTAAATCTACATACAATGGAATAAAACCTAGTACCTCAGATGCCTGAATGTCGAAGAGAACATCCAGTCAAAAAGGGATAGTCAGTAGGATTAGGAAAATAGTAGGTTTAGGTTGAAGAGTGAGTCTTTGAGTTGGAAATATAGTTCTTTAGCAATAGGGTTTCGTTTAGAGACTGAATGAAAATATCAGCACATATGAAGAGTCAGTCACAATGATGAACTGGGGAAAATATATAGGAAAGCAGATATAAAATAGAGACATTAGGAAATCAGGCAAAGTATAAAGTGAGTAACAGGATTAGACATTTTCAACAGGGTTGAGGTTGAATATATGATATTAGAAGAAACAAATATGTAGTCACCAATAGGATTGAAATTTGAGAGCATTAGGCGACCTGGACATGGATGGTTTTAGTAATATATATTCACGTTCAATTTAGGTTTTGGTACAATCATAAGTGTTACCTTTACATTTGTGTCCAGAATATTACTGTGATAAAAATGTATATGTAGATCAGGTGATATGAGTATTTCTTCCACCATTATGGGGAGCAATATTTTTACAACCTATAAATTAGTATTGGGGAAAAAAATAGGTGTACCCTGTTTTGATGAATATAGAGATGATGAATGAATAGACCAAACTGTGAATAAATAATATAACTGGACCCAACATTAGAAATTGGAATTGGAATAAATTGATATCTGAAAATATACAGGAAATCTTATATTGATATTGGCATACATACATTCATTACAACCAGTTGTACATCTAATGGTAATATTAGTGTTATGGTTGATCATGAAGAGTGTGTGAGTTTTGCTTCAAAATTGATTATGCAAATCGGAAATAATGTGTTTGCAAAGAAGTCTCATGAAAGACCAGTCAAGAAACATGGAGGAATACATGTGTTCTGAAGCAGGAAGTGATTGAAAGTGAATCAAAAGTTTTAAATTTTGAAATTTTGGATGAAACATTTATCCTTTGATGTGCATAAACTGAAAAAATAGTACTATACCAGTGTTGAATAAAAATGAATGTCAAAATACACATCATGTCCCATAGGAATCTACTTGCATTGATATTAACCTGGGTAAGTTACTGCAGAAATATTAGGATTTGTATGCACCTTTCATTGAAGTTAGTTTTCAGTACTAGTAAACAAATATGTGTTTCAGGGGGATGAATATTTCTGAGAATAACCTTGTAAAAATTTGATTATAAATCCACATACATGAATATGAATGTATTTAGGGAGTGTATAATAAGACACATATATTTTATATTTTAAAAAATCTGGAGATATATATATATATATATATATATATATATATATATATATATATATATATACACACACACAAACACAAAACACACACAGACATTAAAGAGTAGCAGTATATATGCCAATCGAAATTCATGGTGAAATATATATCGTCCACTGATCCAAAAATATTAATTTTACTGAACATGGATTTATGAATAATGTTGTTCAACTAGGAAGATCACCCATAGGTTGAATTTTAAGATCCAACAGCATTTACGAGGAGTTATCTCTTCTCATAATTTTTATCTGCCACGTCAGCCTCCAAACAAGTATGTACATGTGATACCAGCTAGGATTCTATATGTGCATATAAAAATACATTTGCTGAATAGGCTACAGAGAAAGGGAGATAGAAATTCACATATTTGTTAACTTTAAAAACACATGGAGAACTATTTCAATTAAAAATTATCTAGATTTATAACACCTACCCTACATAATGCAAAAGGCAAGTCCAACTATACACCATGCCTTCTCTGTACTGCTTGTATTTCTATTCTGTTTGGGTTATTTTTCTCCATCATATTAGGATTAGTAGTCAGAGTCTAGTAGGGTATGGGTTCGTGTCAGGGATTCAGTATTTTTAATGGGAAATTGGAAAATGAATCCAATGTGTATGCAAATATGTGCTACACAAAAATCTTCCCACTCTCATCCACAACAATGCCTTGACATTACCTTCACCCCAGGTAAGACACAATTAGAGGAGAAGAGTTAGAAAATCTGTGAATGCAAATCTGGAATGGAATATGCTCAGGAGTTCACAACCTTGGAGGTGGTAGAGCAGTTTCCAAAAGTAAGGGACATGGTAAACACTCCACAAACATTGAGCTCTGCTGGCCTAAAGACTTCTTGAGAAACTGCCTCTGAAGCTGGGCACTTGAAATATATGTTGTATTAAGGAGTTTTAGCTTCTTTTGTAGTGAGACCATCAAAGCTGGGTCTGCATCTATATGACCTGGAGAACATGGATTCTTATTTTCAAATGAACCTGAGGCAGCAGTGCTGAATTCTCTCTTTGTAGGTAAAGTGTGGCCACTGGAGGCTAAGTTTCATCCCGTGTGGACTGTGAAGCCATTTGGTCCTCCTCAAATTTTTGTGGTGGTTCTTGCTGCTGCACTGGGGCTATTGGTTCTTGCTGCTGCACTGGGCTTTTTGAACAACAAGTTCAACTGGGACACAGTGCTAGAGGGAGTTCTGTCACGTGTGGTGGGTTAGGGTCTGCAGGAGAATGAAACAACCAGGCTTCTTTCTCACATAGCTTGCACCCTTGACCATATCAACCTGATTCTGATCATTACCTTGAAAGCTCTCCAAATAAAAAGATGCCTTTACAAATAAGGGTCTGCTGGCTGCACCATGTCAGTCACAAGCCATTTGGAAGCAAATGGGCTAATCACATGGACCCACCACAGATGTTTTATCACACACGTGGCTACCACTGCTCTAGGCCCACTACTCAGCAGGCTCCAACTTACTACCATCTCTGTTCTACATTATTTTTATAAATTCCAGTCAATCAAGGCACTCTCTGGTACACTCATGATCAGCAGCAGGACATCCAAAGATACTCCAGTGCCACCTGGTCATGGGAATTTCAAAAATTTCAAAGTATTTATCTAGCCATTTTTCAAGGATGTAGTTGGGAGGCACTGTGGCTTTCAAGAACCATTAAATGTTGAGGAAGCTCATTTCAGTGAAACTCTGGAGAACTTTCATAGGCAACGCTTCCCATAGAGTGGCCAAAAGGTTACATGAAGCCAGGCCTATTGAGGTCTACAATGTGAGTTCCATGTGTGTTTTGACTCTCAAGTATGGCTGCCAAGTCTTTAAGAATAAAATCATGGGATAATTTGGCTGAGATTCCCAGTGCTCTGTGGAAAGCCACCCTGGACCTTGATCTAAGTTTATAAGGGCGACTCTCATGCATGGCTTCCTAAAATCCCAACTCGATTCATGGCAATACTTCTCTGAGGTCACTTCCAGAACTCAGTCTCTAAGGGGATTCACACCAGAGTTCAAACCCAGGTGGACCCAGTCATCTCTTCCAACTGCCACACAAATGACCACAATTAAAACCAAAATAGTCCCACATGGCTCTCATCTTCTTCCATATAGACACTCATCATAACCTCTAGCTGGAGGTTTCTATGAGGAGCGCAGGACAAGACAGTGTCCAATATACGCACTCTTGCTCGTCATTTCCATAAAGTCAGAGTGGCCTGGACACCCCTTCTGTGAACCAGAAGTGATCAAAAAGGCCTACCATTAATACTGCTCAGCTTCTCCAATTTGAGGCCTACTGACTGTGGGGTTTAGATTCTTTATGTGCATTGGGGTCATGAGAAAACCCAAGCACCTATTGGCTAGCCTCCGCAGGGCTTTGAAGAAGTCATTTGACCCAAAGGATTCCTATTCTCACTTGATAGAGGTCAGGAACCTTACAGAGGAAGGCAAGAGATTTTATCCACAATGACTGCTCTTTTGGCCATTTTGGTTTTGGATGCACACATGGCATCTTTCTTTAGATCCATCAGGTGCTGAGAATGCAAGCCACAGCCTCACACACAGCCAACAGACTGGCTCAGACACATCCCTTTCAAAAGCAATTACTCAAAGAGAGACAGGTGATGCTCATTCATTTCCATTAGAAAACTGTTTTATTCAGGTTTCACAAAGTGGTGCCTTAGGCAAAGACCTTCCTGACATTCAGTGCTACAGAACAATAGGTAAGCAAAGGCCCAAAGCAGTAATTCTCCACTGAGACACTCATGATCACACAGATATCTGAGTTTCCTGAGATTCTCGCCATTCCCTTCAGCTATCCAGTACACGGCCATGTCACAGAGCTTTGAGGTGCTACATATCTTGGTCACAAAACCATGAGTCTATTCTGGAGAGTGGCCAGAATTCAAGAAGAAAACAGAAACTTAGGAAGACAGCAGGTCTTGCCCATCAATAAGGCAAGCCTCCGTCCTTTCATAAATTGGGCAGGATGAATGTGGGGAAGCTTTCTCCTAGACAGGACACATCCATTGATGCATTTTCTTTTGTAATGTCTACAACCATGGACACAGTTGGATACACAGACATAGAAACACTTGCTTTGTCAAATTACTTACTAGAAACAGTCCATTCTAAACCAAAGAAACCGCCTTTCCTACCTATTCTCAGAGCATGAGACAAAACCACATACACACACTCATTCCCACAAAGGCACCTTTTTCCCCCAAGAGGGTCTGTGACTATCAAGAGTGTCCTCTGCCTTGTGGGCCATACTATGTTCCCCCGAAATGGCTTCTCTATTCTCAAATCTGGACTCCTTGGCCCACTCTGTGAAGTTGTCAGGAGCCAGCGGTGAGCCAATACCTGCTTTCTCAGGAAAGACCCCAATTCAGATCTTTCCTGGCATTTGGCCATCCTCACAACTGTAGATATCAAGAAAGATTGACTCTCTCCTTGGTAAATCCAAAAAGTGAGACTTCTGTGACTGTTATTGGGCCTGACTCTGGCTGCCTGTTTTCAGGGATCCCAAGTTCAGAGAGTTCCATCACCAAGAAAGTGAGGTAGGTCACTTCCTTCATGAAGTGAATGAGCTCACAGCCTTGGCAACCACTTTGTCCTAACAGTTGCTTCCAAGGGTCCCATGAGATGGAGGCTGCCCCTACTTCCTGTGACACTTTCACAAGTTAGAATGGTATATCAACCATTGGTACCGGGGAAAAGATCTCCACACAGGCCTGGTTTGGTCCATTTGCTCTATATTAAAAAGAGAGAGGCTTATTCAGACACATCCCTTCATAGTGACCAGGTTGTTTGCCATGGAAGCTAACTTTTGCTCTCTCAGGTCCTTCATAGCAGTCTACATCTTCTTCGGGGATCATTTCTGCATGGATCTTTGATATTCTCAGCAGGTGGAAGATCCCCAACATTCCTCTTTTGTAAGACCAACTCTGTCCCTGCACTGCTCTAAAGTTAGATTGAGGGAACAGTGTATGGTTAGGGTTAATAATATGTTCAATTTTGGTTAGCAATCATTCTGCTGGATGAATAATGGTATTGGAAACCTGTGATATTTACAAGAATATATAGGTAAAATATAACAGAAATCTAGGGAAGATTTGAAGCCAAGTAGGGCATTGGGCCCTTGAGTGGGATACTTAGCTTTGAATTATATTCTGCACAGATGTCTCAGATAAGTCAATATACAATGAAATTGGATCTTGTACCTCGGATGATTGAATAACAAACAGAACATCTAGTCATAAAGGAATAGTCCGTAGGATTGCCAAGGTAGTCAGCAGGTTTATAAAGAAGAGTGAGTATAGGATTTGGACCAAAAGTTCTTTACAAATAGGGTTTCGGGTAGAGAGTGAATGTAAATGTCAGCACATGTGAAGAGTCAGTCACAATGATGAACAGGGGAAAATATGTAGGAAAGCAGACATAAATAGAGACATTAGGAAATCAGCAAAAGTATAAAGTGTGTAATTGGTTTAGACATTTTCAACAGGGTTGAGTTTGAATATATAATCTTAGGAAGAAACAAATATGTTGTCACAAATAGGATTGAATTCGAGAGCATTAGGTAACCAGGACTTGGATGTTTTTTTGTAATCCATGTTCACTTTCCATTTAGGCTTTTTTAAAATCATAAGTGTGACCATTGCATTTTGTGTCCAGAATATTATTGTGATAAAATGTATGTGTAGATCAGGTGACATGAATATTTCTTCCACCGTTTCTGGAGCAATGTTTTGTAGACGTATAATTTAGTATTTGGGGTACAAATAGGTGTACCCTGTGTCTATGAATATGCAGATTATGCATGAATAGACCATACTGTGTATAAATAATATAACTGGTTCCACTTTAAATAATGGATTGAATTGATATCTGAAAATATAAAAGAAATCTCATATTGATATGCAATCATTCATTCCAACCACTTATACATCTAATGGTAATATTAGGGTTATATTTTATCCTGAAAAGTGTGTGAGTTTTGCTTCAAACGTGATTATGGAAATCAAAAATAATGTGTTTGGAAAGAAGTATCATGAAAAGAATAGTCAAGAAACCTGGAGGAATTCATGTGTTCTGAAGCAGGAAGTGACTGAATGTGAAACACATGCATATAAATTTGCGAACTTTTGAATGAAATATATACAGTATGATGTGCATAAGCTGCAGAAATAGTAATGTAGCAGTGTTGAATAAAAATGAACATCAAAATACACATCATGTCCCCTAGGAATCTACTTGCATTGATATTAATCTGGGTCAGTTACTGTAGACATATTAGGATTTTTATGCACCATTTACTGAAGTTAGTTTTCAGTACTAGGAAACAAATATGTATTTCAGGTGGATGAATATTCTGAGAATAATCTTGTGGAAACTTGATTTTAAATCCATATAAATCGCAAAACATTATAAACAAAAAACACACACAGACATTAAAATGTAGCATAGTATATGCCAATTGAAATTCATCTTGAAATATATATCATCCACTGATCCAAAACTATTTGTTTAATGAACTTGGATTCATGAATAATGTTGTTCAACTAAGAAGCTCCCCCATAGTTTGAATTTTCTGTTCCAACAGTGTTTAGGAGGAGTGATCTCCTAAATGTGTATGCAAATATGTGCTACACAAAAATATTTCCACTCTCATCCAGAACAATGACTTGATATTACCTTCGCCCCAAGAAAGACACAATTGGAATAGAAGAGTTAGAAATTCTGTGAATACATATCTGGAATTAAAATGCTCGGGAGTTCACAACATTGGAGTTTGCAGAGGAGTTTCCAAAAGTAAGGGAGAGGCTTGATAGACCCAACCTGATTTTTTATTAAAATTGGGAACCATCTTGCCACAAAGCCGTGAAAAGATAATTTTGGCTTTACTCTAAATTACTGCAAATTCTG
This sequence comes from Callospermophilus lateralis, assembly GCF_048772815.1. Classification (NCBI taxonomy): domain Eukaryota; kingdom Metazoa; phylum Chordata; class Mammalia; order Rodentia; family Sciuridae; genus Callospermophilus; species Callospermophilus lateralis. The sequence goes on from NW_027517981.1 coordinate 315,030, forward strand.
AACCTGCTTGGAACGCCTGCCCGTGCCTTGAACTCATCCACACCTGGCTCTCTGACCAGATAACAGTACTTTCTGAAACTTTAGTGACACCTCATAAATATTGGCCTTCCCTGGCCAGACAACAACCCTCTCTGAGGCCCTAATGGTCCTCATTATTTCTGATATTGGGGCCAGCAAAAAAAAAAAATGTAAACTACCATTAGTGTGATGCTTTCAAAGTTTTGTTATCTGTAACCACCCGTTTGTGTAACTTTCTGGGCTATATAGCTGGGCTGTAGGAAAGGTGGGGTTGCTGTCTTGTTCCCGCCATTTTGGGAAGGAGAGGCAGCCCAGCCTGTTGAAATAATAAGCTTGCCTTAATTTGATTTTAATTGGAGTCAGTGGTCTTTTCTTGCATCCTAGTCCAAAATTTTGGAGTTCCCCGGTGAGATGACCCTGCCCGAGCAGATCACAAAACCAGACTGCTGAAAATTCTGAAGCTGGCCTTCCCTCCAGGGCACTGGGCTGGAGAACCACTCTAGGAGGTGCACAACTTGAGATGTTCCAAGGCCTTGGAGTGAGCCGTCAGTCTGGGGAGCACTGCAGTGAACCACCACACTAAAACTATTATCAAGCCCCTGGTGGAGGAGGCCTCCATAGGTAAGTGGCGCCTTTATAACATCTGATATCTGGTTAAGGGAGATCTCTTCTGATGACAGAGAGGTGGCCTGGGGAGGCTCACATACACTCCTGTCCAGGACAGTAATGAGAATCATGCTGTCCTCTGTTCTGTTCTGTAGGGAATTCCTCTGGAAGGGTAGAGAGGTGCCGATGGGCACACACACGCTCCTACCCTGGAGCTTTAGCAAGATGTTGCATTGCTCCTCTGTTTTTCTGTTTCGGCACCAGGATTCTGTTTTTCTGTGTTTTGTTCTGTGGTCTATATGTTTTTTTTTTGTTTTTTTTTTTTTGTGCGTTTTTTTGTTTGATTTCTGTGGTAAAATTTTAAGGATATTGGACGTGAAAAAGGGTAACAAAGCAAGTAAGCCTGACACCCTTTCGACTGTGTTTTAAGGAACTGTGATGAACTTTACCCACCTTTGTTAAGCAGGAAGAAAGAAGCCCCTAGCTGGCTGCCTGGAGCACACCCACTGCACAGGGCAATGCCTGCTGGGGAACGAAGAACTGAGTATACCCCAGGTTAACAAGTGAAACTCTTTAAAATCCCTTGTCCCTCCAGATCATGAGAGTCACAACCTTTTGGCAGAGTCCCCTTGTTTTTCCTTTGTTAGCAAAGCAATAAACCTCCATTTTCTTTTTCTCAAAACCCTGTCCTCATTATTAAATTAGCATTAATTTGCTTCAGGGTCAGAAACCGAACTTTAAGTTACAAATTTTGATACCCGGCCCCGTCCCAGAACTTTTTGAGAGCTGATGACTGAAATGTTAGGAGATGGTGCATGCTTGGAGTGGACCCGAAACAGAAGAGCTAATCCTGTAAGTAAAAGGAGGGACTGAGGGACCCCAGCAACTGCCAAAGCCCTGTTGCTTCAGGGAATTCCCTCCTTCCTTCCCTGCACTGTAAGAATTATGACACCTCTGTCTTCTTTTAAAAGAGAAAAATAAAAAGGGGACACTAAATGCAGTAAAGTCACCATGGAGACCCTTGATTTTACATTTCAGGTAGCTTCTCTGTGAAAACATCTGGTCCCCTTGTGGGGACATCTGTGGTGCCACTGGTGCAGGAGATTTTTCTCTTATCTGCTCTGTTTTAAAGGCTTCTGTCTGTCAGCCATATTCTGGAGTTCCTTTCTGTCTGTCTTGTGCCTTTGTTTTGGGCACTTTAAGACATGTGCAATAATGTGTTTATATTATAAATTGTTTCTTGAGAATAATCTTAGCTGAATGTGTGTCTAAATGATGATGTTTTATTGTAAAAATCTGGTATCTGAATGCGTTTTTTGAAGCATTGCACAATATTGCAGTTAAAAGTCGGGTTTAGGTAATTGTTTAGTTTTTGATTTCAGATAATTCATGCCAGAGAACTTAAATACTTAGGATGGAAAACTAAAGAACTCTACTTCCAAGTTGGCAAGTAACTTCCCAATCATGCAGTCTTTTTTTCTCCAATTCTGAATTGGGTAGCCTGGGAAAATGTCACTGTGTTTACCAGTGCATTAATTTGGACAAGGATAGTAAATCATAGTATGATATCTGTTGACAAAACAAGATGTAAAGATATAAAATTTTGTGAATTGTATCTTAAACTTGTAGCATAATTTTCAACATCCTAACCAGAAAATTATGGTTAAAATGCCTTAGGCCTGAGGTGTCTGCTCAGAATAGCAGTTTTTTCCTGCTCCTTCCAGACCTCAGCCAGGACTTCTGTTGAAATGCAAATGAAAGTCTCCTGTAAGCTCAGTAGGAGACTGATCTGAGGCCTAAGGGAAAAAAATGGTAAATTGTATGGTATTTACTAATTACCGGCCAGTCATTTTTTCTAGGACTCATAATTTTTTCTTAGATTCTTTTTTTTTTTTTTGAGTTTATGATTTTGATCCTACAGACCTAGGTTAATGTTTTTCTGATCAGTTTTATCTTTGACCAACTGTGGAGTTTTAAAAACATTGCAATGGTGATTTCACCTGTGAAAAGCTACAAGGCCTTCACTATTATTAGGTGTGCACACTTTTGTTATGTGTTTTATGTCTCTCTCTCTCTCTCTCTCTCTCTCTCTATATATATATATATATATATATATATATATATATATATATATATACACATATGTCCGTATATCATTCAAATGATACACAAATTAACATATATAAGGAGCACTCATATAAAAAAGCGCTCATAAAAACAAATTTTAAAAAGTGGACCACACATCTTTAATTCACGTGGTTTAAATGTTTCAATTTAGATTGGATAAACAGATAAATATAAATGTCTTCAAATTTATGCCTATAAGTTTTTCTAGGTGTTCAAAAATCTAATAAAATATTATTGTCTACCAAAGGTCTATATGACTTTGTTCTAGGACTTTTCCTTCAACCAAAAAATGGTTTACACTGTTCAATACATTTGTCTAATATTTTGATTAAAAAGTAAAGTAAATTTGATTTGGATTTACTCATTCATGAGTGTTTTTGTTTGATATCTGATTGATATACTAAGGTCTATCAATTTTTAGTACAAAATCTGTATAAAATGTTTACAATCTTATACAGACTTTCTACTAAAGTCTGTGTAAGATTGTAAAAATTAGTCATGTGTTAAAGAGACAAAAATTTCTTAAAACATAAGATTACTCATAACATTGTGTTTATTAAGTCTTATTTTTTCCAGAGCAAGCAACCATAAAAATTAAACAACTGTTTAAAACAGAACTGTTATTTTAGAGCACTGTACTGCCATTTCTTTAAAAGATAAACTTGGTTAATGTAGAAACATCAATGTAACTGTGATGCTATTAATGTGCTCATATCTTCCAGTTATACAACTCGATAAGGTAGAAACATTAAAAGAGCATTATATCAAGCTGGTGTTCTGAAGTTGTATGGTAAATAAAATATATATTGGGGATTTATTTACCTGTTATCAATAAGATATGTAAAGTTTTATGTTACACTTTACATTGTGCAACAATTTAAATGTATTTTTAAATTAATGAGAGCCTAATCTATTTGAATGTTAAAAACATTCAGCCATTCTTTAATTCATGTTTCAAAAGTGATATTATATGGTGTTAGCTAATGTTCATGTGACCTCAAACAATTTATGTAAACTTTGTAAAAGGATATTAAAAAACGAAGATCAGCTTTAGAACTAAAACACTTATGATTTATAAAGAGCCCTGTCTTACCTGAGATAAGGCTCTGTGTCCCATCTTACTACATGTGAGAATGACTACGAAAGCAGTAGGTCAGATTTTATTTCATTTAAAGTTATGTTCAAAAGTTTTGTTTTTTTCTTTTTTTTTTTCTCTCAAGTTTACTAGGATCTCAAACAGGGAATATAAAGTAAAACTCACCCAAAAAATTCAGGGTAGCATTACATTAACTAAGTATTTTTACTCTTGTTAAAAAATTTTGTTTTTTTATTTGCTTATAAGTGATCTAAAGATTCCCTGTTGGTGTTTTAACTATGGCTGGAATCTTTCAGAATAAAATCTTGTGATATCCTGGCTTAGATTCCCAGTGCTCTGTGTAAAGTCACCCTGGGCCAAGATCTCAGATTCCAATGGTGAATCTCATGTGTGGCCTCCTGAAATCTTAACACAATTCATGGCAATACTTCTCTGAGGTCAGTTACACAACTCAGTCTCTAAGGGGAATCACAACAGAGTTCAAGCCCAGGTGGACCCAGGCATCTCTTCAAATTGCCACACAAATGATGACAATTAAAACCAAAACACTCTCACATGGCCCTCTTCATCTTTTTATATAGACACTAATCATAACCTCTAGCTGGAGGTTTCCATGAGGGGCACAGCCCAAGACAGTGTCAAAAATAATCTCCCTTGTCCCTCATTTGCCTAAAGTCAGGGTGGCCTGGACAACCTTAGTGTGAACCAGAAGTGATCAAATAGGCCTGCCGTTAATACTACTCCACTTCTCAAATTTGAGGCCTACTGACTGTGGGGTATAGATTTTTAGTGTGAATTGGAGTTATAAGAAAACCCAAGCACCTATTGTCTCCCCTCTGCAGCCCTTTGAAGAACTTATTTGACACAAATGATCCCTATTCTCACTTGATGGAGGTCAGGAATCTTACAGAGGAAGTCGAGAGGCTTCATCCACAATGACTGATCTTTTTTCCATTTAGGTTTTGGATGCCCACATGGGATCTTTCTTTAGATTCATCAGGTGCTGAAAATCTAAACCACAGGCTCACACAGGGCCAAGAGGCTGATTCAGATACATCCATTTCCAAAGCAATGAAGCAAAGAGCCACAGGTGATGCCCATTCATTTCCATTTGAAAACTGTTTTCTTCAGGCTTCACAAAGGGGTGGCCTGAGGCAAAGACCTTTCTGACATTCAGAGCAACAGAACAATAGGTAATCAAAAGGCCCCAAGCAGGGTTTCTCCACGGAGACTTTCCTTGTTACTCTAATATGTGAGTTTTCTGAGTTGCTCGCCATTCCCTTCAGCTATCCAGTACATGGCCATGTCACAGAGCTTGGAGGTGGTACATATCTTGTACAAAAATACATGATACTAATCTTGAGAGTGGCCAGAATTCATGAAAAAATGGAAAATTAGGTAGATAGCACGTGTTGCCCATGGATAAGGCAAGCCTCAGTCCATTCATTAATTGGAAAGGATGCATGCTGGGAAGCTTTCTACTAGACAGGACACACCCAATGAGCTATTTTTTTCTAATATCCACAAAGAAAAACACAGTGGGATACACGGACATAGAAACAGTCTCCTTGTCAAATGACTTACTGGAAACAGTCCACTCCAATCCAAACAAACCTCCTTTTTTACCTATTCTCAGAACATGGAAAAAAACCACAAACACAAACCAACACCCACAAATGCAACTCCTTCCCCCAAGTAGGTCTGTCACTATCTGGAGTGTCCTCTGACTGGTAGGCCATACGATGTTCCCCACAAATGGCCTTTCTGTCTCAGATCTGGTCTCCTTGGTCAACTCTGTGAAGTTGTCAGGAGGCAGTGGTGAGCCAATTCCTGTCCTCTCAGGAAAGACCCCTCTTCAGAGCTTTCTTAGTATTTGGCAACCCTTACATCAGTAGGTACCAAGAATGACTGACTCTGTCCTTAGTAAATCCAAACAAGTGAGCCCACTGCGACTGGGACTTGGACTGGCTCTGGTGCCTGGCTTCCTGGATCACAAAATTCAGAGAGTTCCATCGCCAAGGAAATGAGGTGAGGTCACTACCTTCAGGAAATAAATGAGGTCCCTGTCTTGGCCACTACTTTGTCCTAACAGTTGCATCCTAGTGTCTCCTGACATGGAGGCTGCCCTACTTCCTGTGATACTTTCACATGTTAGAATGGTATAGAAACCATAGTCACCTGGGAACAGCTCTCCACACAGGCCTGCTTTGGTCCATCTTCCCTGCATTAAGAATAGAGAGGCTGACTCAGACACATCCTTTCATCCTGACCATGTTGTTTGCCATGGAATATGACTTTTGTTTTCTCAGGTCTTTCATAGCTGCCTACATCTTCTCCAGGGATTATTTCTGCATGGATTTTGAGGTACTCAGCAGGTGGAAGATCTCCTAACTTCCTGTATTGTAATATCAACTTTATCCCTGCTCTTCTGTAAAGTGAGATTGAGGGAACATTGTATGGTTAGGGTTAATAGCATGTTCCATTTGGCTTAGGAATCATTCTGCTGGATGAATAATGGTATTGGGAACCAGCAATATTTATAAGAATATAGAGGTAAAATATAAGTATGAAAACAGAAATCTAGGTAATATTTGAAGCCCAGAAGGATTTGGGCTCTTGATTGGGATCCTTAGCTTGAGTAATGTTTTGCACCGAGGTCGATGCAAATCGATATACAATGGCATAAGACCCTGTACCTCAGATGATTGAATGTAGAAGAGAACATCCAGTGAAAAAGGGATAGTGTGTAGGATTAGAAAGATAGTCAGTAGGTTTAGGAGGAAGAGTGAGTCTAGGATTTGGACCAAAAGTTCTTTAGCAATAGGTTTCGGTTAGAGAGTGAATATAAATGGCACCATATGTGAAAAGTTGGGCACAATGATGAACTGGGAAAAATATGTAGGAAGGCAGACATCAATAGAGACATTAGGAAATCAGGCAAAGTATAACGTGAGTGATAAGATTTGACATTTTCAACAGGGTTGAGGTTGAATACATAATCCTAAAAAGAAACAAAAATGAAGTCACCAATTGGATTGACATTTGAGAGCATTAGGCAAACTGGACATGGATGTTTTTAGTAATCCATGTTCACATTCCATTGAGGCTTTATTGCAATCATAATGGTGACCTTTGCATTTTGTGTCCAGAATATTACTGTGATAATATGTATATGTAGATCAGGTGACATGAGTATTTCTTCCACCTTTTCTGGGAGCAATATTTTGAAAACATATAAATTAGTACTGGGGATACTAAGAGGTTTACCCTGTGTTGATGAATATAGAGATGATGCATTAATAGACCATACTGTGAAAAAATTATGTGACTGGTTCCAAATTTACATAATGGATTGTTTTAACATCTGAAAATATAGACGAAATCATATATTGATATATGTACATTCATTCCAACAAGTTATATATCTAATGGTATTATTAGGGTTACCGTTTATCATGAATAGTGTGTGAGTTTTGCTTCAAAAATGATAATGGAATCGAAAATAATGTGTTTAGAAAGAAGTCTAGTGAAAAGACCAGTCAAGAAACATAGAGGAATATATGTGTTCCAAAGGAGGAAGTGATTGAAAGTAAACCAAATATTTATAAATTTGTGAACTTGTGAATGAAAGGATATATTTTATGATGTCCATAAACTGAATAAATAATAACGCACCAAGTTTGAATAAAAATGAACTTTAAAAAACACATCATATCCAATAGGAATGTATTTGCATTGATGTTAAACTTGGTCAGTTAGTCTAGAAATATTAGGATTTGTAAGAACCCTTCCCTGAATTTAGTTTTCAGTACTAGGAAACAAATATGTATTTCAGTGGATGTATATTTCTGAGAATAAACTTGTTAAAAGTTGATTATAAATCCACATATATGAATATGAATGAATTCAGGTGGTGTATAAGAAGACATATATTTCATATTTTGGAAAATCTGGAGACTATATATATATATATATATATATATATATATATATATATATATAGAGAGAGAGAGAGAGAGAGAGAGAGAGAGAGAGACAAACACACACACATTATAATGTCGCAATATATATGTCAATCGAAATTCATCATGAAAAATAACTCATCCGCATATCTCAAAATATTCATTTTACTGAACATGGATGTATGTATAATGTTGTTCATCTAGGAAGCTCACCCATGGGTTGAATTTTCTGTACCAACAGCGTTTAGGAGGAGTGATCTCTTCTCACAAATAGTATCTGCCAAGTCAGCCACCTTCCAAGAATGTACGTGTGAAACCAGGTAGGATTCTATTTGTGCATATAAAAATACATGTGCTTAATAGGCTACAGAGAAAGTGAGACAGGAATTCATATATTTCTTAACTTTAAAAACACATGGAATAGTGTGTAGTGTCCCTCTTTATCCCTTTTGATTAACTTTGGCTTAAAAAAAAGAATTTTATTGAGAATTTTTGTATATATCTTTGTCAGGAATATTGCTATGAAGATTTCTTTCCTTGATGTGTCTTTGTCTGATTTTGGTATGTGAGTGATAATAGCCTCATGGAATGAGTTTGGAGGAGTTCCATCCTTTTCTATTTTATGGAATAATTTGAGGAGTATTGTGATGAATGCTTCTTTGAAGGTCTTGTAGAACATGGCTGAGAATCTGTCTGTTCCTGGGCTTTGCTTGATTGGTAGGCTGTTGACAGCAACTTCTATTTCATTGCTTGAAATTGATTTGTTTAAATTGTTCACGTCCTACTAATTAAGTTTGGGTATATCTCTAAAATTTTATTGATGTCATCATGGTATTTTAATTTATTAGACTATAAATTTTCAAATTAGTTTTCAATTATTCTCTGTATTTTAGTTGTGTACTCTGTAAAAGTTCCTTTATGATCCTTAATTTTAGTAATTTGAGGTTTTTTTTCTTCATTAGCTTGGTTAAGGAAGTGTCAATTTTATTTATTTTTCAAAGATTAAATTTTGTGTTGTGTCAAAAAAAATAACACATGGAAAATTATTTCAATAAATTGAATAGATTTATAACTCCTACCTTATATTATGCAAAAGGCAAGTCCAACTATACACCATGTCTCTTCTGAAATGCTTGTATCTATTCTGTTTGGGTTCTTTTTCTCCATTATATTAGTATTAGTGGTAAGAGTCTCGTAGGGTATATGAATGTTTCTGAGAATAATCTTGTGAAAAGATAATTATAAATCCACATTCATGAATATGAAAAATTTAGGAAGTGCAAAATAAGACACATATATTTCATACTTTGAAAAATTTGGAGAGTATATCTATATTTATATCTATATATCTATATCTATATCTATATCTATATCTATATATATATACACACACACACACACACACACACACACACACACACAACACTCACAGACATTAAAAAGTACCAATATAAATGCCAATCGAAATTCATCAGTAAATATATATCATCCACAAATGCAAAAAATATTTATTTTACTAAACATGAGTTTATATATAATGTTTTTCTAATAGGACGCTCTCCTATAGGTTGAATTTTCATTTCCAAAAGCATTTAGGAGGAGTGAACTCTTCTCACAATTTGTATCTGCCAAGACAGCCACCTCACAAAAATGTACGTGTGATACCTGGTAGGATTCTATATATGCATATAAATATACATGTGTGAATAGGCTACAGAAAAGGGAAACAAGAATTCACATATTTGTTAAGTTGAAAAACACATGGACAATATTACAATTAAAATTTGACTAGATTTATAACTCCAACCTTATATAAGGCAAATGTCAAGTCCAACTATACAACATGTCTCCTCTGAAGTGCTTGTATTTCTATTGTGTTGGGTTAATTTTCACGATTATATTAGGATGAATAGTCTGAGTCTACTAGGTATGGGTTATTGTCAGGGATTCAGTACTTCGAATGAAAAATTGGAAAATGAATCCAATGTGTATGTAAATATACGCTGCAAAAATATCCTCCCGCTCTCATCCAGAACAATGCCTTGACATTACCTTCACCACAAGTAAGACACAACTAGAGGAGAAGAGTTACAAAATCAGTGAATACATATCTGGAATGGAAAATGCTAAGGAGTTCACATTCTGGAGGCGGTAGAGGAGTTTCAAAAAGTAAGGGACAGGGTAAACACTCCACAAACATGGAGCTCTGCTGGCCTAAAAACTTTTTGAGAAACTGCCTCTGAGCTTCCGCACTTGAAATATATGTTGTTTTCAGGAGATTTGGCTTCCTTTGTAGTGAGACCATCAAAGCTGGGTCTACATCTATGTGACCTGGAGGACATGGTTTCTTATTTTCCAATGAACAAGATGAAGCAGTGCTGAATCCTCTCTTTGTAAGTAAACTGAGGCCACTGGGGGCTAAGTGTCTCCCCGTGTGGACTGTGAAGCCACTTGGTCCTCCTCCATTTTTTGTGGAGTTTTTGCTGCTACACTTTGAGTTTGGTAGTTGTTTCACGAAATACTAGGAGCTAAACTGGGACACAGTGCTGGAGGGAGTTCTGTCACGTGTGGTGGGTCAGGGTCTGCAAGAGAATGCACCAACTAGGCTTCTATCTCTCACAGCTTTCCGCATTGTCCCCTTTTCCATATCAACCTGATTCTTAATTTTCCTCTGAAAACTCTCCATATAACAAGATGCCTTTACATATAAGGGTCTGCTGGCTGCACCATGTCAGTTACAAGCCATTTGGAATCCAATGGTAGATCCACAAGGCCCTTCCACGAATGTTTTATCAAACACCTCCCCACCACTGCTCTAGACCCACTACTCAGCAGGCTACAAACTACTGGCATCTCTGTTCTACACCATTTTCATGAAACTCAGTAAATCAAGGCACTGTCTGGTATAATCATGATCAGCAAAAGGACATCCAATGTTTCTCCAGTACCACCTGGTCATAGGTATTTCAAAAATTTCATGGTATTTATCTAGCCATTTTTCAAGCATGAAGTTGGAGGCACTGTGGATTTCAATTCATTCAGCAAAGATTAAATGGTGAGGAAGCTCATTTCAATAAAATCTCTGGAGAACTCTCACAGGCAAGGCTTCCCAAAGAGTGGACAAAAGGTCACATTAGGCGAGGCCCATTGAGGTCTATAATGTGAGGTCCATGTGTGTTTTGACTCTCAACTATGGCTGCCATTTCTTTAAGGATAAAATCATGTGATATCCTTGCTGAGATTCCCAGGCCTCTGTGGAAATCCACCCGGGGCCTAGGTCTCAGTTTCCAAGAGCGACTTTCATGCATGGCCTCTTAAAATCCCAACAAAATTCATAGCAATGCTTCTCTGAGTTCAGTTCCAAAACCCAGTCTCTAAGGGGAATCACACCAGAGTTCAAGCCCACGTGGACACAGTCATTTATTCCAATGCCACACAAATGAGCAACATTAAAACCAAAACACTCCCACATAGCCCTCATCTTATTCCATATAGTCAATCATCTTAACATCTGGCTGGAGGTTTCCATGAGGGGCGCAGCCCAAGACAGTGTCCAAAATCAGCTCGTTTCCCCCTCATTTGCCTAAAGTCAGGGTAGGCTTTACACCATTTCTGTGAACCAGGAGTGAACAAATAAACCTGCCGTTAATACTTCTATGTTTCTGCAATTTGAGGTCTACTGATTTTAGGTATCAATTCTTTAGGTGATTTAGAGTCAAGCGAAAACACAAGCACCTCTGCAGGGCTTTGAAGAACTCATTTGACCTAAATAATCCCTATTCTCATTTGATGGAGTGCAGGAACCTAACAGAGGAGGGCAAGAGTCTTCATCCACAATGAATGATATTTTTTGCCATTTTGGTTTTGGAAGCTCACATGGGATCATTCTTAAGATCCATCAGGTGCTGAGAATCTAAGTCACAGCCACACACAGACCAAGAGGCTGATAAAGACACATCCCTTTCCAAAGCAATTAAGCAAAGAACCACAGGTGAGGCCCATTCATTTCCATTTGAAAACTGTTTTCTTCAGGCTTCACAAAGGGGTGGCCTGAGGCAAAGACCTTCCTGACATTCAGTGCAACACAACAATAAGTAAGCAAATAGCCCAAAGCAGTGTTTCTGCACTAAGACTTTCCTGGTCACATTGATATCTGAGTTTTCTGAGATGCTCGCCATTCTCTTCAACTATCCTTTACATGGCCATGTCACAGAGCTTGGAGGTGGTACATATTTTGGACACAAATCCCTGAGCCCATTCTGGAGAGTGGCCAGAATTCAGGAAGAAAACAACAACTTAGAAAGATAGCAGGTGTTGCACATCAATAAGACAAGCTGCAGTCCATTCATATATTGGGCAGGATGAAATATAGGGAAGATTTATACTAGACAGGACACATCCATTAATGCATTCTCTTTTCTAATGTCTACAACAACGGACACAGTGGGATACACATAAACAGAAACACTCGCATTGTCAAATTACTTACTAGAAACTGTCTGCTCCAAACCAAACAAACCGCCTTTTCGATCTATTCTCAGAACATGAGACAAAACAACAAACCCACACCCAATCCCACGAAGGCACCTCCTTCTCCCAAGTAGGTCTGTGACTATCCGGAGTGTCCTCTTACTGGTGGGCCATACTATGTTCCCCCGAAATGGCCTATCTTCTCTCAGATCTTGTTTCCTTGACCAACTCTGTGAAGATGTCAGGAAAAAGTGCTTAGCCACTACCTGTTTTCTCAGGAAAGGTCCATCTTCAGAGATCTCCTGGCATTTGGCCCTCCTCACATCATTAGGTACCAAGAAAACTGACTCTGTCCTTGGTAAATCCAAACAAGTGAGCCCACTGGGCCTGGGACTGGGACTGCCTCTGGGTGCCTGGCTTCTTGGATACCAAGTTCAGAGAGTTCCATCACCAAGGAAATGAGGTATGTCACATTCTTTGGAACTGAATGAGGTCACTGCCTTGGCAACCACTTTGTCCTAACAGTTGCTTCCAAGGGTTACATAAGATGGAGGTTTCCCCTACTTCCTGTGACACTTTCATAAGGTAGAATGTATATCAACCATTGGCACCCGGGAACAGCTCTCCACTCAGGCCTGGATAGTTCCACCTTGTCTACAATAAGAAGAGAGAGGCAGATTCAGACAGATCCCTTCATCCTGACCAGGTTGTTTGCCATGGAAGATGGCTTTTGCTCTCTCAGGAGCTTCATACCTGCCTACAACTTCTCCAGGTATCATTTGTGCATGGACATTTGAGGTTCTCATCTGGTGGAAGATCCCCAACTTTCCTGTATTGTAAGAACCCCTCTGTCCCTGCTCTTCTGTAAAATGATTGAGGGAACAGTGTATACTTGGGGTTAAAAACAGGTTTGATTTGGTGACGAAAGATTCTGTGGGATGAATAATGGGATTGGGAACCTGCAATATTTACAAGAATATAGAGGTGAAATATAAGTATGAAAAAAGAAATCTAGGTATGCTTTGAAGCCCAGAAGGGTTTTGCCCTTGATTGGGATACTTAGCTTTGAATTATGTTCTGCAAGGATGTCTCAGATAATTTGATATACAATGGCATAGGACCTTGTACATTGGATGATTGAATTTAGAAGAGAACATCCAGTCAAAAAGGGATATTCAGTAGGATTAGGAAGATAGTCGGTAGGTTTAGGAAGACGAGTGAGTATAGGATTTGGACCAAAAGTTCTTTAGCAATAGACTTTTGGTTATAGAGTGAATGTAAATGTCAGCACATATGAAAAGTCAGACACTTTGTTGAACTGGGGAAAATATGTAGAAAAGCAGATATCAATGGAAACATTACGAAATCAGGCAAAGTATAAAGTGAGGGATAGAATTAGACATTTTCAACAGGGTTGAGTTTCAATATATAAATTAGGAAAAAACAAATATGTAGTCACCAATAGGAGTGACAATTGACAGCATTAGGCAACCTGGACATGGATGTTTTTAGAAATCCATGTTCACTTTCCATTTAGGCTTTGGTACAATCATAAGTGTGACCTTTCCATTTTTTGTCCAGAATATTACTGTGATAATGAGGTGACATGAGTATTTCTTTCACCATTTCTGGGAGCAATATATTGAAGATGTCAAATGAGAATCGGGGGTACAAATAGGTGTACCCTGTTTCTATGAACATAGAGAAAAACCACGAATAGACCATACTTGAATAAATAATATAACTTTTTTGAACTTTAAATAATGAATTGAACTGATATCTGAAAAATAAAAGGAAATTGTATATTGATATATAATAATTCATTCCAACCAGTTATATATCTAATGGAAATATTAGTGTTTTGGTTTATCATGAAGAGTGTGTGAGTTTTGCTGCAAAATGATTATGGAAATTCAAAATAATGTGTTTGGAAAGAAGTCTCATGAAAAGACCAGGCAAGAAACCCTGACAATACATGTGTTCTGAAGCAAGAAGTGATTAATGTTGAAACAAATGCCTATGAATTTGTGAACTTGGGGATGAAATGTATATCCTATGATGTGCAAAAACTGAAGAAACCATAATGCACCAGTGTCGAATACAAATGAATGACAAATTACATATCATGTCCCATAGGAGTCTACTTGCATTGATGTTAGACTGGGTCAGTTACTGTAGAATAATTAGGATTTGTATGCACCATTCACTGAAGTTAGTTTTCAGTACTAGGAAACAAATATGTATTTCAGGTGGATGAATATTTCTGATTATAATCTTGTGAAAAGTGTATTATAAATCCACATACATGAACATGAATGAATTTAGAGAGTGTATACTAGACACATATATTTCATATTTGGAAAACTTTGGAGAGTATATCTATATCTATATCTATACACACACACACACACACACACACACACACACACACACAACACTCACAGACATTAAAAAGTACCAATATAAATGCCAATCAAAATTCATCAGTAAATATATATCATCCACAGATGCAAAAATATTTATGTTACTGAACATGAGTTTATGTATAATGTTGTCCTTCTAGGACGCTCTCTTATAGGTTGAATTTTCATTTCCAACAGCATTTAGGAGGAGTGAACACTTCTCACAATTTGTATCTGCCAAGACATCCACCTTACAAAAATGTACGTGTGATACCTGGTAGGATTCTATATATGCATATAAATATACATGTGTGAATAGGCTACAGAAATTGGAAACAAGTATTCACATATTTGTTAAGTTTAAAAACACATGGAGAATATTTCAATTAAAATTTGACTAGATGTATAACTCCTACCTTATATAATGCAAATGTCAAGTCCAACTATAGAACATGTCTCCTCTGAAGTGCTTGTATTTCTATTGTGTTGGGTTAATTTTCCCCATTATATTAGGATGAATAGTCTGAGTCTACTAGGTATGGGTTAGTGTCAGGGATTCAGTACTTCGAATGAAAAATTGGAAAATGAATCCAATGTGTATGTAAATATATGCTGCACACATATCATCCCGCTCTCATCCAAAACAATGCCTTGACATTACCTTCACCCCAAGTAAGACACAATTAGAGGAGAAGAGTTACAAAATCAGTGAATACATATCTGGAATGGAAAATGCTCAGGAGTTCACAACCTTGGAGGTGGTTTAGGAGTTTCCAAAAGTAAGGCACATGGTAAACACTCCACAAACATGTAACTCTGCTGCCCTACAAACTTTGAGAAACTGCCTCTGAGCTTCCGCACTTGAAATATATGTTGTTTTCATGAGATTTGGCTTCCTTTGTAGTGAGACCATCAAAGCTGGGTCTGCATCTATGTGACCTGGAGGACATGGTTTCTTATTTTCCAATGAACAAGATGAAGCAGTGCTGAATCCTCTCTTTATAGGTAAACTGAGGCCACTGGGGACTAAGTGTCTCCCAGTCTCCCTGTGTGGACTGTGAAGCCATTTGGTCCTCCTCCACTTTTTGTGGTTTTTAGGCTGCTGCACTGTGAGTTTGGTATTTGTTTCACG
This sequence comes from Callospermophilus lateralis, assembly GCF_048772815.1. Classification (NCBI taxonomy): domain Eukaryota; kingdom Metazoa; phylum Chordata; class Mammalia; order Rodentia; family Sciuridae; genus Callospermophilus; species Callospermophilus lateralis. The sequence goes on from NW_027517981.1 coordinate 330,843, forward strand.
AAATACTAGCAGCTAAACTGGGACACAGTGCTGGAGGGAGTTCTGTCACGTGTGGTGGGTCAGGGTCTGCAAGAGAATGCACCAACTAGGCTTCTATCTCTCACAGCTTGCCCCATTGCCCCCTTGTCCATATCAACCTGATTCTTAATTTTCCTCTTAAAACTCTCCATATAACAAGATGCCTTTACATATAAGGGTCTGCTGGCAGCACCATGTCAGTTACAAGCCATTTGGAATCCAATGGTAGATCCACATGGCCCTACCACGGATGTTTTATCAAACACCTCCCCAGCACTGCTCTAGACCCACTACTCAGCAGGCTCCAACTTACTGGCATCTCTGTTCTACACCATTTTCATGAAACTCAGTAAATCAAGGCACTGTCTGGTATACTCATGATCAGCAATAGGACATCCAATGTTTCTCCAGTGCCACCTGGTCATAGGAATTTCAAAAATTTCATGGTATTTATCTAGCCATTTTTCAAGCATGAAGTTGGAGGCACTGTGGGTTTCAATTCATTCAGCAAAGATTAAATGGTGAGGAAGATCATTTCAATGAAATCTCTGGAGAAATCTCACAGGCAAGGCTTCCCAAAGAATGGACAAAAGGTCACATTAGGCCAGGCCCATTGAGGTCTACAATGTGAGGTGCATGTGTGTTTTGACTCTCAACTATGGCTGCCATTTCTTTAAGAATAAAATCATGTGATATCCTTGCTGAGATTCCCAGGCCCCTGTGGAAATCTACCCGGGGCCTAGGTCTCAGTTTCCAAGAGCGACTTTCATGCGTGGCCTCTTAAAATCCCAACAAAATTCATAGCAATGCTTCTCTGAGTTCAGTTCCAAAACCCAGTGTTTAAGGGGAATCACACCAGAGTTCAAGCCCACGTGGAACCAGTCATTTTTTCCAATGCCACACAAATGACCAACATTAAAACCAAAACACTCCCACATGGCCCTCACCTTATTCCATATAGTCAATCATCTTAAACTCTGGCTGGAGGTTTCCATGAGGGGTGCAGCCCAAGACAGTGTCCAAAATCAGCTCGTTTGCCCCTCATTTGCCTAAAGTCAGGGTAGCCTGGACACCGTTGCTGTGAACCAGGAGTGAACAAATAAGCCTGCCGTTAATACTTCTATGTTTCTCCAATTTGAGGGCTACTGATTTTAGGTATCGATTCTTTAGGTGATTTAGAGTCATGCGAAAACACAAGCACCTCTGCAGGGCTTTGAAGAACTCATTTGACTCACAGAATCCCTATTCATATTTGTTGGAGTGCAGGAACCTAACAGAGGAAGGCAAGAGTCTTCATCCACAATGAATGATATTTTTTGCCATTCTGGTTTTGGAAGCTCACATGGGATCATTCTTAAGATCCATCAGGTGCTGAGAATCTAAGTCACAGCCACACACAGGACCAAGAGGCTGATAAAGACACATCCCTTTCCAAAGCAATTAAGCAAAGAACCACAGGTGAGGCCCATTCATTTCCATTTGAAAACTGTTTTCTTCAGGCTTCACAAAGGGGTGGCCTGAGGCAAAGACCTTCCTGACATTCAGTGCAACACAACAATAAGTAAGCAAAAAGCCCAAAGCAATGTTTCTGCACTGAGACTTTCCTGGTCACACTGATATCTGAGTTTTCTGAGATGCTCGCCATTCTCTTCAACTATCCTTTACATGGCCATGTCACAGAGCTTGGAGGTGGTACATATTTTGGACACAAATCCCTGAGCCCATTCTGGAGAGTGGCCAGAATTCAGGAAGAAAACAACAACTTAGAAAGATAGCAGGTGTTGCACATCGATAAGACAAGCTGCAGTCCATTCATATATTGGGCAGGATGAATTATAGGGAAGATTTATACTAGACAGGACACATCCATTAATGCATTCTCTTTTCTAATGTCTACAACAACGGACACAGTGGGATACACATAAACAGAAACACTCGCCTTGTCAAATGACTTACTAGAAACTGTCTGCTCCAAACCAAACAAACCGCCTTTTCGATCTATTCTCAGAACATGAGACAATACAACAAACCCACACCCACTCCCACAAAGGCACCTCCTTCCCCCAAGTAGGTCTGTGACTATCCGGAGTGTCCTCTGACTGGTGGGCCATACTATGTTCCCCCGAAATGGCCTGTCTTCTCTCAGATCTTGTTTCCTTGACCAACTCTGTGAAGATGTCAGGAAAAAGTGCTTAGCCACTACCTGTTTTCTCAGGAAAGGTCCATCTTCAGAGCTCTCCTGGCATTTGGCCATCCTCACATCATTAGGTACCAAGAAAACTGACTCTGTCCTTGGTAAATCCAAACAAGTGAGCCCACTGGGCCTGGGACTGGGACTGCCTCTGGGTGCCTGGCTTCTTGGATACCAAGTTCAGAGAGTTCCATCACCAAGGAAATGAGGTATGTCACATTCTTTGGAACTGAATGAGGTCACTGCCTTGGCAACCACTTTGTCCTAACAGTTGCTTCCAAGGGTTACATAAGATGGAGGTTTCCCCTACTTCCTGTGACACTTTCATAAGGTAGAATGTATATCAACCATTGGCACCCGGGAACAGCTCTCCACTCAGGTCTGGATTGTTCCACCTTGTCTACAGTAAGAAGAGAGAGGCAGATTCAGACACATCCCTTCATCCTGACCAGGTTGTTTGCCATGGAAGATGACTTTTGCTCTCTCAGGTGCTTCACACCTGCCTACAACTTCTCCAGGTATCATTTGTGCATGGACATTTGAGGTTCTCATCTGGTGGAAGATGCCCAACTTTCCTGTATTGTAAGAACCCCTCTGTCCCTGCTCTTCTGTAAAATGATTGAGGGAACAGTGTATACTTGGGGTTAAAAACAGGTTTGATTTGGTGACGAATGATTCTGTGCGATGAATAATGGCATTGGGAACCTGCAATATTTACAAGAATATAGAGGTGAAATATAAGTATGAAAACAGAAATCTAGGTATGATTTGAAGCCCAGAAGGGTTTTGCCCTTGATTGAGATACTTAGCTTTGAATCATGTTCTGCAAAGATGTCTCAGATAATTCGAATTACAATGGCATAGGACGTTGTACATTGGATGATAGAATTTAGAAGAGAACATCAGGTCAAAAAGGGATATTCAGTAGGATTAGGAAGATAGTCGGTAGGTTTAGGAAGAAGAGTGAGTACAGGATTTGGACCAAAAGTTCTTTAGCAATAGACTTTTGGTTATAGAGTGAATGTAAATGTCAGCACATATGAAGAGTCAGTCACTATGTTGAACTGGGGAAAATATGTAGAAAAGCAGATATCAATAGAAACATTACGAAATCAGGCAAAGTGTAAAGTGAGGGATAGAATTAGACATTTTCAACAGTGTTGAGTTTGAATATATAAATAGGAAAAAACAAATATGTAGTCACCAATAGAATTGACAATTGACAGCATTAGGCAACCTGGACATGGATGTTTTTAGAAATCCATGTTCACTTTCCATTTAGGCTTTGGTACAATCATAAGTGTGACCTTTCCATTTTTTTGTCCAGAATATTACTGTGATAATGAGGTGACATGAGTATTTCTTTCACCATTTCTGGGAGCAATATATTGAAGATGTAATATTAGAATCGGGGTACAAAGAGGTGTACCCTGTTTCTATGAACATAGAAAAAAAGCATGAATAGACCATACTGTGAATAAATAATATAATTTTTTCAACTTTAAATAATGAATTGAACTGATATCTGAAAAATTAAAGGAAATCGTATATTGATATACAATCATTCATTCCAACCAGTTATATATCTATTGGAAATATTAGTGTTTTGGTTTATCATGAAGAGTGTGTGAGTTTTGCTTCAAAATGATTATGGAAATTCAAAATTATGTGTTTGGAAAGAAGTCTGATGAAAAGACCAGTCAAAAAACCCTGACAATACATGTGTTCTGAAGCAAGAAGTGATTAAAAGTTGAAACAAATGCCTATTAATTTTGTGAACATGTGGATGCAATGTATATCCTATGATATGCAAAAACTGAAGAAACAATAATGTACCAGTGTCGAATACAAATGAATGACAAATTACATATCATGTCCCATAGGAGTCTTCTTGCATTGATGTTAGACTGGGTCAGTTACTGTAGAGTAATTAGGATTTGTATGCACCATTCACTGAAGTTAGGTTTCAGTACTATGAAACAAATATGTATTTCAGGTGGATGAATATTTCTGATTATAATCTTGTGAAAAGTTGATTATAAATCCACATACATGTACATGAATGAATTTAGAGAGTATATATTAGACACATTTTTTTAATATTTTGAAAAATTTGGAGAGTATATATATATCTATGTCTATACACACACACGGACACACACACACACAGACACACACACACACACAGACACACACACACACACAACATTCACAGACATTAAAAAGTACCAATATAATTGCCAATCGAAATTCATCAGTAAATATATATCATCCACAGATGCAAAAATATTTATTTTACTGAACATGAGTTTATGCATAATTTTGTTCTACTAGGACGTTCTCCTATAGGTTGTATTTTCATTTCCAACAGCATTTAGGAGGAGTGAACACTTCTCACAATTTGTATCTGCCAAGACAGCCACCTCACAAAAATGTATGTGTGATACCTTGTAGGATTCTATATATGCATATAAATATACATGTGTGAATAGGCTACAGAAAAAGGAAACAAGAATTCACATATTTGTTAAGTTTAAAAAGAGATGGAGATGACGAGATTTATAACTCCTACCTTATATAATGCAAATGTCAAGTCCAACTATACAACATGTCTCCTCTGAAGTGCTTGTATTTCTATTGTGTTGGGTTAAATTTCCCCATTTTATTAGGATGAATAGTCTGAGTCTACTAGGTAAGTTTTAGTGTCCAGGATTCAGTACTTCAAATGGAAAATTGGAAAATGAATCCAATGTGTATGTAAATATATGCGGCACAAATATCCTCACGCTCTTATCCAGAACAATGCCTTGATATTACCTTCACCCCAAGTAAGACACAATTAGAGGAGAAGAGTTACAAAATCAGTGAATACATATCTGGAATGGAAAATGCTCAGGAGTTCACAACCTTGGAGGTGGTAGAGGAGTTTCCAAAACTAAGGGACAGGGTAAACACTCCACAAACATGGAGCTCTGCTGGCCTAAAAACTTTTTGAGAAACTGCCTCTGAGCTTCCGCACTTGAAATATATGTTGTTTTCATGAGATTTGGCTTCCTTTGTAGTGAGACCATCAAAGCTGGGTCTGCATCTATGTGACCTGGAGGACATGGTGTCTTATTTTCCAATGAACAAGATGAAGCCAGTGCTGAATCCTCTATTTTTAGGTAAATTAAGGTCACTAGAGACTAAGTGTCTCCCCGTCTCCCCGTGTGGACTGTGAAGCCATTTGGTCCTCCTCCACTTTTTGTGGTTTTTAGGCTGCTGCACTGTGAGTTTGGTATTTGTTTCACGAAATACTAGCAGCTAAACTGGGACACAGTGCTGGAGGGAGTTCTGTCACATGTGGTGGGTCAGGGTCTGCAAGAGAATGCACCAACTAGGCTTCTATCTCTCACAGCTTGCCCCATTGCCCCCTTGTCCATATCAACCTGATTCTTAATTTTCCTCTTAAAACTCTCCATATAACAAGATGCCTTTACATATAAGGGTCTGCTGGCAGCACCATGTCAGTTACAAGCCATTTGGAATCCAATGGTAGATCCACATGGCCCTACCACGGATGTTTTATCAAACACCTCCCCACCACTGCTCTAGACCCACTACTCAGCAGGCTCCAACTTACTGGCATCTCTGTTCTACACCATTTTCATGAAACTCAGTAAATCAAGGCACTGTCTGGTATACTCATGATCAGCAATAGGACATCCAATGTTTCTCCAGTGCCACCTGGTCATAGGAATTTCAAAAATTTCATGGTATTTATCTAGCCATTTTTCAAGCATGAAGTTGGAGGCACTGTGGGTTTCAATTCATTCAGCAAAGATTAAATGGTGAGGAAGATCATTTCAATGAAATCTCTGGAGAAATCTCACAGGCAAGGCTTCCCAAAGAATGGACAAAAGGTCACATTAGGCCAGGCCCATTGAGGTCTACAATGTGAGGTGCATGTGTGTTTTGACTCTCAACTATGGCTGCCATTTCTTTAAGAATAAAATCATGTGATATCCTTGCTGAGATTCCCAGGCCCCTGTGGAAATCTACCCGGGGCCTAGGTCTCAGTTTCCAAGAGCGACTTTCATGCGTGGCCTCTTAAAATCCCAACAAAATTCATAGCAATGCTTCTCTGAGTTCAGTTCCAAAACCCAGTGTTTAAGGGGAATCACACCAGAGTTCAAGCCCACGTGGAACCAGTCATTTTTTCCAATGCCACACAAATGACCAACATTAAAACCAAAACACTCCCACATGGCCCTCACCTTATTCCATATAGTCAATCATCTTAAACTCTGGCTGGAGGTTTCCATGAGGGGTGCCGCCCAAGACAGTGTCCAAAATCAGCTCGTTTGCCCCTCATTTGCCTAAAGTCAGGGTAGCCTGGACACCGTTGCTGTGAACCAGGAGTGAACAAATAAGCCTGCCGTTAATACTTCTATGTTTCTCCAATTTGAGGGCTACTGATTTTAGGTATCGATTCTTTAGGTGATTTAGAGTCATGCGAAAACACAAGCACCTCTGCAGGGCTTTGAAGAACTCATTTGACTCACAGAATCCCTATTCATATTTGTTGGAGTGCAGGAACCTAACAGAGGAAGGCAAGAGTCTTCATCCACAATGAATGATATTTTTTGCCATTCTGGTTTTGGAAGCTCACATGGGATCATTCTTAAGATCCATCAGTGCTGAGAATCTAAGTCACAGCCACACACAGGACCAAGAGGCTGATAAAGACACATCCCTTTCCAAAGCAATTAAGCAAAGAACCACAGGTGAGGCCCATTCATTTCCATTTGAAAACTGTTTTCTTCAGGCTTCACAAAGGGGTGGCCTGAGGCAAAGACCTTCCTGACATTCAGTGCAACACAACAATAAGTAAGCAAAAAGCCCAAAGCAGTGTTTCTGCACTGAGACTTTCCTGGTCACACTGATATCTGAGTTTTCTGAGATGCTCGCCATTCTCTTCAACTATCCTTTACATGGCCATGTCACAGAGCTTGGAGGTGGTACATATTTTGGACACAAATCCCTGAGCCCATTCTGGAGAGTGGCCAGAATTCAGGAAGAAAACAACAACTTAGAAAGATAGCAGGTGTTGCACATCGATAAGACAAGCTGCAGTCCATTCATATATTGGGCAGGATGAATTAAAGGGAAGATTTATACTAGACAGGACACATCCATTAATGCATTCTCTTTTCTAATGTCTACAACAACGGACACAGTGGGATACACATAAACAGAAACACTCGCCTTGTCAAATGACTTACTAGAAACTGTCTGCTCCAAACCAAACAAACCGCCTTTTCGATCTATTCTCAGAACATGAGACAATACAACAAACCCACACCCACTCCCACAAAGGCACCTCCTTCCCCCAAGTAGGTCTGTGACTATCCGGAGTGTCCTCTGACTGGTGGGCCATACTATGTTCCCCCGAAATGGCCTGTCTTCTCTCAGATCTTGTTTCCTTGACCAACTCTGTGAAGATGTCAGGAAAAAGTGGTTAGCCACTACCTGTTTTCGCAGGAAAGGTCCATCTTCAGAGCTCTCCTGGCATTTGGCCATCCTCACATCATTAGGTACCAAGAAAACTGGCTATGTCCTTGGTAAATCCAAACAAGTGAGCCCACTGGGCCTGGGACTGGGACTGCCTCTGGGTGCCTGGCTTCTTGGATACCAAGTTCAGAGAGTTCCATCACCAAGGAAATGAGGTATGTCACATTCTTTGGAAGTGAATGAGGTCACTTCCTTGGCAACCACTTTGTCCTAACAGTTGCTTCCAAGGGTTACATAAGATGGAGGTTTCCCCTACTTCCTGTGACACTTTCATAAGGTAGAATGTATATCAACCATTGGCACCCAGGAACAGCTCTCCATTCAGGCCTGGATTGTTCCACCTTGTCTACAATAAGAAGAGAGAGGCAGATTCAGACACATCCCTTCATCCTGACCAGGTTGTTTGCCATGGAAGTTGACTTTTGCTCTCTCAGGTGCTTCACACCTGCCTACAACTTCTCCAGGTATCATTTGTGCATGGACATTTGAGGTTCTCATCTGGTGGAATATCCCCAACTTTCCTGTATTGTAAGAACCCCTCTGTCCCTGCTCTTCTGTAAAATGATTGAGGGAACAGTGTATACTTGGGGTTAAAAACAGGTTTGATTTGGTGACGAATGATTCTGTGCGATGAATGATGGGATTGGGAACCTGCAATATTTACAAGAATATAGAGGTGAAATATAAGTATGAAAAAAGAAATCTAGGTATGCTTTGAAGCCCAGAAGGGTTTTGCCCTTGATTGGGATACTTAGCTTTGAATTATGTTCTGCAAAGATGTCTCAGATAATTTGATATACAATGGCATAGGACCTTGTACATTGGATGATTGAATTTAGAAGAGAACATCCAGTCAAAAAGGGATATTCAGTAGGATTAGGAAGATAGTCGGTAGGTTTAGGAAGACGAGTGAGTATAGGATTTGGACCAAAAGTTCTTTAGCAATAGACTTTTGGTTATAGAGTGAATGTAAATGTCAGCACATATGAAGAGTCAGACACTTTGTTGAACTGGGGAAAATATGTAGAAAAGCAGATATCAATGGAAACATTACGAAAGCAGGCAAAGTATAAAGTGAGGGATAGAATTAGACATTTTCAACAGGGTTGAGTTTCAATATATAAATTAGGAAAAAACAAATATGTAGTCACCAATAGGAGTGACAATTGACAGCATTAGGAAACCTGGACATGGATGTTTTTAGAAATCCATGTTCACTTTCCATTTAGGCTTTGGTACAATCATAAGTGTGACCTTTCCATTTTTTGTCCAGAATATTACTGTGATAATGAGGTGACATGAGTATTTCTTTCACCATTTCAGGGAGCAATATATTGAAGATGTAAAATTAGACTCGGGGGTACAAATAGGTGTACCCTGTTTCTATGAACATAGAGAAAAACCACGAATAGACCATACTGTGAATAAATAATATAACTTATTTGAACTTTAAATAATGAATTGAACTGATATCTGAAAAATAAAAGGAAATTGTATATTGATATACAATCATTCATTCCAACCAGTTATATATCTAATGGAAATATTAGTGTTTTGGTTTATCATGAAGAGTGTGTGAGTTTTGCTTCAAAATGATTATGGAAATTCAAAATAATGTGTTTGGAAAGAAGTCTCATGAAAAGACCAGGCAAGAAACCCTGACAATACATGTGTTCTGAAGCAAGAAGTGATTAATGTTGAAACAAATGCCTATTAATTTGTGAACTTGGGGATGAAATGTATATCCTATGATGTGCAAAAACTGAAAAAACAATAATGTACCAGTGTCGAATACAAATGAATGACAAATTACATATCATGTCCCATAGGAGTCTACTTGCATTGATGTTAGACTGGGTCAGATACTGTAGAATAATGAGGTTTTGTATGCACCCTTCACTGAAGTTAGCAGTCAGTACTAGGAAACAAATATGTATTTCAGGTGGATGAATATTTCTGATTATAATCTTCTGAAAAGTGGATTATAAATCAACATACATGAACATGAATGAATTTAGAGAGTGTATACTAGACACATATATTTCATATTTGGAAAATTTGGAGAGTATATCTATATCTATATCTATACACACACACACACACACACACACACACACACACACAACACTCACAGACATTAAAAAGTACCAATATAAATGCCAATCAAAATTCATCAGTAAATATATATCATCCACAGATGCAAAAATATTTATGTTACTGAACATGAGTTTATGTAAAATGTTGTCCTTCTAGGACGCTCTCTTATAGGTTGAATTTTCATTTCCAACAGCATTTAGGAGGAGTGAACACTTCTCACAATTTGTATCTGCCAAGACATCCACCTTACAAAAATATACGTGTGATACCTGGTAGGATTCTATATATGCATATAAATATACATGTGTGAATAGGCTACAGAAATTGGAAACAAGTATTCACATATTTGTTAAGTTTAAAAACACATGGAGAATATTTCAATTAAAATTTGACTAGATGTATAACTCCTACCTTATATAATGCAAATGTCAAGTCCAACTATAGAACATGTCTCCTCTGAAGTGCTTGTATTTCTATTGTGTTGGGTTAATTTTCCCCATTATATTAGGATGAATAGTCTGAGTCTACTAGGTATGGGTTAGTGTCAGGGATTCAGTACTTCGAATGAAAAATTGGAAAATGAATCCAATGTGTATGTAAATATATGCTGCACACATATCCTCCCGCTCTCATCCAAAACAATGCCCTGACATTACCTTCACCCCAAGTAAGACACAATTAGAGGAGAAGAGTTACACAATCAGTGAATACATATCTGGAATGGAAAATGCTCAGGAGTTCACAACCTTGGAGGTGGTTTAGGAGTTTCCAAAAGTAAGGGACATGGTAAACACTCCACAAACATGTAACTCTGCTGGCCTAAAAACTGTTTGAGAAACTGCCTCTGAGCTTCCGCACTTGAAATATATGTTGTTTTCATGAGATTTGGCTTCCTTTGTAGTGAGACCATCAAAGCTGGGTCTGCATCTATGTGACCTGGAGGACATGGTTTCTTATTTTCCAATGAACAAGATGAAGCAGTGCTGAATCCTCTCTTTACAGGTAAACTGAGGCCACTGGGGACTAAGTGTCTCCCAGTCTCCCGTGTGGACTGTGAAGCCATTTGGTCCTCCTCCACTTTTTGTGGTTTTTAGGCTGCTGCACTGTGAGTTTGGTATTTGTTTCACGAAATACTAGCAGCTAAACTGGGACACAGTGCTGGAGGGAGTTCTGTCACGTGTGGTGGGTCAGGGTCTGCAAGAGAATGCACCAACTAGGCTTCTATCTCTCACAGCTTGCCCCATTGCCCCCTTGTCCATATCAACCTGATTCTTAATTTTCCTCTTAAAACTCTCCATATAACAAGATGCCTTTACATATAAGGGTCTGCTGGCAGCACCATGTCAGTTACAAGCCATTTGGAATCCAATGGTAGATCCACATGGCCCTACCACGGATGTTTTATCAAACACCTCCCCAGCACTGCTCTAGACCCACTACTCAGCAGGCTCCAACTTACTGGCATCTCTGTTCTACACCATTTTCATGAAACTCAGTAAATCAAGGCACTGTCTGGTATACTCATGATCAGCAAGAGGACATCCAATGTTTCTCCAGTGCCACCTGGTCATAGGAATTTCAAAAATTTCATGGTATTTATCTAGCCATTTTTCAAGCATGAAGTTGGAGGCACTGTGGGTTTCAATTCATTTAGCAAAGATTAAATGGTGAGGAAGATCATTTCAATGAAATCTCTGGAGAAATCTCACAGGCAAGGCTTCCCAAAGAATGGACAAAAGGTCACATTAGGCCAGGCCCATTGAGGTCTACAATGTGAGGTGCATGTGTGTTTTGACTCTCAACTATGGCTGCCATTTCTTTAAGAATAAAATCATGTGATATCCTTGCTGAGATTCCCAGGCCTCTGTGGAAATCTACCCGGGGCCTAGGTCTCAGTTTCCAAGAGCGACTTTCATGCGTGGCCTCTTAAAATCCCAACAAAATTCATAGCAATGCTTCTCTGAGTTCAGTTCCAAAACCCAGTGTTTAAGGGGAATCACACCAGAGTTCAAGCCCACGTGGAACCAGTCATTTTTTCCAATGCCACACAAATGACCAACATTAAAACCAAAACACTCCCACATGGCCCTCACCTTATTCCATATAGTCAATCATCTTAAACTCTGGCTGGAGGTTTCCATGAGGGGTGCAGCCCAAGACAGTGTCCAAAATCAGCTCGTTTGCCCCTCATTTGCCTAAAGTCAGGGTAGCCTGGACACCGTTGCTGTGAACCAGGAGTGAACAAATAAGCCTGCCGTTAATACTTCTATGTTTCTCCAATTTGAGGGCTACTGATTTTAGGTATCGATTCTTTAGGTGATTTAGAGTCATGCGAAAACACAAGCACCTCTGCAGGGCTTTGAAGAACTCATTTGACTCACAGAATCCCTATTCATATTTGTTGGAGTGCAGGAACCTAACAGAGGAAGGCAAGAATCTTCATCCACAATGAATGATATTTTTTGCCATTCTGGTTTTGGAAGCTCACATGGGATCATTCTTAAGATCCATCAGGTGCTGAGAATCTAAGTCACAGCCACACACAGGACCAAGAGGCTGATAAAGACACATCCCTTTCCAAAGCAATTAAGCAAAGAACCACAGGTGAGGCCCATTCATTTCCATTTGAAAACTGTTTTCTTCAGGCTTCACAAAGGGGTGGCCTGAGGCAAAGACCTTCCTGACATTCAGTGCAACACCACAATAAGTAAGCAAAAAGCCCAAAGCAGTGTTTCTGCACTGAGACTTTCCTGGTCACACTGATATCTGAGTTTTCTGAGATGCTCGCCATTCTCTTCAACTATCCTTTACATGGCCATGTCACAGAGCTTGGAGGTGGTACATATTTTGGACACAAATCCCTGAGCCCATTCTGGAGAGTGGCCAGAATTCAGGAAGAAAACAACAACTTAGAAAGATAGCAGGTGTTGCACATCGATAAGACAAGCTGCAGTCCATTCATATATTGGGCAGGATGAAATATAGGGAAGATTTATACTAGACAGGACACATCCATTAATGCATTCTCTTTTCTAATGTCTACAACAACGGACACAGTGGGATACACATAAACAGAAACACTCGCCTTGTCAAATGACTTACTAGATACTGTCTGCTCCAAACCAAACAAACCGCCTTTTCGATCTATTCTCAGAACATGAGACAATACAACAAACCCACACCCACTCCAACAAAGGCACCTCCTTCCCCCAAGTAGGTCTGTGACTATCCGGAGTGTCCTCTGACTGGTGGGCCATACTATGTTCCCCCGAAATGGCCTGTCTTCTCTCAGATCTTGTTTCCTTGACCAACTCTGTGAAGATGTCAGGAAAAAGTGGTTAGCCACTACCTGTTTTCGCAGGAAAGGTCCATCTTCAGAGCTCTCCTGGCATTTGGCCATCCTCACATCATTAGGTACCAAGAAAACTGGCTATGTCCTTGGTAAATCCAAACAAGTGAGCCCACTGGGCCTGGGACTGGGACTGCCTCTGGGTGCCTGGCTTCTTGGATACCAAGTTCAGAGAGTTCCATCACCAAGGAAATGAGGTATGTCACATTCTTTGTAACTGAATGAGGTCACTGCCTTGGCAACCACTTTGTCCTAACAGTTGCTTCCAAGGGTTACATAAGATGGAGGTTTCCCCTACTTCCTGTGACACTTTCATAAGGTAGAATGTATATCAACAATTGGCACCCAGGAACAGCTCTCCACTCAGGCCTGGATTGTTCCACCTTGTCTACAATAAGAAGAGAGAGGCAGATTCAGACACATCCCTTCATCCTGACCAGGTTGTTTGCCATGGAAGTTGACTTTTGCTCTCTCAGGTGCTTCATACCTGCCTACAACTTCTCCAGGTATCATTTGTGCAAGAACATTTGAGGTTCTCATCTGGTGGAAGATCCCCAACTTTCCTGTATTGTAAGAACCCCTCTGTCCCTGCTCTTCTGTAAAATGATTGAGGGAACAGTGTATACTTGGGGTTAAAAACAGGTTTGATTTGGTGACGAATGATTCTGTGCGATGAATGATGGGATTGGGAACCTGCAATATTTACAAGAATATAGAGGTGAAATATAATATGAAAAAAGAAATCTAGGTATGCTTTGAAGCCCAGAAGGGTTTTGCCCTTGATTGGGATACTTAGCTTTGAATTATGTTCTGCAAAGATGTCTCAGATAATTTGATATACAATGGCATAGGACCTTGTACATTGGATGATTGAATTTAGAAGAGAACATCCAGTCAAAAAGGGATATTCAGTAGGATTAGGAAGATAGTCGGTAGGTTTAGGAAGACGAGTGAGTATAGGATTTGGACCAAAAGTTCTTTAGCAATAGACTTTTGGTTATAGAGTGAATGTAAATGTCAGCACATATGAAGAGTCAGACACTATGTTGAACTGGGGAAAATATGTAGAAAAGCAGATATCAATGGAAACATTACGAAAGCAGGCAAAGTATAAAGTGAGGGATAGAATTAGACATTTTCAACAGGGTTGAGTTTCAATATATAAATTAGGAAAAAACAAATATGTAGTCACCAATAGGAGTGACAATTGACAGCATTAGGAAACCTGGACATGGATGTTTTTAGAAATCCATGTTCACTTTCCATTTAGGCTTTGGTACAATCATAAGTGTGACCTTTCCATTTTTTGTCCAGAATATTACTGTGATAATGAGGTGACATGAGTATTTCTTTCACCATTTCAGGGAGCAATATATTGAAGATGTAAAATTAGACTCGGGGGTACAAATAGGTGTACCCTGTTTCTATGAACATAGAGAAAAACCACGAATAGACCATACTGTGAATAAATAATATAACTTATTTGAACTTTAAATAATGAATTGAACTGATATCTGAAAAATAAAAGGAAATTGTATATTGATATACAATCATTCATTCCAACCAGTTATATATCTAATGGAAATATTAGTGTTTTGGTTTATCATGAAGAGTGTGTGAGTTTTGCTTCAAAATGATTATGGAAATTCAAAATAATGTGTTTGGAAAGAAGTCTCATGAAAAGACCAGGCAAGAAACCCTGACAATACATGTGTTCTGAAGCAAGAAGTGATTAATGTTGAAACAAATGCCTATTAATTTGTGAACTTGGGGATGAAATGTATATCCTATGATGTGCAAAAACTGAAGAAACAATAATGTACCAGTGTCGAATACAAATGAATGACAAATTACATATCATGTCCCATAGGAGTCTACTTGCATTGATGTTAGACTGGGTCAGATACTGTAGAATAATGAGGATTTGTATGCACCCTTCACTGAAGTTAGCAGTCAGTACTAGGAAACAAATATGTATTTCAGGTGGATGAATATTTCTGATTATAATCTTCTGAAAAGTGGATTATAAATCAACATACATGAACATGAATGAATTTAGAGAGTGTATACTAGACACATATATTTCATATTTGGAAAACTTTGGAGAGTATATCTATATCTATATCTATACACACACACACACACACACACACACACACACACACACAACACTCACAGACATTAAAAAGTACCAATATAAATGCCAATCGAAATTCATCCACAGATGCAAAATATATATCATCCACAGATGCAAAAATATTTATGTTACTGAACATGAGTTTATGTATAATGTTGTCCTTCTAGGACGCTCTCTTATAGGTTGAATTTTCATTTCCAACAGCATTTAGGAGGAGTGAACACTTCTCACAATTTGTATCTGCCAAGACATCCACCTTACAAAAATGTACGTGTGATACCTGGTAGGATTCTATATATGCATATAAATATACATGTGTGAATAGGCTACAGAAATTGGAAACAAGTATTCACATATTTGTTAAGTTTAAAAACACATGGAGAATATTTCAATTAAAATTTGACTAGATGTATAACTCCTACCTTATATAATGCAAATGTCAAGTCCAACTATAGAACATGTCTCCTCTGAAGTGCTTGTATTTCTATTGTGTTGGGTTAATTTTCCCCATTATATTAGGATGAATAGTCTGAGTCTACTAGGTATGGGTTAGTGTCAGGGATTCAGTACTTCGAATGAAAAATTGGAAAATGAATCCAATGTGTATGTAAATATATGCTGCACACATATCCTCCCGCTCTCATCCAAAACAATGTCTTGACATTACCTTCACCCCAAGTAAGACACAATTAGAGGAGAAGAGTTACACAATCAGTGAATACATATCTGGAATGGAAAATGCTCAGGAGTTCACAACCTTGGAGGTGGTTTAGGAGTTTCCAAAAGTAAGGGACATGGTAAACACTCCACAAACATGTAACTCTGCTGGCCTAAAAACTGTTTGAGAAACTGCCTCTGAGCTTCCGCACTTGAAATATATGTTGTTTTCATGAGATTTGGCTTCCTTTGTAGTGAGACCATCAAAGCTGGGTCTGCATCTATGTGACCTGGAGGACATGGTTTCTTATTTTCCAATGAACAAGATGAAGCAGTGCTGAAGCCTCTCTTTATAGGTAAACTGAGGCCACTGGGGACTAAGTGTCTCCCAGTCTCCCGTGTGGACTGTGAAGCCATTTGGTCCTCCTCCACTTTTTGTGGTTTTTAGGCTGCTGCACTGTGAGTTTGGTATTTGTTTCACGAAATACTAGCAGCTAAACTGGGACACAGTGCTGGAGGGAGTTCTGTCACGTGTGGTGGGTCAGGGTCTGCAAGAGAATGCACCAACTAGGCTTCTATCTCTCACAGCTTGCCCCATTGCCCCCTTGTCCATATCAACCTGATTCTTAATTTTCCTCTTAAAAATCTCCATATAACAAGATGCCTTTACATATAAGGGTCTGCTGGCAGCACCATGTCAGTTACAAGCCATTTGGAATCCAATGGTAGATCCACATGGCCCTACCACGGATGTTTTATCAAACACCTCCCCAGCACTGCTCTAGACCCACTACTCAGCAGGCTCCAACTTACTGTCATCTCTGTTCTACACCATTTTCATGAAACTCAGTAAATCAAGGCACTGTCTGGTATACT
Source organism: Callospermophilus lateralis (assembly GCF_048772815.1). NCBI lineage: Eukaryota > Metazoa > Chordata > Mammalia > Rodentia > Sciuridae > Callospermophilus > Callospermophilus lateralis. The sequence continues at coordinate 347,721 of NW_027517981.1, forward strand.
CATGATCAGCAATAGGACATCCAATGTTTCTCCAGTGCCACCTGGTCATAGGAATTTCAAAAATTTCATGGTATTTATCTAGCCATTTTTCAAGCATGAAGTTGGAGGCACTGTGGGTTTCAATTCATTTAGCAAAGATTAAATGGTGAGGAAGATCATTTCAATGAAATCTCTGGAGAAATCTCACAGGCAAGGCTTCCCAAAGAATGGACAAAAGGTCACATTAGGCCAGGCCCATTGAGGTCTACAATGTGAGGTGCATGTGTGTTTTGACTCTCAACTATGGCTGCCATTTCTTTAAGAATAAAATCATGTGATATCCTTGCTGAGATTCCCAGGCCTCTGTGGAAATCTACCCGGGGCCTAGGTCTCAGTTTCCAAGAGCGACTTTCATGTGTGGCCTCTTAAAATCCCAACAAAATTCATAGCAATGCTTCTCTGAGTTCAGTTCCAAAACCCAGTGTTTAAGGGGAATCACACCAGAGTTCAAGCCCACGTGGAACCAGTCATTTTTTCCAATGCCACACAAATGACCAACATTAAAACCAAAACACTCCCACATGGCCCTCACCTTGTTCCATATAGTCAATCATCTTAAACTCTGGCTGGAGGTTTCCATGAGGGGTGCAGCCCAAGACAGTGTCCAAAATCAGCTCGTTTGCCCCTCATTTGCCTAAAGTCAGGGTAGCCTGGACACCGTTGCTGTGAACCAGGAGTGAACAAATAAGCCTGCCGTTAATACTTCTATGTTTCTCCAATTTGAGGGCCACTGATTTTAGGTATCGATTCTTTAGGTGATTTAGAGTCATGCGAAAACACAAGCACCTCTGCAGGGCTTTGAAGAACTCATTTGACTCACAGAATCCCTATTCATATTTGTTGGAGTGCAGGAACCTAACAGAGGAAGGCAAGAATCTTCATCCACAATGAATGATATTTTTTGCCATTCTGGTTTTGGAAGCTCACATGGGATCATTCTTAAGATCCATCAGGTGCTGAGAATCTAAGTCACAGCCACACACAGGACCAAGAGGCTGATAAAGACACATCCCTTTCCAAAGCAATTAAGCAAAGAACCACAGGTGAGGCCCATTCATTTCCATTTGAAAACTGTTTTCTTCAGGCTTCACAAAGGGGTGGCCTGAGGCAAAGACCTTCCTGACATTCAGTGCAACACAACAATAAGTAAGCAAAAAGCCCAAAGCAGTGTTTCTGCACTGAGACTTTCCTGGTCACACTGATATCTGAGTTTTCTGAGATGCTCGCCATTCTCTTCAACTATCCTTTACATGGCCATGTCACAGAGCTTGGAGGTGGTACATATTTTGGACACAAATCCCTGAGCCCATTCTGGAGAGTGGCCAGAATTCAGGAAGAAAACAACAACTTAGAAAGATAGCAGGTGTTGCACATCGATAAGACAAGCTGCAGTCCATTCATATATTGGGCAGGATGAATTATAGGGAAGATTTATACTAGACAGGACACATCCATTAATGCATTCTCTTTTCTAATGTCTACAACAACGGACACAGTGGGATACACATAAACAGAAACACTCGCCTTGTCAAATGACTTACTAGAAACTGTCTGCTCCAAACCAAACAAACCGCCTTTTCGATCTATTCTCAGAACATGAGACAATACAACAAACCCACACCCACTCCCACAAAGGCACCTCCTTCCCCCAAGTAGGTCTGTGACTATCCGGAGTGTCCTCTGACTGGTGGGCCATACTATGTTCCCCCGAAATGGCCTGTCTTCTCTCAGATCTTGTTTCCTTGACCAACTCTGTGAAGATGTCAGGAAAAAGTGGTTAGCCACTACCTGTTTTCGCAGGAAAGGTCCATCTTCAGAGCTCTCCTGGCATTTGGCCATCCTCACATCATTAGGTACCAAGAAAACTGGCTATGTCCTTGGTAAATCCAAACAAGTGAGCCCACTGGGCCTGGGACTGGGACTGCCTCTGGGTGCCTGGCTTCTTGGATACCAAGTTCAGAGAGTTCCATCACCAAGGAAATGAGGTATGTCACATTCTTTGTAACTGAATGAGGTCACTGCCTTGGCAACCACTTTGTCCTAACAGTTGCTTCCAAGGGTTACATAAGATGGAGGTTTCCCCTACTTCCTGTGACACTTTCATAAGGTAGAATGTATATCAACAATTGGCACCCAGGAACAGCTCTCCACTCAGGCCTGGATTGTTCCACCTTGTCTACAATAAGAAGAGAGAGGCAGATTCAGACACATCCCTTCATCCTGACCAGGTTGTTTGCCATGGAAGTTGACTTTTGCTCTCTCAGGTGCTTCATACCTGCCTACAACTTCTCCAGGTATCATTTGTGCAAGAACATTTGAGGTTCTCATCTGGTGGAAGATCCCCAACTTTCCTGTATTGTAAGAACCCCTCTGTCCCTGCTCTTCTGTAAAATGATTGAGGGAACAGTGTATACTTGGGGTTAAAAACAGGTTTGATTTGGTGACGAATGATTCTGTGCGATGAATGATGGGATTGGGAACCTGCAATATTTACAAGAATATAGAGGTGAAATATAAGTATGAAAAAAGAAATCTAGGTATGCTTTGAAGCCCAGAAGGGTTTTGCCCTTGATTGGGATACTTAGCTTTGAATTATGTTCTGCAAAGATGTCTCAGATAATTTGATATACAATGGCATAGGACCTTGTACATTGGATGATTGAATTTAGAAGAGAACATCCAGTCAAAAAGGGATATTCAGTAGGATTAGGAAGATAGTCGGTAGGTTTAGGAAGACGAGTGAGTATAGGATTTGGACCAAAAGTTCTTTAGCAATAGACTTTTGGTTATAGAGTGAATGTAAATGTCAGCACATATGAAGAGTCAGACACTATGTTGAACTGGGGAAAATATGTAGAAAAGCAGATATCAATGGAAACATTACGAAAGCAGGCAAAGTATAAAGTGAGGGATAGAATTAGACATTTTCAACAGGGTTGAGTTTCAATATATAAATTAGGAAAAAACAAATATGTAGTCACCAATAGGAGTGACAATTGACAGCATTAGGAAACCTAGACATGGATGTTTTTAGAAATCCATGTTCACTTTCCATTTAGGCTTTGGTACAATCATAAGTGTGACCTTTCCATTTTTTGTCCAGAATATTACTGTGATAATGAGGTGACATGAGTATTTCTTTCACCATTTCAGGGAGCAATATATTGAAAATGTAAAATTAGAATCGGGGGTACAAATAGGTGTACCCTGTTTCTATGAACATAGAGAAAAACCACGAATAGACCATACTGTGAATAAATAATATAACTTATTTGAACTTTAAATAATGAATTGAACTGATATCTGAAAAATAAAAGGAAATTGTATATTGATATACAATCATTCATTCCAACCAGTTATATATCTAATGGAAATATTAGTGTTTTGGTTTATCATGAAGAGTGTGTGAGTTTTGCTTCAAAATGATTATGGAAATTCAAAATAATGTGTTTGGAAAGAAGTCTCATGAAAAGACCAGGCAAGAAACCCTGACAATACATGTGTTCTGAAGCAAGAAGTGATTAATGTTGAAACAAATGCCTATTAATTTGTGAACTTGGGGATGAAATGTATATCCTATGATGTGCAAAATCTGAAGAAACAATAATGTACCAGTGTCGAATACAAATGAATGACAAATTAAATATCATGTCCCATAGGAGTCTACTTGCATTGATGTTAGACTGGGTCAGATACTGTAGAATAATGAGGATTTGTATGCACCCTTCACTGAAGTTAGCAGTCAGTACTAGGAAACAAATATGTATTTCAGGTGGATGAATATTTCTGATTATAATCTTCTGAAAAGTGGATTATAAATCAACATACATGAACATGAATGAATTTAGAGAGTGTATACTAGACACATATATTTCATATTTGGAAAACTTTGGAGAGTATATCTATATCTATATCTATACACACACACACACACACACACACACACACACATAACACTCACAGACATTAAAAAGTACCAATATAAATGCCAATCGAAATTCATCAGTAAATATATATCATCCACAGATGCAAAAATATTTATGTTACTGAACATGAGTTTATGTATAATGTTGTCCTTCTAGGACGCTCTCTTATAGGTTGAATTTTCATTTCCAACAGCATTTAGGAGGAGTGAACACTTCTCACAATTTGTATCTGCCAAGACATCCACCTTACAAAAATGTACGTGTGATACCTGGTAGGATTCTATATATGCATATAAATATACATGTGTGAATAGGCTACAGAAATTGGAAACAAGTATTCACATATTTGTTAAGTTTAAAAACACATGGAGAATATTTCAATTAAAATTTGACTAGATGTATAACTCCTACCTTATATAATGCAAATGTCAAGTCCAACTATAGAACATGTCTCCTCTGAAGTTCTTGTATTTCTATTGTGTTGGGTTAATTTTCCCCATTATATTAGGATGAATAGTCTGAGTCTACTAGGTATGGGTTAGTGTCAGGGATTCAGTACTTCGAATGAAAAATTGGAAAATGAATCCAATGTGTATGTAAATATATGCTGCACACATATCCTCCCGCTCTCATCCAAAACAATGCCTTGACATTACCTTCACCCCAAGTAAGACACAATTAGAGGAGAAGAGTTACACAATCAGTGAATACATATCTGGAATGGAAAATGCTCAGGAGTTCACAACCTTGGAGGTGGTTTAGGAGTTTCCAAAAGTAAGGGACATGGTAAACACTCCACAAACATGTAACTCTGCTGGCCTAAAAACTTTTTGAGAAACTGCCTCTGAGCTTCCGCAATTGAAATATATGTTGTTTTCATGAGATTTGGCTTCTTTTGTAGTGAGACCATCAAAGCTGGGTCTGCATCTATGTGACCTGGAGGACATGGTTTCTTATTTTCCAATGAACAAGATGAAGCAGTGCTGAATCCTCTCTTTATAGGTAAATTGAGGCCACTGGGGACTAAGTGTCTCCCCGTCTCCCCGTGTGGACTGTGAAGCCATTTGGTCCTCCTCCACTTTTTGTGGTTTTTAGGCTGCTGCACTGTGAGTTTGGTATTTGTTTCACGAAATACTAGCAGCTAAACTGGGACACAGTGCTGGAGGGAGTTCTGTCACGTGTGGTGGGTCAGGGTCTGCAAGAGAATGCACCAACTAGGCTTCTATCTCTCACAGCTTGCCCCATTGCCCCCTTGTCCATATCAACCTGATTCTTAATTTTCCTCTTAAAACTCTCCATATAACAAGATGCCTTTACATATAAGGGTCTGCTGGCAGCACCATGTCAGTTACAAGCCATTTGGAATCCAATGGTAGATCCACATGGCCCTACCACGGATGTTTTATCAAACACCTCCCCAGCACTGCTCTAGACCCACTACTCAGCAGGCTCCAACTTACTGGCATCTCTGTTCTACACCATTTTCATGAAACTCAGTAAATCAAGGCACTGTCTGGTATACTCATGATCAGCAATAGGACATCCAATGTTTCTCCAGTGCCACCTGGTCATAGGAATTTCAAAAATTTCATGGTATTTATCTAGCCATTTTTCAAGCATGAAGTTGGAGGCACTGTGGGTTTCAATTCATTCAGCAAACATTAAATGGTGAGGAAGCTCATTACAATGAAATCTCTGGAGAAATCTCACAGGCAAGGCTTCCCAAAGAATGGACAAAAGGTCACATTAGGCCAGGCCCATTGAGGTCTACAATGTGAGGTGCATGTGTGTTTTGACTCTCAACTATGGCTGCCACTTCTTTAAGAATAAAATCATGTGATATCCTTGCTGAGATTCCCAGGCCTCTGTGGAAATCTACCCGGGGCCTAGGTCTCAGTTTCCAAGAGCGACTTTCATGCGTGGCCTCTTAAAATCCCAACAAAATTCATAGCAATGCTTCTCTGAGTTCAGTTCCAAAACCAGTGTTTAAGGGGAATCACACCACAGTTCAAGCCCACGTGGAACCAGTCATTTTTTCCAATGCCACACAAATGACCAACATTAAAACCAAAACACTCCCACATGGCCCTCACCTTATTCCATATAGTCAATCATCTTAAACTCTGGCTGGAGGTTTCCATGAGGGGTGCAGCCCAAGACAGTGTCCAAAATCAGCTCGTTTGCCCCTCATTTGCCTAAAGTCAGGGTAGCCTGGACACCGTTGCTGTGAACCAGAAGTGAACAAATAAGCCTGCCGTTAATACTTCTATGTTTCTCCAATTTGAGGGCTACTGATTTTAGGTATCGATTCTTTAGGTGATTTAGAGTCATGCGAAAACACAAGCACCTCTGCAGGGCTTTGAAGAACTCATTTGACTCACAGAATCCCTATTCATATTTGTTGGAGTGCAGGAACCTAACAGAGGAAGGCAAGAATCTTCATCCACAATGAATGATATTTTTTGCCATTCTGGTTTTGGAAGCTCACATGGGATCATTCTTAAGATCCATCAGGTGCTGAGAATCTAAGTCACAGCCACACACAGGACCAAGAGGCTGATAAAGACACATCCCTTTCCAAAGCAATTAAGCAAAGAACCACAGGTGAGGCCCATTCATTTCCATTTGAAAACTGTTTTCTTCAGGCTTCACAAAGGGGTGGCCTGAGGCAAAGACCTTCCTGACATTCAGTGCAACACAACAATAAGTAAGCAAAAAGCCCAAAGCAGTGTTTCTGCACTGAGACTTTCCTGGTCACACTGATATCTGAGTTTTCTGAGATGCTCGCCATTCTCTTCAACTATCCTTTACATGGCCATGTCACAGAGCTTGGAGGTGATACATATTTTGGACACAAATCCCTGAGCCCATTCTGGAGAGTGGCCAGAATTCAGGAAGAAAACAACAACTTAGAAAGATAGTAGGTGTTGCACATCGATAAGACAAGCTGCAGTCCATTCATATATTGGGCAGGATGAATTAAAGGGAAGATTTATACTAGACAGGACACATCCATTAATGCATTCTCTTTTCTAATGTCTACAACAACGGACACAGTGGGATACACATATACAGAAACACTGGCCTTGTCAAATGACTTACTAGAAACTGTCTGCTCCAAACCAAACAAACCGCCTTTTCGATCTATTCTCAGAACATGAGACAATACAACAAACCCACACCCACTCCCACAAAGGCACCTCCTTCCCCCAAGTAGGTCTGTGACTATCCGGAGTGTCCTCTGACTGGTGGGCCATACTATGTTCCCCCGAAATGGCCTGTCTTCTCTCAGATCTTGTTTCCTTGACCAACTCTGTGAAGATGTCAGGAAAAAGTGCTTAGCCACTACCTGTTTTCTCAGGAAAGGTCCATCTTCAGAGCTCTCCTGGCATTTGGCCATCCTCACATCATTAGGTACCAAGAAAACTGACTCTGTCCTTGGTAAATCCAAACAAGTGAGCCCACTGGGCCTGGGACTGGGACTGCCTCTGGGTGCCTGGCTTCTTGGATACCAAGTTCAGAGAGTTCCATCACCAAGGAAATGAGGTATGTCACATTCTTTGGAACTGAATGAGGTCACTGCCTTGGCAACCACTTTGTCCTAACAGTTGCTTCCAAGGGTTACATAAGATGGAGGATTCCCCTACTTCCTGTGACACTTTCATAAGGTAGAATGTATATCAACCATTGGCACCCGGGAACAGCTCTCCACTCAGGTCTGGATTGTTCCACCTTGTGTACAGTAAGAAGAGAGAGGCAGATTCAGACACATCCCTTCATCCTGACCAGGTTGTTTGCCATGGAAGATGACTTTTGCTCTCTCAGGTGCTTCACACCTGCCTACAACTTCTCCAGGTATCATTTGTGCATGGACATTTGAGGTTCTCATCTGGTGGAAGATGCCCAACTTTCCTGTATTGTAAGAACCCCTCTGTCCCTGCTCTTCTGTAAAATGATTGAGGGAACAGTGTATACTTGGGGTTAAAAACAGGTTTGATTTGGTGACGAATGATTCTGTGCGATGAATAATGGCATTGGGAACCTGCAATATTTACAAGAATATAGAGGTGAAATATAAGTATGAAAACAGAAATCTAGGTATGATTTGAAGCCCAGAAGGGTTTTGCCCTTGATTGAGATACTTAGCTTTGAATCATGTTCTGCAAAGATGTCTCAGATAATTCGAATTACAATGGCATAGGACGTTGTACATTGGATGATAGAATTTAGAAGAGAACATCAGGTCAAAAAGGGATATTCAGTAGGATTAGGAAGATAGTCGGTAGGTTTAGGAAGAAGAGTGAGTACAGGATTTGGACCAAAAGTTCTTTAGCAATAGACTTTTGGTTATAGAGTGAATGTAAATGTCAGCACATATGAAGAGTCAGTCACTATGTTGAACTGGGGAAAATATGTAGAAAAGCAGATATCAATAGAAACATTATGAAATCAGGCAAAGTATAAAGTGAGGGATAGAATTAGACATTTTCAACAGTGTTGAGTTTGAATATATAAATAGGAAAAAACAAATATGTAGTCACCAATAGAATTGACAATTGACAGCATTAGGCAACCTGGACATGGATGTTTTTAGAAATCCATGTTCACTTTCCATTTAGGCTTTGGTACAATCATAAGTGTGACCTTTCCATTTTTTGTCCAGAATATTACTGTGATAATGAGGTGACATGAGTATTTCTTTCACCATTTCTGGGAGCAATATATTGAAGATGTAATATTAGAATCGGGGTACAAAGAGGTGTACCCTGTTTCTATGAACATAGAAAAAAAGCATGAATAGACCATACTGTGAATAAATAATATAATTTTTTCAACTTTAAATAATGAATTGAACTGATATCTGAAAAATTAAAGGAAATCGTATATTGATATACAATGATTCATTCCAACCAGTTATATATCTATTGGAAATATTAGTGTTTTGGTTTATCATGAAGAGTGTGTGAGTTTTGCTTCAAAATGATTATGGAAATTCAAAATTATGTGTTTGGAAAGAAGTCTGATGAAAAGACCAGTCAAAAAACCCTGACAATACATGTGTTCTGAAGCAAGAAGTGATTAAAGTTGAAACAAATGCCTATTAATTTGTGAACATGTGGATGCAATGTATATCCTATGATATGCAAAAACTGAAGAAACAATAATGTACCAGTGTCGAATACAAATGAATGACAAATTACATATCATGTCCCATAGGAGTCTTCTTACATTCATGTTAGACTGGGTCAGTTACTGTAGAGTAATTAGGATTTGTATGCACCATTCACTGAAGTTAGGTTTCAGTACTATGAAACAAATATGTATTTCAGGTGGATGAATATTTCTGATTATAATCTTGTGAAAAGTTGATTATAAATCCACATACATGTACATGAATGAATTTAGAGAGTATATATTAGACACATTTTTTTAATATTTTGAAAAATTTGGAGAGTATATATATATATCTATGTCTATACACACACACGGACACACACACACACAGACACACACACACACACAGACACACACACACACACAACATTCACAGACATTAAAAAGTACCAATATAATTGCCAATCGAAATTCATCAGTAAATATATATCATCCACAGATGCAAAAATATTTATTTTACTGAACATGAGTTTATGCATAATTTTGTTCTACTAGGACGTTCTCCTATAGGTTGAATTTTCATTTCCAACAGCATTTAGGAGGAGTGAACACTTCTCACAATTTGTATCTGCCAAGACAGCCACCTCACAAAAATGTATGTGTGATACCTGGTAGGATTCTATATATGCATATAAATATACATGTGTGAATAGGCTACAGAAAAAGGAAACAAGAATTCACATATTTGTTAAGTTTAAAAAGAGATGGAGATGACGAGATTTATAACTCCTACCTTATATAGTGAAAATGTCAAGTCCAACTATACAACATGTCTCCTCTGAAGTGCTTGTATTTCTATTGTGTTGGGTTAAATTTCCCCATTATATTAGGATGAATAGTCTGAGTCTACTAGGTAAGTTTTAGTGTCCAGGATTCAGTACATCAAATGGAAAATTGGAAAATGAATCCAATGTGTATGTAAATATATGCGGCACAAATATCCTCACGCTCTTATCCAGAACAATGCCTTGACATTACCTTCACCCCAAGTAAGACACAATTAGAGGAGAAGAGTTACAAAATCAGTGAATACATATCTGGAATGGAAAATGCTCAGGAGTTCACAACCTTGGAGGTGGTAGAGGAGTTTCCAAAACTAAGGGACAGGGTAAACACTCCACAAACATGGAGCTCTGCTGGCCTAAAAACTTTTTGAGAAACTGCCTCTGAGCTTCCGCACTTGAAATATATGTTGTTTTCATGAGATTTGGCTTCCTTTGTAGTGAGACCATCAAAGCTGGGTCTGCATCTATGTGACCTGGAGGACATGGTTTCTTATTTTCCAATGAACAAGATGAAGCAGTGCTGAATCCTCCATTTTTAGGTAAATTAAGGTCACTAGAGACTAAGTGTCTCCCCGTCTCCCCGTGTGGACTGTGAAGCCATTTGGTCCTCCTCCACTTTTTGTGGTTTTTAGGCTGCTGCACTGTGAGTTTGGTATTTGTTTCACGAAATACTAGCAGCTAAACTGGGACACAGTGCTGGAGGGAGTTCTGTCACATGTGGTGGGTCAGGGTCTGCAAGAGAATGCACCAACTAGGCTTCTATCTCTCACAGCTTGCCCCATTGCCCCCTTGTCCATATCAACCTGATTCTTAATTTTCCTCTTAAAACTCTCCATATAACAAGATGCCTTTACATATAAGGGTCTGCTGGCAGCACCATGTCAGTTACAAGCCATTTGGAATCCAATGGTAGATCCACATGGCCCTACCACGGATGTTTTATCAAACACCTCCCCAGCACTGCTCTAGACCCACTACTCAGCAGGCTCCAACTTACTGGCATCTCTGTTCTACACCATTTTCATGAAACTCAGTAAATCAAGGCACTGTCTGGTATACTCATGATCAGCAATAGGACATCCAATGTTTCTCCAGTGCCACCTGGTCATAGGAATTTCAAAAATTTCATGGTATTTATCTAGCCATTTTTCAAGCATGAAGTTGGAGGCACTGTGGGTTTCAATTCATTCAGCAAAGATTAAATGGTGAGGAAGATCATTTCAATGAAATCTCTGGAGAAATCTCACAGGCAAGGCTTCCCAAAGAATGGACAAAAGGTCACATTAGGCCAGGCCCATTGAGGTCTACAATGTGAGGTGCATGTGTGTTTTGACTCTCAACTATGGCTGCCATTTCTTTAAGAATAAAATCATGTGATATCCTTGCTGAGATTCCCAGGCCCCTGTGGAAATCTACCCGGGGCCTAGGTCTCAGTTTCCAAGAGCGACTTTCATGTGTGGCCTCTTAAAATCCCAACAAAATTCATAGCAATGCTTCTCTGAGTTCAGTTCCAAAACCCAGTGTTTAAGGGGAATCACACCAGAGTTCAAGCCCACGTGGAACCAGTCATTTTTTCCAATGCCACACAAATGACCAACATTAAAACCAAAACACTCCCACATGGCCCTCACCTTATTCCATATAGTCAATCATCTTAAACTCTGGCTGGAGGTTTCCATGAGGGGTGCAGCCCAAGACAGTGTCCAAAATCAGCTCGTTTGCCCCTCATTTTCCTAAAGTCAGGGTAGCCTGGACACCGTTGCTGTGAACCAGGAGTGAACAAATAAGCCTGCCGTTAATACTTCTATGTTTCTCCAATTTGAGGGCTACTGATTTTAGGTATCGATTCTTTAGGTGATTTAGAGTCATGCGAAAACACAAGCACCTCTGCAGGGCTTTGAAGAACTCATTTGACTCACAGAATCCCTATTCATATTTGTTGGAGTGCAGGAACCTAACAGAGGAAGGCAAGAGTCTTCATCCACAATGAATGATATTTTTTGCCATTCTGGTTTTGGAAGCTCACATGGGATCATTCTTAAGATCCATCAGGTGCTGAGAATCTAAGTCACAGCCACACACAGGACCAAGAGGCTGATAAAGACACATCCCTTTCCAAAGCAATTAAGCAAAGAACCACAGGTGAGGCCCATTCATTTCCATTTGAAAACTGTTTTCTTCAGGCTTCACAAAGGGGTGGCCTGAGGCAAAGACCTTCCTGACATTCAGTGCAACACAACAATAAGTAAGCAAAAAGCCCAAAGCAGTGTTTCTGCACTGAGACTTTCCTGGTCACACTGATATCTGAGTTTTCTGAGATGCTCGCCATTCTCTTCAACTATCCTTTACATGGCCATGTCACAGAGCTTGGAGGTGGTACATATTTTGGACACAAATCCCTGAGCCCATTCTGGAGAGTGGCCAGAATTCAGGAAGAAAACAACAACTTAGAAAGATAGCAGGTGTTGCACATCGATAAGACAAGCTGCAGTCCATTCATATATTGGGCAGGATGAATTAAAGGGAAGATTTATACTAGACAGGACACATCCATTAATGCATTCTCTTTTCTAATGTCTACAACAACGGACACAGTGGGATACACATAAACAGAAACACTCGCCTTGTCAAATGACTTACTAGAAACTGTCTGCTCCAAACCAAACAAACCGCCTTTTCGATCTATTCTCAGAACATGAGACAATACAACAAACCCACACCCACTCCCACAAAGGCACCTCCTTCCCCCAAGTAGGTCTGTGACTATCCGGAGTGTCCTCTGACTGGTGGGCCATACTATGTTCCCCCGAAATGGCCTGTCTTCTCTCAGATCTTGTTTCCTTGACCAACTCTGTGAAGATGTCAGGAAAAAGTGGTTAGCCACTACCTGTTTTCGCAGGAAAGGTCCATCTTCAGAGCTCTCCTGGCATTTGGCCATCCTCACATCATTAGGTACCAAAAAAACTGGCTATGTCCTTGGTAAATCCAAACAAGTGAGCCCACTGGGCCTGGGACTGGGACTGCCTCTGGGTGCCTGGCTTCTTGGATACCAAGTTCAGAGAGTTCCATCACCAAGGAAATGAGGTATGTCACATTCTTTGGAAGTGAATGAGGTCACTTCCTTGGCAACCACTTTGTCCTAACAGTTGCTTCCAAGGGTTACATAAGACGGAGGTTTCCCCTACTTCCTGTGACACTTTCATAAGGTAGAATGTATATCAACCATTGGCACCCAGGAACAGCTCTCCACTCAGGCCTGGATTGTTCCACCTTGTCTACAATAAGAAGAGAGAGGCAGATTCAGACACATCCTTTCATCCTGACCAGGTTGTTTGCCATGGAAGTTGACTTTTGCTCTCTCAGGTGCTTCATACCTGCCTACAACTTCTCCAGGTATCATTTGTGCATGGACATTTGAGGTTCTCATCTGGTGGAAGATCCCCAACTTTCCTGTATTGTAAGAACCCCTCTGTCCCTGCTCTTCTGTAAAATGATTGAGGGAACAGTGTATACTTAGGGTTAAAAACAGGTTTGATTTGGTGACGAATGATTCTGTGCGATGAATGATGGGATTGGGAACCTGCAATATTTACAAGAATATAGAGGTGAAATATAAGTATGAAAAAAGAAATCTAGGTATGCTTTGAAGCCCAGAAGGGTTTTGCCCTTGATTGGGATACTTAGCTTTGAATTATGTTCTGCAAAGATGTCTCAGATAATTTGATATACAATGGCATAGGACCTTGTACATTGGATGATTGAATTTAGAAGAGAACATCCAGTCAAAAAGGGATATTCAGTAGGATTAGGAAGATAGTCGGTAGGTTTAGGAAGACGAGTGAGTATAGGATTTGGACCAAAAGTTCTTTAGCAATAGACTTTTGGTTATAGAGTGAATGTAAATGTCAGCACATATGAAGAGTCAGACACTTTGTTGAACTGGGGAAAATATGTAGAAAAGCAGATATCAATGGAAACATTACGAAAGCAGGCAAAGTATAAAGTGAGGGATAGAATTAGACATTTTCAACAGGGTTGAGTTTCAATATATAAATTAGGAAAAAACAAATATGTAGTCACCAATAGGAGTGACAATTGACAGCATTAGGAAACCTGGACATGGATGTTTTTAGAAATCCATGTTCACTTTCCATTTAGGCTTTGGTACAATCATAAGTGTGACCTTTCCATTTTTTGTCCAGAATATTACTGTGATAATGAGGTGACATGAGTATTTCTTTCACCATTTCAGGGAGCAATATATTGAAAATGTAAAATTAGAATCGGGGGTACAAATAGGTGTACCCTGTTTCTATGAACATAGAGAAAAACCACGAATAGACCATACTGTGAATAAATAATATAACTTATTTGAACTTTAAATAATGAATTGAACTGATATCTGAAAAATAAAAGGAAATTGTATATTGATATACAATCATTCATTCCAACCAGTTATATATCTAATGGAAATATTAGTGTTTTGGTTTATCATGAAGAGTGTGTGAGTTTTGCTTCAAAATGATTATGGAAATTCAAAATAATGTGTTTGGAAAGAAGTCTCATGAAAAGACCAGGCAAGAAACCCTGACAATACATGTGTTCTGAAGCAAGAAGTGATTAATGTTGAAACAAATGCCTATTAATTTGTGAACTTGGGGATGAAATGTATATCCTATGATGTGCAAAAACTGAAGAAACAATAATGTACCAGTGTCGAATACAAATGAATGACAAATTACATATCATGTCCCATAGGAGTCTACTGCATTGATGTTAGACTGGGTCAGATACTGTAGAATAATGAGGATTTGTATGCACCCTTCACTGAAGTTAGCAGTCAGTACTAGGAAACAAATATGTATTTCAGGTGGATGAATATTTCTGATTATACTCTTCTGAAAAGTGGATTATAAATCAACATACATGAACATGAATGAATTTAGAGAGTGTATACTAGACACATATATTTCATATTTGGAAAACTTTGGAGAGTATATCTATATCTATATCTATACACACACACACACACACACACACACAACACTCACAGACATTAAAAAGTACCAATATAAATGCCAATCGAAATTCATCAGTAAATATATATCATCCACAGATGCAAAAATATTTATGTTACTGAACATGAGTTTATGTATAATGTTGTCCTTCTAGGACGCTCTCTTATAGGTTGAATTTTCATTTCCAACAGCATTTAGGAGGAGTGAAAACTTCTCACAATTTGTATCTGCCAAGACATCCACCTTACAAAAATATACGTGTGATACCTGGTAGGATTCTATATATGCATATAAATATACATGTGTGAATAGGCTACAGAAATTGGAAACAAGTATTCACATATTTGTTAAGTTTAAAAACACATGGAGAATATTTCAATTAAAATTTGACTAGATGTATAACTCCTACCTTATATAATGCAAATGTCAAGTCCAACTATAAAACATGTCTCCTCTGAAGTGCTTGTATTTCTATTGTGTTGGGTTAATTTTCCCCATTATATTAGGATGAATAGTCTGAGTCTACTAGGTATGGGTTAGTGTCAGGGATTCAGTACTTCGAATGAAAAATTGGAAAATGAATCCAATGTGTATGTAAATATATGCTGCACACATATCCTCCCGCTCTCATCCAAAACAATGCCTTGACATTACCTTCACCCCAAGTAAGACACAATTAGAGGAGAAGAGTTACACAATCAGTGAATACATATCTGGAATGGAAAATGCTCAGGAGTTCACAACCTTGGAGGTGGTTTAGGAGTTTCCAAAAGTAAGGCACATGGTAAACACTCCACAAACATGTAACTCTGCTGCCCTACAAACTTTTTGAGAAATTGCCTCTGAGCTTCCGCAATTGAAATATATGTTGTTTTCATGAGATTTGGCTTCTTTTGTAGTGAGACCATCAAAGCTGGGTCTGCATCTATGTGACCTGGAGGACATGGTTTCTTATTTTCCAATGAACAAGATGAAGCAGTGCTGAATCCTCTCTTTATAGGTAAATTGAGGCCACTGGGGACTAAGTGTCTCCCCGTCTCCCCGTGTGGACTGTGAAGCCATTTGGTCCTCCTCCACTTTTTGTGGTTTTTAGGCTGCTGCACTGTGAGTTTGGTATTTGTTTCACGAAATACTAGCAGCTAAACTGGGACACAGTGCTGGAGGGAGTTCTGTCACGTGTGGTGGGTCAGGGTCTGCAAGAGAATGCACCAACTAGGCTTCTATCTCTCACAGCTTGCCCCATTGCCCCCTTGTCCATATCAACCTGATTCTTAATTTTCCTCTTAAAACTCTCCATATAACAAGATGCCTTTACATATAAGGGTCTGCTGGCAGCACCATGTCAGTTACAAGCCATTTGGAATCCAATGGTAGATCCACATGGCCCTACCACGGATGTTTTATCAAACACCTCCCCAGCACTGCTCTAGACCCACTACTCAGCAGGCTCCAACTTACTGGCATCTCTGTTCTACACCATTTTCATGAAACTCAGTAAATCAAGGCACTGTCTGGTATACTCATGATCAGCAATAGGACATCCAATGTTTCTCCAGTGCCACCTGGTCATAGGAATCTCAAAAATTTCACGGTATTTATCTAGCCATTTTTCCAGCATGAAGTTGGAGGCACTGTGGGTTTCAATTCATTCAGCAAAGATAAAATGGTGAGGAAGATCATTTCAATGAAATCTCTGGAGAACTCTCACAGGCACGGCTTCCCAAAGAGTGGACAAACGGTCACATTAGGCCA
The DNA here is from genome assembly GCF_048772815.1 of Callospermophilus lateralis. Classification (NCBI taxonomy): domain Eukaryota; kingdom Metazoa; phylum Chordata; class Mammalia; order Rodentia; family Sciuridae; genus Callospermophilus; species Callospermophilus lateralis. The sequence goes on from NW_027517981.1 coordinate 364,416, forward strand.
GGCCCATTGAGGTCTACAATGTGAGGTCCATGTGTGTTTTGACTCTCAACTATGGCTGCCATTTCTTTAAGAATAAAATCATGTGATATCCTTGCTGAGATTCCCAGGCCTCAGTGGAAATCTACCCGGGGCCTAGGTCTCAGTTTCCAAGAGCGACTTTCATGCGTGGCCTCTTAAAATCCCAACAAAATTCATGGCATTGCTTCTCTGAGTTCAGTTCCAAAACCCAGTGTTTAAGGGGAATCACACCAGAGTTCAAGCCGTCGTGGACCCAGTCATTTTTTCCAATGCCACACAAATGACCAACATTAAAACCAAAACACTCCTACATGGCCCTCACCTTTTTCCATATAGTCAATCATCTTAACCTCTGGCTGGAGGTTTCCATGAGGGGTGCAGCCCAAGACAGTGTTCAAAATCAGCTCGTTTGCCCCTCATTTGCCTAAAGTCAGGGTAGCCTGGACACCGTTGCTGTGAACCAGGAGTGAACAAATAAGCCTGCCGTTAATACTTCTGTGTTTCTCCAATTTGAGGCCTACTGATTTTAGGTATGGATTCTTTAGGTGATTTAGAGTCATGCGAAAACACAAGCACCTCTGCAGGGCTTTAAGAACTCATTTGATCCAAAGAATCCCTATTCTCATTTGTTGGAGTGCAGGAACCTAACAGAGGAAGGCAAGAGACTTCATCCACAATGAATGATTTTTTTTTGCCATTTTGGTTTTGGAAGCTAACATGGGATCATTCTTAAGATCCATCAGGTGCTGAGAATCTAAGTCACAGCCACACACAGGTCCAAGAGGCTGATAAAGACACATCCCTTTCCAAAGCAATTAAACAAAGAGCCACAGGTGAGGCCCATTCATTTCCATTTGAAAACTGTTTTCTTCAAGCTTCACAAAGGGGTGGCCTGAGGCAAAGACCTTCCTGACATTCAGTGCAACACAACAATAAGTAAGCAAAAGGCCCAAAGCAGGGTTTCTGCACTGAGACTTTCCTTGTCACACTGATATCTGAGTTTTCTGAGATGCTCGCCATTCTCTTCAGCTATCCAGTACATGGCCATGTCACAGAGCTTGGAGGTGGTACATATTTTGGACACAAATCCCTGAGCCTATTCTGGAGAGTGGCCAGAATTCAGGAAGAAAACAACAACTTAGAAAGATAGCAGGTGTTGCACATCCATAAGACAAGGTGCAGTCCATTCATATGTTGGGCAGGATGAATTATGGGAAGATTTATACTAGACAGGACATATCCATTAATGCATTCTCTTTTCTAATGTCTACAACAACGGATACAGTGGGATACACATAAACAGAAACACTCGCCTTGTCAAATGACTTACTAGAAACTGTCTGCTCCAAACCAAACAAACCGCCTTTTCGATCTATTCTCAGAACATGAGACAAAACAACAAACACACACCCACTCCCACAAAGGCACCTCCTTCCCCCAAGTACGTCTGTGACTATCCGGAGTGTCCTCTGACTGGTGGGCCATACTATGTTCCCCCGAAATGGCCTGTCTTCTCTCAGATCTTGTTTCCTTGACCAACTCTGTGAAGATGTCAGGAAAAAGTGGTTAGCCACTACCTGTTTTCGCAGGAAAGGTCCATCTTCAGAGCTCTCCTGGCATTTGGCCATACTCACATCATTAGGTACCAAGAAAACTGACTCTGTCCTTGGTAAATCCAAACAAGTGAGCCCACTGGGACTGGGACTGGGACTGCCTCTGGGTGCCTGGCTTCTTGGATACCAAGTTCAGAGAGTTCCATCACCAAGGAAATGAGGTATGTCACATTCTTTGGAACTGAATGAGGTCACTGCCTTGGCAACCACTTTGTCCTAACAGTTGCTTCCAAGGGTTACATAAGATAAAGGTTTCCCCTACTTCCTGTGACACTTTCATAAGGTAGAATGTATATCAACCATTGGAACCCGGGAACAGCTCTCCACTCAGGCCTGGATTGTTCCACCTTGTCTACAATAAGAAGAGAGAGGCAGATTCAGACACATCCCTTCATCCTGACCAGGTTGTTTGCCATGGAAGATGACTTTTGCTCTCTCAGGAGCTTCATACCTGCCTACAACTTCTCCATGTATCATTTGTGCATGGACATTTGAGGTTCTCATCTGGTGGAAGATCCCCAACTTTCCTGTATTGTAAGAACCCCTCTGTTTCTGCTCTTCTGTAAAATGTTTGAGGGAACAGTGTATATTGGGGTTAAAAACAGGTTTGATTTGGTGATGAATGATTCTGTGCGATGAATAATGGGATTGGGAACCTACAATATTTACAAGAATATAGAGGTGAAATATAAGTTTGAAAAAAGAAATCTAGGTATGCTTTGAAGCCCAGAGGGTTTTGCCCTTGATTGGGATACTTAGCTTTGAATTATGTTCTGCAAAGATGTCTCAGATAATTTGATATACAATGGCATAGGACCTTGTACATTGGATGATTGAATTTAGAAGAGAACATCCAGTCAAAAAGGGATATTCAGTAGGATTAGGAAGATATTCGGTAGGTTTAGGAAGACGAGTGAGTATAGGTTTTGGACCAAAAGTTCTTTAGCAATAGACTTTTGGTTATAGAGTGAATGTAAATGTCAGCACATATGAAGAGTCAGACACTATGTTGAACTGGGGAAAATATGTAGAAAAGCAGATATCAATGGAAACATTACGAAATCAGGCAAAGTATAAAGTGAGGGATAGAATTAGACATTTTCAACAGGGTTGAGTTTCAATATATAAATTAGGAAAAAACAAATATGTAGTCACCAATAGGAGTGACAATTGACAGCATTAGGCAACCTGGACATGGATGTTTTTAGAAATCCATGTTCACTTTCCATTTAGGCTTTGGTACAATCATAAGTGTGACCTTTCCATTTTTTGTCCAGAATATTACTGTGATAATGAGGTGACATGAGTATTTCTTTCACCATTTCTGGGAGCAATATATTGAAGATGTAAAATTAGAATCGGGGGTGCAAAGAGGTGTACCCTGTTTCTATGAACATAGAGAAAAACCACAAATAGACCATACTGTGAATAAATAATATAACTTTTTTGAACTTTAAATAATGAATTGAACTGATATCTGAAAAATAAAAGGAAATTGTATATTGATATACAATCATTCATTCCAACCAGTTATATATCTAATGGAAATATTAGTGTTTTGGTTTATCATGAAGAGTGTGTGAGTTTTGCTTCAAAATGATTATGGAAATTCAAAATAATGTGTTTGGAAAGAAGTCTCATGAAAAGACAAGTCAAGAAACCCTGACAATACATGTGTTCTGAAGCAAGAAGTGATTAATGTTGAAACAAATGCCTATTAATTTGTGAACTTGTGGATGAAATGTATATCCTATGATGTGCAAAAACTGAAGAAACAATAATGTACCAGTGTCGAATACAAATGAATGACAAATTACATATCATGTCCCATAGGAGTCTACTTGCATTGATGTTAGACTGGGTCAGATACTGTAGAATAATTAGGATTTGTATGCACCCTTCACTGAAGTTAGTAGTCAGTACTAGGAAACAAATATGTATTTCAGGTGGATGAATATTTCTCATTATAATCTTGTGAAAAGTTGATTATAAATCAACATACATGAACATGAATGAATTTATAGAGTGTGTACTAGACACATATATTTCATATTTGGAAAACTTTGGAGAGTATATCTATATCTATATCTATACACACACACACACACACACACACACAACACTCACAGACATTAAAAAGTCAATATAAATGCCAATCAAAATTCATCAGTAAATATATATCATCCACAGATGCAAAAATATTTATGTTACTGAACATGAGTTTATGTATAATGTTGTTCTTCTAGGACGCTCTCTTATTGGTTGAATTTTCATTTCCAACAGCATTTAGGAGGAGTGAACACTTCTCATAATTTGTATCTGCCAAGACATCCACCTTACAAAAATGTACGTGTGATACCTGGTAGGATTCTATATATGCATATAAATATACATGTGTGAATAGGCTACAGAAATTGGAAACAAGTATTCACATATTTGTTAAGTTTAAAAACACATGGAGAATATTTCAATTAAAATTTGACTAGATGTATAACTCCTACCTTATATAATGCAAATGTCAAGTCCAACTATAGAACATATCTCCTCTGAAGTGCTTGTATTTCTATGGTGTTTGGTTAATTTTCCCCATTATATTAGGATGAATAGTCTGAGTCTACTAGGTATGGGTTAGTGTCAGGGAGTCAGTACTTCGAATGAAAAATTGGAAAATGAATCCTATGTGTATGTAAATATATGCTGCACAAATATCCTCCCGCTCTCATCCAAAACAATGCCTTGACATTACCTTCACCCCAAGTAAGACACAATTAGAGGAGAAGATTTACAAAATCAGTGAATACATATCTGGAATGGAAAATGCTCAGGAGTTCACAACCTTGGAGGTGGTTTAGGAGTTTCCAAAAGTAAGGGACATGGTAAACACTCCACAAACATGGAGCTCTGCTGGCCTAAAAACTTTTTGAGAAACTGCCTCTGAGCTTCCGCACTTGAAATATATGTTGTTTTCATGAGATTTGGCTTCCTTTGTAGTGAGACCATCAAAGCTGGGTCTGCATCTATGTGACCTGGAGGACATGGTTCTTATTTTCCAATGAACAAGATGAAGCAGTGCTGAATCCTCTCTTTATAGGTAAACTGAGGCCACTGGGGACGAAGTGTCTCCCCGTCTCCCCATGTGGACTGTGAAGCCATTTGGTCCTCCTCCACTTTTTGTGGTGTTTAGGCTGCTGCACTGTGAGTTTGGTATTTGTTTCACGAAATACTAGCAGCTAAACTGGAACACAGTGCTGGAGGGAGTTCTGTCACGTGTGGTGGGACAGGGTCTGCAAGAGAATGCACCAACTAGGCTTCTATCTCTCACAGCTTGCCCCATTTCCCCCTTGTCCATATCAACCTGATTCTTAATTTTCCTCTTAAAACTCTCCATATAACAAGATGCCTTTACATATAAGGGTCTGCTGGCAGCACCATGGCAGTTACAAGCCATTTGGAATCCAATGGTAAATCCACATGGCCCTACCACGGATGTTTTATCAAACACCTCCCCAGCACTGCTCTAGACCCACTACTCAGCAGGCTCCAACTTACTGGCATCTCTGTTCTACACCATTTTCATGAAACTCAGTAAATCAAGGCACTGTCTGGTATACTCATGATCAGCAATAGGACATCCAATGTTTCTCCAGTGCCACCTGGTCATAGGAATCTCAAAAATTTCACGGTATTTATCTAGCCATTTTTCCAGCATGAAGTTGGAGGCACTGTGGGTTTCAATTCATTCAGCAAAGATAAAATGGTGAGGAAGCTCATTTCAATGAAATCTCTGGAGAACTCTCACAGGCACGGCTTCCCAAAGAGTGGACAAACGGTCACATTAGGCCAGGCCCATTGAGGTCTACAATGTGAGGTCCATGTGTGTTTTGACTCTCAACTATGGCTGCCATTTCTTTAAGAATAAAATCATGTGATATCCTTGCTGAGATTCCCAGGCCTCAGTGGAAATCTACCCGGGGCCTAGGTCTCAGTTTCCAAGAGCGACTTTCATGCGTGGCCTCTTAAAATCCCAACAAAATTCATGGCATTGTTTCTCTGAGTTCAGTTCCAAAACCCAGTGTTTAAGGGGAATCACACCAGAGTTCAAGCCCACGTGGACCCAGTCATTTTTTCCAATGCCACACAAATGACCAACATTAAAACCAAAACACTCCCACATGGCCCTCACCTTTTTCCATATAGTCAATCATCTTAACCTCTGGCTGGAGGTTTCCATGAGGGGTGCAGCCCAAGACAGTGTTCAAAATCAGCTCGTTTGCCCCTCATTTGCCTAAAGTCAGGGTAGCCTGGACACCGTTGCTGTGAACCAGGAGTGAACAAATAAGCCTGCCGTTAATACTTCTGTGTTTCTCCAATTTGAGGCCTACTGATTTTAGGTATGGATTCTTTAGGTGATTTAGAGTCATGCGAAAACACAAGCACCTCTGCAGGGCTTTAAGAACTCATTTGATCCAAAGAATCCCTATTCTCATTTGTTGGAGTGCAGGAACCTAACAGAGGAAGGCAAGAGACTTCATCCACAATGAATGATTTTTTTTTGCCATTTTGGTTTTGGAAGCTAACATGGGATCATTCTTAAGATCCATCAGGTGCTGAGAATCTAAGTCACAGCCACACACAGGTCCAAGAGGCTGATAAAGACACATCCCTTTCCAAAGCAATTAAACAAAGAGCCACAGGTGAGGCCCATTCATTTCCATTTGAAAACTGTTTTCTTCAAGCTTCACAAAGGGGTGGCCTGAGGCAAAGACCTTCCTGACATTCAGTGCAACACAACAGTAAGTAAGCAAAAGGCCCAAAGCAGGGTTTCTGCACTGAGACTTTCCTTGTCACACTGATATCTGAGTTTTCTGAGATGCTCGCCATTCTCTTCAGCTATCCAGTACATGGCCATGTCACAGAGCTTGGAGGTGGTACATATTTTGGACACAAATCCCTGAGCCTATTCTGGAGAGTGGCCAGAATTCAGGAAGAAAACAACAACTTAGAAAGATAGCAGGTGTTGCACATCCATAAGACAAGGTGCAGTCCATTCATATGTTGGGCAGGATGAATTATGGGAAGATTTATACTAGACAGGACATATCCATTAATGCATTCTCTTTTCTAATGTCTACAACAACGGATACAGTGGGATACACATAAACAGAAACACTCGCCTTGTCAAATGACTTACTAGAAACTGTCTGCTCCAAACCAAACAAACCGCCTTTTCGATCTATTCTCAGAACATGAGACAAAACAACAAACACACACCCACTCCCACAAAGGCACCTCCTTCCCCCAAGTACGTCTGTGACTATCCGGAGTGTCCTCTGACTGGTGGGCCATACTATGTTCCCCCGAAATGGCCTGTCTTCTCTCAGATCTTGTTTCCTTGACCAACTCTGTGAAGATGTCAGGAAAAAGTGGTTAGCCACTACCTGTTTTCGCAGGAAAGGTCCATCTTCAGAGCTCTCCTGGCATTTGGCCATACTCACATCATTAGGTACCAAGAAAACTGACTCTGTCCTTGGTAAATCCAAACAAGTGAGCCCACTGGGACTGGGACTGGGACTGCCTCTGGGTGCCTGGCTTCTTGGATACCAAGTTCAGAGAGTTCCATCACCAAGGAAATGAGGTATGTCACATTCTTTGGAACTGAATGAGGTCACTGCCTTGGCAACCACTTTGTCCTAACAGTTGCTTCCAAGGGTTACATAAGATAAAGGTTTCCCCTACTTCCTGTGACACTTTCATAAGGTAGAATGTATATCAACCATTGGAACCCGGGAACAGCTCTCCACTCAGGCCTGGATTGTTCCACCTTGTCTACAATAAGAAGAGAGAGGCAGATTCAGACACATCCCTTCATCCTGACCAGGTTGTTTGCCATGGAAGATGACTTTTGCTCTCTCAGGAGCTTCATACCTGCCTACAACTTCTCCATGTATCATTTGTGCATGGACATTTGAGGTTCTCATCTGGTGGAAGATCCCCAACTTTCCTGTATTGTAAGAACCCCTCTGTTTCTGCTCTTCTGTAAAATGTTTGAGGGAACAGTGTATATTGGGGTTAAAAACAGGTTTGATTTGGTGATGAATGATTCTGTGCGATGAATAATGGGATTGGGAACCTACAATATTTACAAGAATATAGAGGTGAAATATAAGTTTGAAAAAAGAAATCTAGGTATGCTTTGAAGCCCAGAGGGTTTTGCCCTTGATTGGGATACTTAGCTTTGAATTATGTTCTGCAAAGATGTCTCAGATAATTTGATATACAATGGCATAGGACCTTGTACATTGGATGATTGAATTTAGAAGAGAACATCCAGTCAAAAAGGGATATTCAGTAGGATTAGGAAGATATTCGGTAGGTTTTGGAAGACGAGTGAGTATAGGATTTGGACCAAAAGTTCTTTAGCAATAGACTTTTGGTTATAGAGTGAATGTAAATGTCAGCACATATGAAGAGTCAGACACTATGTTGAACTGGGGAAAATATGTAGAAAAGCAGATATCAATGGAAACATTACGAAATCAGGCAAAGTATAAAGTGAGGGATAGAATTAGACATTTTCAACAGGGTTGAGTTTCAATATATAAATTAGGAAAAAACAAATATGTTGTCACCAATAGGAGTGACAATTGACAGCATTAGGCAACCTGGACATGGATGTTTTTAGAAATCCATGTTCACTTTCCATTTAGGCTTTGGTACAATCATAAGTGTGACCTTTCCATTTTTTGTCCAGAATATTACTGTGATAATGAGGTGACATGAGTATTTCTTTCACCATTCTGGGAGCAATATATTGAAGATGTAAAATTAGAATCGGGGGTGCAAAGAGGTGTACCCTGTTTCTATGAACATAGAGAAAAACCACAAATAGACCATACTGTGAATAAATAATATAACTTTTTGAACTTTAAATAATGAATTGAACTGATATCTGAAAAATAAAAGGAAATTGTATATTGATATACAATCATTCATTCCAACCAGTTATATATCTAATGGAAATATTAGTGTTTTGGTTTATCATGAAGAGTGTGTGAGTTTTGCTTCAAAATGATTATGGAAATTCAAAATAATGTGTTTGGAAAGAAGTCTCATGAAAAGACAAGTCAAGAAACCCTGACAATACATGTGTTCTGAAGCAAGAAGTGATTAATGTTGAAACAAATGCCTATTAATTTGTGAACTTGTGGATGAAATGTATATCCTATGATGTGCAAAAACTGAAGAAACAATAATGTACCAGTGTCGAATACAATGAATGACAAATTACATATCATGTCCCATAGGAGTCTACTTGCATTGATGTTAGACTGGGTCAGATACTGTAGAATAATTAGGATTTGTATGCACCCTTCACTGAAGTTAGTAGTCAGTACTAGGAAACAAATATGTATTTCAGGTGGATGAATATTTCTCATTATAATCTTGTGAAAAGTTGATTATAAATCAACATACATGAACATGAATGAATTTATAGAGTGTGTACTAGACACATATATTTCATATTTGGAAAACTTTGGAGAGTATATCTATATCTATATCTATACACACACACACACACACACACAACACTCACAGACATTAAAAAGTCAATATAAATGCCAATCAAAATTCATCAGTAAATATATATCATCCACAGATGCAAAAATATTTATGTTACTGAACATGAGTTTATGTATAATGTTGTTCTTCTAGACGCTCTCTTATTGGTTGAATTTTCATTTCCAACAGCATTTAGGAGGAGTGAACACTTCTCATAATTTGTATCTGCCAAGACATCCACCTTACAAAAATGTACGTGTGATACCTGGTAGGATTCTATATATGCATATAAATATACATGTGTGAATAGGCTACAGAAATTGGAAACAAGTATTCACATATTTGTTAAGTTTAAAAACACATGGAGAATATTTCAATTAAAATTTGACTAGATGTATAACTCCTACCTTATATAATGCAAATGTCAAGTCCAACTATAGAACATATCTCCTCTGAAGTGCTTGTATTTCTATGGTGTTTGGTTAATTTTCCCCATTATATTAGGATGAATAGTCTGAGTCTACTAGGTATGGGTTAGTGTCAGGGAGTCAGTACTTCGAATGAAAAATTGGAAAATGAATCCTATGTGTATGTAAATATATGCTGCACAAATATCCTCCCGCTCTCATCCAAAACAATGCCTTGACATTACCTTCACCCCAAGTAAGACACAATTAGAGGAGAAGATTTACAAAATCAGTGAATACATATCTGGAATGGAAAATGCTCAGGAGTTCACAACCTTGGAGGTGGTTTAGGAGTTTCCAAAAGTAAGGGACATGGTAAACACTCCACAAACATGGAGCTCTGCTGGCCTAAAAACTTTTTGAGAAACTGCCTCTGAGCTTCCGCACTTGAAATATATGTTGTTTTCATGAGATTTGGCTTCCTTTGTAGTGAGACCATCAAAGCTGGGTCTGCATCTATGTGACCTGGAGGACATGGTTCTTATTTTCCAATGAACAAGATGAAGCAGTGCTGAATCCTCTCTTTATAGGTAAACTGAGGCCACTGGGGACGAAGAGTCTCCCCGTCTCCCCATGTGGACTGTGAAGCCATTTGGTCCTCCTCCACTTTTTGTGGTGTTTAGGCTGCTGCACTGTGAGTTTGGTATTTGTTTCACGAAATACTAGCAGCTAAACTGGAACACAGTGCTGGAGGGAGTTCTGTCACGTGTGGTGGGACAGGGTCTGCAAGAGAATGCACCAACTAGGCTTCTATCTCTCACAGCTTGCCCCATTTCCCCCTTGTCCATATCAACCTGATTCTTAATTTTCCTCTTAAAACTCTCCATATAACAAGATGCCTTTACATATAAGGGTCTGCTGGCAGCACCATGTCAGTTACAAGCCATTTGGAATCCAATGGTAGATGCACATGGTCCTACCACGGATGTTTTATCAAACGCCTCCCCACCACTGCTCTAGACCCACTACTCAGCAGGCTCCAAATTACTGGCATCTCTGTTCTACACCATTTTCATGAAACTCAGTAAATCAAGGCACTGTCTGGTATACTCATGATCAGCAACAGGACATCCAATGTTTCTCCAGTGCCACCTGGTCATAGGAATTTCAAAAATTTTATGGTATTTATCTAGCCATTTTTCAAGCATGAAGTTGGAGGCACTGTGGGTATCAATTCATTAGGCAAACATTAAATGGTGAGGAAGCTCATTTCAAGGAAATATCTGGAGAACTGTCACAGGCAAGGCTTCCCAAAGAATGGACAAAACGTCACATTAGGCCAGGCCCATTGAGGTCAACAATGTGAGGTCCATGTGTGTTTTGACTCTCAATTATGGCTGCCATTTCTTTAAGAATAAAATCATGTGATATCCTTGCTGAGATTCCCAGGCCTCAGTGGAAATCTACCCGGGGCCTAGGTCTCAGTTTTCAAGAGCGACTTTCATGCGTGGCCTCTTAAAATCCCAACAAAATTCATGGCAATGCTTCTCTGAGTTCAGTTCCAAAACCCAGTGTCTAAGGGGAATCACACCAGAGTTCAAGCCCACGTGGACCCAGTCATTTTTTCCAATGCCACACAAATGACCAACATTAAAACCAAAACACTCCCACATGGCCCTCACCTTTTTCCATATAGTCAATCATCTTAACCTCTGGCTGGAGGTTTCCATGAGGGGTGCAGCCCAAGACAGTGTCCAAAATCAGCTCGTTTGCCCCTCATTTGCCTAAAGTCAGGGTAGCCTGGACACCGTTGCTGTGAACCAGGAGTGAACAAATAAGCCTGCCGTTAATACTTCTATGTTTCTCCAATTTGAGGGCTACTGATTTTAGGTATCGATTCTTTAGGTGATTTAGAGTCATGCGAAAACACAAGCACCTCTGCAGGGCTTTGAAGAACTCATTTGACTCACAGAATCCCTATTCATATTTGTTGGAGTGCAGGAACCTAACAGAGGAAGGCAAGAGTCTTCATCCAGAATGAATGATATTTTTTGCCATTTAGTTTTGGAAGCTCACATGGGATCATTCTTAAGATCCATCAGGTGCTGAGAATCTAAGTCACAGCCACACATAGGTCCAAGTGGCTGATAAAGACACATCCCTTTCCAAAGCAATTAAGCAAAGAGCCACAGGTGAGGCCCATTCATTTCCATTTGAAAAATGTTTTCTTCAGGCTTCTCAAAGGGGTGGCCTGATGCAAAGACCTTCCTGACATTCAGTGCAACACAACAATAAGTAAGCAAAAAGCCCAAGGCAGTGTTTCTGCACTGAGACTTTACTGGTCACACTGATATCTGAGTTTTCTGAGATGCTCGCCATTCTCTTCAACTATCCTTTACATGGCCATGTCACAGAGCTTGGAGGTGGTACATAATTTGGACACAAATCCCTGAGCCCATTCTGGAGAGTGGCCAGAATTCAGGAAGAAAACAACAACTTAGAAAGATAGCAGTTGTTGCACATCCATAAGACAAGCTGCAGTCCATTCATATATTGGGCAGGACGAATTATAGGGAAGATTTATACTAGACAGGACACATCCATTAATGCATTCTCTTTTCTAATGTCTACAACAACGGACACAGTGGGATACACATAAACAGAAACACTCACCTTGTCAAATGACTAACTAGAAACTGTCTGCTCCAAACCAAACAAACCGCCTTTTCGGTCTATTCTCAGAACATGAGACAAAACAACAAACCCACACCCACTCCCACAAAGGCACCTCCTTCCCCCAAGTAGGTCTGTGACTATCCGGAGTGTCCTCTGACTGGTGGGCCATACTATGTTTCCCCGAAATGGCCTGTCTTCTCTCAGATCTTGTTTCCTTGACCAACTCTGTGAAGAAGTCAGGAAAAAGTGGTTAGCCACTACCTGTTTTCTCAGGAAAGGTCCATCTTCAGAGCTCTCCTGGCATTTGGCCATCCTCACATCATTAGGTACCAAGAAAACTGACTCTGTCCTTGGTAAATCCAAACAAGTGAGCCCACTGGACCTGGGACTGGGACTGCCTCTGCGTGCCTGGCTTCTTGGATACCAAGTTCAGAGAGTTCCATCACCAAGGAAATGAGGTATGTCACATTCTTTGGAACTGAATGAGGTCACTGCCTTGGCAACCACTTTGTCCTAACAGTTGCTTCCAAGGGTTACATAAGATGGAGGTTTCCCCTACTTCCTGTGACACTTTCATAAGGTAGAATGTATATCAACCATTGGCACCCGGGAACAGCTCTCCACTCAGGCCTGGATTGTTCCACCTTGTCTACAATAAGAAGAGAGAGGCAGATTCAGACACATCCCTTCATCCTGACCAGGTTGTTTGCCATGGAAGATGACTTTTGCTCTCTCAGGAGCTTCATACCTGCCTACAACTTCTCCATGTATCATTTGTGCATGGACATTTGAGGTTCTCATCTGGTGGAAGATCCCCAACTTTCCTGTATTGTAAGAACCCCTCTGTTTCTGCTCTTCTGTAAAATGTTTGAGGGAACAGTGTATATTGGGGTTAAAAACAGGTTTGATTTGGTGATGAATGATTCTGTGCGATGAATAATGGGATTGGGAACCTGCAATATTTACAAGAATATAGAGGTGAAATATAAGTAGGAAAACAGAAATCTAGGTATGATTTGAAGCCCAGAGGGTTTTACCCTTGATTGGGATACTTAGCTTTGAATTATGTTCTGCAAAGATGTCTCAGATAATTTGATATACAATGGCATAGGACCTTGTACATTGGATGATTGAATTTAGAAGAGAACATCCAGTCAAAAAGGGATATTCAGTAGGATTAGGAAGATATTCGGTAGGTTTAGGAAGACGAGTGAGTATAGGATTTGGACCAAAAGTTCTTTAGCAATAGACTTTTGGTTATAGAGTGAATGTAAATGTCAGCACATATGAAGAGTCAGACACTATGTTGAACTGGGGAAAATATGTAGAAAAGCAGATATCAATGGAAACATTACGAAATCAGGCAAAGTATAAAGTGAGGGATAGAATTAGACATTTTCAACAGGGTTGAGTTTCAATATATAAATTAGGAAAAAACAAATATGTAGTCACCAATAGGACTGACAATTGACAGCATTAGGCAACATGGACATGGATGTTTTTGAAATCCATGTTCACTTTCCATTTAGGCTTTGGTACAATCATAAGTGTGACCTTTCCATTTTTTGTCCAGAATATTGCTGTGATAACGAGGTGACATGAGTATTTCTTTCACCATTTCTGAGAGCAATGTATTGAAGATGTAAAATTAGAATCGGGGGTACAAATAGGTGTACCCTGTTTCTATGAACATAGAGAAAAACCACAAATAGACCATACTGTGAATAAATAATATAACTTTTTTGAACTTTAAATAATGAATTGAACTGATATCTGAAAAATAAAAGGAAATTGTATATTGATATACAATCATTCATTCCAACCAGTTATATATCTAATGGAAATATTAGTGTTTTGGTTTATCATGAAGAGTGTGTGAGTTTTGCTTTAAAATGATTATGGAAATTCAAAATAATGTGTTTGGAAAGAAGTCTCATGAAAAGACAAGTCAAGAAACCCTGACAATACATGTGTTCTGAAGCAAGAAGTGATTAATGTTGAAACAAATGCCTATTAATTTGTGAACTTGGGGATGAAATGTATATCCTATGATGTGCAAAAACTGAAGAAACAATAATGTACCAGTGTCGAATACAAATGAATGACAAATTACATATCATGTCCCATAGGAGTCTACTTGCATTGATGTTAGACTGGGTCAGTTACTGTAGAATAATTAGGATTTGTATGCACCCTTCACTGAAGTTAGTAGTCAGTACTAGGAAACAAATATGTATTTCAGGTGGATGAATATTTCTGATTATAATCTTGTGAAAAGTTGATTATAAATCCACATACATGAACATGAATGAATTTAGAGAGTGTATACTAGACACATATATTTCATATTTGGAAAACTTTGGAGAGTATATCTATATCTATATCTATACACACACACACACACACACACACACACACAACACTCACAGACATTAAAAAGTACCAATATAAATGCCAATCGAAATTCATCAGTAAATATATATCATACACAGATGCTTCTTCCGGACCCAGTCTCCTCTCCAAACACTCCTCCCTTAACACCTGTTAGTCTAGTCTATTATAATACCCCAGAGGAAAAAGGGACTCTTGCCGCAAAATGGGAAGGCCCCTATCCTGTCATTCTCTTTACCCTTACCGCCGCCAAACTCTCCTTACCAGACAACTGTCTCACTCCCTGGATTCACATGTCTAGGTTGAAGCCACATCACCAGGAGGCCCCACCTGCTGAAGACAGGGCCACCCCAGAGGAACTCCAAGAATCACCTACTGAACCTCCCCTTTACTCCTGCTCTCCACACCCATCTCACCCATTTTAGTTGTGGCTCACACGGTTTTCCTTGCAGCCCAATTCCTCTTAAAGAAGGCACAATGAGCTCTCCCAACACCCTAGTCTTCTCTAACTGCTTGTTTTTTGTGCTCTGCTTATTTTCTGTGCTCTGTCAGGACTGGTCTTTACCCTCCTCACCTACCATGCATTTATTCACTTTTCGGGAACGATACTCAGAACATGGCATGCAGAAGGTCTGCGCAGTGGATGCAACTACTTGCTTCATCCACAACTGCACCTCTATTTCCCTAAAATTGTGACCTTCAAGGACCTTCGTCCCTGGTAGCTGGAACTGGCCTTTCATTTGCTTCCTTTTTGATCAAACAAAAGACTATTGTCATTGGTGGCCTGAGATATATAATGGGTGCCCCTATTGGTCATGCATGTTCCATGATGAACGTGGTAGCTATTCTTACCACTCATTTGGTTACCCTGAAGGGTGGACTTCTAGTTACATAAAGTGGCATAAAGGCTCTTCATCCAGTAACAATGGATGGTATACTTTAGATAAACCTGACCCCAAGGCCAAACGATGGGGCTATAATGAGTTTGCTGTCTATGCTCGGACAACCTCAGTCAGACCCACAGGGTGGATGACTATTGGCCGCACCCTGATTACGCAACCTAAGGCAACCATCCAGGTAGTCGAACACATTAAGGACTCAGAATCAAAACTTTGAGATCATATCCATAGCTCATCCAAAGAGGATTCAGAGCCTTCAACCCTCTCAGGTCCCCCTCCCACATGGCTCAATTTGCTACACCAAACTTTTTGATTATTAAACTCCACCCCTCTTTCTGTGCCTACTTCTCAGTGCTTTCTCTGTGCTTCACTTAGTCGTCCACTTCTAGCAGCAGTCCCATTAGCGGCAGGAAATATTCCAGCAAAACCCTACAATTTCTCTAAAAAGGACAACCCCTACATGTGACACGTATCCCACTGTGGGAAAGTTATTCCACCAATACTTTATTTCCTTTCATCTGTTTCCACCTGCCAATAATGAATCCTTTACCCATTTGTTCCTTGAGCTACAGCACCCCATAGAGCCCTGTGTTTATGCAACCTGGACATTTCCTCTGGTGTAATGGTTCTTTAAGTACCTCAACCATCAATGTCTCTGGCGCCTGTTTCTTGGTTACTGTTGTTCCTCAGCTATCTTTGTATACTCCCACCGAATTCTGACAGTTGGCCCTACCTTCCCGCACCCGTAGGGTAGTCTTTCTGCCGGTTCTGGTAGGCCTCATTTTAACAACCTCAGTGACAGGTCTCGGACTCTCTGGTGGAGCTATAGGTCATGCTCTATGGGATCCAATGACCTTCAACAAAAACTGCAGGAAACACTCAATACCATGGCTGAGTCTCTGGGTTCCTTGCAGCGGCAGGTTACTTCATTGGCACAAGTGGCTTTACAGAACCAAAGGGCAATTGATCTTCTCACTGCAGAAAAAGGGGTTACATGCCTATTCCTCAGAGAGGAATTTTGCTATTATGTTAATGAATCTGGGCTAACAAAAAAATGTTGTTAAATTGCAGGAATTATCGACCCAATTGCTCAAACCTACCTCCTCCAATCCCATCATGGGGTTCTTCCAATCCTATCTTGCCATGTACTTACTACATATCTTGGATCCCCTTATTTGGATGCTCCTTTTTTGTGCTCTCTTGCCCTGCATAATGAAGTGCCTTCAAACCCAACTGCATAAAATTCCTAATCAAACTTTCAACCAGCTTTTGCTTAGTCACTACCAGCCTCTGATGACCGATGAATCCCCAACATCTCCAAGAGAACAGTTCACTCAGTGATGAAGCTCACTACCAGGCACGATGGAATGCAACGGGTATTAGACAGCGGGAGACAACGAGCTCGGAGAACCTCTTAATCTGCCATCCTGGATTCATAGTCTTTACCACCTTCTAAGCTTTCTCATGGTTCTTGGCCTCTTCTATATCAGTCCCCCCACATGGAACTTCTGCCAAAAATTGACATTTGCTTTAATTTTTATCTTCATTCTGTTTTTATTCGCTCTGATCTTCTTCAGGTGCTGGCGACACCATGTCCAGGCAACGCTTCCAGTATTTCCTTGAGTCTCTGTTACAGGACCAGTGGCTGATACCAACAATCTCTTCCATCCAGGACTGGTTCCATGCCATCGACATCTTTGGCTTCAGGGAACATTCATTGACTTCACCCCTATGAAAATAGCTGTCTATAGCCACTGGGTTTTATTTCTGGCTGCCATGATATCCCCATACCTGCCCCCTGAGCATTCCTCCACTTCTCTTTCTAGGCCCCACACCACCCCCACACAGCAGGAAGCAGCCAGATCTGACAAACGACACCCCACTTCCTAAGAAAACAAAAAGGGTGGAATGTTGGGAAAAGAATAAATGGCAGCCATACCCCAGAGAAAAACCCCAACATGGCGCCTAAGGACTTCTTCTTCCTACCTTCTTCATTTCTGCAGTGGCGCAAAAAGTTCCCACCCTTGTGAACTCTCCCGCCAGCGCCAATTTCAAATCTCGCTTGTGGGGAACCTTAGCCCCAATGAGAACTAATTCCTGGGCTCTGGAGCTGATATTTGAAAGAACTTGTCAATAAACGGGTTGCTGCCATTTATCTAAGCCATACCATCTCCCCCTTAGTTCTATATAAGCACACAGCTTTTAGCAATAAATTTAGAATTCTCCCGGTG
This sequence comes from Callospermophilus lateralis, assembly GCF_048772815.1. Lineage (NCBI taxonomy): Eukaryota > Metazoa > Chordata > Mammalia > Rodentia > Sciuridae > Callospermophilus > Callospermophilus lateralis. The sequence continues at coordinate 382,211 of NW_027517981.1, forward strand.
AAGTGTCATTGCGTGGGGAATTATTTCACTCATGTTCAGCAACAGGATATCCAAAGGTTCTCCAGTGCCACCTGGTAATGGGAATTTCAGAAATTTGATAGTATTTATTTAACCATTTTTGAAGGATGAAGTTGGAGTCACTGTGCGTTTCAATTAATGCAGGAACCATTATGTGGTGAGGAAGCTCATTTAAATGAAATCTCTGGAGAAATCTCACAGGCAAGGCTTCCCAAAAAGTGGCCAAAAGGTCACATGAAGCCAGGATCATTGAGGTCTACAATATGAGTTCCATTTGTGTTTAGACTCTCAATTATGGCTGCCAAGTCTTTCAAAATAAAATCATGTGATATCCTGGCTGAGATTCTCACTGCACTGTGGAAAGACACCCTGGCCCTCGATCTCAGTTTTCAAGGGCGCATCTCATGCGTGGCCTCCTAAAATCCCAACACATTTCATGGCAATACTTCTTTGAGGTAAATTCCAGAACTCAGTCTCTAAGAGGAATCATGCCAGAATTCAAGCCCAGGTGGATCCAGTTATCTCTTCCAACCGCCAAACAAATGACCACAATTAAAACCAAACACTCCCACATGGCCCTCATCTTCTTCCATATAGACACTTATCATAACCTCTGGCTGGAGTTTTTCATGAGGGGTGCAGCCCAAGACAGTGTCAAAAATAAGCTCCCTTGCCCCTCATTTGCCTAAAGTCAAGGTGGCCTGGACACCCATCCGGTGAACCAGGAGTGATCAGATAGGCCAGCTGTTAATACTGCTCTGCATCTCCAATTTGAGGCCTACTGACTGTCAGGTATAGATTCTTTATATGATTTGGAGCCATGAGAAAACCCAAAAACCTATGGGTTAGCCTCTGCAGGGCTGTGCATAACTCATTTGAACCAAAGGATCCGTATTCTCACTTGATGGCGGTCAGGAACCTTACAAATGAATGCGAGAGACTTCATTCACAATAATTGCTCTTTTGGGCATTTTGGTTTTGGATGCACACATGGGATCTCTCTTTACATCCATCAGGTGCTGAGAATCTAAGCCACAACCTCACACAGGGCCAAGAGGCTGATTCAGACACATCCCTTTCCAAAGCAATTAAGCAAAGAGCCACAGGTGATGCCTATTCATTTCCATTTGAAAACTGTTTTCTTCAGGCTTCACAAAGGGGTGGCCTGAGGCAAAGACCTTCCTGACATTCAGGGAAACAGAACAATTGATAAGCAAAAGGCCGAAAGCATGGTTTCTCCACTGAGACTTTCTTGGTCACACTGATATCTGAGTTTTCTGAGATGCTCGCCATTCCCTTCAGCTATCCAGGACATGGCAATGTCACAGAGCTTGGAGGTGGTACATATTTTGGACACAAAACCATGAGACTATTCTGGAGAGTGGTGAGAATTCTGGAAGAAACAGGAACTTAGGAAGGTAGCAGGTGTTGCCCATGGATAAGGCAAGCTGCAGTCCATTCATAAATTGGGCAGGATGAATGCCGGGAATCTTTCTACTATACAGGACATATCAATTGTTGCATTCTATTTTCTAATGTCTACAACCACGGACACAGTGGGATACACAGAAATAGAAACACTTGCCTTGTCCAACGACTTACTAGAAGAAGACCACTCCAAATCAAACAAACCGTCTTTCCTACCTATTATCAGATCATGAGACAAAACCACAAAATCACACCCACCCCACAAAGACACCTCCTTCCCCCATGTAACTCTGTGACTATCCGGAGTTTCCTCTGAGTGGTGGGCCATACTATGTTCCCCCAAAATGGCCTGTCCTATCTCAGATCTGGTCTCCTTGGCCAACTCTGTGAAGTTGTCAGGAGCCTGCGGTGAACCACTACCTACTTTCTCAGGAAAGGCCCCTATTCAGAGCTCTCCTGGTATTTGGCCATCCTCACATATGTAGGTACCAAGAAAGACTGACACTCTCCTTGGTAAATTCAAACAAGTGAGCCTACTGGGTCTGGGACTGGACTGGCTCCGGGTGCCTGGCTTCCTGGATCCCAAGTTAAGAGAGTTCCATCACCAAGGAAGTGAGGTAGATCACTTCTTCAGGAACTGAATGAGGTCATTGCCTTGACAACCACTTTGTCCTAACAGTTGCTTTCAAGAGTCCCATGAGATGGAGGCTGCCCCTACTTCCTGTGACACTTTCACAAGTTAGAATGGTATATAAACCATGGGCACCCGGGAACAGCTCTCCACCTAGGACTGGTTTGGTCCATCTTCTCTACATTAAGAAGAGAGAGGCTGATTCATACATATCCCTTCATGCTGACAAGGCTGTTTGCCATAGAAGATGACTTTTCTCTCTCAGGTCTTTCGTAGCTGCCTACATCTTCTCAAGGGATCATTTCTGCATGGACCTTTGATGTTCTCAACAGGTGGAACATGCCCTACATTCCTGTATTTTAAGAGCAACCCTGTCCCTGCTGTTCTGTAAAGTTCGATTGAGAGAACAGTGTATGGTTTGGGTTAGTAACATGTTCAATTTGGGGTTAGGAATCCTTCTGCATGACGAATAATGGTATTGGGAAACTATGATATTTACAAGAATATATAGGTGAAATATAAGTATGAAAACAGAAATCTAGGGAAGATATGAAGTCCAGAAGGGCATTGGGCCCTTAATTGGTACACTTAGCTTTGAATTATTTTCTGCAAAAATGTCTCAGATAAATCTATATACAATGGCATAGGAGCTTGTACCTTGGATGATTGAATGTCGAATAGAACACCCACTCAAAAAGGGATTGTCGGTAGGATTAGAAAGATAGTCAGTAGGTTTACAAAGAAGAGTGAGAATAGGATTTAGACCAAAAGTTCTTAAGCAATAGGGTTTCAGGTAGACAGTGAATGTAAATGTCAGCACAAGTGAAGAGTCAGTCACAATGATGAACAGGGGAAAATATGTAGGAAAATAGATATAAATAGAGACATTACTAAATCAGGCAAAGTATAAAGTGAGTGATAGGATTAGACATTTTCAACAGGCTTGAGGTTGAATATATAATCTTAGGAAGAAACAAAAATGTAGTCACCAATAAGATTGACATTTGAGAGCATTAGGCCACCTGGACATGGAAGGTTTTAGTAATCCATGCTCACTTTCCATTTAGGCTTTGGTACAACCTTAAGGGTGACCTTTGATTTTTTTGTCCAGAATATTACTGTGATAAAATGTATATATAGATCAGGTGACATGAGTATTTCTTCCACCATTTTTTGAGGAATATTTTGAAAACGTATAAATTAGTATTGAGGGTAAAAATAGGTGTACCCTGTGACTATGAATATAGAGATAATGCATGAATAGACCATACAGTTAATAAATAATATAACTGGTTCCACTTTAAATAATGTATTGAATTGATATCTGAAAATACATAAGAAATCATATATTGATATATAATCATTCATAACAACTAGTTATACGTCTAATTGTAATCCTAGGGTTATGGTTTATCATGAAGAGTGTGTGAGTTTTGCTTCAAAAGTGATTATGGAAATCAAAAATAATGTGTTTGGAAAGAAGTCTCATGAAAAGACCAGTTTGAAACATGGCGGAACACGTGTTTTCTGAAGCAGAAAGTGAATGAAAGTGAAATAAATGCCTATAAATTTGTGAACTTGTGGATGAAATATATATCCAATAATGTGCATAAACTGAAGAAATAGTAATGTACTAGTTTTGAATAAAAATGAACTTCAAAATACTTATCATGTCCCATAGGAATCTACTTGCATTGATGTGAAAATGGATCAGTTACTGTAGAAATATTAGGATTTATATGCACCATTCACTGAAGTTAGTTTTCAATACGAGGAAAAAAATACGTATATCAGGTGAATGAATATTTCTGAGAATAATCTTGTGAAAAGTTGATTATAAATCCATATACATAATCATGAATGAATTTAGGGAGTGTATAATAAGACGCATATATTAAATATTTTGAAATATCTGGAGAGAATATATATATATATATATATATATATATATATATATATATATCCACACACAGATTTTAAAAATTAGCAATATATATGCCAATCGAATTACACCGTGAAATATGAATCATCCACAGATCCAAAAATATTCATTTTACTGGATATGGATTTATGTATAACTTTTTTCAACTAGGAAGCTCACACATAGGTTGAATTTTCAGGTCAAACAGCGTTTAAGAGGAGTGATCTCTTCTCACACTTTGTATCTACCAAGTCATGTAACTCACAAGAATGTACGTGTGATACCAGGTAGGATTCTATATGTGCATATAAAAATACATGTGCTGAATAGAATACAGAGAAAGGGAGACAGGAATTCACATATTTGTTAACTTTAAAAGCACATGGAAAACTATTTCAACAAAAAATTGACTAGATTTATAACTCCTACCCTATATAATGCAAAAGGCAAGTCCAAGTATACAACATGCCTCCTCTGAACTGCTTGTATTTCTATTCTGTTTCCGTTATTTTTCTCCATCATATTAGGATTAGTATTCAGAATCTAGCAGAGCATGTGTTAGTGTCAGGGATTCAGTATTTCAAATGTAAAATAGAAAAATGAATCCAATGTGTATGCAAATATGTGCTAAACAAAATCTTCCCACTCTCATCCAGAACAATTCCTTGATATTTTTTTCGCCCAAAGTAAGACACAATTAGAGGAGAAGAGTAATAAAATCTGTGAATAATATGCTCAGGAGTTTACAACCTTGGAAGTGGTAGAGGAGTTTCCCTAGTATGGGACAGGGTAAACACTCCATAAACATGGAGCTCTGCTGGCCTAAATACTTCTTGAGAAACTGCCTCTGAGTTTGGGCACTTGAAATATATGTTGTTGTCAGGAGCTTTAGCTTCTTTTTAGTGAGACTATCAAAGCTGTGTCTGCATCTATGTGACCTGGAGGACATGGTTTCTTATTTTCCAATGAACATGAGGCAGCAGTGCTGAATTCTCTCTTTGTAAGTAAACTGTGGCCACTGGGGGCTAAGGGTATTCCCATGTGGACTGGGAAGCCATTTGGTCATCCTCCACTTTTCGTGGTGTTTCTTGCTGCTGCACTGGGACTTTGGCATTTGCTTCATGAAATAAAAGAAGTTCAACTGGGACACAGTTCTGGAGGCAATTCTTTCATGTGTGGTTGGTCAGGGTCTGCAGGAGAATGCACCAACCAGGTTTCTATCCCAAATAGCTTGGCCCCATGTCCATAGTAACCTGATTCTAAACATTGCCCGGAAACATCTCCATATAACCAGAAGCCTTTACATGGAAGGGTTTGCTGGCTTCACCATGTAAGTCACAAGCCATTTGGGATCCAATGGCAGATCCACATGGCCCCACCACAAATTTTTTATCACACACCTGCCTACCACTGCTCTAGGCCCACTACTCAGCAGGTTCCAACATATTGGCATCTCTGTTCTACACCATTTTCATGAAACCCACTCAATCAAGGCACTGTCTTGCATATTTACGATCAGCAACAGGACATCCAAAGTTTCTCCAGTGCCACCTGGTCATGGGAATTTCAAAAATTTCATGGTATTTATCTAGGCATTTTTCAAGGATGACGTTGCAGGCACTGTGGGTTTCAATTCATTCAGCAAAGATTAAATGGTGAGGAAGATCATTTCAATGAATGCTCTGTAGAACTCTCACAGGCAAGGCTTCCCAAAGAGTGGCCAAAATGTCACATGAAGCCAGGCCTATTGAGGTCTACAATGTGACGTCCATGGGTGTTGTGACTCTCAACAATGCCTGACAAGTCTTTCAGAATTAAATCATGTGATCTTCTGGCTGAGATACCCAGGCTCTGTGGAAAGCCACCCTGGGCCTAGATCTCAGTTTCCAAGGGTGATTCTCATGGGTGGACTCCTAAAATCCCAACAAAATTCATGGCAATACTTCTCTGAATTCAGTCTCTAAGGGGAATCACACCAGAGTTCAAGCCCAGGTGGTCCCAGTCATGTCTTCCAACCGGACACAAATGACCAAAATTAAAACCAAAACCCTCCCATATGGCCCTCATCTTCTTCCATATAGACACTAATCACAACCTCTGGCTGAAGGTTTCCATGAGTGGCGGAGTCCAAGAGAGTGTCCAAAATAACTCCCTTGCCCCTCATTGGCGTAAATTCAGGGTGGTCTGGACATCCTTCATGTGAAACAGGAGTGATCAAATATGCTAGACGTTAATACTTCTATGCTTCTCCAATTTGTGGAAAACTGAGTGTCAGGTATATATTTTTATGTGATTTGCAGTCATGAGAAAACACAAGCTCCTCTGCAGGTCTTTGAAGAACCCATTTGACCCAAAGGATCCCTATTCTCACTTGATGGAGTTCAAGAACTTTAAAGAGGAAGGGGACAGACTTCATCCACAAGGACTGCTTTTTGGCCATTTTGGTTTTGGATACACACATGGGATCTCTCTTTACATCCACCACGTGCTGAGTATCTAAGCCACAACCTCACACAGGGCCAAGAGGCTGATTCAGACACATCCCTTTTCAAAGCAATTAAGCAAAGAGCCACAGGTGATCCATATTCATTTCCATTTGAAAACTGTTTTCTTCAGGCTTCACAAAGGGGTGGCATGAGGCAAAGACCTTCCTGACATTCAGGGCAACAGAACATTAGGTTAGCAAACGGCCCAAAGCAGTGTTTCTCCACTGAGACTTTCCTGGTCACACTGATATCTGAATTTTCTGAGACGCTCGCCATTCCCTTCAGCTATCCAGTACATGGCCATGTCACAGAGCTTGGAGGTGGTACATAACTTGGTCACAAAATCATGAGCCTATTCTGGAGAGTGGCCAGAATTCAGGAAGAAAACAGGAACTTAGGAAGATAGCAGGTGTTACCCATCCATAAGGCAAGCCGCATTCCTTTCATACATTGGGCAGAAAGAATTCTGGTAAGCTTTCTACTAGCCTGGACACATCCTTTGATGCATTGCATTCTCTTTTCTAATGTCTACAACCATGGACACAGTGGGATACACAGACATAAAAACACTCGCCTTGTCAAATCACTTGTTAGAAATCGTCCACTCCAAACCAAACAAACTGCCTTTCCTACCTATTCTCAGAACATGAGACAAAATCACAAACACACACTCACACCCACAAATTCACCTCCTTTCCCAAAGTAGGTCTCTGACTATCGGGTGTGACCTCTGACTGGTGGGCCGTACTATGTTCCCATCAAATGGCCTGTTCTGTCTCAGATCTGGTTTCCTTGGCCAACTCTGTGAAGTTGTCAGGAGACAATGGTGAGCCACTTCCTGCTTACTCAGGAAAGGCCACTCTTCAGAGCTTTCCTGGCATTTGGCCATCCTCACATCAGTAGATACCAAGAAAGACTGACTCTGTCTTTGGTAAATCAAAAGAAGTGAGACCACTGGGACTGGGCCTGGGACTAGATTTGTGTGCCTGGATGCCTGTATCCCAAGTTCAGAGAGTTCCATCACCAAGAATGTGAGGTGAGGTCACTTCCTTCAGGAACTGAATGAGGTCAATGCCTTGGCAAGCACGTTGTCCTAACATTTGCTTCCAAAGGTCCCATGAAATGGAGGCTGTCCCTAATTCCTTTGACACTTTCACAAGTTAGAATGGTATATCAAACATTGGTAACCAGGAACAGCTCTCCACAGAGGCCTCGTTTGGTCCTTCTTCTCTACATAAAGAAGAGAGAGGCTGATTCAGACACATCCCTTCATGCTGACCAGGTTGTTTGCAATGAAAGATGACTTTTGCTCTCTCAGTTCCTTCATAGGTGTCTACAACTTCTCTAGGGATCATTTGCGCATAGACCTTTGAGTTTCTCAGCAGTTGGAAGATCCCCTAAATTCCTGTATTTTAAGACCAACTCTGTCCTTGCTCTTCTCTAAAGTTAGATTGAGGGAACAGTGTATGGTTAGGGTTAATAACAGGTTTGATTTGGAATAGAAATCATTCTGCTGGATGAATAATGGTATTGGGAACCTGCGATATTTTCAAGAATATATAGGTAAAATATATGAATCTGAAAACAAAAATCTAGGTAAGATTTGAAGCCCAGAAGGGCATTGGGCTTTTGATTGGGTATTAAGCATAGGACCTTGTAACTTGGATGATTGATTTTCAAAGAGAACTTCCAGTCAAAATGGATAGTCAGTAGTATTAGGAAGATAGTCGGTATGTTTATAAAGGAGAGTGAGTATAGGATTTGGACCAAAAGTTCTTTAGCTATAGGGTTTCGGGTATTGAGTGAATGTAAATGTCAGCACATGTGAAGAATTAATCACAATGATGAACTGGGGAAAATATGTAGGAATGCAGATATCAATAGAGACTTTAGGAAATCTGGCAAAGTATAGTCGGTAGTGAAATGTTAATAGAATAGATTCTTGTCACTTCCTGTTTTACTGTATGCTTAATAAAACACTGTTGAAATCTTGAGAAGTGATTTCTAATCTTTTTCCCAGAATGTGCTGTCCCCAACTGCCAAACTTCAGAATGTACTCCCTCACCCAGTTGCACGCAAACTGCTCACCCGCCCAGGCCCATCAATAAACTTTCCTCCCTACCCTCTTCAAGGAAAGTATATAAGCTCTGCTTAAGCTGTTCTCAGGGTTCTCTGCTCTATTCAAATGAGCTCTGAGCCCCAGCATGCTGGACCCCCAATAAACCCTTTGTTTTTGCATGAGAGAGTCTCTTGGTGGTCTCTTCCCCCAATGCTCTTCCGATATTTATATATGGATGTTCCACCGAAATCCAGCAGTGGTGAACGAGAGACCCCAATGGGCTACTCTCAGGGTAAGTAAGGCACCTCTTTCTGGTTTCAGGTTTCAGGTTAGGGCTTGGCAAAATGGCTGTCGATGAAGTGTGTGAGCTCTCTTTGATGGTGGCTGGCAGATGTGTCACAGAGCCACAAGCCAAGTCCCTGGGGGACGCCACAGAGGACTCGGGAATCAAGGAATAATTGTCTCCTCGACTCAGTGATACTTTGTTTCAGATTCGGTATTGCCAGCCCATCGGGTTTTGCCACCTGCTCAGTCTTGGTCTCAGTGTTGGACGTCCATTGCCTGTCTTTATTGTTTTCTCTTGTCTGTGTCCTGTGTCGTTGCTTTTACTGTTTGTGTATCTTTCATTATGGGACAGATCACTTCAATGCCTCTGTCCCTGACCCTTGATCTATGGACCAAAGTCTGCTTAAGGGCTCAGAATGTTTCTTTTTTGTAAAACGCTGGACCTGGCAGACTCTGTGTGCCACAGAATGGCCCACCTTTGGATTCGGATGGCCCCTAGAAGGATCTTTCTACTTCCCACTAATTTAAAAAGACAGAGATATTGTCTTACAGCCAGGGCCACATAGCCATACTGATAAACAGGAATATACCTTAACTTGGCAGGACATCTGCAAATCTCCTCCTCCGTGGGTGAAGCCTTTCCTTACTGTGTCCCCGTTCCTACTCCTTCCCCCACGATTTCTCAACCCCTCTGCTCCTCCTCCTCCTCCACCCTCTGTTCTCCCTGAGTCACAAGATTTGACTCTACTGGACTCTCGTCCCCCTCCTTATCTTCTACCCTTGTCCCACAACCCCCAACACCCTCTAAGTGATTCTCCAGCTGCTGACTCAGCCTCTCCACAATTGGAGGAAGCTAAGCCAGCCCAGGGCCCTCCAGATAACTCCCCTGCGTCACACACAGCCCCTCCTCCCCTGGAGGAAGCTGGAGTTGCTAAAGGAACTCGCCGGTGGCAAATGATTGAAAACCCTGGAACTCCCGTGTTGCTTCCCTCCATCCCTAAGGACCAATGATTGACGATGGCCATAGGGAAAAAATGCAAGCCTACCAGTATTGGCCTTCTCCTCTTCAGACCTATATAAATGGAAATATAACAATCCCCCTTTTACCGAGGACCCAACCTGGCTCTCAGGTCTGGTGAAGTCATTGATGTTTTCACACCAACCTACTTGAGATGACTGCCAACAACTCCTAGGGACTCTCTTCATGACAGAGGAACAAAAGAGAATCCTCCTGGATGCTAGAAAAAAGTATCCTCGGACCAAATGCGTGACCGACAAAACTTCCCAATATATTCAAAGCCGGCTTTCTCTTGAAACGACCCAACTGGGACCCCAACACCTTTGAAGGTAGGGAGCATCTGTCCACTTATCGCCGGGCTCTAATAGTGGGTATCTTAGTGGCCGCTAGGTGACCAACTAATTTGGCCAAGGTAAGAGAGATTATTTAAGGGCCTGATGAATCTCCCTCTATGTCTTAGAGATAATTATGTAGGCATATAAGAGACATACTCCTTTCGATCCTCAGGCAGAGGATCAAAAGGCATCTGTCACAATGGCCTTTATTGGGAAAGCTGCCCTGGATATTAAAAGAAAGTTACAATGCTTAGATGGATTACAAGATATGACTTTGAGGGATTTATTCAGAGAACCCGAGAAGGTATACTTTAAGAGAGAAACTGAGGAAGAGAAGGGAGCTGAGTGAGGATAAAAGAAACAAAAGACAGACTAAGGCATTGACTAAGGTCCTGGTCACAACAACAAATAGGCCAGAAATTAAGAAACAGAGAGACAGGAAGGGATACCTGGGCACACACTAGAGGCCACCCCTGGCCTCAGATCAATGTGCCTACTCTAAAGAAAAAGGACACTGGGCCAAAGAGTGCCCTAGAAAGAGACAGCCATGCCAGCCAGATATTCTGACTCTGGAGGAATACTAAGAAAGTCCGGGCTCAGATCCTCTCCCTGACCTCAAGGTAACTTTTGAAGTGGAGGGGAACACAATAAACTTTGAAGTAGATGCAGGGTGAATATACTCAGCCCGTAAGGCCCATTGGGCCCTCTACCGAATAAAAGGTCTCTAATTCAAGAGTCTAACAGAAGTAAATATCGGGCTTTGACAACTACGAGGACCATGGACCAGGGAAAAGGAAAAATCCATCACTCCTTCCTAGTAATCCCAGAATGCCTGGCCCCATTGATGGGCAGAGTTCTGCTCACCAAGCTCTGGGCCAAAATAACTTTTAACCCTGAAGGCCCTCAAGTGGAATTTTTTAATTCTTCAGTAACTACTCCTATAATCATGGCTCTAACTATGTCAGTAGCAAATGTTCATCAACTCACTCACCTTTGTTCAAAGAAACTGCATTCATTCGTGAAGGATCAAGAACACAGTTTTCCACTAACCTACTCACAGCAAAAGGAAATAACTGAATGGGTAACAAAAGCCTGTCAGGTCCATTAATTGGTTATAGCTTACACTTCCAAGCTCCTGTAGGAAAGCACCTATGAGGAACCAGACGAGGACAATTCTGGGAAGTGGACTTTACTGAAATTAAGCCAGTAAGGTATGGACTTAAATAACTCCTAGTCTTTGAACATACATTTTCAGGATGTATTGAAGCCTTCCCCACATACACACAAAAAAAGAAATAAAAAAGAAGAAAAAAGAAACATTGCAAATGGTTGTAAAGAAGATCCTGGAAGATATTTATTCTCCCCTTGACGACCAGTAGTCTTAACCCTAATCAGCCCCTTAAGCTGCGATGGCTGATCACAAATCCTACTGGACACGAAGTATGGCCTATCTCGAATACAGCCCCCTTACGAACCTGGTGGCCATCTCTCCACCCAGTCATTTGTCAGCTGGCTATAGGTCTTTCCTATTGGGATATCCCTGATTAACAGGATCCCACTAAAATTCCATTAAATCCCTTCCGTACCATAGATAATGGAAACAAACATTATAGATGTAGGGACACGTGAGCCAGATGCAGGTTGGCTAGCCTAGATTACTATGTTTGCCCGGCAGACTATCAAAGCCACAAACAGTCACGGCTGTGGGGGGGGGGAGAGCAGACTTCTATTGTAAGTCATGGGGATGTGAGCATACAGGGATTGTCAGATGGAACCCAAACTCCTCATCAAATTCTGTACACAGCATTGGCCATATTACGAATTAGATAACCAAAACCGATGGCCCCCAGAGGGGTCTCTAGATCCTCAAATTCTGTGTGACCTTTTTAACTTCTGCAAGTGCTCAAAAGGGTGAATGGAGATTCCGCTATGTGGAGGCCTTCTCTCTCCTTTGCTCACATCCTGAACTATGCTTCTCCAATAGATGCTCACCCTCAGCCTTGTGCTCCAGACTCTCTGCTGTCACTCCCACCTCAGCAACTTGATTTCTCCCCTCCAATATCTAGATCAAAAACCCAAATCTCGACTAGTTCTCAGACCATTGCTCCCTTGCTGAGGTTGCAGGTACTGAGGTACCACTCCATTCACTCACTCCTCTCCTCTCCTGTCAATGCCCGCACCGGGTCCCACCCAGTCCTCTTACCACCTAATGCAAAGCTCAAACCCGCTGAGAAGAATCCTCAGACCCTAATACAAGATGTAATGAAAATGGCCTTTAATGTTGCTTTGTCATCACTAAAAACAGGTTACTAAGAATTTAAAGTCCCTCACAGGCTTTTTGGAATCTCACTCCCGTCTCCCCCTCTGTTCTATCTGTTCTACTGCTCAAGTTTTTGTTGCTATTAAGATCCCAAAGCCCTCTCCCAATATTCTTTTACATCTCTCCTTCCTCATTCTCAGATCCACAGAGCTGCTCTTATCCCTGCCTTCCAAATTGTCCCCCTCTGTACCAGGCCCACAGAAAAGTCTTAACTGACCTTCTCCAGAAGTCTTCACCATGGCTGATTTAGGACTTTCAGCAAAAGAGTCCCTATAAAAGAGTTCACTGTAGATAAACTTCCTATTTTTGTGTTGCCCTGGTCTCCTTGGCAACTGGCTAAAAAATTCAGCACTCCTGATCTAGACACACCCTTACTAGTTTTTCACAAAATATTTGAAAAAAAGGCCTCTGGCCTTGAGCTGGGGCTTCACAGAGATGGCTACATTTCTAAGATAAAGAAGTTACAAACTGGGCTGTATGGAAACAGCTGGAAGGGGGAAAAAAAGAAAGGGAAGACACCCCCACCCAGGTGTCCTTGAAAAGTTAACTTGCCCAAACTGAGGAAAAAACAGAAACAAAAACTGCTTTTTGTGAACTTCTGCAGACTGTGAACTTCTGAGACCCTTCCCTTACGTGTTGGGTACAAAATTCTGAAACTACGTAACTTGGGTTTCAGGGGATTAATTGATTACAACAGAAGCAATGCCCTCTGAATCTGGTTGAAACCAAAAAAGACTGTTTCCGTGTCTTTGGTGCTATCTTAGGTGCCTTGCCTTGTCCGTCCCTACAACAGTATAATTCTATATACTTAAACATTGTTTATGTTTTCATGAAATGGTCAACAGATGTGATTAATTGTGAAATGGTGCAGATGTTTCCCAGAGTGCTCTATCATGACGCAGGTTCATCTGAAGATCAAAGAGGGGGACATACAACCCGGTTCCGCTGGGAACATATGTCCCTCACCTTAGCCATTCTATTACGAATAGGAGTTGCTGCAGGGTTGGGCACAAGAACCACTGCTCTGGTCCATGGGACACAACAAGTGACCCAATTAGAAGCAGCAATAGATCAAAACTTAAAGATTTTAGAAACCTCCATCACAGCTTTGCAGGAATCTTTAACCTCTCTCTCTGAAGTTGTTTTACAGAACAGTCGAGGGTTGGACCTCCTTTTCATGACAGAGGGGGGCCTTTGTGCTTCATTGAGGGAAGAATGTTGTTTTTATGTCGACAATACTGGAGTTGTAAAAAAATCTATGAGTAAATTAAAAAGATGCCTTGAAGAGCAACAACGAGAGAGAGAGAGAGGCACAGAAAGGGTAGTTTGAGTCTTTTTTTACACAGTCCCCCTGGTTAATTACGTTTTTATCAACCCTGGCCGGTCCAATAATAATCCTCATATTATTACTAACTATAAAACCCTGTTTCCTCAACCATGTAATTTCTTTTCTCCAAGCTCAAATTGGACAAATTAAAATTATGGTAATACCCCACTAGCAGACATAGAATGTGACACCCCACAAAGATCACTTTTATGATTAAAAGTAGCCAGAAAAAGAAGTGGGGAATGAAAGGTTAATAAAATATGTACTTGTCACTTCCTGTTTTTCTGTACACTTAACGAAACACTGTTGAAATCTTGAGAACTCTTTGCTAATCTTGTTGCCAGAATGTGCTGTCCCCAATTGCCAAACTGCAGAATCTACTCCCTCACCCGTTTGAATAGAAACCTGAACTGTACTTGGATCATTGAATGTAGAAGAGAACATCCATTCAAAAAGTTATAGTCAGTTGGATTAGAAAGATAGTCGGTAAGTTTAGGAAGAAAAGTGAGTATAGGATTTGGAACAAAAGTTCTTTAGCAATAGGGTTTTGGTTAGAGAGTCAATGTAAATGTCAACACAAGTGAAGAGTCAGTCACAATGATGCACAGGGCAAAATATGTAGGAAAGCAGATATCAATAGAGACATTAGGAAATCAGGAAAAGAATAAAGTGAGTGATGGGATTAGATATTTTCAACAGGGTTGAGGATGAATATATGAGCTTAGGATAAAACAAATATGAAGTCAACAATAGGATTGACATTTGATAGCATTAGCGTAGCCCAAGACAGTGTCCAAAATAAGCTCTGTTGCCCCTCATTTGCCTAAATTCCCAGTGGCCTGTACACCCTTCCTGTGTACCAGGAGTGATCAAATAGGCCTGCCCTTAATACTGCTCTGCTTCTCCAATTTGAGTCCTACTGAGTGTCGGGTACAGATTCTTTATGTGAATTGGAAAGATGAGAAAACTCAAGCACCTATTGGATAGCCTCTGAATAGATTTGAAGAACTCATTTGACCCAAAAGATCCCTATTCTCACTTGATGGAATTCAGGAACCTTACAGAGGAAGGCAAAATACTTCATCAACAATGACTGCTCTTTATGCCATTTTGGATTTTATGCACCCATGGGATCTTTCTTTAGATCCTTCAGGTACTGAGAATCTAAGTCAAAGAATCACACTGGGCCAAGAGGCTGATTCACACACATCTCTTTCCAAATCAATTAAGGAAAGAGCCAAAGGTAAAGCATATTCATTTCCATTTGAAAAATCTTTCCTTCAGGATTCACAAAGGGTTGGCCTGAGACAAAGACCTTCCTGACTCTCAGGGCAACAGAACAATAGGTAAGCAAATGGCCCAAAGCAGGGATTCTCCACTGAGACTTTACTGGTCACACTGATATCTGAGTTTTCTGAGATGCTCGCCATTCCATTCAGCTATCCAGTACATGGCCATGTCACAGAGCTTGGAGGTAGTACATATCTTGGACACAAAACCATGAGCCTATTCTGGAGATTGGCCATAATTCAGGAAGAAAACAGCAACTTAGGAAGGTAGCAGGTATCGCCCATCAATAAGGCAAGCCGCATTCAATTCATAAATTGTGCTGGATGAATGCTGGGAAGCTTTCTATGAGACAGGACACATCCATTGATGCATTCTCTTTTCTAATGTCTACAAGTACGGACACAGTGGGATACACAGACATAGAAACACTTGCATTGTCAAACGACTTACTAGAAACAGTTCACTCCAAACCAAACAAACCGCCTTTTCTAACTATTCTCAGAACATGAGACAAAACCACAAACCCACACCCGCAATGGCACCTCCTTCCCCCAAATAGGTCTGTGACTCTCCGGAGTGTGCTCTGACTGATGGGCCATACTATGATCCTCCGAAATGGCCTGACCTGTCTCAGATCTGGTCTTCTTGGCCAACAATGTGAAGTTGTTAGAAGCCAGGAGTGAGCCACTATCTGCTTTCTCAGGAAGAGCCCCTCTTCCGAGCTTTCCTGGCATTTGGCCATCCTCACATAAGTAGGTATCAAGAAAGACTGACTATGTCCTTTGTAAATCCAAAAAAGTGAGACCACTGGGACTAGAACTGAGACTGGCTCTGGGTGCCTGGCTTTCTGTATCCCAAGTTCAGAGAGTTCCATCACCATGGAAGTGAGATGAGATCACGTCCTTCAGGAACTGAATGAGATCACTGCCTTGGCAACCACTTTGTCATAACAATTGCTTCCAACGGTCCCATGAGATGAGGGCTGCCCCTACTTCCTGTGACACTTTCACAAGTTAGAATGGTATATCACCCGTAGGCAAAAGGGAACAGCTCTCCACACAGGCCGGGTTTGGTCCATCTTCTCTACATTAAGAAGAGATAGGCTCATTCTGACTCAACCCTTAATCCTGACCAGGTTGTTTGCCATGGAAGATGATTTTTGCTCTCTCAGGTCTTACATAGCTGCCTACATCTTCTCCAGAGATCATTTCTGCATGGAGCTTTGAGGTTCTCAACAGATGGAAGATCCACTGCAATCCTGTATTGTAAGACCAACACTGTCCCTGCTCTTCTGTAAACATAGATGTGAATTGGAGTCATGAGAAAACCCACGAACCTATGGGATAGCCTCTGCAGAACTTTAAAGAATTCACTTGACCCAAATGATCCCTATTCTCACTTAATGGAGGTCAGGAACCTTACAGAGGAAGGCGAGAGACTCTATCCACCATGACAGTTCTTTTGTCCATTTTGGTTTTGGATGCACACATGGGATTTTTCTTTAGACCCATCATGTGCTGTGAATCTAAGCCACAGCCTCACATAGGGCCAAGAGGCTGATTCAGACACATCCATTTCCAAAGCAATTAACCGAAGAGGCACAGGTAATGACCATTCAATTCCATTTGAAAACTATTTTCTTCAGGCTTCACAAAGTGTGGCCTGAGGCAAAGACCTTCCTGACATTCAGGGCAACAGAATAGGTAAGCAAAAGGCCCAAAGCAGGGTTTCTCCACTGAGACTTTCTTGGGCATAGTGATATCTGAGTTTTCTGAGATACTCACCATTCCCATCAGCTATCCAGTACATGGCCATGTCACAGAGATTGAGGTGGTACATATCTTGGACACAAAATTATGAGCGTATTCTGGAGAGTGTCCAGAATTCAGGAAGAAAACAGGAATTTAGAAAGATAGCAGGAGTTGCCCATCCATACGGCAACCTGCAGTCCATTCATAAATTGCACAGGATGAATGCTTTGAAGCTTTCTCGTAGACAGGACACATCCATTGATGCATTCTCATTTCTACTGTCTACAATCACGGACACAGTATGATATATAGACACAGAAACACTCACGTTGTCAAAGGACTTACTAGAAACAGTCCACTCCAAAACAAACAAACCAGCTTTCCTAACTATTCTCAGAACATGAGACAAAACCACAAACTCACACTCACACCCAAAAAGGCACCTCTTTCCCCCAAGTAGGTCTGTGTCTATCCGGAGTGTCCTCTGACTTGTGGGCCATACTATGTTCCCCAAAAATGGTGTGTCCTGTCTCCGATCTGGTCTCTTTAGCAAACTCTGTGAAGTTGTCAGGAGCCCGTGGTGAGAAACTATCTGCTTTCTCTGGAAAGGCCAGTCTTCATAGTTTCCAGGCATTTGGCTGTCCTCACATCAGTAGGTACAAAGAAAGAGTGACTCTGTCTTGTTAAATCCAAACAAGTGAGCCCACTGGGACATGGAGTGGGTTTGACGCTGTGTGCCTGGTTTTCTGGATCCCAAGATCACAGACTTTCATCACCAATAATGTAAGGTGAGGTCACTTCCTTCAAGAACTGAATGAAGTCACTGCCTTGGAAACCACTTTGTTTTAACAGTTGCTTCCAAGGTTCCCAAAAGATGGAGTCTGCCTCTACTTGCTGTGACTCATTCATAAGTTAGAATGGTATATCAACCATAGGCACCGGGGAACAGCTCTCCACACAGGCATGGTTTGGTCCATCTCTCTACATTAGGAAGAGAGAGGCTAATTCAGACACATCCCTTCAACCTGACCAGGTTGTTTGCCATGGAAGATGACTTTTGCTCTCTCAGATCCTTCATACCTGCCTACACCTACTCAAGGGATTATTTCTGCAGGGACTTTTGAGGTTCTCAGCTGGTGGATGATACCCTACCTTCCTGGATTTTAAGACCAACCCTGTCCCTGCTCTTCTGTAAAGTGAGATTGAGGGAACAGTGTATGGTTAGTGTTAATAGCATGTTCGATTTGGGTTAGGAGTCATTCTGCTGGATGAATTACGGTATTGGGAACCTATGATATTTATAAGAATATAAATGTGAAATATATGTATGAGATCAGAGATCTGGGAAAGATTTGAAGCCCAGAAAGGCATTGGGCCCTTGATTGGTATACTTAGATTGAATTATGTTCTGCACCGAGGTCTCAGATAAATCGATATACAATGGCATAGGACCCTATACCTCGGATGATTGAAAGTAGAAGAGAACATCCAGTCAAAAAGGGATAGTCTGTAGGATTAGGAAGATAGTCAGTAGGTTTAGGAAGAAGAGTGAGTCTCGGAGTTGGACCAAAAGTTCTTTAGCAATTGGTTTTCAGTTAGAGGGTGAATGTAAATGTCAGCACATGTGAAGAGACAGTCACAATGATGAACTGGGAAAAATATGTAGGAAAGCAGATATCAATAGGGGCATTAGGAAATCAGGAAAAGTATAAAGTGAGTGATAGGATTAGATATTTTCAACAGGCTTGAGGTTAAATATATAATCTTAGGAAGAAACAAATATGTAGTAACCAATAGGATTGACATTTGAGAGCAGTAGGCACCCTGGACATAGATGCTTTTAGTAATCCATGGTCACTTTCCATTTAGGCTTTGGTACAATCATATGTGTGACCTTTGCATTTTGTGTCCAGAATACTACTGTGGTAAAATGTATATGTAGATCAGGTGACATAAGTATTTCTTCCACCATAAAGGGGAGTAATATTCTGGAAACTTATAAATTAGTACTGGGGATACAAATAGGTGTACCTTGTGTTGATGATTATTGAGATGATGCATGAATAGACCATATTGTGAATAAAGTATGTAACTGGATCCAACATTAAATAATGGATTGAGTTTGCATCTGAAAATATATTGGAAATCTTATATTGATATATATACCATCATTCCAACGAGTTATATATGCAATGGTATTATTAGGGTTACGGTTTGTCGTGAAGAGTGAGTTTTGCTTCAAAAATGATTATGGAATCGAAAATAATGTGTTTAGAAAGAAGTCTAGTGAAAAGACCAGTAAAGAAACATGGAGGAATACATGTGTTCTGAAGTAGTAAGTAATTGAAAGTGAACCAAATGCCAAAAAAATTTGTGAAGTTCTGGATGAAAAAATACATCCTATGATGTCCATAAACTGAAGAAATAGTAATGTACCAGTGTTGAGTAAAAATGAACTTCAAATTACACATCATGTCCCATAGCAATCTACTTGCATTGATGTTAAACTGGGTCAGTTACTGTAGTAATATTAGGATTTTTAAGCACCATCCACTGAACTAAGTTTTCAGTAGTAGGAAACCAAAATATATTTCAGGTTTATGAATATTTCTGAGAATAATCTTGTGAAAATTTGAATTTAAATGAACATAAATGAATATGAATGAATTTAGGGAGTGTATAATAAGACACATATTTTTCATATTTTTTTAAAATCCGTAGAATATACACACACACACACGCACACACACACACACACACATGCACACACACACACATTAATATTTAGCAATATATATGCCAATCGATATTCATCATGAAATATAATTCATTCACAAATCCAAAAATATTCATTTTACTGAACATGGATTTATGTATAGTGTTTTTCACTAGGAAGCTCACCCATAGGTGGAATTTTCAGTTCCATCATTATTTAGGGAGAGTCATCTCTTCTCACAATTTTTATATTCCAAAGTCAGTGATCTTACAAGAATGTACGTGTGATACCAGGTAGGATATTGTATATGCATAAAAAAATTACATGTGCTGAATAGGATACAGAGAAAGGGAGACAGGAATTTACATATGTGATAACTTTAAAAAATCATGGAGAAATATTAAAATGAAAAGTTTACTAAATTTAAAACACATACTCTTGATAAAGAGGAAGACAAATACAAATATACACCATGCTTCCTATAAAAGGACTGTACTTCTATTCATTTAGGTTTTTTTTTTCTCCATGATATTAGGATTAGTAGTCAGAGTCTAGTAGGGTATGGGTTAGTGTCAGGGATTCAGTATTTCAAATGGAAAATAGGAAAATGAATCTAATGTGTATGCAAACATGTGATACACAAAAATCTTCCCTCTCTTATCCAGAACAATACCTTGACATAACCATCGCTAAAAGTAAGACACAATTAGAGGAGAGGAGTTAGAAAACCTGTGAATACATATGTGGAATGAAAAATGCTCAGGAGTTCACAACACTGGAGGTGGTAAAAGAGTTTACAAAAGTATGGGAGATGGTAAACACTTCAGAAACATGGAGCTGTGCTGACCTAAAGACTTATTGAGAAACTTCCTCTGAGGTTAGGCACAAGAAATATATGTATGACAATATTTAAATCAATGGTTCTGCAACTGATGTGATTCTGCAATCTGGGTCTGCATCTATGTGACCTGGAGGACATGGTTCTTTATTTTGTAATGAACATGAGGCAGCAGGTCTGAAAACTCCCTTTGTAGGTAAACTGTTGCTACTGGGAGCTAAGTGTCTTCCCGTGTGGTCTGTGAAGCCATTTGGTCATCCTCCACTTTTCAGGGTGTTTCTTACTGCTGCACTGGGAATTTGGTATTTGCTTCATGAAATACAATATGTTCAACTGGGACACAATGCTGGAGGGAGTTCTGTCATGTGTGGTTGGTCAGGGTCGGCAAGAGAATGTACGAACCAGGCTTCTATCCCACATAGCTTTCCCCTTGACTATAGCAACCTGATTCTGAACATTGCCCTGAAACCTCTACATATAACAAGATGCTTTTACATATAAAGGTCTGCTGCCTGCACCATGTCAGTCGCAAGATTTGGAAGCCAATGGAAGATCCAGGTGGTCCTACCAAAAATATTTATTTACACACCTATAGTCCACTGCTCTACGCCCACTACCCAGCAGGCTCCAACTTACTGGCATCTCTGTTCTACACCATTTTCACGAAACTCAGTCAATCAAGGCACTGTTTGTTATACTCATGATCAGCAACAGGATATCTAAAGGTTATCCAGTGCCACCTGGTCATGGGGATTTCAAAAATTTCATGGTATTAATCTAGTCATTTTTCAAGGATGAAGTTGGAGGCACTGTGGGTTTCATTTAATTCAGGAACCATTAAATGGTGAGGAAGCTCATTTCAATGAAAGCTCTGGAGAACACTCACAGGCAAGCCTTCCCAAAGAGTGGCCAAAAGGACACATGAATCCAGGCCCATTGAGGTATACAATGTGAGGTCCATGTGTGTTTGGACTCTCAATTATGGCTACCAAGTCTTTAAGAATTAAAACATGTGATATCCTGGCTCAGAATCCCTGAGCTCTGTGGAAAGCCATCCTGGGCCTAGATCTCAGTTTCCAAAAGCGATTCTCATGCGTGGTCTCCTAAAATCCCAACACTATTCATGGCAATACTTCTCTGAGGTCAGTTCCAGAACTCAGTCTCTAAGGGTAATCACACCAGAGTTCAAGCCCTGGTGGACCCAGTCATCTCTTCCAACTACCACACAAATTACCACAATTAAAACAAGAACCCTCCCATATGGCCCTCATCTTCTTTCATATAGACACTCATCATAATCTGGCTGGAGGTTTCCATGAAGGGTGCAGACCAAGACAGTGTCCCAAATAAGCTCCTTTGCCCCTCATTTGCCTAAAGTCAAGGTGGCCTGGACACCCATCCTGTGAACCAAAAGTGATCAAATAGGCCTGCCGTTAATACCGCTCCAATTTGAGGACTACTGTCTGTGGGGTTTAGATTCTTTATGTGAATTTTAGTCATGAGAAAACCCAAGCACAATGGGCTAGCCTCTGCAGGTTTTGTAGAACTCTTTTGAACCAAAGGATCCCATTCTCACTTGATGGAAGTCAGGAACCTTACAGAGGAAGTCGAGAGACTTCCTCCCAATAATTGCTCTTTTGGCGAATTTTCTTTTGGATGCACACATGGTAACTTTCTTTAGATCCATCAGGTGCTGAGAATCTAAGCCACAGCCACACACAGGGCCAAGGGCATGATTCAGACACATCCCTTTCCAAAGCAATTAAGGAAAGTGCCACAGGTATGCCCATTCATTTCCATTTGAAAACTGTTTTCTTCAGGCTTCACAAAGGGGTGGCCTGAGGCAAAGAACTTCCTGACATTCAGGGCAACAGAACAATAGGTAAGCAAAAGGCCGAAAGCAGGGTTTCTCCTCTGAGACTTTCCTGGTCACACTGATATCTGAGTTTTCTGAGATGCTCGCCATCCCCTACAGCTATCCAGTACATGGCCATGTCTCAGAGCTTGTAGGTGGTACATATCTTGGACACAAAACCATGGGCCTATTCTTGAGATTGGCCGGAATTCAGGACCAAAATAGAAACTTAGGAAGGTAGCAGGTGTTGCTCATCGATAAGGCAAGCTACAGTCCATTCATAAATGGGGCAATATGAATGCTGAGAAGATTTCTACTAGACACGACACATCCATTGATGGATTCTCTTTTCTAATGTCTACAACCACGGAAACAGTGGAATACACAGACATAGAAACACTCGCCCTGTGAAAAGACTTACTAGAAACAGTCCACTTCAAATGAAACAAACCGACTGTCCTACCTATTCTCAGAAAATGAGACAAAACCACAAAACCACAACCACACCCACAAAGGCACCTCCTTCCCCTAAGTAGGTTTGTGACTATCCAGAGTGTCCTCTGACTTGTGGGCCATAATATGTTCCCCCAAAATGGCCTTTCCTGTCTCAGATCTTGTCTCCTTGGCCAACTCTGTGAACTTCTTAGGAGCCAACGGTGAGCTACTACCTGCTTTCTCATGAAAAGCCCTGCATCCGAGCTTTCCTGGCATTTGGCCTTCCTCACATCTGTAGGTACCAAAAAATACTGACCCTGTCCTTGGTAAATCCAAACAAGTGAGACCACTAGGACTGGGACTGGGACTGGCTCTGTGTGCCTGGCTTCCTGGATCCCACGTTCAGAGAGTTCCATCACCAAGAAAGTGAGGTGAGGTCACTTCCTTCCTGAACTGAATGAGGGCACTGTCTTGGCAGCCACTTTGTCCTAACTGTTGCTTCCAAGGGTCCCAAGAGATTGAGGCTGCCCCTACTTCCTGTGACATTTTCACAAGTTAGAATGGTATATCAACCAAAGGCACCCAGGAATAGATCTCCACACAGGCCTGGTTTGGTCCATGATCTCTACATTAAAAAAAAATCTGATTCAGACACAACCTTTTATCCTGACCGGGTTGTTTGCCATGGAAGATGACTTTTGGTCTCTCACGTCCTTTATTGCTTCCTACATCTTCTCCAGGGATCATTTCTGCATGGACCTTTGAGGTTCTCAGCAGGTGGAAGTTTTTCTACATTTCTGTATTGTAATATCAACTCCTGCCCTGCTCTTCTGTAAAGTTAGATTGAGGGAACAGTGTCCGGTTATGGTTAAAAACATGCTCGATTTGGGTTAGAAATCATTTTGCTGGATGAATGATCATATTGGGAACTTGCTATGTGTAGAAGAATATATAGGTGAAATATATGTGGTGGCTGAGAGACATGTCACAGAGACAAAGGGCACCTCTCTGGAGGACCCCGCAGAGAACTCGGGAAATCAAGGAACAATAGTCTTCTCGACTCAGTGATATTTTCTTTTAGATTCGTTATTGCCATACCATTGGGTTTTGCCGGCTACTCATTCCTGGTCTCAGTGTTGGACGTTCATTGCCTGTCTTTATGGTCTTGTCTTATCTGTGTCGTGTGTCCTTGCTTTTACTGTTTGTGGAACTTTCATTATGGAACAGAGCACGTCAATGCCTCTGTCCCTGACCCTTGATCACTGGACCAAAGTCCGCTTAAGGGCTCAGAATCTTTCTTTTTTTAGTAAAACGCTGGACCTGGCAGAATCTCTGTGCCTCAGAATGGCCCATCTTTGGAGTTGTATGGCCCCTAGAAGGATCTTTCTACTTCCCACTAATTTAAAAAGTCAGAGGTATTGTCTTTCAGCCAGCGCCACATAGCCATCCGGATCAACAGCCATATATCTTAACTTGGCAGGACCTCTGCAAATCTCCTCCTCCATGGGTGAAGCCTTTCCTTGCCCCTACCTCTGCTCCTACTCCTTCCCCCATGATCTCTCAAACCCTCTCAACCTCCTCCTCCTCCACCCTCTGTTCTCCCTGAGTCACAGATTTGACTCTACTGGACTCTTCTCCCCCTCCTTATCCCCTGCCCTCGTCCCCTAACACACAACACACTCTAAGTGATTCCGCTGCTGCTGACTAAGCCTCTCTACCATTGGAGGAAGCTAAGCCGGTAATAGGATCTGACAATGGACTGATGTTCATGGCCCAGGTAAGTCAGGGGTTAGCCAGGAACCTGGGGATTAATTGGAAGTTAAATTGTGCTTATAGACCACAGAGTTCAAGACAAGTAGAAAGAATGAATAGAACTATTAAAGAGACCTTAACGAAATTAAGCTTAGAGACCAGCATAAGATTGGACTATGCTCCTGCCTTATGCAATGTTTCATGCAAGAAAAAATCCCTTTGTTTCTTTGAGTAACCTTACCACATGTGAAATTCTTTATGGTGGCCCTCCTCCAGTAGGGGACCTAAGCCCAACTGTAAGACCTAAAGATCCTTTCCACACCCCCTTGCTTGACAGACTTAAAGATCTTGAAAGAACTCAGTAATACCTGTGAAAACAGCTGGCCACTGCCTACCCAACTGGGAACCAGGGGATTTCACATCCATATCAAGTAAGAGATTTCATCTATGTAAGATGATATCAGGTGTCATCCCTGGTACCCCGCTGAAAAGGACCATACCAGGTGCTATTATAACACCTACAGTGGTAAACGTAAACAGAATCACTTCCTGGATCCATACCTCTCATCTCAAGCCTGCTGCCTGTACAGAATCTTTCTGGAAACTGAAAAAGACTGGTAACAGTTTCAAATTGTGTATTCGCAATGTGAATAAGGTTATATACTCTCCCCTTGGCTACAAGTAGTCCTAACCCTCATCAGCCCATTAAGCAGTGATGGCTGATCACAAATCCTACTGGAAAAGAAGTATGGTCTATCTCGCATACAGCCCCCTTAGGGACCTGGTGGCCATCTCTCCACCCAGACATTTGTTAGCTGGCTAGAGGTATTTCCTATTGTGATATCCCTGATGAAGAGGATCCCACTAAAATACCATTAAATCCCTTCTGTACCATAGATAATGGAAACAAACATTATGGATGTAGGGACACGCGAGCCAGATGCAGGTTGGCTAGTCTAGATTACTAAGTTTGCCTGGCAGACTATCAAAGCCACAAAGAGTAATGGCTGTGTGGGGGAAAAGCCGACTTTTTCTGTATGTCATGGGAATGTGTGCATACAGGGGCTGCCTGATGGAACCCCAATTCTTCATCAAATTCAGTACACAGCATTGGCCACATTACCAATTAGACAACCAAAAACTATGGCACCCAGAGGGGTCTCTAGATCCTCAAATTTTGCATGACCTTTTTAAATTCTGCAAGTGCTCAAAAGAGTGAAAGGAAATTCCCCTATGTGGAAGCCTTTTCCCTCCCTCACTCACATCCTGAACTATGCTTCTCCAATAGATCATTATCCTCAGCCTTCTGCTCCAGACCCTCTGATGTCACTCCCATCTCAGCATCTTGATTTCTCCCCTCCAATAACTAGATCAGAAACCCAAAGCTCCACCAGTTCTCAGACCATCGCCCCCTTTCTGAGGTAGCAGGTACATAGGTACCGCTCCACCGACTCATTCCTCTCATCTCCTGTCAGTGCCCTCACCGGGTCCCACCAGGTCCTCTTACCAGCTAACCCAATGCTCAAATGAGCTGAGGAGAGCCCTGAGACCCTTATCCAAGATGTAATATAATTGGCCTTTAAAGTTGCTTTGTCATCACTGAAAACAGGTTACTAAAATTTAAAGTCCCTCACAGGATTTTGGGATCCTCACTCCCGTCTTTCACTCTGCTCTACCTGATCTACTGCTCAAGTTTGCTGCTAGGAAATTCCCAATACCCTTTCGCATTATTCTTTTACATCTCTCTTTTCCCTCATTCTCAGATCCTCGGAGGTGCTCTCAGCCCCACCTTCCCCGTCTTTCCCCCTCTGTACCAGGCCCACAGAAAAGTCTTAAATGACCTTCTTCAGAAGTCTTCACCATGGCTGAGTTTTGAACTTTCAGCAAAACAGTCCCAATAAAGACTTTAATGTAGATAAACTTTCTCTTTCGTATTGCCCTGTTCTACTTGGCCACTGGCTAAAAATCTCAGTACTTCTAAGCTAGACAACCCCTAACTAGTTTTTCACAAAATATGTGAACAAGTCCTCTGGCCTTCATCTGGGGCTTCACAGAGATGGCTACATTTCTAAGATAAAGAAATTACCAACCGGGCTCCATGGTAACAGCTGGCAGGGGGAAAATAAGAAATGGAAGAAAAAGCTCTCCTCCTCCCAGGTGTCCTTGAAAAGTTAACTTGCCCAGAACAGAAGGAAAAACAGAAAAAATTACTGCTTTTTTAAACTTCTGAAGACTGTGAACTTCTGAGCCCCATCCCTTATATGTTGGGTACAAAATTCTGAAACTACCTAAACTTGAGTTTCATGGGATTAATTGATTACAATATAAGCAATGCCCTCTGAATCCGGTTGCAACCAAATAGGACTGTTTCCCTCTCTTGAGTGCTATCTTAGGTGCCTTGCTTTGTCAGTGCCTACAACAGCATAATTCTATATACTTAAACATCGTTTATGTTTTCATGAAATGATCAGGATATGTGATAAATTGTGTAATGGTGCAGATGTTTCCCAGAGTGCTCTATCATGATGCAGGTTCATTTGAAGATCAAATAGGGGGGGGCATACAACCGGTTCCACTGGGAACATATATCCCTCACTTTAGCCATCCTATTAGGAATAGGAATTGCTGCACGGGTGGGCAGAGGAACCAGTGGCATTGTCCATGGGACACAAAAGATGACCCAATTAGAAGCAGCAATAGAGCAAAAGTAAGATATTAGAAACCTCCTTCAGGGCTTTGCATGAAACTTTAACCTCTCTCTCTGAAGTTGTTTTACAGAACAGTTGAGGGTTGGACCTCCTCTTCATTAGAGAAGCGGGGCTTTGTGCTGCATTGAGGGAAGAATGTTGTTTTTATGCTGACTATACTGGAGTCGTAATAAAATCTATGAGTAAATTTAAAAGACACCTTGAAGAGCATCAACAAATGAGAGAGGGCCCAAAAGGGTGGCTTGAGTCTTGGTTCACACAGTCCCCCTGGTTAACTACGTTTTTATCAACCCTGGCTGGTCCAATAATAATCCTCATATTATTGCTAACTATAAAACCCTGTTTGCTCAACCGTGTAATATCTTTTCTCCAGGCTCAAATTGGAGGAGTTAAACTTATGGTAATACCCCACTAGCAGACATTGAATGTGACACCCTCCAATGATCATTTTTTATGATTAAAATTAGCCAGAAGAAGAAGTGGGGAATGAAATATTAATAAAATAGGTACTTGTCACATCTTGTTTTTCTGTATGCTTAACAGAACACTGTTGAAATCTTGAGAAATGTTTGCAAAATTTGTTCCCAGAATGTTCTATCCCCAGCTGCCAAATTGCAGAATGTACTCCCTCTCCCAGTTGCATGCAAACCGCCCACTCGCCCTGACCCATCAATACAATTCCCTCCCTTCTCTCTCCAGGGAAAGTATATAAGATCTACTTCAGCTATTCTCAGGGCTATCTGCTCTATTCAGGTGAGCTCTGAACCCCAGCATTCTGGACACCCAATAAACCCTTTGATGTTGCATGAGATAGCCTGTTGGTAGTCTCCTCCTCTGAAGCTCGCACCACGTTTACTTGGATGATTGAATGTAGAAGAAAACATCCAGTCAAAAAGGGATAGTCTGTAGCATTAGGAAGATAGTCAGTAAGTTTAGGAAGAAGGGTGAGTATAAGATTTGGAACAAAAGTTTCTTAGCAATAGGATTTCGATTAGAGAGTGAATGTAAATGTCAGCACAAGTGAAGAGTCAGTCACAATGATGAAGTGGGGAAAATATGTAGGAAAGCATATATCAATAGAGACATTACAAAATCAGGCAAAGTATAAAGTGTGTGATAGGATTAGACATTTTGAACAGGGTTGAGTTTAAATATATAATCTTAGGAAGAAACAAAGATATAGTCACAAATAGGATTGACATTTGAGAGCATTGGGCAAATTTCAGGTGGATGAATATTTTGAGAATAATCTTGTGAATAGTTGATTATAAATCCACATACATGAACATGAATGAATTTAGGGAGTGAATATAAGACACATATATTTCATATTTTGAAAAATCTGGAGAGTGTATATATATATATATATATACATATATACACACATATATATATATATATATATATACATATATATACATATACATAAAACAAACACACAGACAAAAAAGTAGCAATATATATGTCAATCAAAATTCATTATAAAATATATACCATCCACAGATCTAAAAATATTCATTTTACTGAACATGGATTTATGTATAATGCTGTTCAACTAGCAAGCTCACCCGTAGGTTGAATATTCAGTTCCAACAGGGTTTAGTAGGAGTGATCTCTTCTAACAATTTGTATCTGCCAAGTCAGCCACCTCACAAGAATGTACGTGTGGTACCAGATAGGAATCTATATGTGCATATAAGAATACAGAGAAAGGGAGACATCAATTCACATATTTGTTAACCTTAAAGATACAAGGACAACTATTTCAACAAACAATTGACTAGATTTATAACTCCAACTCTGTATCATGCAAAAGGCAAGTCCATCTATACACCATGCCTACTCTGAACTGCTTGTATTTCTATTCTTTATGGGTTATTTTTCTCCATCATATTAGGATTAGTAGTCAGAGTCTGGTAGGGTATGGGTTAGAGTCAGGTATTCAGTATTTTGAATTGAAAATAGGACACTGAATCCAATGTGTATGCAAATATATGCTACGGAAAAATCTTCCCACTCTCCTCCAGAACAATGCCTTGACATTACCTTCGCCCCAAGTAAGACACAATTAGAGGAGAAGAGTTAGAAAATCTGTGAATACATATCTAGAATGGAAAATGCTCCAGATTTCACATCTTTGGAGGTGGTAGAGGAGTTTCCAAAAGTAAGAGACAGGGTAAACACTCCACAAACATGGAGCTCTGCTGGCCAAAAGACTTTTTGAGAATCTGCCTCTGAGGTTGGGCACTTGAAATATATGTTGTTGTCAGGAGCTTTAGCTTTATTTGTAGTGAAACCATCAAAGCTGGATCTGCATCTATGTGACCTGGAGGAAATGATTACTTATTTTCAAATAAAAATGAGGCAGCAGTGATGAATTCTCTTTTTGTAGGTAAACATTGGCCACTGAGGGTAAGGGTCTTCCCGTGTGGACTGTGAAACCAATGGTCATCCTCCAATTTTCGTGGTGTTTCTTGCTGCTGCACTGGGAGTTTGGTATTTGCTTCATGAAATACAACGAGTTCAAATGGGACACAGTGCTGAAGGGAGTTCTGTCAGGTGTGGTAGGCAGGGTCTCCAGGAGAATGCACCAACCAGGGTTCTATCTCAAGTAGCTTGCCCCCTTGACAATAGCAACATGATACTGAACATTGCTCTGAAACCTCTCCATATAAAAATATGCCTTTACATATATGGGTGTGATGGTTGCACCATGTCAGTCACAGCCATTTGGAAGCCAATGGAAGATCCACATGGCCCCACCACAGATGTTTTATCACACATTTGCATAACACAGCTCTAGGCCCACTACTTACCAGGCCCCAACTTACTGGCATCTCTGTTCTACACCATTTTCATGAAACCCAGTCAATCAAGGCCCTGTCTGGTATACTCATGATCATCAACAGGACATCAAAGGTCCTCCAGTGCCAGCTGGTCATCGGAATTTCTAAAATTTCATGGTAATTATCTAGCATTTTTTCACAGATGCATTTGGAGGCAATGTTGGTTTCAATTCATTCAGGAACCATTAAATGGTGAGGAAGCTAATTTCAGGGAAATCTCTGGAGCACTCTCACAGGCAAGTCTACCCAAAGAGTGGCCAAAAAGTCACATGAAGCCAGGCCCATTGAGGTCTACAAAGCGAGGTCCAAGTGTGTTTTGAATCTCAATTATGCCTGCCAAGTCTTTCAGAATAAAATCATGTAATATCCTGGCTGTGATTCCCAGTGTTCTGTGGAAAGCCACTCTGGGCCTTGATCCCAGGTTCCAATGGCAACTCTCACTCCTGGCCTCCTAAAATCCCAACACAATTCATGTCAATACTTCTCTGAGGTCAGTTCCAGAACTCAGTATCTAAGGGGAATCACAGCAGAATTCAAGCCCAGGTTTACCCAGTCATCTCTTCCAACTGCCACACAAATTACCACAATTATAACCAAAACACTCCTACATGGCCCTCATCTTCTACCATAAAGATACTCATCATAACATCTGGATGGAGGTTTTCATGAGAGGCACATCCCAAGACAGTGTCCAAAATAAGCTCCCTTGCCCCTCATTTGCCGAATGTCAGGGTGGCTTGGACACCCTTCCTGTGAACCAGGAGTGATCAAATAGGCCTGCCCTTAATACTGCTTCGCTTCTCCAA
The DNA here is from genome assembly GCF_048772815.1 of Callospermophilus lateralis. NCBI lineage: Eukaryota > Metazoa > Chordata > Mammalia > Rodentia > Sciuridae > Callospermophilus > Callospermophilus lateralis. The sequence goes on from NW_027517981.1 coordinate 413,036, forward strand.
TTTGAGGCTCTCTGACTGTGGGGTCTAGATTCTTTTTGTGAATTGGAGTCATAAGAAAAGCCAAGCCCCTCTGCAGAGATTTGAAGAACTCATTTCACCCAAAGAATCCCTATTCTGACATGATGGATTTCAGAAACCTAACAAAGGAAGGCAATATAATTCATGCACATTGATTGAACGTTTTTCCATTTGGTTTAGATGCACATATGGGATCTTTCTTTACATCCATCAGGTGCTGAGAATCTAAGTCACAGCCTAAAACAGGGCAAAGGGCCTGAATCAGACACATCCTTTTCCAATGAAATTAAGCAAAGAGCCAGAGGTGATGCACATTCATTTCCATTTGAAAACTGTTTTCTTCAGGCTTAACAAAGGGGTTGCATGAGACAAAGACCTTCCTGATATTCAGGGTAACAGAACAATAGGTAAGCAAAAGGCCCAAAGCAGGGTATCTCCACTGAGACTTTCCTGGTCACACTGATATCTGAGTTTTCTGAGATGCTGGCCATTCCATTCAGGTATCCAGTACATGGCCATGTCAAAGACCTTGGATTTGGTACATATCTTGGACACATAACCATGAGCCTATTCTAGAGAGTGGCCAGAATTCAGGAAGAAAACAGGGACTTAGGAAGGTATTAGGTGTTGCCCGTGCATAAGGCAAGCCACACTCCATTCATAAATTGGGCAGGATGAATGCTGGGAAGCTTTATACTAGACATGACACATCCGTTGCTGCATTCTCTTTTCTCATGTCTACTACCACAGGCACAGTGGGATACACAGACATGGAAACACTCACCTCTTCAAATGACTTACCGGAAACAGTTCACTCCAAAACAAACAAACCGCCATTCCTACCTATTTTCAGAACATGAGACAAACCACAAACCCACACCCACTCCCAAAAAGGCACCTCCTTCCCCATAGGTGTATGACTAACCAGAGTGTCCTCTGACTGGTGGCCATACTCTGTTCTTCCGAAATGGCCTGTCCTCTCTCAGATCTGTTTTCCTTGGCCAACTCTGTAAAGTTGTAAGGAAAAAGTGGAGAGCCAGTACCTGCTTTCTCAGGAAAGCTCCCTATTCAGAGCTCTCCAGGCATTTGGTAATCCCACTTCAGTAGGTACCAAGAATGACTGACTCTATCTTTGGTAAATCCAAACAAGTGAGCTCACTGGGACTGGGCCTGGGACTGCCTCTGGGTGCCTGGCTCCTTGGATACAAAGTTCAGAGAGTTCCATCACCAAGGAAATGAGGTATGTCACATTCTTTGGAACTGAATGAGGTCACTGCCTTGGCAAATGTATATCTTATGATGTTCAAAAACTGAAGAAATAATAATGTACCAGTGTCGAATACAAATGAATGACAAATTACATATCATGTCCCATAGGAGTCTACTTGCATTGATGTTAGACTGGGTCAGTTACTGTAGAATAATTAGGATTTGTATGCACCATTCACTGAAGTTAGTTTTCAGTACTAGGAAACAAATATGTATTTCAGGTGGATGAATATTTCTGATTATAATCTTGTGAAAAGTGGATTATAAATCCACATACATGAACATGAATGAATTTAGAGAGTGTATATTAGACACATATATTTCATATTTTGAAAAATTTGGAGAGTATATCTATATCTATATCTATATCTATATCCATATCTATATATATATACACACACACACACAAACACACACACACAACACTCACAGACATTAAAAAGTACCAATATAAATGCCAATCGAATTCATCAGTAAATATATATCATCCACAAATGCAAAAATATTTATTTTACTGAACATGAGTTAATGTATAATGTTCTTCTACTAGGACGCTCTCCTATAGGTTGAATTTTCATTTCCAACAGCATTTAGGAGGAGTGAACTCTTCTCACAATTTGTATCTGCCAAGGCAGCCACCTCACAAAAATGTACGTGTGATACCTGGTAGGATTCTATATATGCATATAAATATACATGTGTGAATAGGCTACAGAAAAGGGAAACAAGAATTCACATATTTGTTAAGTTTAAAAACACATGGAGAATATTTCAATTAAAATTTGACTAGATTTATAACTCCTACCTTATATAATGCAAATGTCAAGTCCAACAATACAACATGTCTCCTCTGAAGTGCTTGTATTTCTATTGTGTTGGGTTAATTTTCTCCATTATATTAGGATGAATAGTCTGAGTCTACTAGGTATGGGTTAGTGTCAGGGATTCAGTATTTCGAATGGAAAATTGGAAAATGAATCCAATGTGTATGTAAATATATGCTGCACAAATATCCTAGTGCTCTCATCCAGAACAATGACTTGACATTACCTTCACCCCAAGTAAGACACAATTAGAGGAGAAGAGTTACAAAATCAGTGAATACATATCTGGAATGGAAAATGCTCAGGAGTTCACAACCTTGGAGGTGGTAGAGCAGTTTCCAAAACTAAGGGACAGGGTAAACACTCCAAAAACATGGAGCTCTGCTGGCCTAAAAACTTTTTGAGAAACTGCCACTGAGTTTTGCACTTGAAATATATGTTGTTTTCAGGAGATTTGGCTTCCTTTGTAGTGAGACCATCAAAGCTGGGTCTGCATCTATGTGACCTGGAGGACATGGTTTCTTATTTCCAAAGAACTAGATGAAGCAGTGCTGAATCCTCTCTTTGAAGGTAAACTGAGGCCACAGGGGACTATGTGTCTCCCCGTGTGGACTGTGAAGCCATTTGGTCCTCTTCCACTTTTTGTGGAGTTTTTGCTGCTGCACTGTGAGTTTGGTATTTGTTTCACAAAATACTAGGAGCTAAACTGGGACACAGTGCTGGAGGGAGTTCTGTCACGTGTGGTGGGTCAGGGTCTGCAAGAGAATGCACCAACTAGGCTCCTATTTCTCACAGCTTGCCCCATTGCCCCCTTGTCCATATCAACCTGATTCTTAATTTTCCTCTGAAAACTCTCCATATAACAATATGCCTTTACATATAAGGGTCTGCTGGCTGCACCATGTCAGTTACAAGCCATTTGGAATCCAATGGTATATCCACATGGACCTACCACGGATGTTTTATCAAACACCTCCCCACCACTGCTCTAGACCCACTACTCAGCAGGCTCCAACTTACTGGCATCTCTGTTCTACACCATTTTCATGAAACTCAGTAAGTCAAGGCACTGTCTGGTATAATCATGATCAGCAACAGGACATCCAATGTTTCTCCAGTGCCACCTGGTCATAGGAATTTCAAAAATTTCATGGTATTTATCTAGCCATTTTTCAAGCATGAAGTTGGAGGCACTGTGGATTTCAGTTCATTCAGCAAACATTAAATGGTGAGGAAGCTCATTTCAATGAAATCTCTGGAGAACTCTCACAGGCATGGCTTCCCAAAGAGTGGACAAACGGTCACATTAGGCCAGGCCCATTGAGGTCTACAATGTGAGGTCCATGTGTGTTTTGACTCTCAACTATGGCTGCCATTTCTTTAAGAATAAAATCATGTGATATCCTTGCTGAGATTTCCAGTCCTCTGTTGAAATCCACCCGAGGCCTTGGTCTCAGTTTCCAAGAGCGACTTTCATGCGTGGCCTCTTAAAATCCCAACAAAATTCATGGCAATGCTTCTCTGAGTTCATTTCCAAAACCCAGTCTCTAAGGGGAATCACACCAGAGTTCAACCCCACGTGTACCCAGTCATTTTTTCCAATGCCACACAAATGACCAAAATCAAAACCAAAACACTCCCACATGGCCCTCATCTTATTCCATATAGTCAATCATCTTAACCTCTGGCTGGAGGTTTCCATGAGGGGCGCAGCCCAAGACAGTGTCCAAAATCAGCTCCTTTGCCCCTCATTTGCCTAAAGTCAGGGTAGCCTGGACACCGTTTCTGTGAACCAGGAGTGAACAAATAAGCCTGCTTTTAATACTTCTTTGTTTCTCCAATTTCAGGCCTACTGATTTTAGGTATCAATTCTTTAGGTGATTTAGAGTCATGTGAAAACACAAGCACCTCTGCAGGGCTTTGAAGAACTCATTTGACCCAAAGAATTCCTATTCTCATTTGATGGAGTGCAGGAACCTAACAGAGGAAGGCAAGAGACTTCATCCACAATGAATGATATTTTTTGCCATTTTGGTTTTGGAAGCTCACATGGGATCATTCTTAAGATCCATCAGGTGCTGAGAATCTAAGTCACAGCCACACACAGGTCCAAAGGCTGATAAAGACACATCTCTTTCCAAAGCAATTAAGCAAAGAGCCACAGGTGAGGCCCATTCATTTCCATTTGAAAACTGTTTTCTTCAGGCTTCACAAAGGGGTGGCCTGAGGCAAAGACCTTCCTGACATTCAGTGCAACACAACAATAAGTAAGCAAAAGGCCCAAAGCAGGGTTTCTGCACTGAGATTTTTTTGGTCACACTGATATCTGAGTTTTCTGAGATGCTCGCCATTCTCTTCAGGTATCCAGTACATGGCCATGTCACAGAGCTTGGCGGTGGTACATTTTTTGGACGCAAATCCATGAGCCTATTCTGGAGAGTGGCCAGAATTCAGGAAGAAAACAACAACTTAGAAAGATAGCAGGTGTTGCACATCGATAAGACAAGCTGCAGTCCATTCATATATTGGGCAGGATGAATTATGGGAAGATTTATACTAGACAGGACACATCCATTAATGCATTCTCTTTTCTAATGTCTACAACAACAGACACAGTGGGATACACAGAAACAGAAACCCTCGCCATGTCAAATGACTTACTAGAAACTGTCCACTCCAAACCAAACAAACCGCCTTTCCTATCTATTCTCAGAACATGAGACAAAACAACAAACCCACACCCACTACCACAAAAGCACCTCCTTCCCCCAAGTAGGTCTGTGACTATCCGGAGTGTCCTCTGACTGGTGGGCCATACTATGTTCCCCCGAAATGGCCTGTCTTCTCTCAGATCTTGTTTCCTTGACCAACTCTGTGAAGATGTCAGGAAAAAGTGGTTAGCCACTACCTGTTTTCTCAGGAAAGGTCCATCTTCAGAGCTCTCCTGGCATTTGGCCATCCTCACATCATTAGGTACCAAGAAAACTGACTCTGTCCTTGGTGAATCCAAACAAGTGAGCCCACTGGGACTGGGACTGGGACTGCCTCTGGGTGCCTGGCTTCTTGGATACCAAGTTCAGAGAGTTCCATCACCAAGGAAATGAGGTATGTCACATTCTTTGGAACTGAATGAGGTCACTGCCTTGGCAACCACTTTGTCCTAACAGTTGCTTCCAAGGGTAACATAAGATGGAGGTTGCCCCTACTTCCTGTGACACTTTCATAAGGTAGAATGTATATCAACCATTTGCACCAGGGAACAGCTCTCCACTCAGGCCTGGTTTGGTCCATCTTCTCTACAATAAGAAGAGAGAGATTCATATTCAGACACATCCCTTCATCCTGACCAGGTTGTTTGCCATGGAAGATGACTTTTGCTCTCTCAGGTGCTTCATACCTGCCTACAACTTCTCCAGGTATCATTTGTGCATGGACATTTGAGGTTCTCATTAAGTGGAAGGTCCCCAACTTTCCTGTATTGTAAGAACTACTCTGACAGCTCTTTTGTCCATTTTGGTTTGGGATGCACACATGGGATTTTTCTTTAGACCCATCATGTGCTGTGAATCTAAGCCACAGCCTCACATAGGGCTGAGAGGCTGATTCAGAAACATCCATTTCCAAAGCAATTAAGCAAAGAGGCACAGGTAATGACCATTCTTTTCCATTTGAAAACTATTTTCTGCAGGCTTCACAAAGTGTGGCCTGAGGCAAAGACCTTCCTGACATTCAGGGCAACAGAATAGGTAAGCCAAAGGCCCAAAGCAGGGTTTCTCCACTGAGACTTTCTTGGGCATACTGATATCTGAGTTTTCTGAGATACTCGCCATTCCCATCAGCTATCCAGTACATGGCCATGTCACAGAGATGGAGGTGGTACATATCTTGGACAAAATCATGAGCGTATTCTGGAGAGTGTCCAGAATTCAGGAAGAAACAGGAATTTAGAAAGATGGCAGGAGTTGCCCATCCATACGGCAACCTGCAGTCCATTCATAAATTGCACAGGATGAATGCTTTGAAGCTTTCTCGTAGACAGGACACATCCATTGATGCATTCTCTTTTCTAATGTCTACAATCACTGACACAGTATGATATATAGACACAGAAACACTCACCTTGTCAAAGGACTTACTAGACACAGTCCACTCCAAAACAAACAAACCAGCTTTCCTAACTATTCTCAGACCATGAGACAAAACCACAAACTCACACTCACACCCAAAAAGTCACCTCCTTTCCCCAAGTAGGTCTGTGACTATCCGGAGTGTCCTCTGACTTGTGGGCCATACTATGTTCCCCCAAAATGGCGTGTCCTGTCTCCAATCTGGTCTCTTTGGCCAACTCTGTGAAGTTGTCAGGAGCCCATGGTGAGAAACTACCTGCTTTCTCTGGAAAGGCCAGTCTTCATAGTTTCCAGGCATTTAGCTGTCCTCACATCAGTAGGTACAAAGAAAGAGTGACTCTGTCTTGTTAAATCCAAACAAGTTAGCCCACTGGGACATGGAGTGGGTTTGACTCTGTGTGCCTGGTTTCCTGGATCCCAAGATCACAGACTTTCATTACCAAAACTGTAAGGTGATGTCACTTTCTTCAAGATCTGAATGAAGTCACTGCCTTGGAAACCACTTTGTTTTAACAGTTGCTTACATGGTTCCCAAAAGATGGAGGCTGCCTCTACTTGCTGTGACTCATTCATATGTTAGAATGGTATATCAACCATAGGCACCGGGGAACAGCTCTCCACACAGGCATGGTTTGGTCCATCTTCTCTACATTAGGAAGAGAGAGGCTAATTCAGACACATCCCATCAACCTGACCAGGTTGTTTGCCATGGAAGATGACTTTTGCTCTCTCATGTCCTTCATAGCTGCCTACATCTTCTCCAAGGATCATTTCAGCATGGACCTTTTAGGTTTTCAGCAGCTGGAAGATCGCCTATATTCCTGTATTGTAAGACCAACTCTGTCCCTGCTCTTCTGTAAAATTAGATTGAGGGAAAAGTGTATGGTTAGGGTTAATAACATGTTCAATTTGGGTTAGGAATCATTCTCTGGAATGAATATTTGTATTAGGAACCTGCGATATTTATAAGAATATATAGGTGAAATATAAGTATGAAAACAGAAATCTAGGTAAGTTTTGAAGCCCAGAAGGGCATTGGGCCCTTGATTGGGATACTTAGCATTGATTTATGTCCTGCACAGTTGTCTTAGTTAAATCAATATACTATGGCATAGGACCTTCTAATTTGGATGATTGAATGTGGAAGAGAACATCCAGTCAAAAAGGGATATTCAGTAGGATTAGGAAAATAGTCGGTAGGTTTAGATAAAAGAGTGAGTATAGGATTTGGACCAAAAGTTCTTTAGCAATAGGGTTTCAGGTAGAGAGTGATTGTAAATGTCAGCACATGTGAAGAGTCAGTCACAATGATGAACTGGGTAAAATATGTAGGAAAGCAATATTTTGAAGACGTATAAATTAATTGGGGGTACAAATAGGTGTACCTTGTGCCTATGAATATAGAGATAATGCATGAATAGACCATACTGTGAATAAATAATATAACTGGTTCGAACTTTAAATAATGGATTGAATTGATTTCTGAAAATATACAGGAAACCTAATATTGATATACAATCATCCATTCCAAACAGTTATGCTTCTAATGGTGATATTAGATTTATGGTTTATCATAAAAAGTGTGTGAGTTTTGCTTCAAAACTGATTATGAAATTAAAAAAAAATGTGTTTGCAGAGAAATCTCATGAAAAGACCAGTCAAGAAACCGGGAGGAATACATGTGTTCTGAAGCAGGAAATGATTAAAAGTGAAAAAATACCTATAAAGTTGTGAACTTGTGGATGAAATATATATCCTATGATGTGCAAAAACTGCAGAAATATTAATGTAGCAGTGTTGAATATAAATGAACGTCAAAATACACATCATGTCCCATAGGAATCTACTTGCATTGATGTTAAACTGGGTCAGATACTGTAGAATTATTAGGATTTGTATGCACCATTCACAGAAGTGAGTTGTCAGTACAAGGAAACAAATATGTATTTCAGGTGGATGAATATTTCCAATAATAATCTTGAGAAAAGTTGATTATATTTCCTCATGCATACATGAAAGAATGTATGAATGTAGAGAGTGTATATAAGACACATATATTTCATGTTTTGATAAATCAGGAGAGTATATATATATATATATATATATATATATATATATATATACCAAAAAAACACACAGAGAAACATAAAAAAGTAGCAATATATGCCAAATGAAATTTATAATGAAATATATAACATCTACTGATGCAAAAATATATACTTTACTGAACATGAAATTATGTATAATGTTGTTGTACTAGGAAGCTCACCCATAGGTTGAATTTTTAGTTCCAACAGCGTTTAAGAGGGGTAGTCTCTTCACACAATTTATATCTGCCGAGTCAGCAACCTCACAAAAATGTACGTGTGATACCAGGTAGGATTCAATATGTACATATAAAAATACATGTGCTGTATAGGCTACAGAGAAAGGGAGGCAGGGATTCACATATTTGTTAATTTTAAAAACACATGAAAAACTATTCCAAATAAAAATTCACTAGATTTATAACACCTACCATTTATTATGCAAAAGAAAAGTTCAAAAATACACCATGCCTCCTCTGACCTGCTTGTATTTCTGTTCTATTTGGGTTATTTTTCTCCATCATATTAGGATTAGTAGTCAGAGTCTAGTAGGGTATGTGTTAGTGTCAGGGATTCAGTATTTTGAATGGAAAATAGGAAAAAGAATCCAATGTCTATCAAATATGTGCTACACAAAATATTTTCCCTCTCTCATCCAGAACAATGCCTTGACATTACCTTCACCCCAAGTAAGACACAATTAGTGGAGAAGAGTTATAAAATCTGTGAATATATAACTGGAATGGAAAATGCTCATGAGTTCACAACCTTGGATGTGGTAGAGAAGTTTCCATAAGTAAGGGACAGGTTAAAAACTCCACAAACATGGAGCTCTGCTGGCCTAAAGGACTTCTTGATAAACTGCCTCTGAGGTTGGGCACTTGAAATATATGTTGTTTTCAGGAGCTTTAGCTTCCTTTGTCGTGAGACCATCAAAGCTGGGTCTGATTCTATGTGACCTGGAGGACATGGTTTCTTATTTTCTAATGAACATGAGGCAGCAGTGGTGAATTCTCTCTTTTAAGTAAAATGTGACCAGTGTGTGCTAAGTCTCTCCCCATCTGGGCTGTGAAGCCATTTGGTCATCCTCCACTTTTTCATGGTTTTTCTTTCTCCTGCATTGGGAGTTTGGTATTTGCTTCACGAAATACAAGGAGTTCAAAAGGGACACAGTGCTGGATGGAGTTCTGCCACATGTGGTGGGTCAGGGTCTGCAGGAGAATGCACCAACCAGGCTTCTATCCCACATATCTTTTTCCCTTGTCTATTGCAACCTGATTCTTAACATTGCCATGAAACCTCTCCATATAACAAGACGCCCTTACATATTAGTGTCTGCTGACCTCACCATGTCTGTCACAAGCCATTTGGAAGCCAATGGCAAATCCATATGGCCACATCAGAGATGTATTATGACACACATACACACCACTGCTCTAGGCACACTACTCAGCAGGCACCAACTTACTGGCATGTCTGTTCTAGATCATTTTCATGAAACACAGTCAATCAAGGCACTGTCTAGTATACTCATGATAAACAACAGGACATCCAAAGGTTCTCCAGAGACATGTTGTATAGTTGGACTTGACATTTGCATTATATAAGGTAGGAGTTATAAATCTAGTCAAATTTTAATTGAAATATTCTCCATGTGTTTTTAAACTTAACAAATATGTGAATTCTTGTTTCCCTTTTCTGTAGCCTATTCACACATGTATATTTATATGCATATATAGAATCCTACCAGGTATCACACGTACATTTTTGTGAGGTGGCTGTCTTGGCAGATACAAATTGTGAGAAGAGTTCACTCCTCCTAAAGGCTGTTGGAAATGAAAATTCAACCTATAGGAGAGCGTCCTAGTAGAACAATATTATACATTAACTCATGTTCAGTAAAATAAATATTTTTGCATTTGTGGATGATACATATTTACTGATGAATTTCGATTGGCATTTATATTGGTATATTTAATGTCTGTGAGTTGTGTGTGTGTGTGTGTGTGTGTGTGTGTATAGATATAGATATAGATATAGATATAGATATACTCTCCAAATTTTTCAAAATATGAAATATATGCGTCTAATATACACTCTCTAAATTCATTCATGTTCATGTATGTGGATTTATAATCCACTTTTCACAAGATTATAATCAGAAATATTCATCCACCTGAAATACATATTTGTTTCCTGAAAACTAACTTCAGTGAATGGTGCATACAAATCCTAATTATTCTACACTAACTGACCCAGTCTAACATCAATGCAAGTAGACTCCTATGGGACATGATATGTAATTTGTCATTCATTTGTATTCGACACTGGTACATTATTGTTTCTTCAGTTTTTGCACATCACAGGATATACATTTCATCCACAAGTTCACAAATTAATAAGCATTTGTTTCAACTTTCACCACTTCTTGCTTCAGAACACATGTATTGTCAGGGTTGCTTGACTGGTCTTTTCATGAGAGACTTCTTTCCAAACACATTATTTTGAATTTCCATAATCATTTTGAAGCAAAACTCACACACTCTTCATGATAAACCAAAACACAAATATTTCCATTACATATATACCTGGTTGGAATGAATGATTGTATATCAATATACGATTTCCTTTAATTTTTCAGATATCAGTTCTATTCATTATTTAAAGTTCAAAAAAGTTATATTATTTATTCACAGTATGGTCTATTCATGCTTTTTCTCTATGTTCCTAGAAACAGGGTACACCTCTTTGTACCCCTGATTCTCATTTTACATCTTCAATATATTGCTCCCAGAAATGGTGAAAGAAATACTCATGTCATCTCATTATCACAGTAATATTCTGGACAAAAAAATGGAAAGGTCACACTTATGATTGTACCAAAGCCTAAATGGAAAGTGAACATGGATTTCTAAAAACATCCATGTCCAGGTTGCCTAATGCTGTCAATTGTCAATCCTATTGGTGACTACATATTTGTTTTTTTCCTAATTTATATATTCAAACTCAACCCTGTTGAAAATGTCTAATTCTATCACTCACTTTGTACTTTGCCTGATTTCGTAATGTTTCTATTGATATCTGCTTTTCTACATATTTTCCCCAGTTCAACATAGTGACTGACTCTTCATATGTGCTGACATTTACATTCACTCAACAACCGAAAGTCTATTGCTAAAGAACTTTTGGTCCAAATCCTATACTCACTCTTCTTCCTAAACCTACCGACTATCTTCCTAATCCTACTGAATATCCCTTTTTGACTGGATGTTCTCTTCTAAATTCAATCATCCAATGTACAAGGTCCTATGCCATTGTATATCGAATTATCTGAGGCATCTTTGCAGAACATCATTCAAAGCTAAGTATCCCAATCCAGGGCAAAACCCTTCTGGGCTTCAAATCATACCTAGATTTCTGTTTTCCTACTTATATTTCACCTCTATATTCTTGTAAATATTGCAGGTTCCCAATACCATTATTCATCACACAGAATCATTCGTAACCCAAATCAAACCTGTTTTTAACCAGAAGTATACACTGTTCCCTCAATCATTTTACAGAAGAGCAGGGACAGAGTGGTTCTTACAATACAGGAAAGTTGGGGACCTTCCACCTGATGAGAACCTCAAATGTCCATGCACAAATGATACCTGGAGAAGTTGAAGGCAGGTATGAAGCAACTGAGAGAGCAAAAGTCATCTTCCATGGCAAACAACCTGGTCAGGATGAAGGGATGTGTCTGAATCTGAATCTCTTTCTTCTTTATGTAGAGAAGATGGACCAAACCAGGCCTGAGTGGAGAGTTGTTCCCGGGTGCCAATGGTGATATACATTCTACCTTATGAAAGTGTCACAGGAAGCGTGGGCAACCTCCATTTTATGTTACTCTTTGAAGCAACTGTTAGGACAAAGTGGTTGCCAAGGCAGTGACCTCATTCAGTTCCAAAGAATGTGACATACCTCATTTCCTTGGTGATGGAACTCTGTGAACTTGGTATCCAAGAAGCCAGGCACCCAGAGGCAGTCCCAGTCCCAGTCCCAGTGGGCTCACTTGTTTGGATTTACCAAGGACAGAGTCCGTTTTCTTGGTACCTAATGATGTGAGGATGGCCAAATGCCAGGAGAGCTCTGAAGATGGACCTTTCCTGAGAAAACAGGTAGTGGCTAACCACTTTTTCCTGACATCTTCACAGAGTTGGTCAAGGAAACATGATCTGAGAGAAGACAGGCCATTTCGGGGGAACATAGTATGGCCCACCAGTCAGAGGACACTCCGGATAGTCACAGACCTACTTGGGGGAAGGAGGTGCCTTTGTGGGAGTGGGTGTGGGTTTGTTGTTTTGTCTCATGTTCTGAGAATAGATAGGAAAGGCGGTTTGTTTGGTTTGGAGTGGACAGTTTCTAGTAAGTCATTTGACATGGCGAGTGTTTCTGTTTCTGTGTATCCCACTGTGTCCGTTGTTGTAGACATTAGAAAAGAGAATGCATTAATGGATGTGTCCTGTGTAGTATAAATCATCCCATAATTCATCCTGCCCAATATATGAATGGACTGCAGCTTGTCTTATCAATGTGCAACACCTGCTATCTTTCTAAGTTGTTGTTTTCTTCCTGAATTCTGGCCACTCTCCGAAATAGGCTCATGGATTTGTGTCCAAAATATGTACCACCTCCAAGCTCTGTGACATGGCCATGTCCTGGATAGCTGAAGAGAATGGCGAGCATCTCAGAAAACCCAGATACCAGTGTGACCAGGAAAGTCTCAGTGCAGAAACCCTGCTTTGGGCATTTGCTTACTTATTGTTGTGTTGCACTGAATGTCAGGAAGGTCTTTGCCTCAGGCCACCCCTTTGTGAAGCCTGAAGAAAACAGTTTTCAAATGGAAATGAATGGGCCTCACCTGTAGCTCTTTGCTTAATTGCTTTGGAAAGGGATGTGTCTTTATCATCCTCTTGGGCCTGTGTGTGGCTGTGACTTAGATTCTCAGCACCTGATGGATCTTAAGAATGATCCCATGTGAGCTTCCAAAACCAAAATGGCAAAAAATTTCATTCATTGTGGATGAAGTCTTTTGCCTTCCTCTGTTAGGTTCCTGCACTCCATTAAATGACAATAGGGATTCTTTGGGTCAAATGAGTTCTTCAAAGCCCTGCAGAGGTGCATGTGTTTTCGCATGACTCTAAATCACCTAAAGAATCGATACCTAAAATCAGTAGGCCTCAAATTGGAGAAACACAGAAGTATTAACGGCAGGCTTATTTGTTCACTCCTGGTTCACAGAAACGGTGTCCAGGCTACCCTGACTTTAGACAAATGAGGGGCAAAGGAGCTGATTTTGGACACTGTCTTGGGCTGCGCCCCTCATGGAAACCTCCAGCCAGAGGTTAAGATGATTGACTATATGGAAAAAGGTGAGGGCCATGTGGGAGTGTTTTGGTTTTAATGTTGGTCATTTGTGTGGCATTGGAAAAAATGACTGGGTCCACGTGGGCTTGAACTCTGGTGTGATTCCCCTTAGAGACTGGGTTTTGGAACTGAACTCAGAGAAGCATTGCCATGAATTTTGTTGGTATTTTAAGAGGCCACGCATGAAAGTCGCTCTTGGAAACTGAGACCTAGGCCCCGGGTGGATTTCCACAGAGGCCTGGGAATCTCAGCAAGGATATCACATGATTTTATTCTTAAAGAAATGGCAGCCATAGTTGAGAGTCAAAACACACATGGACCTCACATTGTAGACCTCAATGGGCCTGGCCTAATGTGACCTTTTGTCCACTCTTTGGGAAGCCATGCCTGTGAAAGTTCTCCAGAGATTTCATTGAAATGAGCTTCCTCACCATTTAATGTTTGCTGAATGAACTGAAACCCACAGTGCCTCCAACTTCATGCTTGAAAAATGGCTAGATAAATACCATGAAATTTTTGAAATTCCTATGACCAGGTGACACTGGAGAAACATTGGATGTCCTGTTGCTGATCATGAGTATACCAGACAGTGCCTTGATTTACTGAGTTTCATGAAAATGGTGTAGAACAGAGATGCCAGTAAGTTGGAGCCTGCTAAGTAGTGGGTCTAGAGCAATGGTGGGGAGGTGTTTGATAAAACATCCGTGGTAGGGCCATGTTTATCTACCATTGGATTCCAAATGGCTTGTAACTGACATGGTGCAGCCAGCAGACCCTTATATGTAAAGGCATCTTGTTATATGGAGAGTTTTCAGAGGAAAATTAAGAATCAGGTTGATATGGACAAGGGGGCAATGGGGCAAGCTGTGAGAGATAGGAGCCTAGTTGGTGCATTCTCTTGCAGACCCTGACCCACCACACGTGACAGAACTCCCTCCAGCACTGTGTCCCAGTTTAGCTCCTAGTATTTTGTGAAACAAATACCAAACTCACAGTGCAGCAGCAAAAACACCACAAAAAGTGGAGGATAACCAAATGGCTTCATAGTCCACACGGGGAGACACTTAGTCCCCAGTGGCCTCAGTTTACCTACAAAGAGAGGATTCAGCACTGCTTCATCTTGTTCATTGGAAAATAAGAAACCATGTCCTCCAGGTCACATAGATGCAGACCCAGCTTTGATGGTCTCACTACAGAGGAAGCCAAATCTCCTGAAAACAACATATATTTCAAGTGTGGAAGCTCAGAGGCAGTTTCTCAAAAAGTTTTTAGGCCAGCAGAGCTCCATGTTTGTGGAGGGTTTACTCTGTCCCTTAGTTTTGGAAACTCCTCTACCACCTCCAAGGTTGTGAACTCCTGAGCATTTTCCATTCCAGATATGTATTCACTGATTTTGTAACTCTTCTCCTCTAATTGTGTCTTACTTGGGGTGAAGGTAATGTCAAGGCTTTGTTCTGGATGAGAGCGGGAGGATATTTGTGCAGCATATATTTACATACACATTGGATTCATTTTCCAATTTTCCATTCGAAATACTGAATCCCTGACACTAACCCATACCTAGTAGACTCAGACTATTCATCCTAATATAATGGAGAAAATTAACCCAACACATTAGAAATACAAGTACTTCAGAGGAGACATGTTGTATAGTTGGACTTGACATTTGCATTATATAAGGTAGGAGTTATAAATCTAGTCAAATTTTAATTGAAATATTCTCCATGTGTTTTTAAACTTAACAAATATGTGAATTCTTGTTTCCCTTTTCTGTAGCCTATTCACACATGTATATTTATATGCATATATAGAATCCTACCAGGTATCACACGTACATTTTTGTGAGGTGGCTGTCTTGGCAGATACAAATTGTGAGAAGAGTTCACTCCTCCTAAAGGCTGTTGGAAATGAAAATTCAACCTATAGGAGAGCGTCCTAGTAGAACAACATTATACATTAACTCATGTTTAGTAAAATAAATATTTTTGCATTTGTGGATGACACATATTTACTGATGAATTTCGATTGGCATTTATATTGGTATTTTTAATGTCTGTGAGTTGTGTGTGTGTGTGTGTGTGTGTGTATAGATATAGATATAGATATAGATATAGTCTCCAAATTTTTCAAAATATGAAATATATGCGTCTAATATACACTCTCTAAATTCATTCATGTTCATGTATGTGGATTTATAATCCACTTTTCACAAGATTATAATCAGAAATATTCATCCACCTGAAATACATATTTGTTTCCTAGTACTGAAAACTAACTTCAGTGAATGGTGCATACAAATCCTAATTATTCTACAGTAACTGACCCAGTCTAACATCAATGAAAGTAGACTCCTATGGGACATGAACTGTAATTTGTCATTCATTTGTATTCGACACTGGTACATTATTGTTTCTTCAGTTTTTGCACATCACAGGATATACATTTCATCCACAAGTTCACAAATTAATAAGCATTTGTTTCAACTTTCACCACTTCTTGCTTCAGAACACATGTATTGTCAGGGTTTCTTGACTGGTCTTTTCATGAGACTTCTTTCCAAACACATTATTTTGAATTTCCATAATCATTTTGAAGCAAAACTCACACACTCTTCATGATAAAACTAAACACAAATATTTCCATTACATATATACCTGGTTGGAATGAATGATTGTATATCAATATACGATTTCCTTTAATTTTTCAGATATCAGTTCAATTCATTATTTAAAGTTCAAAAAAGTTATATTATTTATTCACAGTATGGTCTATTCATGCTTTTTCTCTATGTTCCTAGAAACAGGGTACACCTCTTTGTACCCCTGATTCTCATTTTACATCTTCAATATATTACTCCCAGAAATGGTGAAAGAAATACTCATGTCACCTCATTATCACAGTAATATTCTGGACAAAAAATGAAAAGGTCACACTTATGATTGTACCAAAGCCTAAATGGAAAGTGAACATGGATTTCTAAAAAAATCCATGTCCAGGTTGCCTAATGCTGTCAATTGTCAATCCTATTAGTGACTACATATTTGTTTTTTTCCTAATTTATATATTCAAACTCAACCCTGTTGAAAATTTCTAATTCTATCACTCACTTTATACTTTGCCTGATTTTGTAATGTTTCTATTGATATCTGCTTTTCTACATATTTTCCCCAGTTCAACATAGTGACTGACTCTTCATATGTGCAGACATTTACATTCACTCAACAACCGAAAGTCTATTGCTAAAGAACTTTTGGTCCAAATCCTATACTCACTCTTCTTCCTAAACCTACAGACTATCTTCCTAATCCTACAGAATATCCCTTTTTGACTGGATGTTCTCTTCTAAATTCAATCATCCAATGTACAAGGTCCTATGCCATTGTATATCGAATTATCTGAGGCAACTTTGCAGAACATCATTCAAAGCTAAGTATCCCAATCAAGGGCAAAACCCTTCTGGGCTTCAAATCATACCTAGATTTCTGTTTTCCTACTTATATTTCACCTCTATATTTCTGTAAATATTGCAGGTTCCCAATACCATTATTCATCACACAGAATCACTCGTAACCCAAATCAAACCTGTTTTTAACCCCAAGTATACACTGTTCCCTCAATCATTTTACAGAAGAGCAGGGAGAGAGTGGTTCTTACAATACAGGAAAGTTGGGGACCTTCCACCTGATGAGAACCTCAAATGTCCATGCACAAATGATACCTGGAGAAGTTGTAGGCAGGTATGAAGCACCTGAGAGAGCAAAAGTCATCTTCCATGGCAAACAACCTGGTCAGGATGAAGGGATGTGTCTGAATCTGCCTCTCTCTTCTTATTGTAGACAAGGTGGAACAATCCAGGCCTGAGTGGAGAGCTGTTCCCGGGTTCCAATGGTTGATATACATTCTACCTTATGAAAGTGTCACAGGAAGTAGGGGAAACCTTTATCTTATGTAACCCTTGGAAGCAACTGTTAGGACAAAGTGGTTGCCAAGGCAGTGACCTCATTCAGTTCCAAAGAATGTGACATACCTCATTTCCTTGGTGATGGAACTCTCTGAACTTGGTATCCAAGAAGCCAGGCACCCAGAGGCAGTCGCAGTCCCAGTCCCAGTGGGCTCACTTGTTTGGATTTACCAAGGACAGTGTCAGTTTTCTTGGTACCTAATGATGTGAGGATGGCCAAATGCCAGGAGAGCTCTGAAGATGGACCTTTCCTGATAAAACAGGTAGTGGCTAAACACTTTTTCCTGACATCTTCACAGAGTTGGTCAAGGAAACAAGATCTGAGAGAAGACAGGCCATTTCGGGGGAACATAGTATGGCCCACCAGTCAGAGGACACTCCGGATAGTCACAGACCTACTTGGGGGAAGGAGGTACCTTTGTGGGAGTGGGTTCGGGTTTGTTGTTTTGTCTCATGTTCTCAGAATAGATAGGAAAGGCGGTTTGTTTGGTTTGGAGTGGACAGTTTCTAGTAAGTCATTTGACACGGCGAGTGTTTCTGTTTCTGTGTATCCCACTGTGTCCGTTATTGTAGACATTAGAAAAGAGAATGCATTAATGGATGTGTCCTGTCTAGTATAAATCATACCAAAATTCATCCTGCCCAATATATGAATGGACTGCAGCTTGTCTTATCGATGTGCAACACCTGCTATCTTTCTAAGTTGTTGTTTTCTTCCTGAATTCTGGCC
Organism: Callospermophilus lateralis; assembly: GCF_048772815.1. Lineage (NCBI taxonomy): Eukaryota > Metazoa > Chordata > Mammalia > Rodentia > Sciuridae > Callospermophilus > Callospermophilus lateralis. Next base: position 431,461 of record NW_027517981.1, read on the forward strand.
ACTCTCCAGAATAGGCTCATGGATTTGTGTCCAAAATATGTACCACCTCCAAGCTCTGTGACATGGCCATGTACTGGATAGCTGAAGAGAAAGGCGAGCATCTCAGAAAACTCAGATATCAGTGTGACCAGGAAATTCTCAGTGCAGAAACCCTGCTTTGGGCCTTTTGCTTACTTATTGTTGTGTTGCACTGAATGTCAGGAAGGTCTTTGCCTCAGGCCACCCCTTTGTGAAGCCTGAAGAAAACAGTTTTCAAATGGAAATGAATGGGCCTCACCTGTGGCTCTTTGCTTAATTGCTTTGGAAAGGGATGTGTCTTTATCAGCCTCTTGGGCCTGTGTGTGGCTGTGACTTAGATTCTCAGCACCTGATGGATCTTAAGAATGATCCCATGTGAGCTTTCAAAACCAAAATGGCAAAAAATTTCATTCATTGTGGATGAAGTCTCTTGCCTTCCTCTGTTAGGTTCCTGCACTCCATCAAATGACAATAGGGATTCTTTGGGTCAAATGAGTTCTTCAAAGCCCTGCAGAGGTGCTTGTGTTTTCGCATGACTCTAAATCACCTAAAGAATCGATACCTAAAATCAGTAGGCCTCAAATTGGAGAAACACAGAAGTATTAACGGCAGGCTTATTTGTTCACTCCTGGTTCACAGAAACGGTGTCCAGGCTACCCTGACTTTAGACAAATGAGGGGCAAACGAGCTGATTTTGGACACTGTCTTGGGCTGCGCCCCTCATGGAAACCTCCAGCCAGAGGTTAAGATGATTGACTATATGAAATAAGATGAGGGCCATGTGGGAGTGTTTTGGTTTTAATTTTGGTCATTTGTGTGGCATTGGAAAAAATGACTGGGTCCACGTGGGCTTGAACTCTGGTGTGATTCCCCTTAGAGACTGGGTTTTGGAACTGAACTCAGAGAAGCATTGCCATGAATTTTGTTGGGATTTTAAGAGGCCATGCATGAAAGTCGCTCTTGGAAACTGAGACCTAGGCCCCGGGTGGATTTCCACAGAGGCCTGGGAATCTCAGCAAGGATATCACATGATTTTATTCTTAAAGAAATGGCAGCCATAGTTGAGAGTCAAAACACACATGGACCTCACATTGTAGACCTCAATGGGCCTGGCCTAATGTGACCTTTTGTCCACTCTTTGGGAAGTCATGCCTGTGAGAGTTCTCCAGAGATTTCATTGAAATGAGCTTCCTCACCATTTAATGTTTGCTGAATAAACTGAAACCCACAGTGCCTCCAACTTCATGCTTGAAAAATGGCTAGATAAATACCATGAAATTTTTGAAATTCCTATGACCAGGTGGCACTGGAGAAACATTGGATGTCCTGTTGCTGATCATGAGTATACCAGACAGTGCCTTGATTTACTGAGTTTCATGAAAATGGTGTAGAACAGAGATGCCAGAAATTTGGAGCCTGCTGAGTAGTGGGTCTAGAGCAGTGGTGGGGAGGTGTTTGATAAAACATCCATGGTAGGGCCATGTGGATCTACCATTGGATTCCAAATGGCTTGTAACTGACATGGTGCAGCCAACAGACCCTTATATGTAAAGGCATCTTGTTATATGGAGAGTTTTCAGAGGAAAATTAAGAATCAGGTTGATATGGACAAGGGGGCAATGGGGCAAGCTGTGAGAGATAGGAGCCTAGTTGGTGCATTCTCTTGCAGACCCTGACGCACCACACGTGAAAGAACTCCCTCCAGCACTGTATCCCAGTTTAGCTCCTAGTATTTCGTGAAACAAATACCAAACTCACAGTGCAGCAGCAAAAACACCACAAAAAGTGGAAGAGGACCAAATGGCTTCACAGTCCACACGGGGAGACACTTAGTCCCCAGTGGCCTCAGTTTACCTACAAAGAGAGGATTCAGCACTGCTTCATCTTGTTCATTGGAAAATAAGAATCCATGTCCTCCAGGTCACATAGATGCAGACCCAGCTTTGATGTTCTCACTACAGAGGAAGCCAAATCTCCTGAAAACAACATATATTTCAAGTGTGGAAGCTCAGAGGCAGTTTCTCAAAAAGTTTTTAGGCCAGCAGAGCTCCATGTTTGTGGAGTGTTTACCCTGTCCCTTAGTTTTGGAAACTCCTCTACCACCTCCAAGGTTGTGAACTCCTGAGCATTTTCCATTCCAGATATGTATTCACTGATTTTGTAACTCTTCTCCTCTAATTGTGTCTTACTTGGTGTGAAGGTAATGTCAAGGCATTGTTCTGGATGAGAGCGGGAGGATATTTGTGCAGCATATATTTACATACACATTGGATTCATTTTCCAATTTTCCATTCGAAATACTGAATCCCTGACACTAACCCATACCTAGTAGACTCAGACTATTCATCCTAATATAATGGAGAAAATTAACCCAACACATTAGAAATACAAGTACTTCAGAGGAGACATGTTGTATAGTTGGACTTGACATTTGCATTATATAAGGTAGGAGTTATAAATCTAGTCAAATTTATTTGAAATATTCTCCATGTGTTTTAAACTTAACAAATGTGTGAATTCTTGTTTCCTTTTTCTGTAGTCTCTTCACACACGTATATTTATATGCATATATAGAATCCTACCAGGTATCACACGTACATTTTTGTGAGGTGGCTGTCTTGGCAGATACAAATTGTGAGAAGAGTTCACTCCTCCTAAATGCTGTTGGAAATGAATATTCAACTTATAGGAGAGCATCCTAGTAGAACAACATTATACATTAACTCATGTTCAGTAAAATAAATATTTTCGCATTTGTGGATGATACATATTTACTGATGAATTTCGATTGGCATTTATATTGGTACTTTTTAATGTCTGTGAGTTGTGTGTGTGTGTGTGTGTGTGTGTGTGTGTGTATATACATAGATATAGATATAGATATACTCTCCAAATTTTTCAAAATATGAAATATATGTGTCTAATATACACTCTTTAAATTCATTCATGTTCATGTATGTGGATTTATAATCCACTTTTCAATAGATGATAATCAGAAATATTCATCCACCTGAAATACATATTTGTTTCCTAGTACTGAAAACTAACTTCAGTGAATGGTGCATACAAATCCTAATTATTCTACAGTAACTGACCCAGTCTAACATCAATGCAAGTAGACTCCTATGGGACATGATATGTAATTTGTCATTCATTTGTATTCGACACTGGTACATTATTGTTTCTTCAGTTTTTGCACATCACAGGATATACATTTCATCCACAAGTTCACAAATTAATAAGCATTTGTTTCAACTTTCACCACTTCTTGCTTCAGAACACATGTATTGTCAGGGTTTCTTGACTGGTCTTTTCATGAGACTTCTTTCCAAACACATTATTTTGAATTTCCATAATCATTTTGAAGCAAAACACACACTCTTCATGATAAACCAAAACACAAATATTTCCATTACATATATACCTGGTTGGAATGAATGATTTTATATCAATATACGATTTCCTTTAATTTTGCAGATATCAGTTCAATTCATTATTTAAAGTTCAAAAAAGTTATATTTTTTATTCACTGTATGGTCTATTCATGCTTTTTCTCTATGTTCCTAGAAACAGGGTACACCTCTTTGTACCCCCGATTCTCATTTTACATCTTCAATATATTGCTCCCAGAAATTGTGAAAGAAATACTCATGTCACCTCATTATCACAGTAATATTCTGGACAAAAAATGGAAAGGTCACACTTATGATTGTACCAAAGCCTAAATGGAAAGTGAACATGGATTTCTAAAAACATCCATGTCCAGGTTGCCTAATGCTGTCAATTGTCAATCCTATTGGTGACTACATATTTGTTTTTTTCCTAATTTATATATTCAAACTCAACCCTGTTGAAAATGTCTAATTCTATCACTCACTTTATACTTTGCCTGATTTCGTAATGTTTCTATTGATATCTGCTTTTCTACATATTTTCCCCAGTTCAACATAGTGACTGACTCTTCATATGTGCTGACATTTTCATTCACTCAACAACCGAAAGTCTATTGCTAAAGAACTTTTGGTCCAAATCCTATACTCACTCTTCTTCCTAAACCTACCGACTATCTTCCTAATCCTACTGAATATCCCTTTTTGACTGGATGTTCTCTTCTACATTCAATCATCCAATGTACAAGGTCTTATGCCATTGTATATCGAATTATCTGAGGCATCTTTGCAGAACATCATTCAAAGCTAAGTATCCCAATCAAGGGCAAAACACTTCTGGGCTTCGAATCATACCTAGATTTCTGTTTTCCTACTTATATTTCACCTCTATATTCTTGTAAATATTTCAGGTTCCCAATACCATTATTCATCGCACAGAATCACTCGTAATCCAAATCAAACCTGTTTTTAACCCCAAGTATACACTGTTCCCTCAATCATTTTACAGAAGAGCAGGGACAGAGTGGTTCTTACAATACAGGAAAGTTGGGGACCTTCCATCTGATGAGAACCTCAAATGTCCATGCACAAATGATACCTGGAGAAGTTGTAGGCAGGTATGAAGCACCTGAGAGAGCAAAAGTCATCTTCCATGGCAAACAACCTGGTCAGGATGAAGGGATGTGTCTGAATCTGCCTCTCTCTTTTCTTATTGTACAGAAGATGGACCAAACCAGGGCTGAGTGGAGAGCTGTTCCCGGGTGCCAATGGTGATATACATTCTACCTTATGAAAGTGTCACAGGAAGTAGGGGCAACCTCCATCTTATGTTACCCTTGGAAGCAACTGTTAGGACAAAGTGGTTGCCATGGCAGTGACCTCATTCAGTTCCAAAGAATGTGACATACCTCATATCCTTGGTGATGGAACTCTCTGAACTTGGTATCCAAGAAGCCAGGCACCCAGAGGCAGTCCCAGTCCCAGTCCCAGTGGGCTCACTTGTTTGGATTTACCAAGGACAGAGTCAGTTTTCTTGGTACCTAATGATGTGAGGATGGCCAAATGCCAGGAGAGCTCTGAAGATGGACCTTTCCTGAGAAAACAGGTAGTGGCTAAGCACTTTTTCCTGACATCCTCACAGAGTTGGTCAAGGAAACAAGATCTGAGAGAAGACAGGCCATTTCGGGGGAACATAGTATGGCCCACCAGTCAGAGGACACTCCGGATAGTCACAGACGTACTTGGGGGAAGGAGGTGCCTTTGTGGGAGTGGGTGTGGGTTTGTTGTTTTGTCTCATGTTCTGAGAATAGATAGGAAAGGCGGTTTGTTTGGTTTGGAGTGGACAGTTTCTAGTAAGTCATTTGACATGGCGAGTGTTTCTCTTTCTGTGTATCCCACTGTGTCCGTTGTTGTAGACATTAGAAAAGAAAATGCATTATTGGATATGTCCTGTCTAGCAACACCTGCTATCTTTCTAAGTGGTTGTTTTCTTCCTGAATTCTGGCCACTCTCCAGAATAGGCTCATGGATTTGTGTCCAAAATATGTACCACCTCCAAGCTCTGCTACATGGCCATGTACTGGATAGCTGAAGAGAATGGCGAGCATCTCAGAAAACTCAGATATCAGTGTGACCAGGAAAGTCTCAGTGCAGAAACCCTGCTTTGGGCCTTTTGCTTACTTATTGTTGTGTTGCACTGAATGTCAGGAAGGTCTTTGCCTCAGGCCACCACTTTGTGAAGCCTGAAGAAAACAGTTTTCAAATGGAAATGATTGGGCCTCACCTGTGGCTCTTTATCAGCCTCTTGGACCTGTGTGTGGCTGTGACTTAGATTCTCAGCACCTGATGGATCTTAAGAATGATCCCATGTGAGCTTCAAAAACCAAAATGGCAAAAAATATCATTCATTGTGGATGAAGTCTCTTGCCTTCCTCTGTTAGGTTCCTGCACTCCATCAAATGACAATAGGGATTCTTTGGGTCAAATGAGTTCTTCAAAGCCGTGCAGAGGTGCTTGTGTTTTCGCATGACTCTAAATCACCTAAAGAATCGATACCTAAAATCAGTAGGCCTCAAATTGGAGACACAAAGAAGTATTAACGGCAGGATTATTTGTTCACTCCTGGTTCACAGAAACGGTGTCCAGGCTACCCTGACTTTAGGCAAATGGGGGCAAACGAGCTGATTTTGGACACTGTCTTGGGCTGCGCCCCTTATGGAAACCTCCAGCCAGAGGTTAAGATGATTGACTATATGGAATAAGATGAAGGCCATGTGGGAGTGTTTTGGTTTTAATTTTGGTCATTTGTGTTGCATTGGAAAAAATAACTGGGTCCACGTGGGCTTGAACTCTGGTGTGATTCCCCTTAGAGACTGGGTTTTGGAACTGAACTCAGAGAAGCATTGCAATGAATTTTTTTAGGATTTTAAGAGGCCACGCATGAAAGTCCCTCTTGGAAACTGAGACATAGGCCCCGGGTGGATTTCCACAGAGGCCTGGGAATCTCAGCAAGGATATCACATGATTTTATTCTTAAAGAAATGGCAGCCATAGTTGAGAGTCAAAACACACATGGACCTCACATTGTAGACCTCAATGGGCCTGGCCTAATGTGACCTTTTGTCCACTCTTTGGGAAGCCGTGCCTGTGAGAGTTCTCCAGAGATTTCATTGAAATGAGCTTCCTCACCATTTAATGTTTGCTGAATGAACTGAAACCCACAGTGCCTCCAACTTCATGCTTGGAAAATGGCTAGATAAATACCATGAAATTTTTGAAATTCCTATGACCAGGTGGCACTGGAGAAACATTGGATGTCCTGTTGCTCATTATGAGTATACCAGACACTGCCTTGATTTACTGAGTTTCATGAAAATGGTGTAGAACATATTTGTGTATGCAAATATGTGCTACACAAAATCTTCCTACTCTCATTCACAACAATACCTTGACACTATCTTTGCCCCAAGTAAGACAAAATAAAGAAGAAGAGTTAGAAAATCTGTGAATACATATCAGGAATGGAACATGATTGCGAGTTCACAATCTTGGAGGTGGTAGAAGAGTTTCCAAAAGTAAGGGACAGGGTAAATATTGCACAAATATGGAGATGTGCCAGCCTAAAGACTTCTGGAGAACCTGCCTCTGAGGTTGGCCACTTGAAGTATATGTTGTTGTCAGGACCTATGGCTTCCTTTCTAGTGAGACCACCAAAGCTGGGTCTCCATCTATGTGACCTGCAGAACATGGTTTCTTATTTTCCAAAGAAAGTGAGGCAGCAAGGCTGAATTCTCTCTTTGTAAGTAAACTCTTGCCACTGAAGGCTAAGTGTGGCCCCGTGTGGACTGTGAAGCCATTTGGTAATCCTCCACTTTTCATGGTGTTCTTGCTGCTGCACTGGGAGTTTGGTATTGGCTTCAGGAAATACAAGAAATTCAACTGGGTCACAGTGCTGGATTGAGATCTGTCACGTGTTGTGCGTCAGGGTCTGCAGGAGAATGCACCAACCAGGCTTCTATCCCACATAGCTTGCCCCCTTGACCATAGCAACCTGATTCTGAACATTGACCTGAAACCTCTCCATTCAACAAGATGCCTTTACATACAAGGGTCTGCTGGCTGCACCATGTCAGTTACAAGCCTTTTGGCAGATCCACATAATCCCAACACAGAAGTTTTATCACAGACCTGCAAAACACTCCTCTAGGCCCACTACTCAACAGACTTTAACTTATTTGCATCACTGTTCTACACCATTTTCATGAAACCCAGTCAATCAAGGCACTGTCTGGTACACTCATGATCAGCAACAGGAAATCCAAAGTGTATCCAGTGACACCTGGTGATGGGAATTTCAAATTTTTATGATGTTTATCTAGCCATTTTTCAAGGATGAGGTTGGAGGCACTGTGGGATTTAATTCATTCTGGAAACATCAAATGGTGAGAAAGCCCATTTCAATGAAACATCTGGAGAACTCTCACAGGCAAGACTTCCCAAAGAGTGGCCAAATGATCAAATGAAGCCAGGCCCATTGAGGTCTACAATGTGAGGTCCATGTGTGTTTTTACTCTCAACAATTGCTGTCAAGTCTTAAAGAATAAAATCATGTGATATTCTGGCTCAGATTCCCAGTGCTCTGTGGGAAGCCCCCTGGACCTAGATCTCAGTTTCCAAAGGCCACTACCATGTGTGGCCTCCAAAAATCCCAACACAATTCATGGCAATACATCTCTGCAGTAATTTCCAAACTCAGTCTCTAAGAAGACTCACACCAGAGTTCAAGCCAAGGTGGACCCAGTCATCTCTTCCATCAGCCAAACAAATGACCACAATTAAAACCAAAATACTCCCACATGGCTCTCAACTACTTCCACATAGACACTCATCATTACCTCTGGCTGGAAGTTTCCATGAGGGGCGCAGCTGAAGACAGTATCCAAAATATGCTCCCTACCCTCATTTGTCTAAAGTCAGGGTGGCTTGACAACCTATCTGTGAACAAGGAGTGATCAAATAGGCCTGCCATTAATACTGCTCTGCTTCTCCAATTTGAGCCTAATGTCTGTGGGGTTTAGATTCTTTATGTGAATTGGAGTCATGAGAAAATCCAAGCACCTATGGGCTTGCCTCTGCAGGGCTTTGAAAAACTTTTTGAACCAAAGGATACCTATTCTCACTTGATGGAAATCAGGAACCTTACAGAGGAAGGTGAGAGACTTCATCCACAAGACTGCTCTTTTTCCATTTTGGTTTTGGATGCACACATGAGATCTTTCCTTAGATTCATCAGGTGGTGAGAATCTAAGTCACAGCCTCACACAGGGCCAAGAGGCTGATTCAGACACATCCCTTTCCATGGCAATTAAGCAAAGAGTCACAGGTGATGCTCATTATTTTCCATTAGAAAACTGTTTTCTTCAGGCTTCACAAAGGGGTGGACTGAGGCAAAGACCTTCCAGACATTCAGGGCAACGGAACAATAGGTAAACAAAAGGCCCAAATCAGTGTTTCTCCACTGACACTTTACTGGTCACACTGATATCTGAGTTTTCTGAGTTCCTCTCCATTCCCTTCATCTATCCAGTACAAGGCCATGTTACAGAGTTTGGAGGTGGTACATATCTTTTACACAAAACCATGAGCCTATTCTTGAGAGTGGCCAGAATTCAGGAAGAAAACAGGAACTTAGGAAGATAGCAGGTATTGCCCATTCATAAGGAAAGTCGTAGTCCATTCATAAATTTGGCAGGATGAATGCTGAGAAGCTTTCTACTAGACAGAACACATCCATTGATGCATTCTCTTTTCTAATGTCTATAACCACAGACACAGTGGGATACACAAACCCACAACCACACCCACAAAGGCAACACTTTCCTCCAAGTTGGTCTGTGACTATCCAGAGTGTCCTCTGACTGGTGGGCCATACTATGTTCCCCAAAATTGCTTGTTCTGTCTCAAATCTGCTTTCCTTTGCCAACTCTTGAAGTAGTCAGGAGTCAGCGGTGAGCCAATACCTGCTTTATCAGGAACGAACCATCTTCAGAGCTTCCCTGGCATTTGGCCATCCTCACATCAGTAGGTAAGTGCCGTAGCCCGGCTGGCTGGGCAAAATAACCGGGGGGGGTGACGAACAACTTGTGTAGACTGATGCAGCAGGCCTGGAAGCCGTTTATTGTTGAATAAGAGCGGTATTTATACATTTTACACAGCCTATCTAATTAGCATGAAATAGATACAGCAGTCAAACAATAAGGAATCTCCACACTTAATGGCTCGCTTTTGTTACTTCACAAACCACTCCCTCTGGCATTTTGCCAGGCGCCATCCAGACTTCTTTACAGGCTCTAACATTTCTCTGGCAAAATAACAGGTGCCAATCTGACTTGTTTACAGACGTTAACATTTCCCCCTTTTGTTTAATTTAAATAAGGACCATAGTGTTTTTTACAGAAACACCATAAATAACCTGCTAGAAACAGAAAGGGAGGATACAAAATGTTACAATACCAATCCAATTGATGGCTCCATGCAAGAAGCCCTTGGAAAACTTATACCAGCAATGACACCGTTAGCAAAGATACCGAGTTACAAGTTGTTGTAGATTACAGTCTGTTGTCTCAGTCCAGATAAAGCAGTGTCTCAATAGATTAACTCAGAGTTCAGGTAAATCACAGTCCAGGTAAGTTCTCCAGGCAGCTAGCTTAAGTTGTAGTAGCAGAAACAGCGATAGCTCCGAAGTCTCCTCGGGTTCTCAGCCGAAGTTTCCTCTAGTTCTCAGCAACATTGTAAATTCTTCCACCTTTGTTTTCACCGGCACTTGGACGAAGGCAGGAACTCCGGATGGCTAAAGAAAATCCTGTAGCATTTCACTAAGAAAACAACCTTCTGAACAATTTTAGTACATTATCTCAAGGTTTTTTACATTTGAAATAAGCCTTAATAGTACTCATTACTCATCAGCCTGCAGGTGTGGGAGACCCATTGTAGTTACTGGCCTTGGAAATGATCAAACTTCAGGGATGCCAGTGGCATCTTCTGCCAGCTGTAGCATCCTGGGCAGCCCCAGATGGCCCCAGGGAGAGTCCTGGGCTCAAACTTCTTCCGGGCACAGGGAGCAAAACCCTGCGAGACTGTGCCTCCAGGTCAGGTCTAGATTTGGGCTCACAGTGGTGATCCGCTCCCCCGGGCAGGGGGGCGGGGAAGAGCCCTCAACTGCCTCTTGGAAAATTCTTACTGCGCCATGATCGGCTTGGGCAGGTGGCAGCCGCCTTGTCATTTCACGCACCCTCCAGTATCGAAAAGTATTCAGTAATAGCCTTTTGCTGCAACTTTTTTCCTGATAATCCTTCTTCTTCTGAACTTTCTTTTTCTTTCTGACTAGAGTTTCTGGGCTTTTATCAACACATGCCCTAACTATTCTTGGTTCCACTGGGGTGCCTTTTTCTCTTATCAATTTACTTCTCACCCCTTCCATATTTTCATCACAAAGACAATACAACATTTCAAGACAAAACAAGACACAAACATACTGCATCAATCTTCTCCATTTTCTCGAAATGGTCATTTTTCCTATCGCCCTATCTGCCTAGGGACGAGCAGATTGCTCCCGTCCTATCTATGGACAGAAAGCTTTTTTCGACCCTTACCCGTGAGTGTCCCAGGGCTCCCCGTAACGGGCCACCATCTGCCGCAGTCCCGCTGCAGCAGAATAACCTGGGGGGTGACGAATAACTTGTGTATGTTGATGCAGCAGGAATGAGAGCCGTTTATTGTAAGATCTGAGCGATATTTATACATTTTACACAGCCTATCTCATTAGCATAAAATAGATACAGCAGTCAACCAATAAGGAATCTTCACACTTAATGGCTCGCTTTTGTTACTTCACAAACCACTCCCTCTGGCATTTTGCCAGGCACCATCCAGACTTGTTTACAGACTCTAACATTTCTCCAGCAAAATAACAGGTGCCAATCTGACTTGTTTACAGACCTTAACAGGTAAGAAGAAAGACTGACTCTGTCTTTGGTAAATTCAAACAAGTGAGACCACTGGGACTGGGATTGGTAATGGCTCTGGGTGCCTGGCTTCCTGGATCCCAAGTTCAGAGACTTTCATCACCAAGGAAGTGAGGTGTGGTCACTTCTTTCAGGAACTGAATGAGGTCACTGCCTTGGCTACCACTTTGTCCTAACAGTTGCTTCCAAGGGTTCCATGAGATGGAGGCTGCCCCTACTTCCTGTGACAATTTCATATGTTAGAATGGTATATCAACCATATGCACCTGGGAAGAGCTTTCCACACAGGCCTGGTTTGGTCTACTCTACATTAAGAAGAGTGAGGCTGATTCAGACACATTCCTTCATCCTTCCAGGTTGTTTGCCATGGAGATGTCTTTTGCTCTCTCAGGTCCTTCATAGCTGCCTACATCTTCTCCAGAGATCATTTCTGCAAGTACCTTTGATGTTCTCAGCAGGTGGAAGATCCCATACATTCTTGTATTGTAAGACCAACACTGTCGCTGCTCTTCAGCAAAGTTAGATTGAGGGAACAGTGTATGATTAGTGTTATTAACATGTTCGATATGGGTTAGGAACCATTCTGCTGCATGAATAATGGTATTGGGAACCTGTGATATTTACAAGAATATAGAGGTGAAATATATGTACGAAAACAGAAATCTAAGTAAGATTTGAAGCCCAGAAGGTCATTTGTCCCTTGATTGGGATACTTAGCGTTGAATTACATTCTGCACAGATGTTTCAGATAAATCGATATACAATGGCATAGGACCTTTCACCTTGGATGATTGAATGTAGAAGAGAACATCCAGTCAAAAAGTGATAGTGGGTAGGATTAGGAAGATAGTCGGTAGGTTTAGGAAGAAGAATGAGTGTAGGATTTGGAACAAAAGTTCTTTAGAAGTAGGGTATCGCTAAGAGAGTGAATGTAAATATCAGCACATGTGACGAGGAAGTCACAATGATTAACTGGGGAAAATATGTAGGAAAGCAGATATCAATAGAGACATTACAAAATCAGGCAAAGTATAAAGTGAGTGACAGGATTAGACATTTTCAACATGGTTGAGTTTGAATATATAATCTTTGGAAGAAACAAATATGTAGTCACCAATAGGATTTTCATTTGAGAGCATTAGGCAACCTGGACATGGATGTTTTTAGTAATCCATGTTCACTTTCCATTTAGGTTTTGTACAATCATAAGTGTGACCTTTGCTTTTTGTGTCCAGAATATTACTGTGATAAAATGTATATGTAGATCAGGTGACATGAGTATTTCTTCCACCATTTCTGGGAGCTATATTTTGAGGACATATAAGTTAGTATTGGGGGTACAAAGAGGTGTACCTGTGTCTATGAATATAGAGATAATTCGTGAATAGACTGTACTGTGAATAAATAATATAACTGGTTCCACTTTAAATAATGGATTGAATTGATATCTGAAACTAAGTAAGAAATCTTATATTGATATAGAACCATTCATTCCAACCAGTTACACATCTAATGGTAATATTAGTGTTATGGTTTATTGTGACGGGTTTGTGAGTTTTGCTTCAAATGTGATAATGGAAATCGAAAATAATGTGTTTGGAAAGAAGTCTCATGAAAAGAGCAGTCAAGAAACATGGAGGAATACATGTGTTCTCAAGCAGGAAGTGATTGAAAGTGAAACAAATGCCTATAAATTTGCGAAATTTTGATGAGACATATATGCTATGATGTGCATAAACTGAAGAAATAGTAATGTACCAGTGTTGAATAAAAAGGAACGTCAAAATGCACATCATGTCTACTTGCATTGATGTTCAACTGGGTCAGTTACTGTAGAAATATTAGGATTTTGGGGGGGATTAATAATACAATTTATTTTAGCACTAGCATGCCACAGAATGTAGAGGAAAGATCAATGGATTTTTAGTTATAGCACTAATAATCTAACATTTAGTGACTATTTTGGATAGTCTAAAATTACATAAGGCTATGTAACATAATTTTTTTTATTTAACATTCATCAAAGCTTGGAATTTTCATAATATTTCTTCTTTTTTATTTTTTATTTTTTCAGTTGTTGATTGACCTTCATTTTGTTTATTTGTATGTGGTGCTGAGAATAGAACCATGTGCCTTACACATGCTAGAAAAGCATGTTACCACTGAGCCACAAACCCAGCCCCTCCACTTTTATCTTAACATCATACACTCATGTCCCTCTTCTTTACTCACTTTCTTCCCCATTTTCCCCCTTCTCTCCCTTCCTTTTTCGTTTCCCCTCCATATTTATTTTTCTCTCATGTCATTACAAACAGTAGTATGCTATGAAATTTAAGTTTAAGACTGTTTTTTATAGTCATTCTTTTTCTTGAGAAAATCTAAAAATTATAATCACCTGATAGATATATTACAATACATTTATTACACATATGTATCTATATTCATGCATATGCATTACATATATTATATATATATACATATATATTTAAAAGTACTTTGATTTTCCTGTTAGAAATAATATAGACCAAGTCTTTCTTAATTCTCAATTCTTCCATAATTAACATCTTACAGTGAAAATCAAATAAACATATTTAAGTAAAAAGGTATCATTCTTATTTATCAATACTAATAATTTAAGGTTTTATATCACATTAAGCTGTAATATGGCATATTAACTCTTATGAATTAGAGAAATTTTATTTGAACAACCTATTATTTAAGGACCATATGCACTGACATTTTAAATGGCGTTCTTGTGATTTCTATTTCTATCAATTGTGTATTAATTGCCAAATACTTATTTTAGTACTTTTCATGTTCATAATTGATATAAAGTCAATTGTTTAATTCTTCTTGTAAGTAGTTACTTATTACAGTAGGGACATTATTAATAATACAACATCTTTATAAGAAAAATGGTACAAATTTATTTTCATGCAAAATTAAGAATAATTGCATGCTCTAAATGTTTGATTGTTGATACATATAATAAAGAGCTTTTGATGAGTCTCTTCCCCAGTAAAACATAAAATGCAAAGATAATGTCCAAATAAAGATAAGAAAAATACACATTATCAGCTAGAAACTATTAAATAAAAGATGAAAAGAACAATCCAACACATTGTACGAACTTGTCAGATGAGGTAGTATTCTGGAAGAATAGCCTAAGACTAGACCTTGTCCATGTCAAAATATTCACGAAAAAAATGAAGTATGAAAAGTGTAGAAAATGCTATGAATTTTTCATGAAGATAGGTGAATTATCCTTTCATCTCAATTTATGTGCATTTTCTGGTAAAATAAATTTGTGATATTTACAACTACACAAAACAAAGTTTCTGCATAGCAAAATGAATACATCTGAACCCATTTTTAGCTGATTTCTTCCCACTAAATTTTAAACCTTTATTTATTTATTTATTTATTTTTATTGGTTGTTCAAAACATTACAAAGCTCAAGATATATCATCTTTCATACATTTGACTCAATTGGGTTATGAACTCCCATTTTTTCCCCAAATACGAATTGTAGAATCACATCGGTTACACATTCACACTTTTACATAATGGCATATTAGTGACTGTTGTATTCTGCTACCTTTCCTATCCCCTACTATCCACCCTCTCCTCCCCTCCCATCTTCCCTCTCTACCTCATCTGCTATTGTTCAATTCTCTCCATTGTTTCCCCCCCACTTCCCCTCACAACATTTTATATGCGATTTTGTGTAACATTGAGGGTCTCCTACAATTTTCATAAGCTTTCCCTTCTCTCTCCCTTTCTCTCCCCCCATTCGTCTTTGTTTAATGTTAATATTTTCCTCATGCTCTTCCTCCCTGTTCTGCTCTTATTTGCTCTCTTTATATCAGAGAAGACATTTGGCATTTATTTTTTAAGGACTGGTTAGCTTCGCTTAACATAATATGCTCTAATGCCATCCATTTCCCTGCAAATTCTATGATTTTGTCATTTTTGTGCTGTGTAATACTCCATTGTGTATAGATGCCACATTTTTTTATCCATTAATCTATTGAAGGGCATCTAAGTTGGTTCCACAGTCTAGCTATTGTTAATTGTGCCGCTATGATCATTGATGTGGCAGTATCCCTATAGTACGCTCTTTTAAGATCCTCAGGGAACAGTCCAAGAAGGGTGATAGCTGGGTCAAATGGTGGATCCATTTCCAGCTTTCCCAGGAATATCCATACTTCTTTCAAAATTGGCCTCACCAATTTGCAGTCCCACCAGCAGTGTACAAGTGTACACTTTTCCCCACATCCTCGCCAACACTTATTGTTGTTTGACTTCATAATGGCTGCTCATCTTACTGGAGTAAGATGGTATCTTAAGGTGGTTTTGATTTGCATTTCTCAGACTGCTAGAGATGGTGAGCATTTTTTCATGTACTTGTTGATTGATTGTATGTCCTCCTCTGTGAAGTGTCTGATTAGGTCCTCGGCCCATTTGTTGATTGGGTTATTTGTTATCTTATTGTTTAATATTTTGAGTTCTTTGTATATTCTGTTTATTAGGGCTCTATCTGAAGTGTGAGGGGTAAAAATTTGTTCCCAGGATGTAGGCTCTCTATTTACCTCTCTTATTGTTTCTCTTCTTGAGAAAAAAACTTTTTAGTTTAAGTAAGTCCCATTTGTTTTTTTCTTGTTATTAACTCTTGGGCTATTGATGTCTTATTAAAGAATTTGGAGCCTGACCCCACAGTATATAGATCGTAGCCAACTTTTTCTTCTATGAGACGCAGTGTCTCTGATTTGATATCTAGCTCCTTGATCTATTTTGATTTAACTTTTGTGCATGGTGAGAAAACGGGATTCAGTTTCATTTTGTTGCATATGGATTTCTAATTTTCCCTGCACCATTTGTTGAAGATGCTATCCTTCATCCATTGCATGTTTATAGCCACTTTATCAAATATAAGAAAGTTGTAATTTTGTGGATTGGTTTCTCTGTCCTCCATTCTATACCATTTGTCCACCTGCCTGTTTTCGTACCAGTACCACACTGTTTTTGTTACTATTGCTTTGTAGTAAAGTTTGAACTCTGGTATCGCTATACCTCCTGATTCACACTTCCTGCTTAGAATTTCTTTTGCTATTCTGTGTCTTTTGTTTTTCTATATGAATTTCATGATTGCTTTATCATTTCTACAAGAAATGCCATTGGGATTTTGATTGGCATTGCGTTAAACCTGTATAGAACTTTGGGTAATTTCGCCATTTTGATGAATTTAGTTCTGCCTATCCATGAACAGGGTACATTTTTCCATCTTCTAAGATCTTTTTCTATCTCTCTCTTTAGGGTTCTGTGGTTTTCACCTCTTTTGTTAGGTTGATTTCCAAGTATCTTATTTTCTTTGAGGATATTGTGAATGGAGTGGTTTTCCTCATTTCAATTTCAGAAGTTTTGTTGCTGATATACAGGAATGCCTTTGATTAATGCATGTTGGTTTTATATCCTTCATTTATTAACTCTAGCAGTTTCTTTGTAGACCCTTTTGGGTCTGTTAAATATATTACCATGTCATCCACAAATAGCGATAATTCAAGCTCTTCTTTTCCTATTTTTATGCCTTTAATTTCTTTTGTCTGTCTAATTTCTCTGGCTAGTATTTCAAGAACTAAATTGAATAGAAGTGGTGATAGAGGGCATCCCTGTCTTGTTCCAGATTTCAGAGGGAATGCCTTCAGTTTTCTCCATTTAGGATGATCCTAGCCTGAGGTTTAGCATATATAGCTTTTACAATGTTGAGGTAAGTTCCTGTTATTTCTAGTTTTTCTAGTGTTTTGAACATAAAGGGTTGCTGAACTGTGTCGAATGTTTTTACTACATCTATCGAGATGATCATATGGTTCTTGTCCTTAAGTCTATTGATGTGGTGAATAGCATTTATTGATTTCCGTATATTGAACCAGCCTTGCATTCCAGGGAAGAATCCTACTTGATCATGGTGCACAACTATTTTGATATGCTTTTGGATTCAATTCACACGGATTTCATTGAGAATTTTTGCATCCAAGTTCATTAGAGATATTGGTTGTAGTTTTCTTTTTTGAAGTGTCTTTGTCTGGTTTTGGGATCAGGGTGAATTTGGACTCCGAGAATGAATTTGGAAGAGCTCCTTATTTTTCTATTTCTTGATATAGCTTGAAAAGTATTGGTACTAATTCTTCTTTGAAGGTTTTTTTGAACTCTGCTCTATACCCATCAGGTCCAGGGCTTTTTTTGGTTGGTAGTATTTTGATGGCTTCTTCTATTTCTTCCTTTGTTTTTGGTCTGTTTAAATTGTGTGTGTCTTCCTGACTGAATCTGGGCAGATCGTATGACTTAAGAAATTTGTCGATATTTTAACTATCTTCTATTTTATTGGAATATAGGGTTTCAAAATACTTTCTAATTATCTTCTGTATTTGTGTACTGTCTGTTGTGATATTGTCTTTTTCATTCCATATGTTAGTAATTTCAGTTGTATCTCTTCTTCTCATCCTTAGCATGGCTAAGGGCCTGTAAATCTTATTTATTTTTTCAAAGAACCAACTTTTAGTTTTATCAATTTTTTCAATGTTTTTTTTTGTTTCAATTTCGTTGATTTCTGCTCTAATTTTAATTATTTCTTGTCTTCTACTACATTTCCTGTTGTTTTGCTCTTCCTTTTCTAGGTTTTTGATGTGTACTGTGAGTTTATTTATTTGTTGTTTTATTCTTTTTTTGAGGAAAGAACTCCAAGAAATGAATTTCGCTCTTAAAACTGCCTTCTTTGTGTCCCATAGATTCCAGTACGATGTGTCTGTATTGTCATTTGATTCTAAAAATATTTTTATCTCCTCCTTTATGTCTTCTGTAACCCATTGATCATTCAGTAGAATATTGTTCATTTTCCATGTGATGTAGGATTTTTCCTTCCTTCTTTTATCATTGATTTCCAGTTTCATTCCATTATGATCAGATATGGTGCATGGTATTTTCTCCACGCCTTTATATTTACTAAGAGTTGCCCAATGGCATAATATATGGTCTAACTTGGAGTAGGATCCATGTGCTGCTGAGAATAAAGTGTATCCACTTGATGATGGTTGATGTATTCTATATATGTCGGTTACGTCAAGGTTATTGATTGTGCTGTTGAATTCTATAGTTTCTTTATTCAGTTTTTTATAGAGGATCTGTCTAATGGCGAGAGCGGTGTGTTGAAGTCACCCATAATTATTGTGTTGTAGTCTATTTGACTCTTGAACTTGAGGCGAGTTTGTTTTATGAGCATTGCAGCTCAATTGTTTGGTGCATACCAATTGATAATTGTTATGTCTTGTTGGTGGATGGTTCCTTTTAACAATATATAGTGTCCTACTTTATCCCTTTTGATTAATGTAGGTTTGAAGTTGATTTTATATGATATGAGTATGGTTACTCCTGCTTGCTTCCGAGGGCCATATGAGTGGTATGATTTTTCCCAACCTTTCACTTTCAGCCTGTGTATGTCTTTACCTTTCATATGAGTCTCTCGAAGGCAGCATATTGTTGGATTTATTTTTTTGATCCAGGTTACTAGCCTATGTCTCTTGATTGGTGAGTTTAGATTTTTAACATTTAAGGTTACAATTGAAATATGATTTGTACTTCCAGTCATGTTTATTTATTTATTTATTTTAATTTGGGTAGTTTTTACTTTTTGGTTTTTTTCTTACCCCTTTACTGAGATACCTCCCGCTGTTAGTTTTGGGCACTATTTTTCAATTCCTCTTCTTGTAGTATTTTGCTCAAAATGCTTTGCAGTGCTGGTGTTCTGTCTGCGAATTCTTTTAGCTTTTATTTATCAGGAAGGACTTAATTTCATTGTCAAATCTGAAGCTTAATTTTGTTGGATACAGTATTCTTGGTTGGAATCCATTATTTTTCAGTGTTTGAAATACATTGTTCAAAGACCTTCTCGCTTTCAATGTTTGTGATGAAAAATCAATTGTTAACCTTATTGGTTTACCCCTGAATGTTATCTGCCTACTTTCTTTCGTAGCTTTTAATATTCTCTCCTTGTTCTGTATGTTGGCTATCTTCATAATTATATGTCTTGGAGTTTGTCTATTATGGTTTTGAATGTTTGAGGTCCTGTAGGCTTCCAGGATATGGCAATCCATTCCATCTTTCATCTCTGGAAAGTTTTCTAGAATTATTTCATTTAATATGTTGTTCATTCATTCGGTTTGAATTTCTATGCCTTCTTCTATCCCGATGACTCCCAATTTTGTTTTTTTTTATGACATCCCATATCTCTTGAATAGTTGCTCATGGGATTTAAGCATGTTTTCTGTGTTGACTATATTCTTTTCAAGTTGACAAACTTTGTCTTCATTATCTGATGTTCTGACTTCTACTTGATCTAGTCTATTTGTAATATTCTTGTTTGAGTTTTTAATTTGGTTTATAGTTTCCTGCATTTCTAGAATTACTGTATGATTTTTTAAAAGATCTCTATCTCCTGGTAAAGCTTGTTCTTTGCCATTTGAATTTGTTAGTTTAATTCATTTTCAAAATATACTTTTATCCTTAGACTTGCTGCCTCATGTCTTCTCTCTTATTCCTTTCCATCTGAGTTAGGTATGACTTAAGTTTTTTCCCTATCCCTGTTTCTGATGCTTCTAGGTTCTCCTGTAGTATTAAGTTGTCCTTCATTGTTTGTACACCTTGTTTTCCCTTGTTTTTTCATGATGTTCACGTCATTTTCCAGCTCTATTTGATTGCTGTGTTTCTGCTCTCTTCTATAGATTTGTTATGGGTTTATATATCTCTGTTTTCTCTCCTTTGTGTTGGTAGACTATGCCTGCTTAAGTGGATTCCGCTGTTAAGGAATTCTGATGGCCGAGCTCCAGTGATGTCACCTCTCTGCTGTGGTGGGCCCCAGGCTCCTTGCCGGAGTGTCCGAATTGGGTGGGTGGACTGGATTGTCTCTGGTTGGTTTCAGCTCCCGGTCGCTGGCAGGCCGGCAGTCTCCAGCCACCCAGTAGCGCGGGCAGCTTGTGGTCTGTCTTCAGCTGGTGGGTGATCTCTAGCCACACAGTTGCGCGTTCGGTCGCCGGCAGGCGCGCGTTCTCCAGCCGTCAAGACATAGCGTCAGCAGGTGGGCTGGCGCCAGCAGGAAGGTGGTCTCCAGTTGCCCAGTCACACTGGCAGTGGGCCGGCGTTCTCCAGCCAGCCAGTCAGGAGGGCCTGGCCTCTAGTCCCCTGGTTTATCCTGCTAGTCCTGATTTCTCCTGCTAGACCAGATTTCTCCTGAGTCATGCTTCTCGGCAGCTCAAACTGTTCTCTGGGTCTGCCGTTTGTTGGGTGGGGAGGGTGTCTATTGGGAACCCTGGAACTCTATTGTTTTAATTTTTTTCGCTTGCCCATCGCCCCGCACTGGCTAGACAAGTTTCATTTTTGCCGCTGATGGGAAGGGGAGATGAAGGTCAGGTGCCTCTAGTTTTCCCCGAGTCTTTATGCAGACTTCCTCTGATTATTCCTCCCCCAAAAGCCTAGGAGATATTTTATGCGAATTCCCCTCTGTATGTGAGATGAGCTGAGAAACACACACCTGTTTTATTCTTGCAATCTGTCAGGGAGTGGTGGTGGTTACTTCAGCTCTCCAAGATGGTGGCTTTTGGTTTCCTTTGTGGAGTTTCTGCTTTGGGGCATAGAAATGTACTGCTAACTTCCCCGTCTGAAATCCCGAATTCAGCTGGGGGCTCAGTGGATGCTCAGCCAGCAGGATTCCACAGAATCCGCAGCAACGTTTCTCCCTGCTTGCTGGTCGCTTCTCGGTGGTGCCTCACCATTTGTAGACACAGGGCAGGTCACGCGGATCAATCAGAATGGATCTCCAGTTGCACAAGTGGCTTGTGTTTGAGACTCAATTACCGGACCTCGGTGGTGGAAATCATTCTTCTAGGTTTCGGTAAACACCCATTTTCCTGTAAGATCCTAACAAGATAGTTTTTCATTGCTCTAACTCGTTATTCACTTGCGCAGTGGCAGGGTACACTGGGTGTGATACACTGTCTTCACAGCCATCTTGCAATGCCGAAATATTAGGATTTGGATGCACCATTTACTGAAAACTGTTTCAGTACTAGGAAAAAATATGTATTTCAGGTGGATGAATATTTCTGAGAATAATTTTTTAAAAATTGGATTATAAATCCACATCCATGAATATGAATGAATTTAGGGAGTGCAAAATAAGACACAAATATTTCATATTTTGAAAAATCTGGAGAGTATATATATATATATATATATATATATATATATATATATATACACACACACACACACACAGACATTAAAAACTAGCAATATATATGCCAATCAAAATTCATCATGAAATACATATCATCCACAGACCCAAAAATATTCATATACTGAACATGGATTTATGTATAATGTTGTTCAACTAGGAGGCTTACCCATAGGTTGAATTTTCAGTTCCAACAGCATTTAGGAGGAGTGATCTCTTCTCACAATTTGTATTTGCCAAGTCAGTCACCTCACAAAAATGTACGTGTGATACCAGGTACAATTCTATATGTGCATATAAAATTACATGTGCTGAATAGGCTACAGAGAAAAGGAGACAGGAATTCACATATTTGTTAACTTTCAAAACACACGGAGAACTATTTCAACAAAAAAAATGACTAGATTTATAACTCCTACCCTATATAATGCAAAAGGCAATTCCAACTATACACCATGCCTCCTCTGAACTGCTTGTATTTCTATTCTGTTTTGGTTATTATTCTCTATCATATTACGATTAGTAGTCAGAGTCTAGTATGGTAGGGGTTAGAGTCAGGGATTCAGTATTTCGAATGGAAATTTGGAAAATGTATCCAATGTGTATGCAAATATGTGCCACACAAAATCTTCCCACTCCTCCAGAACAATGGCTTGACATTATCTTCGCCCCAAGTAAGACATAATTAGAGGAGAAGAATTAGAAAATCAGTGAATACTTCTCTGGAATGTAATATGCTAAGAAGTTCACTACCTTGAAGGTGGTACAGGAGTTTCCAAAAGTAAGGGACAGGGTGAACACTCCATAAACATGGAGCTCTGCTGGCCTAAAGACTTCTTGAGAAATTTCCTCTGAGGTTGGGCACTTGAAACATATGTTGTTATGAGGAGCTTTAGCTTCCTTTGTACTGAGATCATCAAAGCTGGGTCTGCACCTATGTGACCTGTAAAACATAGTTTCTTATTTTCCAATTAACATGAGACACCAGTCCTGAATTTGATCTTTGTAGGTAAACTGTGGCCACTGGGTTCTAAGTGTCTCCCTGTGTGGACTGTGAAGCCATTTGTTCATCCTCCAATTTTCATGGTGTTTCTTGCTGCTGTATTTGCTTATGAAGTAAAAAAAAGATCACCTGGGACACAGTGCTTGAGGGAGTTCTGTCACGTGTGGTGGGTCAGGGTCTGCAAGAGAATATACCAACAATGCTTCTATTCCACATAGCTTTTCCCCTTGACCACAGCAACATAATTCTCAACATTGCCCTGAAACCTCTCTATATAACAAGATACCATTACATATAAGGGTCTGCTGGCTGCACCATGTCAGTCACAAGGCATTTGGAAGCCAATGGAAGATCAACATGACCCCACCAGAGATGTTTTATCACACACCTCCCCTCCTCTGATCTAGGCCCACTACTCAGCAGGCTCCAATTTACTGGCATCTCTGTTATACACCATTTTGATGAAACCTAGTCAATCAAGGCACTGTCTGGTATACTCATGATCAGCAACCGGTTTTCCAAATTTTCTCCAGTGCCACCTGGTCATGGAAATTTCAATAATTTTATTGTATTTATCTAGCCATTTTTCACGGATGAAGATGGAGGCACTGTGGATTTCAATTTGTACAGGAACCATTAAATGATGAGAAACCTCATTTCGATGAATGCTCTGTAGAACTGTTAAAGACAAGGCTTCCCAGGGAGTGGCCAAAAAGTCACATGAAATCAGACCCATTGAGGTCTACAATGTGAGGTCCATGTGTGTTTTGACTGTCACCTATGCCTACCAAGTCTTTCAGAAAAAAAAAATCATGTGGTATCCTGGCTGAGATTCCCAGTGCTCTGTGGAAAGCCACCCTGGGCCTAGATCTCAGTTTCCAAGGGAGACTCTCATGCGTGCCCTCCTAGAATCCCAACACAATTCATGGCACAAGTTCTCTGAGATCAGATCCAGAATGCACTCTCTAAGTGTAATCACACCAGAGTTCAAGCCCATGTGGACCCAGGCATCTCCTTTAACAGCCACATAATGACCACAATTAAACCAAAACACTCCCACATGGCCCTCATCTTTTTCCATATAGATACTCATCATAACCTCTGGCTGGAGGTTTCCATGAGGGGCACATTCCAAGACAGTGTCCAAAATAAGCTCCCTTGCCCCTCATTTGCCTAAAGTCAGGGTGGCCTGGACATACTTCCTGTGAACCCGGAGTGATCAAATAGGCATGCCGTTAATACTGCACCGCTTCTTCAATTTGAGGCCTACTGAGTTAGAGGTATAGATTCTTTATGTAAATTAGAGTCATGAGAAAACCCAAGCACCTTTGCAGGGCTTTGAAGAACTCAATTGACACAAAGGATCCCTATTCTCACTTGATAGAGGTCAGGAACCTCACAGAGGAAAGCGAGACTTTATCCACAATGACTGGTGTATTTGCCATTTTGGTTTTGGATGCACACATGGGATCTTTCTTTAGATCCATCTGGTGCTGAGAATCTAAGCCACAACCTCACACAGGGCCAAGATGCTAATTCAGACACATCCCTTTCCAAAGCAATTAAGCAAAGAGCCACAGGTGATGCCCAATCATTTCCATTTGAAAACTGTTTACTTCAGGCTTCACAAAGGGGTGGCCAGAGCAAGAACTTCCTGACATTCAGTTCATCAGAACAATATATAAGCAAAATGCCCAAAGCAGGGTTTTTCCACTGAGATTTTCCTGGTCACACTGATATCTGAGTTTTTTGAGATGCTCGCCATTCCCTTCAGCTATCCAGTACATGGCCATGTCACAGAGCTTGGAGGTGGTATATATGTTGGACACAAAACCATGATCCTATTCTGGAGAGTGAACAGAGTTCATGAATAAACCTGGAAATTAGGAATGTATTAGGTTATGCCCATCTTTAAGTAAAGCCGCAAACCATTCATAAATTGGGCAGGATGAAATGGGAAGCTTTCTACTAGACAGGACACATCCATTGATGCACTCTCTTTTCTAATGTCTACAACCACGGACACCATGGGATACACAGACATAGAAACACTCTCCTTTTCAAACGACTTACGAGAAACAGTTCACTCCAAACCAAACAAACCACCTTTTTTTCCTATTCTCACAACATGAGACAAAATCACAAACTCACAACCACACCCACAAAGGCACCTTTTTACCCTAAGTAGGTCTGTGACTCTATGGAGTGTCCTCTGACTGGTGGGCCACACAATGTTCCCCCGAAATGTCCTGTCCTGTCTCAGATATGGTCTCCTTGGCCATCTCTATGAAGTTGTCAGGAGCCAGCGGTGGGCCACTATCTGCTTTTTCAGGAAAGGCCCCTCTTCAGAGCTCTCTTGGCTTTTGGCCATTCTAACATCAGTAGGTACAAAGAAAGACTGACTCTGTCCTTGGTAATTCCAAACAAGTGAACCCACTGGGACTGGTACTGGGACTGGCTCTGTGTGCCTGGCTTCCAGGATCCTAAGTTCAGAGAGTTCCATCACCAAGGGAGTAAGGTGAGGTCACTTCCTTCAGGAACTGAATGAGGTCACTGCCTTGGCAAACACTTTATCCTAACAGTTGCTTCCAAGTGTCTCATTAGATGGAGGCTTCCCCTACTTCCTGTGAAACATTCACAAGTTAGAATGGTATATCAACCATAGGAACCCGGTAATAGCTCTCCACACAGGCCTGGTTTGGTCCATCTCCTCTACATTGAGAAGAGAGGTTCTGATTCAGACACATCCCGTCATACTGACCAGGTATTTTGCCATGGAAGATTACTTTTGCTTTCTCAGGTCCTCCATAGCTGACTACATATTCTCCAGGGATCATTTCTGCATTGAACTTGTGGTTCTCAACAGGTGAAAGATCCCCTACATTCCTGTATTGTAAGACCAACTCTGTCCCTGCTCTTCTTTAAATTTACATTGAGGGAACAGTGTATTGTTAGGGTTAATAAAATGTTTGATTTGGGTTAGAAATCATTCTGCTGGATGAATAATGGTATTGGGAACCTGCGATATTTTTAAAAATATAGAGGTGAAATATATAAATGAAAAAAGAAAGTCTAGGTAATTTTGAAGCCCAGAGGGGCAATGGGCCCTTCATTGGGATACTTAGCTTTGATTTACATTGTGCACAGATATCTCAGATAAATCGATATACAATGGCATAGGACCTTGTTCCTTTTATGATTAAAATTTGAAGAGAACATCCATTCAAAAAGGGATAGTAAGTAGGATTAGATAGATATTCGGTAGGTTAACAAAGAAGAGTGAGTATAGGATTTGGAACAAAAGTGCTTTAGCAATAGGGTTTGGGTTAAAGTGTGAAAGTAAATATCAGCACACTTGAAGGGTCAGTCACAATGATGAACAGTGGAAAATATGTAGGAAAGCAGATATCAATAGAGATATTACAAAATCAACAAATGGGCCAAGGACCTGAACAGACACTTCTCAGAAGAAGACATACAATCAATTAATAAGTACATGAAAAAATTCTCACCTTCTCTAGCAGTCAGAGAAATGCAAATCAAAACCACCCTAAGATACCATCTCACTCCAGTAAGATTGGCAGCCATTAGGATGTCAAACAATAATATGTGCTAGCGAGGATGTGGGGAAAAGGGTACACTTGTACATTGCTGGTGGGACTGCAAAATGGTGCGGCCATTATGGAAAGCAGTATGGAGATTCCTGGGAAAGCTGGGAATGGAACCACCATTTGACCCAGCTATCGCCCTCCTCGGACTATTCCCTGAGGACCATAAAGAGCATGCTATAGGGATACCGCCACATCAATGATCATAGCAGCACAATTCACAATAGGCAGACTGTGGAACCAACCTAGATGCCCTTCAATAGATGAATGGATAAAAAATAATGTGGCATCTATACACAATGGAGTATTATGCAGCACTAAAAAATGACAAATTCATGGAATTTGCAGGGAAATGGATGGCATTAGAGCAGATTATGCTAAGTGAAGCTAGCCAATCCTTAAAATACAAATGCCAAATGTCTTCTTTGATTTAAGGAGAGCAATTAAGAACTGAACAGAGGGAAAGAGCATGAGGAAAATATTAACATTAAACTGAGACAAGTGATGGGAGGGAAAGGGAGAGAGAAGGGAAATTGCATGGAAACGGAAAGAACCCTCATCGTTATACGAAATCACATATACGAGGTTGTGAGGGGAAAGGGGGGGAAGGGAGAGAACGGAACAACAACAGATGAGGTAGAGAGGGAAGATGAAAGGGGAGGGGAGGGGGGATAGTAGGGGATAGAAAAGTCAGCAGAATACAACAGTCACTAATATGGCATTATGTAAACATTGTGAATGTGTAACTGATGTGATTCTGCAATCTGTATTTGGGTTAAAAATGGAAATGCTAACTCACTTGAATCAAATGTATGAAAGATGAAAAAAAAATTAAAAAAGGACTAAATTGGCTCATCGTAACAATAAAAAAAGAGATATTACAAAATCAGGCAAAGTATAAAGTGAGTGATATGATTAGATATTTGCAACAGGGTTGATTTTGAATATATAATCTTAGGAAGAAACAAATATGTAGTCACCAATAGGATTGATATTTGAGAGCATTAGGCAACCTGAACATGGAAGTAATCCATGTTCACTTTCCATTTAGGCTTTAGTACAATAATAAGTGTGAACTTTGCATTTTGTGTCCAGAATATTACTGTGATAAAATGTATATGTAGATTAGGTGACATGAGTATTTCTTTCACCATTTCTGCGAGTAATATTTTGAAGACATATACATAAGTATTGGTTGTACAAAAAGCTGTACCCTGTGTCTATGAATATACAGATAATGCATGAATAGACCATACTGTGAATAAATAGTATAGCTGGTTCCACTTTAAATAATGGATTGAATTGATATTCACAAAGGAGTGGTCTGAGGCAAAAACCTTCCTGAAATTCAGGGCAACAGAACAATAGGTAAACAAAACGCACAAAGCAGGGTTTCTCCACTGAGACTTTCCTGTTCACACTGATATCTGAGTTTTCTGAGATGCTCGCCTTTCCCTTCAGCTATCCAGTACATAGCCATATCACATAGCTTGGAGGTAGTACATATCTTGGACACAAAACAATGAGGCAATTCTGGAGAGTGTCCAGAATTCAGGATGTAAACAGATACTTTGAAAGATAGCAGGTGTTTCCCTTCAATAAGGAAAGCTGCAGTCCATTAATAAATCAGGCAGGATGAATGTTGCGAAGCTTTCTCCTAGACAGGACACATCCATTGATGCATTTTCTTTTCTAATGTCTACAACCACGGACAGAGTGGGATACACAGACATAGAAGCACTCGCCTTGTCAAAGGACTTACTAGAAACAGTCCACGCCAATTCAAACAAACAGCCTTTCTTACATCTTCTCAGAACTTGAGAAAAAACCATACACACACCTACACCCACAAAGGCACCTCCTTTGTGGAGTGTCCTCTGAATGGTGGGCCATTCTATATTCCCCCAAAATGGCCTGTTGTATCTCAAATCTGGTCTCCTTGGCCAACTCTGTGCAGTTGTCAGGAGCCAGCGGTGAACCAATACCTGCTTTCTCAGAAAGGTCTTTCTTCAGAGCTTTCCTGGCATTTGGCCATTCTCACATCTGTTGGTACTAAGAAAGACTGACTCTGTGCTTGGTAAATTGAAACAAGTGAGACCACAGGGACTGGGACTGCGACTGGCTCTGGGTGCCTCTCTTCCTGGATCCCAAGTTCAGAGAGTTCCATCACCAAGGAAGTGAAGTGAGGTCACTTCCTTCAGGAACAGAATGAGGTCACTGCCTTGGCAACCTCTTTGTCCTAACAGTAACTTCTAAGGGTCCCATGAGATGGAGTCTGTCCCTTCTTTCTGTCACACTTTCACAAGTTAGAATGGTATATCAACCATAGGCACCTGGGAAGAGCTCTCCACACAGGCCTGATTTGGTCCATCTTCTCTACATTTAGAAGATAGAGGTTGATTCAGACACATCCATTCATCTTGACCAGGTTGTTTACCATAAAAGATGACTTTTCCTCTCTCAGGTCCTTCATAGCTGCCTATATCTTCTCCAGGGATCATTTCTGCATGGACCTTTGATGTTCTCAGAAGATGGAAGATCCCCTACATTCCTGTATTGTAAGACCAACTCTGTCCCTCCTCTTTTGTAAAGTTAGATTGAGGGAACAGTGTATGTTTAGGGTTAATAACATGTTTGATTTGGGTTAGGAATCTCTCTGCCCCATGAATAATGGTATTGGGAACCTGTGATATTTACAAGAATATATAGGTGAAATGTAAGTATGAAAACAGAAATCTAGGTAAGATTCGAAGTCAGAAGGGCATTGGGTCCTTGAGTGGGATTCTTAGGTTTGAATTATGTTCTGCATATATGTCTCCGACAAATTGAAATACAATGGTTTAGGACCTTATACCTTGGATGATTAATTGTCGAAGAGAACATCGAGTCAAAAAGCAATAGTCAGTAGGATTAGGAAGATAGTCAGTAGGTTTAGAAATAAGAGTGAGTATAGGATTTAGACCAAAATTTCTTTAGCAATAGGGTCTCGGGTAGACATTGAATGTAAATATCAGCATATGTGAAGTGTCAGACACAATGATGAACTGGGGAATATATGTAGGAAAGCAGATATCAATAGAGATATAAGGAAATCAGGCAAAGTATAAACTGAGTGATAGGATTAGACATTTTCAACAGGCTTGAAGTTGAATATATAATCTTAGAAAGAAACAAATATGTAGTCACCAATAGGATTTACATTTGAGAGCATTAGGCAACCTGGATATGGTTGTTTTTAGTAATCCATGCTCACTTTCCATTTAGGCTTTGATACAATCATGAGTATGACCTTTGTTTTTTGTGTCCAGAATATTACTGTGATAAAAAAAGAAATATATATATATATATATATATATATATATATATATATATATATATATATAGATAAGGTGACATGTTTATTTCTTCTACCATTTTTGGGAGCAATGTTTTGAAGAGGTATAAATTAGTATTGGGGGAACAAAGAGGTGTACACTGTGTCTATGAATATAGAGATAATGCATTAATAGACCATACTGTGAATAAATAGCATACCTGGTTCCAACTTTAATAATGGATTGAATTGAAATGTGAAAATGTACAGGAAATCTTATATTGATATTCACACATTCATTCCAACCACTTATACATCTAATGGTAATATTAATGTTATGGTTTATCTTGAAGAGTGTGTGGGTTTAGCTTCAAAATTGATTATGGAAATCGAAAATAATGTGTTTGGAAAGAAGTCTCATGAAAAGACCAGTCAAGTAACATGGAGGAATACATGTGTTCTGAAGCAGGAAGTGATTAAAAGTGAAACAAATTCCTATAAATTTCTGAACTTGTGAATGAAATATATAACCTATGATGTGCAAAAACTGAAGAAATTGTAATGTACCAGTGTTGAATTAAAATGAATGTCAAAATAGACATCATGTCCCATAGGAATATACTTGCATTGATGTTAAACTGGGTCAGTTACTGTAGAAATATTAGGATTTGTAAGCACCATTGATTGAAGTTAGTTTTCAGCACTGGGAAACAAATATGTAATTTCAGGTAGATGATTATTTCTGAGAATAATCTTGTGAAAAGTTGATTATAAATCCACATACATGAACATGAATGAATTTACGGAGTGTATATAAGACAAATATATTTCATATTTTATAAAATCTGTAGAGTGTATGTATATATATATATATATATATATATATATATATAGACAAAAAAACACAAAAATTCATTAAAAAGTATCAATATATATATGCCAATCGTAATTCATCATGTAATATATATCACCCTCAGATGCAAAAATATTTATTTTACTAAACATGGGTTTATGTATAATATTGTTCTAATAGGAAGCTCACCCATAGTTTGGATTTTCAGTTCCAACAGCGTTTAGGAGGACTGATCTCTTCTTACAATTTGTTTCTGCCAAGTCAGCCAACTCATAAAAATATACGTGTGATACCAAGTAGGAATCTATATGTGCATATAAAAAGTACATGTGCTGAGTAGGCTACAGAGAAAGGGAGACAGGAATTCACATATTTGTTAACTTTAAAAACGCATGGAGAGAGCTGGGGATGTGGCTCAAGTCGTAGCGCGCTCGCCTTGCATGCGTGCGGCATGGGTTCGATTCTCAGCACCACGTGCAAACAAAGATGTTGTGTCCGCCGATAACTAAAAAAATAAATATTATAGAATTCTCTCTCTCCTCTCTAACTCTCTCTTTAAAAAAAACACATGGAGGACTATTTCAATTAAAAATTGAGTAGATTTATAAAACCGACCCTTTATCATGCAAGAGGGAAGTCCAACTATACACCATGCCTCCTCTGAACTGCTTGTATTTTCATTTTTTTTGTTTATTTTTCTCCATCATATTAGGATTAGTAGTCAGAGTCTAGTAGGGTATGAGTTAGTGTCAGGGATTCAGTATTTCGAATGGAGAATTGGAAAATGGATCAATGTGTATGCAAATGTGTACTACAAAAAAATTTTCCCACTCTCATTCAGAACAATGCCTTGACATTACCTTCACCCCAAGTAAGACACAATTAGAGGAGAAGAGTTAGAAAATCTTTGAATACATATCTGAAATTGAAAATGCTTAGGGTTCACAACCTTGGAGATTGTAGAGGAGTTTCCAAAAGTAAGGGACAGTGTAAAAACTCTACAAACATGGAGATTTGCCTGCCTAAAGACGTCTGGAGAAACTGTCTCTAGGTTGGGCACTTGAAATATATGTTTTTGTGAGGATCTTTAGCTTCCTTTCCAGTGAGACCATCAAAGCTGCGTCTTCATCTCTGTGATCTGGAGGACATGGTTTATAATTTTCCAATAAACATGAAGCAGCAGTGCTGAATTCTCTCTTGTATGTAAACTGTGGCCACTGGGGGCTAAGTGTCTCCCCATATGGACTGCGAAGCCATTTTATCATCCTCCACTTTTCCTAATGTTTCTTCCTGCTGCACTCGGAGTTTGGTATTTGCTTCACGAAATACAAGGAGTTCAACTGGGACAGAGTGTTGCCGCGAGTTCTGTCACGTGTGGTGGATCAGGGTCTGCAGGAGAATGCACCAACAGGGCTTGTATACCACATAGGATGCCCCCTTGACCATAGCAACCTGATTCTGAACATTGCACTGAAACCTCTCCATATAACAAGTTGCCTTTACATATAAGGGTCTGCTGGCTGCACCATGTCAGTCACAAGCCATTTGGAAGCCAATGGCAGATCCACATGGCCCCACCTCAGATGTTTTATCACACATTTGCTCACCACTGCTCTAGGCCCACTACTCAGCAGGATCCAAATTATTGAGATCTCTGTTCTACACCATTTTCATCAAAACCAGTCAATCAAGGCACTGTCTGGTACACTCGTGATCAGCAACAGGACATCCAAATGTTCTTCATTGCCACCTGGTCATTGGAATTTCAAAAATTTCATGGTATTTATCTAGCCAATTTTCAATTATGAAGTTGGAAGCACTATGGCTTTCAAATCATTCAGGAATCATTCAATGGTGAGGAAGCTCATTTCAATGAAAAATTTGAAGAACTCTCACAGGCAAGGCTTCCCAAAGAGTGGCCTAAAAGTCACATGAATCCAGGCCCATCGAGGTCTACAATTGAGGTCCATGTGTGTTTTGACTAGCAAATATGGCTTCCAAGTCTTTCAGAAAAAAATAATTTGATATCCTGGCTGAGATTCCCAGTGCTCTGTGGAAAGCCACCCTAGGACTAGATCTCAGTTTCCAACGGAGACTCTCATGCATGGCCTCCTAAATTCTTAACACAATTCATGGCAATACTTCTTTGATGATTGATCCAGAACTGAGTGTTTAAGGGGAATGACACCAGAGTTCAAGCCCAGGTGGATCCAGTCATCTCTTCCAACTGCCACACGAATGACTACAATTAAAACCAAAACACTTCCACATGGTCCTCACCTTCTTCCAGAGAGACACTCATCATTACCTCTGGCTGGAGTTTTTCATGTGGGACGCATCCCAAGAGAGTGTCCGAAATAATCTTCCTTGCCCCTCATTTGCCTAAAGTCAGGGTGGCATGGTCACCCTTCCTGTGAACCTGGAGTGATCCAATAGGCCTGCTTCTCCAATTTGAGGCCTACTGACTCTCAGGGATAGATTCTTTAAGTGATTTGGAGTAACAAGAAAACACAAGCACCTCTGCAGTTCTTCAAAGAACTCATTTGACCTAAAGGATCCCTATTCTCACTTGATAGAGGTCAGAATCCTAACAGAGGAAGGCAAGAGACTCATCAACAATGACAGATTTTGGCCATTTTTGTTTTGATTGCACACATGCAATCTATCTTTAGATCCATCATGTGCTGAGAATCTAAGCCACAACCTCATACAGGGCCAAGAGGCTGATTTAGACACATCCTTTTACAAGCAATTAAGCAAAGATCCACAGGTGATGCCCATTCATTTCCATTTGAAAACTGTTTTCTTCAGGCTTCACAAAGGGGTGGCCTGAGGCAAAGACCTTCCTGACATTCAGGACAACAGAACCATAGGTAAGCAAATGAACCAAAGCAGGGTTTCTCCACTGAGAATTTCCGGGTCACACTGATATCTGAGTTTTCTAAGATGTTCCCATTCTCTACAGCTATCAAGTATATGGACATGTCTCAGAGCTTGGAGGTGGTACATATCTTGGAAACAAAACCATGAGACTATTCTGGAGAGTGGCCAGAATTCAGGAAGAAAACAGGAACTTAGGAATTTAGTAGGTGTTGCCCATCCATAAGGCAAACCAAAGTCCATTCTTCAATTAGGCAGGATGAATGCTGGGAAGTTTTCTACTAGACAGGACACATCCTTTGATGCCTTCTCTTTTCTAATGTCTACAACCACGGACACAGTGGGATACTCAAGACTTAGAAACACTAGCCTTGTCAAACGACTTACTAGAAACAGTCCACTCCAACCCAAAAAAACTGCCTTTTCTATCTATTCTCAGAACATGAGAGAAAAGCACAAACTCACTGAACACCCACAAAGGCACCTCCTTAACCCAAGTAGGTCTGTGACTATCTGGAGTGTCCTCTAACTGGTGGGCCATACTATGTTCCCCTGAAATGGCCTGTCCTTTCTCAGATCTGGTCTCCTTGGCCAACACTGTGAAGTTGTCAGGAGCCAGTGGTGAACCAATACCTGCTTTCTCAGGAAAGGCCCCTCTTCAGAGCTCTTCTGCCATTTGACAATCCTCATATCAGTCGGTACCAAGGAAGACTGACTCTGTCCTTGGTAAATCCAAACAAGTGAGACCACTGGGACTGGGACTGGGACTGGCTCTGGGTGCCTGGCTTCCTGCATCACAATTTCAGATTTTTTGATCACCAAGGAAGAGAGGTGAGGTCACTTTCTTTAGGAACTGAATGAGGTCACTACCTTGGCCACCACTTTGTCCTAACAGTTGCTTCGAAAGGTCCCATGAAATTGAGGCTGCCCCTACTTCCTTTGACACTTTCACAAGTTAGAATGGTATATCAACCATAGGCACCTGTAAACAGCTCTCCACACAGGCATGGTTTCATCAGTTCTCTACATTACGAAAGGAGAGGCTGATTCAGACACATCCCTTCATACTGACCCTGTTGTTTGCCATGGAATATGACTTTTCCCCTCTTAGGTCCTTCATAGCTGCCTGCAACTTCTTCAGGGTATAATTTCTGCATGGTCCTTTGATGTTCTCAGCAGGTGGAAGATCCCCTACATTACTGTATTGTAAGATAAACTCTGTCTCGGCTCTTCTGTAAAGTTAGTTTGAGGGAACAATGTATGGTTAGGCTTAATAACATGTTTCATTTGAGTTAGGAATCATTCTGCTTAATGAATAATGGTATTGGGAACTTGTGATATTTACAAGAATATATTGGTGAAATATAAGTTTGAAAACAGAAATCTAGATAAGATTTGAATCCAGGAAGGGCATTGGGCTGTTGATTGGGATACTTAGCTTTGAATTATGTTCTGCACAGATGTCTCAGATAAATCAATATACAATGGCATAGGACCTTGTACCTTGGATGATTGCTTGTCAAAGAGATCATCCAGTCAAAAAGGGATAGTCTTTAGGATTAGGAAGATAGTCGGTATGTTAGAAAAAAGAGTGAGTATAGGATTTGGACCAAAAGTTCTTTAGCAATAGGGTTTCGGATAAAGAGTGAATGTAAATGTCAGCACATGTGAAGAGTCAGTCACAATGATGAACTGGGGAAAATATGTAGGAAAGCAGATATCAATAGAGACATTAGGAAATCAGGAAAATATAAAGTGAGTGATAGGATTAGTCATTTTCAACAGGGTTGAGGTTGAATATATTATCTTAAGAAGAAACAAATATGTAGTCACCAATAGGATTGATTTGAGAGCGTTAGGCAACCTGGATATGGATGTGTTTAGTAATCCATGCTCACTTTCCATTTAGGCTTTGGTGAAAGGTTAATAAAATAGGTACTTGTTACTTACTGTTTTTCTGTATGCTTAACAAAACACTGTTGAAGTCTTGAGGACTGTTTGCTAATCTTGTTTCCAGAATGTGCTGTCCCCAACTGCCAAACTGCAAATGTATACCCTCACCCGTTTGCACGCAAACCACCCACTTGCCCTGACCCATCAATAAACTTCCCTCCCTGCCCTCTCCAAGGAAAGCATATAAGCTCTGCTTAAGCTGTTCTCATTGCTCTCTGCTCTATTCAAGTGAGCTCTGAGCCCCAGAATGCTGGACCCATAATAAACCATTTACTGTTGCTTGAGACATTCCTCTGGTGGTCTCTTCCTCTGATGCTTGCCTGACCTTTACATCTGGAGGCACGAGCAAGATCCGGCAGCGGCGGATGAAAGATCCCCAAGGGGCTCTTTTCAGGGTAAGTAAGGGAACTCTTTTTGGTTTTAGGTTTCAGGTTAGGGCTTGGCAAAATGGCTATTGGTGATGAGCGTGAGCTCTCTCTGACAGAGGCTGACATACGTGTCACAGAGCCACAGGCCACGTCCCTGGGGGATGCCCCAGAGGACTCAGGAAATCGAGGAACAATAGTCTCCTTGACTCAGTGATATTTTGCTTCGGATTCAGTATTGCCAGCCCATCAGGTTTTGCCGGCTACTCAGTCCTGGCCTCAGTATTGGACGTCCATTGCCTGTCTTTATTGTCTTGTCTTGTCAGTGTAGTGTGTGATTTCTTTCACTGTTTGTGTATCTCTCATTTTGGGACAGAGCACTTCAACACCTCTCTTCCTGACCCTTGATCACTAGACCAAAGTCTGTGCAAGGCCCAGAATCTTT
Source organism: Callospermophilus lateralis (assembly GCF_048772815.1). Taxonomy (NCBI): domain Eukaryota; kingdom Metazoa; phylum Chordata; class Mammalia; order Rodentia; family Sciuridae; genus Callospermophilus; species Callospermophilus lateralis. The sequence continues at coordinate 467,594 of NW_027517981.1, forward strand.
CTTTTTCAGTAAATTGCTGGACCTGGCAGACCCTCTGTGCCTCAGAATGACCCACCTTTGGAGTTGGATAGCCCCTAGAAACATCTACTTCCCACTAATTTGAAACGTCAGAGATTTTGTCTTTCAACCGGGGCCACATAGACATCCAGATCAACAGCCATATATCTTAACTTTGCAGGACCTCTGCAAATCTCCTCCTACATGGGTGAAGCCTTTCTTTGTCTCTGCGCCCACTCCTACTCCTTCCACCATGATTCTATCTCACAAACCCTCTGCTCTTCCTCCTCCAACCTCTGTTCTCCCTGAGTCTCAAGACTCTACTGGACTCTCCTACCCTTCTTATCCGCTGCCGTCGTCCACCAACCCCCAACAACCTCTAAGTGATTCCTTTGCTGCTGACTTAGCCTCTCCGCCATTGGAGAAAGCTAGGCCGGCCCAGCGCCCACCAGATGACTCCCCCTTGTCACACACACAGCCCCTCCTTCCCTGGAGAAAGCTGGCCCGGCTAAAAGAACTCAAAGAACTCCCTGGCGTTTTCACACCTGCCTACTTGGGATGACTGCCAACAAATCCTAGGGATTCTCTTCATGACAGAGGAACGAGAGAGAAACTTTCTGGAAGCTAGAAAAAAATATCCTCGGACCAGATGGGTGACCAACACAACTTCCCAACATAATCAAAGCCGGCTTACCCTTGAACTGACCCAACTGGGACCCCGACACCTTTGAAGGTAGGGAGCATCTGTCCACTTATTGCCGGGCCCTAATAGTGGGTTTCCAACCGGCCGCTAGCCAACCAAATAATTTGGCCAAGGTAAGAGAGATTATTCAAGGGCCTGATGAATATCCCTCTATGTTTCTAGAGAGAATTATAGAGGCGTATAGGAGATATACTCCTTTCGATCTTCATGCAGAGGATCAAAAGACATATGTCATGATGGCCTTCATTGGGCAAGCTGATCTGGATATTAAAAGAAAGTTACAATACTTAGATGGGAAAGGCAGCAGAATACAACAGACTCCAGAATGGCAATATGTAAATCAATGTGCAACTGATGTGATTCTGCAATCTGTATATGGGGTAAAAATGGGAGTTCATATCCCACTTGAATCAAAGTGTGAATTATGATATATCAAGAACTATGTAATGTTTTGAACAACCTACAATAAAAATTAATTAAAAAAAAAAAAAGATATGACTTTGAGAGATTTACTCAGGGTAGCCGAGAAAGTATCCTATAAGAGAGAAACAGAGAGAACGAAAGGGAGCAAAGGGAGGATGACAGATGAAAAAGACACATGAAGGTATTAACTAAGGTCCTGGTCACAACAATAAATAGGCCAGAAATTAAGAAACAGGGAGACAAGAAACGATACCTGGGTCCCCACCAGAGGCCACCCTTGGCCTCAGATCAATGTGCCTACTGTAAAGAAAAAGGACACTGAGCCAAAAAGTGCCCTAGAAAGAGACAGCCACGCCAGACAGCCTTTCTGACTCTGGAGGTTGACTGAGAATGTCGGGGCTCAGATCCCTTCCCCGAGCTCAGGGTAACTTTTGAAGTGAAGGGGACCCCATAAACTTTGAAGTGGATACAGCAGCAGTATACTCAGCCCTTAAGGCCCCACTGGGCCCTCTATCAAATAAAAGGTCTCTAGTTCAAAGGGCTAACAGCAGTAAATATCAGACTTAGACAACTAAGAGGACCATGGACATGGGGAAAGGAAAAATCCAACATTCCTTCCTAGTAATCCCAGAATGCCTGGCCCCATTGATGGGCAGAGATCTGCTCAGTAAGCTCCGGGCCAAAACAACTTTTAACCCCGAAGGCCCCAAAATGAAATTTCTAAATCCTTCATTAAAAACTCCTATAGTCATGGCTTTATAAATGTCAGTCAAAGATGAACATCCACTTTTCACACACCCCAAGAATGATCAAACAGGCAAGCTACCCCAGAAATGGATAACAGATTACCCAGATGCCTGGGCAAAAATTGTTGGGTTAGGACTAGCCATGAAACAACCTCCAAGAACAGTGGAGTTAAAAACCTCAGCCTCCCCAATCAATGTCAAACAACATCCTCTGAGCAAAAATGCTAAAGATGGGTTAAGGCCCCATATTCAGAAATATCTGGCTTTAGGGTCCTAAGGCCCTGTCAATCGGCCTGGAACACTCCCCTGCTACCAGTAAAAAATCCAGGAACTGGGGACTATCCCCGTTCAAGACCTAAGAGAGATCAACAACAGAGTGCAGGACATTCACCCCACGGTAAATAATTTGTACAATCTGCTTATCACTCTGAACCCTGAGTAGAAATGGTATGGACATAAAGATGCTATCTTTTGCATGCCTCTGCATAAAGACAGTCAGTTTCTGTTTGCTTTTGAGTGGGTAGACCCAGAAACCGGAACGTATGGTAAACTAACATGGACTAGACTCCCACAGGGGTTCAAAAACTCCCCCACTCTCTTTGATGAAGCCCTCCACAGAGATGTCAACAACTTCAGAACTATGCACCCCGAAGTCACCCAGCTTCAATACGTGGATGACCTGCTACTGCAGCCAACACCAAGGAAAACTGTGAGTCTGGGAACCAAGCACTATTATGTAAGCTTGCTCAACTCGGGTATAGAGCTTCTTCCAAAAAACCCCAAATTTGCCAGCAAGAAGTAGTCTTCCTGGGCTATTCCCTTAGAGGTGGTAAACGTTGGCTCACTGAGCCCAGAAAACAAACGGTTGTGCAGATACCCCCCCCCCCCCAGCAGCAGACAACACAAAGAGTTTCTTGGGACTACTGGGTTTTGCAGGTTATGGATTCCTGTGTTTGTGTCCTTAACTTCTCCTTTATACCCGCTGTTAAAGGGAGATGCCCAATTCCAATGGACCCCTGAGCACCAGCAAGCTTTTGATAACATCTTACGACACTGGCACTGAACTCCTCAACTTCACTGAGCCAAGCCTGCAATTTCAGAAAGCCCTACACTACGTTAAAAATGTACATCAATTCACACACCTTGGTCCAAAGAAACTGCAGGCATTCCTGAAGGATCAAGAACAGAGTTTTCCACTAACCGACTCACAGCGAAAGGACATAACTGAACGGGTAACAAAACCCTGTCCGTTCTGTCAATAGAACAATTACCCTTCCAAGCTTCCTGTAGGAAAGCGCCTATGAGCAACCAGACCAGGAAATTCTGGGAAGTGGACTTTACTGAAATTTAGCCAGCAAGGTATGGACTTCAATATCTCCTAGTGTTTGTAGATATATTTTCAGGATGGATTGAAGCCTTCCCCACAAAAAAAAAAAGGCACAAATGGTGGTAGAAAATCCTGAAAGATATTTTTCTATGATACGGCCTACCTAAGGTAATAGGGTCTGATAATGGACCGGCGTTCATGGCCCAGGTAAGTAAGGGGTTAGCCAGGATCCTGGGGATAAATTGGAAGTTACATTGTGCTTATAGACCGCAGAGCTCAGGACAGGTTAAAAAAATTAATAGAACCATTAAAGAGACCTTAACGAAATTAAGCTTAGAGAGGGCATCAAAGATTGGACTATGCTCCTGCCTTATGCACTGTTTCATGCAAGAAATACTCACTCTGTTTCTTTGTGTAACCTCACCTCCTATAAAATTCTCTATGGGGCCCCTCCTCCAGTAAGGACCTAACCACAACTCTAAGACCTACCGATCCCTTCCACACCCCCTTGCTTGACAAACTTAAAGCTATTGAAAGAACTCAGGGATACCTGTCAAAACAGCTGGCCACTGCCTACCAACCTGGTGAAGAGGAGACTCCACATCGATATCAAAAAAGAGACTTCATCTACATAAGATGACATCAGGTGTCATCCCTGGAACCCCGCTGGACAGGACCATACCAGGTGCTAATTATAAAACCTACAGTGGTAAAGGTAGAGGGAATCACTTCCTGGATCCTAATTCTCATCTCAAGCCTGTGCCCTGTCCAGACACTGGCTTGAAAGTGGAAAAGACTGGTTACCCTTTCAAATTGCATATTTGCCATGTGGATAAGGCTATAGACTCTCCCCTTGGCCACCACTAGTCCTAACCATCATCAGCCCATTCAGCAGCGATGGCTGATCACAAATCCAATTAGACAAGAAGTATGATCTGTCTCACATACAGCCCCCTTAGGGACCTGGTGGCCAACTCTCCACCCAGATATTTGTCAGCTGGGTATACGTCTTTCCAATTGGGATATCTCTGATGAAGAGGATCCCACTAAAATTCCATTAAATTTCTCCCGTACCATAGATAATGGAAACAAACATTATGGATGTAGGAACACGCAAGCCTGATGCAGGTTGGCTAGCCTAGATTACTATGTTTGCCCGGTGGACTATCAAAGCCACAAACAACCACGGCTGTGTGGGGGAAAAGCCGTCTTCTTCCGTAAGTCATGGGGATGTGAGCATACAGGGGCTGCCTGGTGGAACCCAAACTCCTCATCAAATTCAGTTCACAGCATTGGCCATATTACCAATTAGACAACCAAAACCGATGGCCCCCAGAGGGGTCTCTAGATCCTCAAATTCTGTGTGACTATTTCAACTTCGGCAAGTGATCAAAAGGATTGAAGAAAATTCCCCTATGTGTAGGCCTTTTCCCTCCTTTGCTCACATCACGAAATATGTTTCTCCAATAGATCCTTCTGCTCCAGATTCTCTGCTGTCACTCTCACATCAACAACCTGATTTCTCCCCTCCAATTACTAGATCAAAACCCCAAACCTCCTCTGGTTCTCAGACCATTGCCCCCATGCTGAGGCAGCAGGTACTGAGGTACCCTTCCACCCACTCACTCCTCTCTTCTCCTGTCAGTGCCCACACCGGGTCCCACCAGGTCCTCTTACCAGCTAACCCAAAGCTCAAACCAGCTGAGGAGTGCCCTCAGACGCCTATCCAAGATGTAATGAAAATGGCCTTTAAAGTTGCTTTGTCATCACTAAAAACAGGTTACTAAGAATTTAAAGTCCCTCACAGGCTTTTTAGATACTCATTCCCGTCTTCCCATCTGCTCTACCTGTTCTACTGCTCAAGTTTTGTTGCCAGGAAAATCCCAAACCCTTTTCCCATTATTCTTTTATATCTCTTTTTCCTCATTCTCAGAACCACAGAACTGCTCTCACCCCCCGCCTTCCCCGTCTTCCCCTCTGTACCAGGCCCACAGAAAAATCTTAAATGGCCTTCTCCAGAAGTCTTCATCGTGGCTGACTTTAGGACTTTCAGCAACAGAGTCTTTATAAAAGAGTTCAGTGTAGATAAACTTCCTCTTTTCGTGTTGCTCTGTTATACTTGGCCACTGGCTGGAAAAATCAGCCCTTCTAAGCTAGACACCCCCTTACTAGTTTTTCACAAAATATGTGAACAAGGCCTCTGGCCTTGAGCTGAGGCTTCCAGAGATGGCTACATTTCCAAGATAAAGAAGTTACCAACTGGGCTCCATGGTAACAGCTGGCAGGGAGAAAATAAAAGAGAAGAAAAAAGCTCTCCCCCTCCCAGGTGTCCTTAATAAGTTATCTTTCCCAGAGAAGAGGAAAATAAAAACAGAACCAAAAACTGCTTTTTGTGAACTTCTGCAGACTGTGAATTTCTGAGTCTTTTCCCTTACATGTTGGGTACAAAATTCTGAAACTACCTAAACTTGGGATTCAGGGGATTAATTGATTACAACAGAAGCAATGCCCTCTATATCCGGTTGCAACCAAATAGGACTGTTTCCCTATCTTTGGTGCTATCTTAGGTGCCTTGCCTTGTCCATACCTACAACAGTATAATTCTATATACTTAAACATTGTTTATTCATAAAATTATCAACAGATGTGATTAATTATGTAATGGTGCAGATGTTTCCCCGAGTGCTCTATCATGAGGCAGGATCATTTAAATTTCAAATAGGGGGGCATACAACCCGGTTCCGCTGGCAACCTGTATCCTTCACTTTAGCCATCCTATGAAGAATAGTAGTTGCTGCAGAGAAGGGCACAGGAACCACTGCCCTAATCCATGGGACACAACAAATGACCCAATTAGAAGCAGCAATAGACCAAAACTTAAAGATATTAAAAAACCACCATCACAGCTTTACAAGAATCTTTAACCTCTCTCTCTGAAGTTGTTTTACAGAACAGGCGAGGGTTCGACCTCCTCTTCATGAGAGAAGGGGCCTTTGTCCTGCATTGAGGGAAGAATGTTGTTATTATGCCTACCATACTGGAGTTGTAAAAGAATCTATGATTAAATTAAGAAGACGCATTGAAGAGCATCAACAAGAGAGAGAGGCCCAAAAAGGGTGGTTTGAGTCTTGGTTCACAGAGTCCCCCTGGGTAACTATGCTTTTATCAGCCCTGGCCGGTCCATTAATAATCCTCACATTATTGCTAACTGTAGGACCCTGTTTGCTCAACCGTGTAGTTTCCTTTCTCCAAGCTCAAATTGGACAAGTTAAACTTATGGTAATCAGAAATCAATATACCACACTAGCAAACATAAAATGTGACATCCTCAATGATCACTATTATGATTTAATGTAACCAAAAGAAAGTGGGGAATGAAAGGTAAATAAAATAGGTAATTGTCACTTCCAGTTTTACGGTATGCTTAACAAAACACTGTTGATATCTTGAGAACTGTTCGCTAATCTTGTTCCCTGAATGTTCTGTACCAACTGCAAAACTCCAGAATGTACTCCCTCACCCATTTGCACGCAAACTGCCCACTCGCGCTGACCCATCAATAATCTTCCCTCCCTGCCCTCTCCAAGGAAAGTATATAAGCTCTGCTTAAGCTGTTCTCAGGGCTCTCTGCTCTATTCAAGGGAGCTCTGAGCCCCAGCATGTTGGACCCCCATAAACTTTTGGCTGTTGCATTAGACAGTCCCTGGTAGTCTCTTCCTCCGATGCTCGCCTGACATTTACATTGGTAAAATAATAAGTGTGACCATTGCTTCTGTGTCGAAATGTACAAATTATTATTGGGGGTACAAATAGGTGTACCCTGTGATATGAATATAGAGATAATGCATGAATAGACAATACTGTGAATAAATAATATAATGGATTCCAAATTTAATAATGGATTCAATTGATATCTGAAAATATAAAGGAAATCTTATATTGATATACATACATTCATTCCAACCAGTAAAACATCTAAACGTTATATTAGGATTATGATTTATCATGAAGAGTGTGTGAGTTTTCCTTCAAAATTGATTATGGAAGTTGAAAATAATGTGTTTGGAAAGAAGTCTCATGAAAAGACCAGACAAGAAACCTGGAGGAATCCATGTGTTCTGAAGCAGGAAGTTATTGAAAGTGAAACAAATGCCTATAAGTTTGCTAACTTGTGGATGAAATATATATCTTATGATGTGCATAAATTGAAGAAATAGTAATGTAGCAGTGTTGAATAAAAATGAATGTCAAAATACACATCATGTCCCATAGTAATCTACTTGCATTGATGTTAAACTGGGTCAGTTACTGTACAAATTTAGTATTTGTATGCAACGTTAACTAAAGTTAGTTTTCAGTACTGGTAACAAATATGTATTTCAGGTGGATGAATATTTCTGAGAATAATCTTGTGAATACGTGATTATAAATCCATACACATGAACATGAATGAATTTAGGGAGTGTATATAAGACACATATATTTCATATTTTGAAAAATCTGGAGAGTATATATATACAAAAAACACACATGCAGAGACATTAAATTACCAATATATATGCTAATCGAAATTTATCATGAAATATATATCATCCACAGATGCAAAAATATTTCTTTTACTGAACATGGATTTATGTTTAATGTTGTTCAACTAGGAAGCTCACCCATAGGTTGAATTTTAAGATCCAACAGGGTTTAGGAGGAGTGATCTCTTCTCATAATTTGTATCTGCCAAGTCAGCCACCTCACAAGAATGTACATGTGATACCAGGTAGGATTCTATATGTGCATTTAAAAATACATGTTCTGAATAGGCTACAGGGAAAGGGAGACAGGAATTTATATATTTATTAACTTTAAAAACACAAGGAGAACTATTTCAATTAAAAATTAACTAGATTTATAACACCTACCCTTCATAATGCAAATGGCAAGTCCAAATATACACCATGCCTCCTTTGAACTGCTTGTATTTCTATTCTGTTTGGGTTAGTTTTCTCCATCATATTAGGATTAGCAGTCAGAGTCTAGTAGTTTATGAGTTAGTGTCAGGGATTAAGTATTTCGATTGGAAAATGAATCCAATGTGTATGCATATATGTGCTACACAAAAATCTTCCCACTCTCATCCACAACAATGCCTTGACATTAACTTCGCCCCAAGTAAGACACAATTAGAGGAGAAGAGTTTGAAAATCTGTGAATGCATATGTGGAATGGAATATACTCAGGATTTCACAAACTTGGAAGTGGTAGAGCAGTTTCCAAAAGTAAGGCACATGGTAAACACTCCACAAACATGGAGTTCTGCTGGCCTAAAGACTTCTTGATAAACTGCCTCTGAGGTTGGGCATTTGAAATATATGTTGTTGTCAGTAGCTTTAGCTTACTTTCTAGTGAGACCATCAAAGCTGGGTCTGCATCTATGTGACCTGGAGGACATTGTTTCTAATTTTCCAATGAACATGAGGCAGCAGTGCGAATACTCTCTTTGTAGTTAAACTATGGCCACTGGGAGCTAAGTGACTCACCGTGTGAACTGTGAAGCCATTTGGTCCTCCTCCACTTTTCGTGGTGGTTCTTGCTGCTGCACTGGGACTTTGGTATTTTCTTCATGAAATACAAGGAGATCAACTGGGACACAGTGCTGGAGGGAGTTCTGTCACGTGTGGAGGTCATGGTCTGCATGTGAATGCACCAACCAGTATTCTATCCCACATGGGTTGCCCCTTTGTCCATAGCAACCTGATTCTGAACATTGCCTTGAAATCTCCCTATACAAAAAGATGCCTTTACATGGAAGGTTCTGCTGGCTGTACCATGTCATTCACAAGCCATTTGGAAGCCAGTGGCAGATCCACATGGCCCCACCACACATTTTATCACACACCTTCACACCACTGCTCTAGGCCCACTAATTTGCAGGCTCCAACTTACTGGCATCTCTGTTCTACACAATTTTCAAGAAACCTAGTCAGTCAAGGCACTGTCTGATACACTCATGATTAGCAATAGGACATCCAAAGATTCTCCAGTGCCACCTGGTCATGGGAATTCCAAAAATTTCATGGTGTTTATCTAGCCATTTTTTTGAGGATGAAGTTGGAGGAACTGTGGTTTTCAAAAACCATTAAATGTTGAGGAAGCTCATTTCAATGAAACTCTGGAGAACTCTCATAGGTAAGGCTTCCCAAAGAGTTGTCAAAAGGTCACATGAAGCCAGTCCAATTGAAGTCTACAATGTGAGGTACATGTGTGTTTTGACTCTCAGCTATGGCTGCCAAGACTTTAAGAAGAAAATCATGGATTATCTTGGCTGAGATTCCCAGTGCTCTGTGGCCTTGATCTAAGTTTATAAGGGCTACTCTCATGCGTGGGCTCCTAAAATCCCAACAAAGCTCATGGCAATACTTCTCTGAGGTCAGTTTCAGAATTCAGTCTCTATAGGGATTCACACTAGAGTTCAAGCCCAGGTGGACCCAGTGATTTCTTCCAATCGCCACACAAATGACCAAAATTTAAACGAAAACACTCCCATATGGCCCTCATCTTTTCCACATAGACACTCATCATAACCTCTAGCTGGAGGTTTCTATGAGGGGCGCTGGACAAGACAGTGTCCAAAATAAGCTCCCTTGCCCGTCATTTGCCTAAAGTCAGGGTGGCCTGGAAACCCTTCCTCTGAACCAGGAGTGATCAAATAGGCCTACCATTATTACTGTTCCACTTCTCCAATTTGAGGCCTACTGACTGTGGGGTTTAGATTCTTCATGTGGATTGGGGTCATGAGAAAACCCAAGCACCAATGGGCTAGACTCTGAAGGGCTTTGAAAAACTCATTTGACCCAAAGGATTCCTATTCTCACCTTATGGAGGTCAGGAAACTTACAGAGGAAGGCGAGAGACTTCATCCATAATGAGTACTCTTTTGGCCATTTTGGTTTTGGATGCACACATGGCATCTTTCTTTAGATCCATCAGGTGCTGAGAATCTAAGCCACAGCCTCACACAGGGCCAACAGGCTGATTCAGACACATCCCTTTCGAAATCAATTACTCAAAAAGGGACAGGTGATGCCCATTCATTTACATTAGAGAACTGTTTTATTCAGGCTTCACAACGGGGTGGCCTTAGGCAAAGACCTTCCTGACATTCAGTGCTATAGAACAATAGGTAAGCAAAAGTCCCAAAGCAGGGTTTCTCCACTGAGACTTTCCTGGTAACATTGATATCTGAGTTTTCTGAGATTCTCGCCATTCCCTTCAGCTATCCAGTACATGGCCAAGTCACAGAGCTTGGAGGTGGTACCTATCTTGGTCACAAAATCATGAGCCTATTCTGGAGAGTGGCCAGAATTCAGGAAGAAAACAGGAACTTAGGAAGATTTCAGGTCTTGCCCACAAATAAGGCAACCCTCTGTCCTTTTATAAATTGGGCAGCGTGAATGTTGGGAAGCTTTCTCCTAGACAGGACACATCCATTGATGCATTTTCTTTTGTAATGTCTACACCCACGGACACAGTGGGATACACAGACATAGAAACACTTGCCTTGTCAAATGACTTAATAGAAACAGTCCACTCCAAACCAAACAAACCAACTTTCCTACCTATTCTCAGAACAGAGACAAAACCACAAACCCACACTCATTCCCACAAATGCACCTCCTTCGCCCAAGAAGGTCTGTTACTAACCGGAGTGTCCTCTGCCTGGTGAGCCATTCTTTGTTCACCCGAAATGGCCTGTCTGTTCTCAAATCTGGACTCCTTGGCCCACTCTGTGAAGTTGTCAGGAGCCAGCTTTGAGCCGCCACTACCTGCATTCTCACTGAAGACACCTCTTCAGATTTTTTCTGGCATTTGACCATCTTCACATCTGTAAGTACCAAGAAAGACTGACTCTTTCCATGATAAATCCAAAAAAGTGAGATCTCTGTGACTGTTACTGGGCCTGACCCTGGGTGCCTGGTTTCCGGGATCCCAAGTTCAGAGAGTTCCATCACAAAGAAGTGAGGTAGGTCACTTCCTTCATGAACTGAATGAGCTCACAGCCTTGGAAAACACTTTGTCCTAACAGTTTCTTCCTAAGGTCCCATGAGATGGAGGCTGCCCCTACTTCCTGTGACACTTTCACAAGTTAGAATGGTATATCAACAATAGGTCCTGGGAGAGAGATCTCCACACAGGGTTGGTTTGGTCCATTTTGTCTACATTAAAATGTGAGAGGCTTATTCAGACACATCTCTTCATCCTGACCAGGTTGTTTGCCATGGAAAATGACTTTTGCTCTCTCAGGTCCTTCATAGCATTCTATATCTTCTTCAGGGATAATTTCTGCATGGATCTTTGAGATTCTCAGCAGGTGGAAGATCCCCTATATTCCTGGATTGCAAGACCAACTCTATCCCTGCACTGCTGTAAAGTTAGATTGAGGGAACAGTGTATGGTTAATGTTAATATCATGTTCTATTTGCGTTAGGAATCATTCTGCTGGATGAATAACGGTATTGGGAACCTGAGATATTTACAAGAATATATAGGTGAAATATAAGTATGGAAACAGAAATCTAGGGAAGACTTGAAGTCAAGTAGGACTTTGGGCCCTTGAGTAGCATACTTTGCTTTGAATTATATTCTGCACAGATGTCTGAGATAAATTGATATACAAAGAAATAGGATCGTATACACTAGATGATTGAATAACATACAGAATATCCAATAAAAAAGGGATAGTCTGTAGGATTAGCAAGATAGTCAGTAGGTTTAGAAAGAAGAATGAGTATAGGATTTGTACCAAAAGTTCTTTACAAATAAGGTTTCGGGTAGAGAGTGAATGTAAATGTCAGCACATGTAAAGAGTCAGTCACAATGACGAATTGGGGAAAATATGTAGGAAAGCAGATATAAATAGAGACATTAGGAAGTCAGTAAAAGCATAAAGTGTGTAATTTGTTTAGACATTTTCAACGGTTTGAGTCTGAATATATAACCTTAGGCAGAAACTAATATGTTGTCACAAATTGGATTGACTTTTGAGAGCATTAGGTAACCAGGACATGGATGTTTTTATTAATCCATGCTCACTTTTTATTTAGGCTTTGGTAAAATCATAAGTGTGACCTTTGCATTTTGTGTCCAGAATATTATTGTGATAAAATGTATATGTAGATCAGGTGACTTGAGTATTTCTTCCACCATTTCTGTAGCAATATTTTGTAGATGTATAAATTACTATTGAGGGTACAAATAGGTGTACCCTGTGCCTATGAATATGCAGATAATGCAAGAATAAACCATACTGTGTGTAAATAATATAACTTGCTCTACTTTAAATAATGGATTGAATTGATATCTGAAAATATAAAAGAAATCTCATATTGATATACAATCATTCACTGCAACCAGTTATACATCTAATGGTAATATTATGGTTGTGGTTTATCCTGAAAGGTGTGTGAGTTTTGTTTCAAAAGTGATTATGGAAATCAACAATAATGTGTTTGGAAAGAAGTCTCATGAAAAGAATAGTCAAGAAACCTGTAAGAATACATGTGTTCTCAAGAAGGAAGTGATTGAACATTATATATCATACTATATATAATGTGCATAAACTGCAGAAATAGTAATGTACCAATGTTGAATAAAAATGAACATCAAAATACACATCATGTCCCATAGGAATCTAATTGCATTGATGTTAATCTGGGTCAGTTACTGTAGAAATATTAGGATTTTTATCCACCATTCACTGAAGTTACTTTTCAGTACTAGGAAAAAAGTATGTATTTAAGTTGGATGAATATTTCTGAGAATAATCTTGTGAAAATTTGATTATAAATCCACATAAATCACAAAACATTATAAACACAAAAGTCACATGGACATTAAAATCTAGCAATATATATGCCAATTTAAATCCATCTTGAAATATATATCATCCACTGATCCAAAACTATTTATTTAATGAACTTGTATTTATGTATAATGTTGTTCACCTAGGAAGCTCCCCCATAGATTGAATTTTCTGTTCCAAATCAGTGTTTAGGAGGAGTGATCTCCTAAATGTGTATGCAAATATGTGCTACACAAAAATCTTCCCACTCTCATCCAGAACAATGTCTTGATATTACCTTCACCCCAAGTAAGACACAGTTGGAGGACATGAGTTAGAAAATCTGTGAATACATATCTGGAATGTAAAATGGTCAGGAGTTCACAACCTTGCAGGTTGTAGAGGAGTTTCCAAAAGTAAAGGAAAGGCTTGATAGACCCAACCTGATCTTTTATTAGAATTGGGAGCCATCTTGCCAGAAAGCCATGAAAAGATAATTTGGGCTTTACTATAAATTACTGCAAATTCTGAACCTGCTTGGAATGCCTGTCCGTGCCTTGAACTCATCCATGCCTGGCTCTCTGACCAGATAACAGTGCTCTCTGAAACATTAGTGACACCTAATAAATATTGGCCTTCCCAGGCCAGACAACGACCCTCTCTGAGTCTCTAATGGTCCTCATAATTTCTGATGTTGGGGCCAGCAAAAAAAATGTAAACTACCATCAGTGTGATGCTTTCAAAGTTCTGTTATCTGTAACCCCCTTTTTGTGTAACTTTCTGGGCTATATAGCTGGGCTGTAGGAAAGGTGGTGTTGCTGTCTTGTTCCCGCCATTTTTGGAGGGAGAGGCAGCCTGGCCAGTTTTAATAATAAGCCTGCCTTAATTTGATTTTAATTGGAGTCACTGGTCTTTTCTTGCATCCTATTCCAACATTTTGGAGTTCCCCAGTGAGATGACCCTGCCCGACCAGATCACAAGACCAGACTGCTGAAAATTCTGAAGCTGGCCTTCCCTCCAGGGCTAAGGGCTGGGGAGCCACTCTAGTGGGTGCACAACTTGAGATGTTCCAAGGCCTTGGAGTGAGCCGTCGGTCTGGGGAGCACTGCAGTGAACCACCGCACTGAAACTATTAGCAAGTACCTGGTGGAGGAGGCCTCCATAGGTAAGTGGCACCTTGATAACATCTTATATCTGGTTAAGGGAGATCTCTTCTAATGACAGAGAGGTGGCCTGGGGAGGCTCACATTCACTCCTGTCCAGGATAGTAATGAGAATCGTTCTGTCCTCTGTTCCGTTCTGTAGGGAATTCCTCTGGAAGGTTAGAGAGGTGCCGAGGGACACGCATGCGCTCCTACCCCAGAGCTTTAGCAAGACGTTGAATTGCTCATCTGTTTTTCTTTTTTGGCACCGGGATTCTGTTTTTTTTTTTTTTTTTTTTTTTTTTGTGTGTGTGTGTGTGTTTTGTTCTGTGTTCTATATGTTTTTTGTTTGTTTGTTTTTGTGCGTTTTGTTTTGTGATTTCTGTGATAAAATCTTAAGGATATTGAACGTGAAAATGGGTAACAAAGCAAGTAAGCCTGACACCCCTTTGGACTGTGTTTTATGGAACTGTGATGAACTTTACCACCATTTGTTAAGCAGAATGAGAGAAGGCCCTAGCTGGCTGCCTGGAGCACACCCAGTGCAGATGGTAATGCCTGCTGGGGAATGAAGAACTGAGTATCTCCCAGTATCTGCCGAAGCCCTGTTGCTTCAGGGAATTCCCTCCTTTGTTCCCTGCACTGCAAGGATAATGCCACCTCTGTCTTCTTAAAAAAAGAGAAAAACAAAAAGGGGACACTAAATGCAGTAAAGTCGCCATGGAGACACTTTATTTTATATTTCAGGTAGCTCCTCTGTGAAAACATTTGGTCCCCTTGTGGGGACATCTGTGGTGCCACTGGAGAAGGAGATTTTTCTCTTATTTGCTCTGTTTTAAAGGGTTCTGTCTGTCAGCCATTGTCTGGAGTTCATTTCTGTCTGTCTTGTGCCTTTTTTCTAGCCCTTTAAGACATGTGCAATAATGTGTTAATATTATAAATTGTTTCTTGGAAATGATCTTAGCTGAATGTGTGTCTAAATGATGATGTTTCATTGTACCAATCTGGTATCTGAATGGGTTTTTGAAGCATTCCACAATCTTGCTGTTAAAAGTCGGGTTTAGGTATTTGTTTAGTTCATGGTTTCAGATAATTCATGCCAGAGAACTTAAATACTTAGGATGGAAAATAAAGAACTCTACTTCCAAGTTGGCAAGTAACTTCCCAATCTTTCAGTCTTTTTTTCACCAATTTTAAATTAGGTAGCCTGGGAAAATGTCACTGTGTGTACCAGTGCATTAATTTGGACAAGGATACTAAATCATAGTATGATATCTGTTGACAAAACAACTTGTAAAGATATAAAATTTTGTGAATTGTATCTTAAACTTGTATCATAATTTTCAACATCCTAACATGAAAATTATGGTTAAAATACCTTAGGCCTAAGGTTTCTGCTCAGAATAGCCTTTTTTCCTTCTTCTTCCAGACCTCAGCCAGGACTTATTTTGAAATGCAAATGAAAGAAGCCTGTAAGCTTAGTAGGAGACTTATTTGAGGCCTAAGGGAAAAAAAAGGTAAATTGTATGGTATTTACCAATTACTGGCCAGTCATTTTTCTAGGACTCATAATTTTTTCCTTAGGTTCTTTATTTATTTTTTGAGCTCATGATTTTGCTCCTACAGACCTAGGTTAATGTTTTTCTGATCAGTAATATCTTTGACCAACTGTGGAATTTTTAAATCATTGCAATGGAGATTTCACCTGTGAAAAGCTACAAGGCCTTCACTTTTATTATGTGTGCACAATTTGTTATGTGTTGTATGTCTATATATATATATATATATATATATATATATATATATATATATATATATATATCTCCATATATCATATATATGATACACAAATTAACTTATATAAGGAGCACTCATATTAAAAAGAACTCATAAAAACAATTTTAAAAAGTGGATCCAAAGATCTTTAATTCACGTGATTTAAATGTTTCAATTTAAATTGGGTAAACAGATAAATATAAATGTCTTTAAATTTAAGCTTACAAGTTTTTC
The DNA here is from genome assembly GCF_048772815.1 of Callospermophilus lateralis. Lineage (NCBI taxonomy): Eukaryota > Metazoa > Chordata > Mammalia > Rodentia > Sciuridae > Callospermophilus > Callospermophilus lateralis. Next base: position 483,774 of record NW_027517981.1, read on the forward strand.
TAGGTGTTCAAAAATCTAATAAACTATTAATGTCTACAAAAGGTCTAATATGCCTTTGTTCCAGGACTTTTCTTTCAATCAAAAAAATGGTTTACAGTGTTCAAAAAATTTGTCTAATATTTTGATAAATAAGTAAAGTAAATTTGATATGGGATTACTCATTCATGAGTACTTTTGTTTGATATCTGATTGTTATACTAAGGTCTGTATAAGTTTGTACTAAAGTCTGTATAAGATTGTAAAAATCAGTCATGTGTAAAAGAGACAAAAATTTCTTAAACATAAGTTTACCCATAACATTAAGTTTATTAAGATTTAAATTTTCTAGAGCAAGCAACCATAAAAATTAAACAAATGTTTAAATAAGAACTGTTATTTTAGAGCACTGTACTGCCATTTCTTTAAAAGCTAAACTTGGTTAATGTAGAAACTTCAATGCAATTGTGATGCTATTAATGTGCTCATATTTTCCAGTTATACAACTCTATAAGGTAGAAACTTTAAAAGAGCATTATATCAAGCAGGTGTTCTGAAGTTGTATGGTAAATAAAATATATATTGGGGATTTATTGACCTGTTATCAATAATATATGTAAAGTTTTATGTTACTTTTTACATTGTGGAACAATTTAAATGTATTTTTAAGTTAATGAGACCCTAATCTATGTAAAGGTTAAAATCTTTCAGCCGTACTTTAATTCATGTTTTAAATGTGATATCATATGGTGTGAGCTAATGTTCATGTGACCTCAAACAATTTATGTAAACTTTGTAAAATGATATTTAAAAAAAAGATCAGCTTGAGAACTAAAGCATTTAAGATTTATAAGGAGCCCTGCTTACCTGAGATAAGACTCTTTGTCCCATCTTACTACATGTGAGAATGACTACGAAAGCATTAGGTCAGATTTTATTTCATTTAAAGTTATGTTCAAATTTTTTTTTTCTGTCAAGATTACTAGGATCTCAAAAAGGTGATATAAAATATAACTCACCAAAAAATTCAGGGTAGCTATTACATGAACTAAGTATTTTTACTCTTGTTAAAAAATTTTATTTTTTAATTTCTTTTTAAGTGATCTAAAGATTCCCTGTTGGTGTTTTACAGAAGTGTTGCTTTAAGAACACAACATGGGTTAATTTAAGAAAATAAGTCATCAACTACAAGACAGACAGAATAATAAGATCCCAATTAATAAAATATAAATAATTATAAACTTATAGACATTAAAGTGCAGTACTCTTAATATATGGCTGTTAAAATTTATTTGCTGGTTGTTTCAGATTAGGATTGAAAATTAAAGTTAAATGAAAAGGGCCAAAAAAAAAACAATATTTGACTCTTGCCCTTTGAGTCAGTCTGAATCCAGGGAACAGGGGACTTCTCTATGAGCTTTGCAACTCTGGGCCACATAACCTCCCGATCAGGGAGATTAATGAGACCACTGGAGAACAGAAAGCCAATCAGTGCATTTGCTACAAAGAGGAGAGTCATCAGGAAAGGGAGACATCCCTGATGCTTCTGAGGGAAGCCACATGGTCAAGCAAGACCTGAACCCACCTAGCTCAAATTGCACTAGCAGAACTGAGAAGCTGCTCTCAAGTTTCCCAAGGAATGACTCCCATAAAAGCTCAGCTGACTGCTAACAATAGATAGAAACAAAAGTCATTTGACTGCTTCATCTTAAACACTTAGCAAAGACAGTTAAAACCAAAATACAGCCATTCCTGGGCATTTTAAATAATAATAATAATAATAATAATAATAATAATAATAATAATAATAATAATATTTTAAGGTATACACTTTATGTTAGCCTCCCAAAATAAGTAAAACTGTTGGCTACAAAGACTATCAAGAGGAGCTGCCAGAGGCAGAAGTTTTTAGTTTAAGGCCTACAGATATTCCTAACCTACAGGTAGGCTTGGTGTTTGCTAGTACGATTATCCAGCCGTGAGTAACAGAATTAAATGTTTCTCTATTAGACACAGAGGTCATACTACTGAAACGATTTTGCAAAATCAGATGACATTAAATTATTAAACTGTATATTATGGGGAGGGACAACTGTAACACTTAAAGTTAAATATTAAGTTGACAGTCCTGATAATTGGGGATATTAAAGACTGGTGAGGGTACTTCATACAGTGACATGATCCAGCTACTGCAACATTTATTCAATACTCACGTTTTTTGTTTCTCTCATAGAAGAACCCATCCCCAGATGACTTTACAACCTGTTCTTCCTCAACAAGACTTCAAAAAGAACTGACTTCTAAAAGGCAACTCATATTCCTCAACTGACTTCAAAAAGGCAACTCATGTCTCTCACGCCATGCACACTCATGTCACCCTCTCTCAGCTGAGAAGAAGGCAAAATGAGAGACGACTCTCCACTTACACCAATGGAGCCCAAAATAAATAGACTATCAATATAAGTAATTAATTAAGTCAGGTAATATCAGGGAGACTGGTTTTCGGTGAGTTCTAAAAATTTGGAGACTGTTAACTGAGGGATTAAAATTTCCTCAGTGCTTTTCCACTAACCTTTCAAGGATTACAAAGGGACACATAAGAAAAGGGGGGAATGATAGACCCAACCTTATCTTTTATTAAAATTGGGAGCCATCTTGCAACAAAACCATGAAAAAATCATTTTGGCTTTACTGTAAATTACTGCAAATTCTGAACCTGCTTGGAATGACTGCCCGTGCCTTAAACTCACCCGTGCATGGCTCTCTGACCAGATAGCAGCCCTCTCTGAAACTTTGTCACACCTCATAAATATTGGCCTTCTGTGGCCAGACAATGACCCTCTCTGAGGCTCTAATGGTCCTCATAAATTTTGATGTTGGGGCTAGCAAAAAAAAAAAAATGTAAACTCCCATTAGTGTGATGCTTGTCAGAGTTCTGTTATCTGTTACCCCATTTTTGTGTAACTTTCTGGGCTGCAAACCTGGGCTGTAGTAAAGGTGGGGTTGCTCTCTTGCTCCCGCAATCTTTGGAGGGAGAGGCAGCCCAGCCAGTGGAAATAATAAGCTTACTTTAATTTGATTTTAACTGGAGTCAGTGTTCTTTTCTTACATCCTGGTCTAAGAGGTAAACACTCCACAAACATAGAGCTCTGCCGGCCTAAAGACTTCTTGAGAAACTGCCTCTGAGGTTGGGTACTTTAAATATATTTTGTTGTCAGAAGGTTTAGCTTCTTTTTTATTGAGACCATCAAAGCTGGGTCTGCATCTATGTGAATGGAGAGCATGGTTTCTTATTTTCCAATGAACATGAGGCAGCAGTGCTGAATTCTCTCTCGGTAGGTAAACTGTGGCCACTGGGGGATAAGTGTCTCCCCGTGTGGACTGTGAAGCCATTTGATCATCCTCCATTTTTGTGGTGTTTCTTGGTGCTGCACTGGGAGTTTGGTATTTGCTTCACGAAATACAAGGAGTTCAACTGGGACACAGTGCTGGAGGGAGTTCTTTCACGTGTGGTGGGTCAGGAACTGCAGGAGAATGCACCAACCAGGCTTCTATTTCACACAGCTTTTTCCTTGACCATACCAACCTGATTCTGAACATTGCCTTGAAACCTCTCCATATAATAAGATGCCTTTACATGTAAGGTTCTGCTGGATGCACCATGGCAGCCAAAATGCATTTGGAAGTCAATTGGAAATCCACATGGCCCCACCTCAGATATTTTATCACACACCTGCACACCACTGCTCTGGGCCCACTACTCAGCATTCTCAACTTACTGGCATCTCTGTTCTTCACCATTATCATGAAATCCAGTCAATCAAGGCACTGTCTGGTACACTCATGATCAGCAACAGGAGATCCAAAGGTTCTCCAGTGCCACCTGGTCATGGGAGTTTCAAAAATTTCAGGGTATTTATCTAGCCACTTTTCAAGGATGAAGTTGGAGAAACTGTGGGTTTCAATTCATTCAGGAACCATTTAATGTTGAGGAACCTCATTTCAATGAATGCTCTGGAGAACTCTCAAAGGCAAGGCTTCCCAAAGAGTAGCCAAATAGTCACATGAAGCCCAGCCCATTGAGGTCTACAATGTGAGGTCCATGTGTGTTTTGACTCTCAACTATGCCTGTCAAGTCTTTCATAATAAAATCATGTGATATCCTGGCTGAGATTCCAAGTGATCAGTCGAAAGCCACCCTTGGCCTAGATTTCAGTTTCCAATGGCGACTCTCATGCGTGGCCTTCTAAAATCGCAACACAATTCATGACAATACTTCTCTGAGGTCAGTTCCAGAACTCAGTCTCTAAGGTGAATCATACCAAAGTTCTAGCCCTGGTGGATCCAGTCATTTCTTCCAACCACTACACAAATGAACACAATTAAAACCAAAACACTCCCACATGGTCCTCACCTTCTTCCATATAGACACTCATTATAACCTCTGGCTGGAGGTTTCCATGAGGGGCGCAGCACAAGACAGTATCCAAAACAAGCTTCCTTATCACTTATTTGCTTAAAGTCAGCTGGGCCTGGACACCATTCCTGTGAACCAGGAGTGATAAAATAAGCCTGGCCTTAATACTGCTCTGCTTCTCCAATTTGAGGCCTACTGACTGTCAGGTATAGATTCTTAATGTGATTTAAAGTAATGAAAAAACCCAAGTTCATATGGGCTAGCCTCTGCAGGGCTTTGAAGAACTCATTTGACCCAAAGGATTCCTAGTCTCATTTGATGGAGATCAGAAACCTATCAGAGTAAGGCAAGATACTTCATACACAATTACTGATATTTTTGCCATTTTGGTTTTGGAAGCACACATGGGATCTTTCTTTAGTTCCATCAGGTGCTGAGAATCTAAGCCACTGCCTCACACAGGGCCAAGTGGCTGATTCAGACACATCCCTTTCCAAAACAATTAAGCAAAGATACACAGGTGATGCCCATTCATTTCCATTTGAAAACAGTTTTCTTCAGGCTTCACAAATTGGTGGCCTGAGGCAGAGACCTTCCTGACTCTCAGAGCAACAGAAAAATAGGTAAGCAAAAGGCCCAAAGCAGGGTTTCTCTACTGAGACTTTCTTTGTCACACTGATATCTGAGTTTTCTGAGATGCTTGCTATTCCCTTCAGCTATCCAGTATATGGCAATGTCACAGAGCTTGGAGGTGGTACATATCTTGGACACAAAACCATGAGCCTACTCTGGAGAGTGGTCAGAATTCAGGAAGAAAACAGGAACTTCGGAAGATAGTAGGTGTTGCCCGTCCCTAAAGCAACCTGCAGTCCACTCATAAATTGGGCAGGATGAATGTTGGCAAGCTTTCTACTAGACAGGACACATCCATTGATGCATTATCTTTTATAATGTCTACAACCACGGACACAGTGGGATACACAGGCATACAAACAATCACCTTGTCAAATGACTTACTATAAACAGTCCACTCTAAAGCAAACAAACCGCCTTTCTTACCTATTCTCAGAACATGAGACATAACCACAAAATCACAACCACACCCACAACGACACCTCCTTTATTCAAGTAGGTCTGTGACTAATTGGAATGTACTCTGACTGATGGGCCATACTATGTTTCCTTGAAATGGCCTGTCCTTCTCAGATCTGGTCACCTTGGCCAACACTGTGAAGTTTTCAGGAGCCAGTGGTGAGCCACTACCTGCTTTCTCATGAAATTCCCCTTTTTAGAGCTCTCTTGGCATTTGGCAATCCTCAAATCAGTAGGTACCAAGGAAGACTTACTCTGTCCTTGGTTATTCCAAACAACTGAGCCCACTGGGCAAGAAACTGGGACTGACTCTGGGTGCCTGGCTTCCTGGATCCCAAGTTCAGAGAGATCCGTCATCAAGGAAGAGAGGTAGGTCACCTCATTCAGGAACTGAATGAGGTTACTGCTGTGGCAACCACTTTGTCCTAACAATTGCTTTCAAGGGTCCCATGAGATGGTGGCTGCCCCTACCTCCTGTGACACTTTCACAAGTTAGAATGGTATATCAACCATTGGCACCTGGGAACAGCTCTCCACACAGGCCTGGTTTGGTCCATCTTCTCGACATTAAGAAGAGAGAAGCTGTTTCAGACACAACCCTTCATCCTGACCAGGTTGTTTGCCATGGAGGATGAATTTTGCTCTCTTAGGTCCTCCATAGCTGCTTACAACTTCTCCAGGAATCATTTCTGCATGGACCTTTTAGTTTCTCAGCATGTGGAAGATCCCCTATATTCCTGTATTGTAAGAACAACTCTATCCCTGCTCTTCTGTAAAGTTAAATTGACTGAACAGTGTATGGTTAGGTTAACTAACAGGTTCGATTTGGATTAGGAATCTTTTTGCGGGATGAATAATGGTATTGGGAAACTGCGATATTTACAAGAATATATAGGTGAATTATAAGTATGAAAACAGAAATCTAGCTAAGATTTGAAGCCCAAAAGGGCATTGGGCCCTTGACTGGGATACGTAGCTTTGAATTATGTTCTGCACTGATGTGTCAGGTTAATCGATATACAATGGCTTAGGTCCTTGTACCATGGATGATTAAATGTAGAAGAGAACTTCCAGTCAAAAGGGATAGTTGGTAGGATTCGGAAGATTCTCGGTAGGTTTAGAAAGAAGAGTGAGTATAGGATTTGGACCAAATGTTGTTTAGCAATAGGGTTTCTGGTAGACAGTGAATGTTAATGTCAGCACAAGTGAAGAGACAGTCACAATGATGAACTGGGGAAAATAGTTAGGAAAGCTGATATCAATAGAGACATTACAAAATCAGGCAAAGTATAAAGTGAGTGATAGGATTAGATATTTTCAACAGGGTTGAGTTTGAATATATAATCTTAGAAAGAAACAAATGTGTAGTGACCAATAGGATTGACATTTGACAGCATTAGGCAACCTGGACATGGATGTTTAGTAATCCATGCTCACTTTTCATTTAGTCTTTGCTACAATCTTAAGTGTGACCTTTGCTTTTTTTGTCCAGAATATTACTGTGATAAAACGTATATGTAGATCAGGTGACATGACTATTTTTCCACCATTTCTGGCAGCAACATATTCAAGACGTATAAATTAGTAATGGGGGTAAAAAGAGGTGTACCCTTTGTGCATATAGAGATAATGCATGAATAGACCATACTTTGAATAAATAATATATCTGGTTCCGACTTTAAATAATGGATTAAAATTATATGTGAAAAAATACAAGAAATCTTATATTGACATACAAACATTCATTCCAACCAGTTATATATCTAATGGCCACATTAAGGTTATGGTTTATCATGAAGGGTGTGTGAGTTTTGCTTCAAAAGTGATTATGGAAATCTAAAATAATGTGTTTGGAAAGAAGTCTCATGAAAAGACCAGTCAAGAAACCTGGAGGAATACATGTTTTATGAAGCAGGAAGTGATTGTGAAACAAATGCGCATAAATTTGTGAACTTGTGGATGAAATATATATATCCTATGATTTGTAAAAATTGAAGAAATAGTAATGTACCAGTGTTGAATAAAAATAAACGTCAGAATACACATCATGTCCCATACGAATCTACTTGATTGATGTTAATCTGGGTTAGTTACTGTACAAATATTAGGATTTGTAAGCACCATTTACTGAAGTTAGTTTTCAGAACTATGAAACAAATGTGTATTTCAGGAGGATGAATATTTCTGAGAATAATTTTGTGAAAAGTTTATTTTAAATCCACATTTTTGAACATGAATGAATTTAGGGAGTGTATTTAAGATACATACATTTCATATTTTAAAAATCAGGACAGTATATATATATATATATATATATATATATATATATATATATTCATAATTATATATATGTGTATATATATATATATATATATATATATATACACACACACACAAAACACACACACAGACATTAAAATGTAGGAATATATACGCCAATCGAAGTTCATCATAAAATATATAGCATCCACAGATGCAAAAATATTTATTTTACTGAACAAGGATTTATGTATAATGTTGTTCTACTAGGAAGCTCACCCATAGTTTGAATTTTCAGTTCCAACAGCGTTTAGAGTAGTGATCTCTTCTCACAACTTGTATCTGCCAAGTCAGTCACCTCACAAAAATGAACGTGTGATACCAGGTAGGATTCTATAAAGCATATAAAAATACATGTGCTGAATAGGCTACAGAGAAAGGCAGACAGGCATTTACATATTTGTTAACTTTAACAACACATGGAGAACTATTTCAATTAAAAATTGACTAGATTTATAACACCTACCATTTATCATGAAAAAGGCAAGTCCAACTATACCCCACGCCTCCTCTGAACTGCTTGTATTTCTATTCTGTTTGGGTTGTTTTTCTCCATCATTTGGATTAGTAGACAGAGTATAGTAGGGTATGGGTTATTGTCAGGATTCAGTATTTTCAATGGTATATAGGAAAATGAATCCAATGTGTATAAAAATATATGCTACACAATTATCTTCCCACTCTCATCCAGAACAATGCCTTTACATTACCTTCACCTCAAGTAAGACACAATTAGGGTAGAAGAGTTTGAAAATCCGTGAATGCGTATCTGGGGTGGAAACAGTACTAAGAAACAAATACGTATTTCAGGTGGATGAATATTTCTGAGAATAATCTTGTGAAAAGTTGATTATGAATCCACAACATAAATATGAATGAATTTAGGAAGTGTGTAATAAGACACATATTTCATATTTTGAATACTCCTGAGAGTGTATCTATATATATATTTATATACACACACAGAGACAGACATTAAAAATTGCAATATATATGCCAAACGAAATTCACCATGAAATGTATATCATCCACAGATCCAAATATATTCATTTTACTGAACATGGATTTATGTATAATGTTGTTCAACTAGGAAGCTCACTCACATTTGAATTACCAGTTCAAGCAGCGTTTAGGAGGAGTGATCTCTTCTTCCAATTTGTATCTGCCAAGTCAGCCACCTCACAAGAATGTACGTGTGGTACCAGGTAGGATTCTATATGTGTATATAAAAATACGTGTGCTGAATAGGCTACAGAGAAAGGGGGACAGGAATTCACTTATTTGTTAACTTTAAAAACGCATCGAGAACTATTTCAACAAATAATTGACTAGATTTATAACTGCTACACTATACCATGCAAAAGGCAACTCCAACTATAAAACATACCTCATCTAAACTGCTTGTATTTCTATTATGTTTGTGTTATTTTTCTCCATCATATTAGGATTAGTAGTCAGAGTCTAATAGGGTATATGTTAGTTTCAGGGATTCAGCATTTCTAATGGAAAATAGGAAATTGAATCCAATGTGTATGCAAATATGTGCTACACAAAAATCTTCCCACTTTCATCCAGAACAATGCCTTGACATTACATTCTCCTCAAGTAAGACACAATTAGAGGATAAGAGTTAGAAAATCTGTGAATATATATCTGGAATGGAAAATACTCTGGAGTTTACAACTTTGGAGGTGGTAGAGAAGATTCTAAAAGTAAGGGACAGGGTAAACATTCCACAAACATGTAGCTCTGCTGGCCTAAATACTTTTTGAGAAACTGCCTCTAAGAGTGGGCACTTGAAGTATTTGATGTTCTGAGGAGATTTAGTTCCTTTGTAGAGAAACCATGAAAGCTGGGTCTGCATCTATGTTACTTGGAGGACATGGTTTCTTATTATCCAATGAACATGAGGCAGCAGTGCTGAATTCTCTCTTTGTAGGTAAACTATGGACACTGGGGTCTAAGTGTCTTTCAGTGTGGACTGTGAAGCCAATTGGTCATCCTACACTTTTCGTGGTGTTTCTCGCTGCTGCACTGGGAGTTTGGTATTTGCTTCAAAAAATACAAGGAGTTAAAATGGGACAGAGTGGTGGAGGGAGTTCTTTAAGGTGTGGTGAGTCAGGGTCTTCAGGAGAATGCACCAACCAAGGTTCTATCCCATGTAGATTGCCCCCTTGAGACTAGCAACATGATTCTGAACATTGCAGTGAATCCTCTCCATATAACAAGATGCCTTTACATATATGGGTCTGCTGGCTGCACCATGTCAGTCACAAGCCATTTGGAAGCCAATGGCTGATCCACATGGCCGCAACACAGAAGTTTTATCACACAATTGCATACCACTGCTCTAGGCCCACTACTCACCAGGCTCCAACTTACTGGCATATCTGTTCTACACCATTTTCATGAAACAAAGTCAATCAAGGCAGTGTCTGGTATACTCAGGATCAGAAACAGGACATCCAAAGTATTTCCGGTGCCAGCTGATCATGAAAATATCAAAAATTTCATGGTAATTTTCTAGCCATTTTTCACGGATGAAGTTTGAGGCTCTGAGGGATTCAATTAATTCAGGAACCATTAAATGGTGAAGAAGCTAATTTCAATGAAAGCTCTGGAGCACTCTCACAGGCAAGGTTTCCCTAAGGGTGGCCAAAATGTCACATGAAGCCAGGCCCATTGAGATCTACAATATGAGGTCCATGTGTGTTTTAAACTCAAATATGGCTGCCAAGTCTTTAAGAAAAATTGTATGTTATATCCGGGCTGAAATTCCCAATGTTCTGTGGAAATCCAACCTGGGCCTAGATCTCAGGTTCCAAGGGCGACTCTCATGTGTGGCCTCCTAAAATCCCAACACAATTCATGGCAATACTTCTCTGAGGTCAGTTAAAGAACTCAGTCTCTAAGGGGAATCACACCAGAGTTCAAGCCCAGTGGAACAGTCATCTCTTCCAACCGCCACACAAATGACCACAATTAAAACCAAAACACTCCCACATGGTCCTCATCTTTTTCCATATAGACACTCCTTATAACGTCTGGCTGGAGTTTTCAATGAGGTCCACAGCCCAAGTCAGTGTCCAAATTAAGGTCCTGTTCCCCTCATTTGTCTAACATCAAGGTGGCCTGGACACACTTCCTGTAAACCAGGAATGATCAAATAGGCCTGCCATTAATACTGCTTGGCTTTTTCAATTTGAGGCCTTCTGACTCTGTGGTTTAGATTCTTTATGTGAATTTGAGTCATGAGAAAATCCAAGCCCCTCTGCAGAGATTTGGAGAACTCATTTGGCCGAAAGGATTCCTATTCTCACTTGATGGAAGTCAGGATCCTAACAGAGGAAGGTAAAAGAATTCATTCACAATGAGTGAATATTTGCCATTTTGGTTTTGGATGCACACATTTGATCTTTCTTTTGATCCATCAGGTGCTGAGAATCTAAGCCACAGCCTCACACAGGGCCAAGAGGATGATTCAGACACATCTTTTTCCAAAGCAATTAAGCAAAGAGACACAGGTGATGCCCTTCATTTCCATTTGAAAAATGTTTTCCTCAGGCTTCCCAAAGGGGTGCCCAGAGGCAAAGACATCCTGAGATTCAAGGCAACAGAACAATAGGTTAGCAAAAGGCCCAAAGCAGGGTTTCTCCACTGAGACTTTCCTGGTCACACTGATATCTGAGTTTTCTGAGATGCTGGCCATTCCCTTCAGATATCCAGTACATGGCCATGTGACAGAGATTGGAGGTGGTACATATCTTGGACACAAACCCAAGAGCCTATTCTGAAGAGTTGTCAGAATTCAGAAAGAAAACAGGGACTTAATAAGGTAGTAGGTGTTGCCTATCGATATGGAAACCACACTCCATTCATTAATTGGGCAGGATGAATGCTGGGAAGCTTTCTACTAGAGGGGACACATGCATTGATGCATTCTCTTTTCTAATGTATACAACCACGGACACAGTGGGATACACAGACATAGAAACACTCACCTTGTAAAATGACTTACTAGAAACAGTTCACTGCAAACCAAAGAAACCTCCTTTCCTACCTATTCTCAGAACAGAGACAAAACCACACACCCACACTCAAAAAGACACCTCCTTCCCCCAAGTAGGGCTGTGATTATCCGGAGTGTCCTCTGACAGGTTTGCCATACTATGTTCCCCGGTAATGGTCTGTCCTGTCTCAGATCTGGTCTCCTTGTACAACTCTGTAAAGCAGTCAGGAGCCAGCGGTGAGCCACTACCTGCTTAGTCAGGAAAGGCCCGTGTTCATATCTTTCCTGGCATTTGGCCATCCTCACATCAGTCAGTACCAAGAAGACTGACTCTGTCCTTGGTGATTCCAAACAAATGAGACCACTTGGACTGGGACTGGGACTGGCTCTGGTGCTTGGTTTCCTTGGTCCCAAGTTCAGAAAGTTCCATCAACAAGGAAGTGAGGTAGGTCACTTCCTTTAAGAACTGAATGAGGTCACTGCCTTGGCAACCACTTTGTCCTAACAGTTGCTTCCAAGGGTCCCATGAGATGGAGGCTGCCCCTACTTCCTTTGGCACTTTCACAACTTAGAATGGTATATCAACCTTAGGCACCCGAGAACAGCTCTCCACACAAGCCTGGTTTGGTCCATCTTCTCTACAGTAAGAAGATAGAGGCTGATTCAGACAAAACCCTTCATCCTGACCAGGTTGTTTGCCATGGAAAATGACTTTTTGTCTCTCAGGTCCTTCATTGCTGCCTACATCTTCTCCAGGGATCATTTCTGCATGGACCTTTGAGGTTCTTAACAGGTAGAGCATCCCCTACATTCCTGTATTGTAAGAACAATCTGTCTCTGCTCTTCTGTAAAGTTAGATTGAGTGAACAGTGTATGGTTAGGGTTAATTTCATGTTCAATTTGGGTTAGGAATCATTCTGCTGGATTAATAATGGTATTGGGAACCTGTGATATTTATAAGAATATCGAGGTTAAACATATGTATGAAAACAGAAATTAAAGTAAGATTTGAATCCCAGAAGGGCATTGGGCAATTGATTGGGATATTTAGCTTTGAATTATTATCTGCACACATGTCTCAAATAAATCGATATACAATGGCAGAGGAACTTGAACCTTGGATGATTGAATGCTGAAGAGAACATCCAGTCAAAAGGGATTGTCGGTAGGATTAAGAAGATAGTCGCAGTTATTAATATGGTATTATGTAAAAATGTGGATGTGTAACCGATGTGATTCTGCAACTTGTATTTCGGGTAAAAATGGGAGCTGATAACCCATTTGAATCAAATGTATGGAAGATGATATGCCATGAGCTTTGTAATGTTTTGAACAACCAATAAAAAAAATTAAAAAAAAAAAGAAGATAGTCGTTATGTTTAGCAAGTAGAGTTAGTATAGGATATGTAACAAAAGTTCTTTAGCAATTTTTTTCGGGCAGTGAGTGAATATAAATGTCAGCACATATGAAGAAATGAGACACAATGATGAACTGGGGAAAATTTGTAGAAAAGCAGATATCAATAGAGACATTAGGAAATCAGGCAAAGTATAAAGTGAGTGATAGAATAAGACATTTTCAACAAGGTTGAGATTGAATATCTAATCTTAGGAAGAAACAAATATGTAGGTCACCAATAGGATTGACATTTGAGAGCATTAGGCAACATGGACATGGATATTGTTAGTAATCCATGTTCACTTTACATTTAGGCTTTGGTACAATCCTAAGTGGGACCTTTGCATTTTGTTTCCAGAATATTACTGTGATAAAATGTATATGTAGATCAGATGACATGATTTTTTCTTCCACCATTTCTAGGAGCAGTATTTTGAAAACGTATAAATTAGCATTGGGGGTAAAAAGAGGTGTACCCTGTTTTTATGAATATACAGATAATGCATGAATAGACCTTAATTTCAATAAATAATACAACTTGTTCCACTTTAAATAATGGATTGAATTGATATCTGAAAATATATAAGAAATCTTATATTGATATGCAATCATTCATGACAACCAGTTATACACCTAATGTTAATATTAGGGTACGATTTATCATGAAGTTTGTGTGAGTTTTGCTTCAAATGTGATTATGGAAATCGAAAATAATGTGTTTGGAAAGAAGTCTCATGAAAATGCCAGTCAAGGAACACCGAGGAATTCATGAGTCCTGAAGCAGGAAGTGATTGAAATTGAAAAAAATGACGATAAATTTCCTTACTTGTGGATGAAATATTATAATATGATGTGAATAAACTGAAGAAATAGTAATGTACCAGTGCTGAATAAAAATGAACATCAAAATACACATCATGTCCCACAGGAATCTTCTCGCATTGATGTTAAACTGTGTCAGTTACTGTAGAAATATTAGGATTTCTTTGCACCATTCACCAAAGTTAGTTTTCTTTTTTTTAATTTTTATTTATGCTTGTTCAAAACATTACATAGTTCTTGATATATCATATTCCACACTGTGATTCAAGTGGGTTATGAACTCCCATTTTTACCCCATAAACAGATTGCAGAATCACATCAGTTACACATCCATTGATTTACATATTGCCATACTAGTGTCTGTCGTATTCTGCTGCCTTTCCTAACCTCTACTATCCCCCTCCCCTTACCTCCCCTCTCCTCTTCTCTCTCTACCTCTTTACTGTAATTCATTTCTCCCCCTTGTATAATTTTTTCCTTTCCCTCACCTCCTCTTGTATGTAATTTTGTATAACCCTGAGGGTCTCCTTTTATTTCCATGCAATTTCCCTTCTCTCTCCCTTTCCCTTCCTCCTCTCATCCCTGTTTAATGTTAATTTTCTTCTCATTCTATTCGTCCCTACTCTGTTCTTAGTTAATCTCTTTATATCAAAAAGACATTTGGCATTTGGTTTTAGGGATTGGCTAGCTTCACTTAGCATAATCTGCTCTAATGCCATCCATTTCTCTGTAAAAATTTTGTCATTTTTTAATGCAGAGTAATACTCCATTGTGTATAAATGCCTCATTTTTTATCCATTCATCTATGGAAGTGCATCTAGGTTGGTTCCACAGTCTTGCTATTGTAAATTGTGCTGCTATGAACATCAATGTAGCAGTGTCCCTGTAGCATTTTTTTTAGGTCTTTAGGGAATAGACTGAGAAGGGGAATACCTGGGTCAAATGGTGGTTCCATTCCCACCTCTACAAGAAATCTCCATACTGCTTTCCAATTTGGCTGCACCAATTTGCAGTCCCACCAGCAATGTACAAGTGTACACTTTTCTCCACATCCTCGCCAGCACTTGTTGTTGTTTGAGTTCATAATAAATATCTGGAATGGAAAATGCTCAGGAGTTCACAACCTTGAAGGTGGTAGAGGAGTTTCCAAAAGTAAGGGACAGGGTAAATACCACAAACATGGAGCTGTGTCGGCCTTAAGACTTCTTGAGAAAATGCCTCTGAGGTTGGGCACTTGAAATATATGTTGTTGTCAGGAGCTTTAGCTTCCTTTGTAGTGAGACCATCAAAGCTGAGTCTGCATCTATGTGACCTGGACGACATGTTTTTTTTTTTTTATTTTCCTATGAACACGAGGCAGCAGTACTGAATTCTCTCTTTGTAGGCAAACTGGGGCTACTGGGGGCTAAGTGTCTCCCCATGTGGACTGTGAAGCCATTTGATCATCCTTCACATTTAATCATGTTATTTGATGCTGCACTGAAAGTTTGGTATTTACTTTATGAAATAAAGGAGTTTAACTGTGATACAGTGCTGCAGGGAGTTCTGTCATGTGTGGTGGTCAGGATCGGCAGGAGAATGTACCAAGAAGGCTTCTATCACACATAGTTGCCCCCTTGACCATAGCAACATGATTCTGAACATTGCCCTGAAACCTCTCCATACAACAAGATGCCTTTACATCCAAAGGTCTGCTAGCTGCACCATGTCAGTCACAAACCATTTATAAGCCAATGGCAGATCCACGTGGCCCCAACACAGATGTTTTTTCACACACCTACACTCTACTGCTCTTGGCCCACTACTCAGCAGGCTCCAACTTACTGGCATATCTTTTCTACACCATTATCATGAAACTCAGTCAAACCAGGCACTGTCTTGTATACTCATGATAAGCAACAGGACATCAAATGGTTTTCAAGTGCCAGCTGGTCATGGAAATTTCAAACATTTCATGGTATTTTCTAGCCATTTTTCAAGGATGAAGTTGGAGTTACTGTGGGTTTCAATTCATTCAGGAACCATTAAATATTGAGGAATCTCATTTCAATGGAAGCTCTAGAGAACTCTCACAGGCAAGTCTTCTGAAAGAGTGGCCCAAGGTCACATAAAGCCAGCCACATTGAGGTCTACAATGTGAGGTCCATGTGTGTTTTGACTCTCAACTATTGCTGCCAAGTCTTTCAGAATATAATCAAGTGATATCCTTGCTGAGATTCCCAGTGCTCTGTGGAAAGCCACCCTGGGCCTAGATCTCAGTTTCCAAGGGTGACTCTCATGCGTGGCCTCCGAAAATTCCAACACAATTCATGGCAATACTTCTCTAAGGTCAGTTTCAGAACTCAGTCTCCAAGGGGAATCCCACAAGAGTTGAAACCCAGGTGGACGCAGTCATCTTTTCCCACCGCCACACAAATGACAACAATGAAAACCAAAACACTCTCACATGGCCCTCATGTTCTTCCATATAGACACTAATCATAACCTCTGGCTAGAAGTTTCCATGAGGGGCGCAGACCAAGACACTGTCCAAAATAAGCTCCCTTTCCCCTCATTTGCCGAAAGTCAGGGTGGCCTACACACCCTTCCTGTGAACCAGAACTGATCAAATAGGCATGGCGTTAATACTGTCATGCTTTTCCAATTTGAGGCCTACTGACTGTCAGGTATAGATTCTTTATGTGATTTGGAGTCATCAGAAAACCCAAGCACTTCTGCAGGGGTTCAAAGAACTCTTTTGAACTAAAGGATCCTGATTCTTACTTGATGAAGGTCAGGAATCTAATAGAGGAAGGCAAGAGACTCATTTGCCATTTCTGTTTTGAATGCACACATGGAATCTATCCTTTGATGCATCAGGTGCTGAGAATCTAAGCCACAACCTCACACAGAACCAAGAGGCTGATTCAGACACATCCTTTTACAAAGCAATTAAGCAAAGAGCCACAGGTGATGCCCATTCATTTTCATTTGAAAACTGTTTTCTTCAGGCTTCACAAAGGGGTGGCCAGAGGCAAAGACCTTCCTGACATTTAGGGCAACAGAAGAACAGGTAAGCAAAAGACACAAAGCAGGGTTTCTCCACTGAGACTTTCCTGGTCACACTGATATCTGAGTTTTCTGAGATGCTTGACATTCACTTCAGCTATCAAGTACATGGCCATGTCACAGAGCTTGGAGGTGGTATATATCTTGGACACAAAACTATGAGCCTATTCTGGAGAGTGGCCAGAATTCAGGAAGAAAACAGGATCTTAGGAAGATAGAAGGTTTTGCCCATCCAGAAGGCAAGCCACAGTCCATTAATCAATTGGGCAGGATAAATGCTGGGAAGCTTTCTACTAGACAGGACACATCCATTAATTCATTCTCTTTTCTAATGTCTACAACCACAGACACAGTGGGATACACAGACATAGAAACACTTACATGTCAAACGACTTACTAGAAACAGTCCAATCCAAACCAAACAAACCACATTTCCTACCTATTCTCAGAACATGTGACAAAACCACAAAACCACAACCACTCCCACAAAGGCACCTCCTTCCCCCAAGTAGGTCTGTGACTATCCAGAGTGTCCTCTGACTGGTGGGCCATAAAATGTTCTCCCGAAATGTCCTGTCCTGACTCAGATCTGGTCTCTTTGGCCAACTTTGTGAAGTTGTCAGGAGCCAGCGGTGAGCCACTACCTGCTTTCTCAGAAAAGGTCCCTCTTCAGAGCTCTTCTGGCCTTTGGCCATCCTCACATAGGTAGGTACCAAGAAAGACTGACCCTGTCCTTGGTAAAACTGAACAAGTGAGCCCACTGGGACTGGGACTGAGACTGGCTCTGGGTACCTGTCTTCATGGATCCCAAATTCAGAGAATTCCTTCACCAAGGAAGTGACGTAGGTCACTTCCTTCAGGAACTGAATTAGGTTACTGCCTTGTCAACCAATTTGTCCTAACAGTTGCTTCCAAAGTCCAATGAGTTGGAGGCTGCCCCTTCTTCCAGTGAAACTTTCACAAGTTTGCATGGTATATCAACCATAGGCACCCAAAAAAAGCTCTCCAGATAGGCCTGGTTTGGTCCATCTTCTATACATTAAGAAAAGAAATGTTGATTCAGACACATCCCTTCATGCTAACCAGGTTGTTTGTCATGGAAGATGACTTTTGCTCTCTGACGTCATTCATAGCTGCCTACATTTAATCCAGGGATCATTTCTTTAATGACCTTGGAGGTTCTCAGCAAGTGGAAGATCCCCTAATTTCTGTATTGAAAGACCAACTCTGTCCCTGCTCTTCAGTAAAGATAGATTGAGAGAACAGTGTATGGTCAGGGTTAATAACATGTTCCATTTGGGTTAGGAATCATTCTGCGGGATGAATTATGGTATTGGGAACGTGCGATATTTATAAGAATATAAGTGAAATATAAGTATGAAAACAGACATCTAGGTAATATTTGAAGCCCAGAATTGCATTGGACCCTTGGCTGGGATTCTTAGCTTTGAATTATATTCTGCACAGATGTCTCAGATAAATCAATATACAATGGCATAATTCCTTGTACCTTGGTTGATTGAATGTTGAAGAGAACATCCAGTCAAAAAGAAATAATTTGTAGGATTAGTAAGATTGTTGGTAGGTTTTGAAAGAAGAGTGAGTATAAGATTTGGATGAAAAGATCTTTAGCAATAGGGTTTCGGATAGAGAGTGAATGTAATTGTCAGCACATGTGGAGAGTCTGTCAAAAGGATGAACTGGGGAAAAAAGTAGGAATGCAGATATCAATTGACATTAGGATATCAGGCAAAGTATAAAGTGAGTGATAGAATTATACATTTTCAACAGGGTTGAGTTTGAATATATAATCTTAGGAAGAAACAAACATGTAGTCACCAATAGGATGAACTTTTGAGAGCATTAGGCAATATGGACATGGATGTTTTCCGTAATCCATGCTCACTTTTCATTTAGGCTTTGGTACAAACATAAGTTTGACCTCTTCTTTCTGTGTGCAGAATATTACTGTGGTAAAATGTATATGTAGATCAGGTGACATGAGTATTTCTTCCACCATTTCTGAGAGCAATATTTTGAAGACGTATCAATTATTTTTGGAGGTAAAAATGGTGTACACTGTGTCTATAATTATAGAGATAATGCATGAATAGACCATACTGTAAAGAAATATTATAACTGGTTCTAACTTTAAATAATGGATTGAATTGATATCTGAAAATATACAGAAAATCTTACATTGATATACAATCCTTCATTCCAACCAGTAATATATATAATGGTTATATCAGCATTATGGTTTTTCATGAAGAATGTGTGAGTTTTGCTTCAAAAGTGATTATGGAAATCGGAAATAATGTGTTTGGAAAGAAGTCTCATGAAAAGACCAGTCAAGAAACCTGGAGGAATACATGTGTTTTGAAGCAGAAAGTGATTGAAAGTGAAACAAATGCCTATAAATTTGTGAACTTGTGGATCAAATATATATACTATGATGTGCGTAAACTGAAGAAATAGTAATGTACCACTGTTACATAAAAATGAACGTCAAAATACACATCATGTCCTCTCCCACAGGAATCTACTTGCATTGATGTTAAACTGGGTCAGTTATTGTAGAAATATTAGGATAATGCCGCAGTCTTGCTGGGCACAATCAGCAGCCACTTGTCAAAAGAAACTAACTTTATTTTTAGAACCACACATGCCAAACAAAACAGCCTCTCAGGAAAAAACCTTCAGAGCCCCAACTGCCACCACTGGCTTCCCAAAACCTCTCCCTCCCACAGGAGCCTCTCTCCGCCTCCCACAATACTCCTGCTCTTGAGGGCGATTGGCTGGGTCATGTGGGCGGAGTCAAAAAAAGTCCCCCAATGAGCAGTTTTGTGGTCTGAAAGGGCAGGAAAACAGCCCATTGAGCATCACCGCAGAGGAGCCAATCAGCTAGGTGTTGCTGGGGCCGCTGTGAGCCAATCATCAGCCGGCAGCTGGAAGTTTGCTGGCAGCAGGAATTTTGCTGGGGCCCCTTCGGCTGTGGCTCTCAACATCTTCGCCTCTCTGTTTAAACAACACGCATGTGGCTTAGGGACCGTGCCTGCCTTAGGTTGTCCAATAGTACATATGGTCTTTACCCGTTAAGTTGGTACCATTGCAATTGGATCTTACCCGTCACTGACTACCCGTCCAGTATAGAGCCACACATGTGGAGAGGTCTTTGTACCAGCGGGGGTGGGTGAGGTTCTTTGCCTCACCTCTGTTGGCCCCCCAAATTTTAGCTGGACGATCATGACACGCAGAAGGGAGGAAGATACACCAAGCCAATTGATGGCTCCTTTTGGAAAAATTGTACCACCGATGACATCATCAGCAAATATACCCCAACACTACCACAAGTCGCTGCACCAACAGATAGTTCACAATGCATTTAGGTGAGTTCACAATGTGTCCAGGCAAGTTCTGCAAGCAGTACAGGGATGGCTATTGCAGAAGCTGTAGATTGGTATTATCTTTGATTTCACCTGCACTGGGATGAAGATAGGAACTCTGGCAATAATGTCTAAAGAAAAAAATTATGTAATATTCCAGAAGGCACTAAAACCAAAAAAAAAAAAAATATGTAACATTCCAGAAGGCACATCAAAAACCAAAGTGGCCCAAAAAGCAGTCATTGAGGATGAAGTCTCTCACTTTCATCTGTAAGGTTCCTGACCTCCATAAAATGAGAATAGGGATTTATTGGGTCTAATGAGTTCTTCAAAACCCTGCAGAGTGTAGCCAATGGGTTATTGGGTTTTTTCATTACTCCAATTCACATCAAGAATCTATACTCCACAGACAGTAGGCCTCAAATTGGAGAAGCAGAGCAGTATTAAAGTCAGGGTTATTTGATCACTCATGGTTCACAGAATGGGTGTCCAGGCCACCCTGACTTTAGGCAAATGAGAGGAAAGAGAGATTATTTTGGACACTGTCTTGGGCTGTGCCCCTCAAGGAAACGTCAAGCCAGAGGTTATGATGAGTGTCTATATGGAAGAAGATGAGGGCCATTTGGGAGTGTTTTGGTTTTCATTGTGGTCATTTATGTGGCAGTCGGAAAAGATGACTGGGTCCACCAGGGCTTGAACTCTGGTGTGATTCCTCTTAGAGACTGAGTTCTGGAACTGACCTCAGAGAAGTATTGCCATGATTTGTGTTGGGATTTTAGGCGGCCACCCATGAAAGTCGCCCTTTGAAACTGAGATCTAGGCCCGGGGTGGCTTTCCACAGAGCACTGGGAATCTCAGACAGAATATCATATGATGTTATTTTGAAATACTTGCCAGACATAGTTGAGAGTCAAAACACACATGGACCTCACATTGTAGACCTCAATTGGCCTGGCTTCATGTGACTATTTGGCCACTCTTTGGAAAGCCTTGCCTGTGAGAGTTCTCCAGAACTTTCATTGAAATGAGCTTCCTCAACATTGAATGATTCCTGAAAGAATTGAAACCCACAATGCCTCCAACTTCATCCTTGTAAAATGGCTAGATAAATACCATGAAATTTTTGAAATTCGCATGATGAGGTGGCACTGGAGAACCTTTGATGTCCTGTTGCTGATCATTAGTGTACCAGACAGTGCCTTGATTGATTGGGTATAATGAAAGTGGTGTAGAACAGAGATGCCGGTTAGATGGAGACTGTGGAGTAGTTGGCCCAGAGTTGTGGTGTGCAGGTGTGTGATAAAATATTCATGGTGGTGCCATGTGGATCTGCCATTGACTTCCAAATGGCTTTTAGCTAACATGGTGCACCCAGCAGACCCTTATATGCAAAGGCATCTTGTTATATGGAGAGGTTTCAGGGAAATGTTCAGAATCAGGTTGCTATGGTCAAGGGGGCAAGCTATGTGGGATAGAAGCCGGGTTAGTGAGTTCTCCTGGAGACTCTGACCCAGCACATGTCACAGAACTCCCTCCAACACTGTGTCCCAGTTGAACTCCTTGTATTTCTTGAAGCAAATACCAAACTCCCAGTTCAGCACCAAGAAACACCATGAAAATTGGAGGATGACTAAATGGCTTCACAGTCCACATGGTTAGACACTTTGGCCCACTGGACTCTGTTTACCTACAAAGAGAGAATTCAGCACTGCTGCCTCAGGTTCATTGGAAAATAAGAAACCATGTTCTCCAAGTCACATAGATTCAGACCCAGCTTTGATGGTTTCACTACAAATGAAGACAAAGCTCCTGACAACAATATATATTTCAAGTGCCACACCTCAGAGGCAGATTCTCCAGAAGTCTTTTTTTCCAGCAGAGCTCCATGGTTGTGGAGTGTTTACCCAATCCCTTACTTCTGGAAACTCCTCTACCTGCTCCCAGGTTGAGAACTCCTGAGAATTTTCCATTCCAGATATGTATTCACAGATTTTCTAACTCTTCTTCTCTAATTGTGTCTCACTTGGGGCAAAGGTAATGTCAAGGCATTGTTCTAGGTGAGAGTGGGAAGATTATTGTGTAGCACATATTTGCATACACATTGGATACATTATCCTATTTTCCATTTGCAATACTGAATTTCTGACACTAACCCATACCCTACTAGACTATGACTACTATCCTAAAATGATGGAGAAAAAGAAACCTAACAGAATAGAAATACAGGCCTTTTGTAGGACGCATGGTGTATACTTGGATTTTCCTTTTCCTTTATCAAGGATATGTGTTATAAATCTAGTCAACTTTTCATTGTAATATTTCTCCATGAGTTTTCAAAGTTAACACATATGTAAATTCCTGTCTCCTTTTCTCTGTAGCCTCTTTAGAACATGTATATTTTTATGCATATATAGACTCCTACCTGGTAACACACGTAAATTCTTGTGATCTCACTAACTTTGGAATATACAAATTATGAGAATAGATCACTTCCCCTAAATACTGATGGAACTGAAAATTCAAACTATGGGTGAGCTTCCTAGTGAACAACATCATACATAAATCCATGTTCAGTAAAATGAATATTTTTAGATATGTGGATGATATATATTTCATGATAAATTTCGATTGGTATATATATTGCTACATTTTATTGTTGTGTGTGTGTGTGTATATATATATATATATATATATATATATATATATATATATATATATACCAGATTTTCCAGATTTTCCAAAATATGAAATATATGTGTCTTATTATACACTCCCTAAATTCATTCAAGTTCATGTATGCGATTTAAAATCAACATTTTACATGATTATCATCAGTCTGGCTGGGCACAATTCAGGAGCCAATTGTCAAAAGAAACAAACTTTATTTTTAGAACCACACAAGCCAAACAAAACAGCTTCTCAGGAAAAACCCTCAGAGCCCAACTGCCACCACAGTCTTCCCACAAGCCTCTCCCTCAACCACAAGCCTCCTCCTTTTGAGGCCAATTGGCTGGGTCACATGGGCGGAGCCAAAAAAGTCCACCAATGAGCAGCTCCGTTGTCTGAAAGGGCAGGGAAACATCCCATTGAGCATCACCACAGAGGAGCCAATCAGCTAGATGTTGCTGGGGCCGCTGTGGAGCCAATCATCAGCCGGCAGCTGGAAGTTTGCTGGCAGCTGGAGGTTTCCTGGGGCCCCTTTGGCTGTGGCTCTCAACATCTCCCCCTCTCTGTTTAAACAACGAGCATGTGGCTTAGGGACCATGCCTGCCTTAGGTTGTGCAGTAGTACATATGGTATTTACTGGAGACCCTTGGCTGTGGCTATCAACAGGATTTGTATGTACCATTCACTGAAGTTAGTTTTCAGTACTAGGAAACAAATATGTATTTCAGGTGGATAAATATTTCTGAGAAAAATCTTGTGAAAAGTTGATTATAAATCCACATACTTGAACATAAATGAATTTAGGGAGTGTAAATAAGATACATATATTTCATATTTTGAAAAATCTGGAGAGAGAGTGTGTGTGTGTGTGTGTGTGTGTATACACACACAGACACATACAGATATTAAAATGTAGCAACATATATGCAAATCTAAATTCACTATGAAATATACATCAATCACAGATCCAAAAATATTCAATTTTCTTAACAGGGATTTATGTATAATGTTTTTCTACTAGGAAGCTCACCCATTATTTGAATTATCAGTTCCAACAGCGTTTAGGAGGAGTGATGTCTTCTCACAAATTGTATCTCCCAAGTCAGTCACCTCACAAGAATGTAGGTGTGACACCAGGTAGGATTTGATATGTGCATATAAAAATACATGTGCTGAATAGGCTACAGACAAAGGGAGACAGGAATTCACATATTTGTTAACTTTAAAAACACATGGAGATCTATTTCAATTAAAAATAGACTGGATTTATAACACCTGACATTTATCATGCAAAAGGCAAGATCAATTATACACCATGCCTCCTCTGAACTGCTTGTATTTCAATTCTGTTTGTGTTACTTTTCTGCATGATATTAGAATTAGTAGTCAGAGTCTAGTAGGGTATGGGTTCGTGTCAGGGATTCAGTATTTCGAATGGAAAATTGGAAAATGAATCCAATGTGTATGCAAATACGTGCTACACACAAAAAATTCCCACTTTCATTCAGAACAATGGCTTGAAATAACCACGCTCCATGTAAGAAACAATTAGAGGAGAAGAGTTAGAAAATCTGTGAATACATACGTAGAATGGAAAATGCTCAGTAGTTCACAACCTTTGAGGTGGAAGAGACGTTTCCAAACCTTAGGGACAGGGTAAAACTCCACAAACATGGATCTCTGCTGGCCTAAACACTTCTGGAGATACTGACAATGAGGTTGGGTACTTGAAATATATGTTGTTTTCAGAAGCTTTAGCTTCCTTTGTAGTGAGACCATCAAACTTGGGTCTGCATTTTTGTGACCTGGAGGACATGAATTCTTATTGTCCAATGAACATGAGGCAGCAGTGCTGAATTCACTCTTTGTAACTAAACTGTGGCCAATGGGGGATAAGTGTCTCCCCGTCTGGACTTTGAAATCATTTGGTCATCCTCCACTTTTCGTGGTGTTTCTTGCTGCTGCAGTGGGTGTTTTGTATTTGGTTCATGACATACAAGGAGTTAAACTGGGACACAATGCTGGAGGGAGTCCGGTAATGTATGGTGTGTCAGGGTCTGCAGGAGAATGCACCAACCAGGCTTCTATCCCCCATTGCTTGCCCCCTTTACCATAGGAACTTGATTCTGAACATTGCCCTGAAAACTCTCCATGTAACATGATGCCTTTACATACAAAGTTCTGCTAGCTGCACCATGTCAGTCACAAGCCATTTGGAAGCCAATGTAAGATCCACATGACCCCACCACAGATGTATTGTCACACACCTGCACACAACTGCTCTCGGCCTGCCATAAATACTGCTCTGCTTCTCCAATTTGAGGCCTACTTACTGTCAGGTATAGATTCTTTATGTGATTTGGCATCATGAGACAACCCAAGCAGTTCTGCAGGACTTTGAAGAACTCATTTGATCCAAAGGATCCCTATTCTCACTTGATGGAGGTCAGGAACCAAACAGAAGAAGGCAAGAGACTTCATCCACAATGACAGATTTTTTGCCATTTTGGTTTTGGATGCACACATGGGATCTTCTTTAGATCTATCAGGAGCTGAGAATCTTAGCCACAGCCTCAAACAGGGCCTAGTGTCTGACTAAGACACATCCCTTTCCAGAGCAATTAAGCAAAGAGCCACAGGTGATGCCCATTCATTTCCATTTGAAAACTGTTTCTTCACGCTTCACAAAGGGGTGGCCTGAGGCAAAGACCTTCCTGACATTCAAGGCAACAGAAACATAGATAAGCAAATGGAGCCAAGCAGGGTTTCTCCACTGAGACTTTACTGGTCACACTGATATCTGAGTTTTCTGAGATGTTCCCATTCCCTTCAGCTATCAAGGACATGGCCATGTCACAGAGTTTGGCGGTGGTACATATCTTGGACAATAAACCATGATACTATTCTGGAGAGTAGCCAGAATTCAGGAAGAAAACAGCAACTTAGGAAGTTAGTAGGTGTTTCCCATCCATAAGGCAAGCAACAGTCCATTAATCAATTGTGCAGGATGAATGCTGTGAAGCTTTCTACTAGACAGGACACCTCCATTGATGCATTCTCGTTTCTAATGTCTAAAACCACGGACACAGTGGCTACACAGACATAGAAACACTCCCCTTGTCTATAGACTTACTAGAAACAGTCGACTCCAAACCAAACCAACCACCTTTCCTACCTATTCTCAGAACATGATACAAAACCGCAAACTCACACCCACAACCAAAAAGGCACCTCCTTCCCAAAAATAGGTCTTTAACTATCTGGAGTGTCCTCTGACTGGTGGGCCATACTATGTTCCACTCGAAATGGCCTGTCTGGTCTCAGATCTTGTCTCCTTGGCCAACTCTGTTATTCTGCGAGGAGCCTGCTGTTAGCCACAACCTGCTGTCTCAAGAAAGGCCCCTCTTCAGAGCTCTACTGGCATTTGGCCATCCTCACATCAGTAGGTACCAAGAAGGCCTGACTCTGTACTTGGTAAATCCAAACAAGTGAGCCCACTGGGACTGGGACTGGGACTGGCTCTTGGTGCCTGGCTTCTTGCATCCCAATTTCAGAGAGTTCCATCACCAAGGAAATGAGGTATGTCACTTTCTTTGCAACTGAATGAGGTCACTGCCTTGGCAACAACTTTGTCCTAAGACTTGCTTCCAATGGTTCCATGAGTTGGAGGGTGCCCCTACTTCCTGTGACAATTTGACTAGTTAGAATGGTATATCAAAATAGACACCATGGAACAGCTCTACACGCAGGCCTGGTTAGGTTCATCTTCTCTACATTAAGAAGAGAGAGTCTGATGCATACACATCCCTTCATCCTGTCCAGGTTGTTTGCCATGGAAGATGGCTTTTGCTCATGCAGGTCCTTCATAGCTGCCTACATCTTCTCCAGGGATCATTTCTGCATCGAACTTTGAGGTTCTCAGCAGTTGGAAGATAACCTACATCCCTAATTGAAAGAATAGCCCTGTCCCTGCTCTTTTGTAATGTTAGATTGAGGCAACAGTGTATGGTTAGGGTTAATAACACGTTCGATTTGGGTTAGGAATCATTCTGCGGGATGAATAAGGTTATTGGGAACCTGCAATATATAGAAATATAGTGGTTAAATATAAGTATGAAAACAGAAATCTAGGTAAGATTTGAAGCTCAGAAGTGCATTTGGCAATAGATTGGGACACGTAGCTTTGAATTATGTTCTGCATACATGTTTCAGAAAAATCGATATACAATGGCATAGGACCTTGTACCTCAGATGATTGAATGTAGTAGAGTACATCCACTCAAAAAGGGATAGTCGATAGGATCAGGAAGATAGTCAGTATGTTTCGGAAGAAGATAGAGTATAGGATTTGGACCAAAGTTCATTAGCAATAGGGTTTCGGTTAGAGAGTGAATGTCAATGTCAGCACATGTGAAGGGTCAGTCACAATGTTGAACTGGAAAAAATATGTAGGAAAGTAGATATCAATAGAGACATTAGGAAATCAGGCAAAGTATAAAGTGAGTGAAAAAACTAGACATTTCCAATAGTTTTGAGGTTGAATATATAATCTTAGGAAGAAACAAAAATGTGGTCACCAATAGGATTGACATTTGAGAGCATTAGGCAACCTGGATATGGATGTTTTTAGTAATCCATGTTCAGTTTCCATTTAGGCTTTGGTACAATCATACGTGTGACTTTTGCATTTTGTGTCCAGAATATTACTATGATAACATGCAT
The DNA here is from genome assembly GCF_048772815.1 of Callospermophilus lateralis. Lineage (NCBI taxonomy): Eukaryota > Metazoa > Chordata > Mammalia > Rodentia > Sciuridae > Callospermophilus > Callospermophilus lateralis. The sequence goes on from NW_027517981.1 coordinate 511,631, forward strand.
ATGTAGATCAGGTGACATGAGTATTTCTTCCACCATTTCTGGGAGCAATATTTAGAAGACTAATAAATTAGTATTGGGGGTACTAAGAGGTGTACCCTGTGTCTATGAATATAGAGATAATGCATGAATAGACAATATAGTGAATAAATAATATAACTGGTTCCACTTTAAATAATGGAATAAACTGATATAAGAGAATATATAAAAAATACTATATTGTTATAAAATCATTCATTCCAACCAGTTATACATCTAGTGGTGATATTATAGTTATGGTTTATCATGAAGTGAGTGTCAGTTTTGCTTCAAAAGTGATAAAAAAAATCAAAAATAATATATTTCGAAAGAAGTCTCATTATAAGACCAGTCAAGAAACCTGGAAGAATCCATGTGTTCTGAAGCAGGAAGTGATTGAAAGTGAAACAAATGCCTATAAGTTTGCTAACTTGTGGATGAAATATATATCCTATAATGTGCATAAATTGAAGAAATAGTAATGTACCAGTGTTGAATTAAAATGAATTTCAAAATACACATCATGTCACATAGGAATGTACTTGCATTGATGTTAAACTGGGTCAGTTACTGTAGAATTATTAGTATTTGTATGCAACATTAACTGAAGTTAGTTTTCAGTACTGGAAACAATATGTATTTCAGGTGGATGAATATTTCTGAGAATGATCTTGTGAAAAGTTGATTATAAATCCATATACATGAACATGAATGAATTTAGGGAGTGTATATAAGACACATATATTTCATATTTTGAAAAATCTGGAGAGTGTATATATATATATATATATATATATATATATATATATATATATATACAAAAAAACACACACAGACAATAAATTAGCAATCAAATTTATCATGAAATATATATCCTCCACAGATGCAAAATTATTTCTTTTAGAACATGTATTTATGTATAATGTTGTTCTTCTAGGAAACACACCCCTAGGTTAAATTTTCAGTTCCAACAGAGTTTAACAGGAGTGATCACTTCTCACAAATTGTATTTGCCAAATTAGCCACCTCACAAAATGTAGGTGTGATACCAGGTAGTGTTCTATATGTGCATTTAAAAATACATGTGCTGAATAGGCTACAGAGAAAGGGAGATAGGTATTCACATTTTTGTTAACATTAAAAACACATGGAGAACTATTTCAATTAAAAATTGACTAGATTTATAACACCTACAATTAATCATGCAAAAAACAAGTCCAACTATACACTATGATTCCTCTGAACTGCTTGTATTCCTATTCTGTTTGTGTTATTTTTCTCCACCATATTAGGAGTAGTAGTCAGAGTCTATTAGGGTATGCGTTAGTGTCAAGGATTCAGTATTTCGAATGGAAATATGGAAAATGACTCTAATTGGTATGCAAATATGTGCTACACAAAAATGTTCACACTCTCATCCAGAAGATTGCCTTGACATTACCTTAGTTCCAAGTAAGATACAATTAGAGGAGAAAAGTTAGAAAATCTGTAAATACATATCAGGAATAAAAAATGCTCAGGAGTTCACAAACTTGTAGGTGGTAGAGGAGTTTCCAAAAGTAAGGGACAGGGTAAACACTCCACAAACATTGAGCTCTGCTTGTGTAAAGACTTCTTGAGAAACTCTCTGAGGTTGGGCTCTTAAAATACATGTTGTTGTCAGGAGCTTTAGCTTCCTTTGTTGTGTGACCATCAAATCTGGGTGTGCAAATATGTGACCTGAAGGACATTGTTTCTAATTTTCCAATGAAAATGAGGCAGCAGTGCTGAATACTCTTTTTGTAGTTAAACTATGGCCACTGGGGTGTAAGTGTCTCCCCGGGTTGACTGTGAAGCCATTTGGTCATGCTCCAATTTTCGTGGTGTTACTCCTTGGTGCACTGGGAGTTTGGTATTTGCTTCATGAAATACAAGGAGTTCAACTGGGACACAGTGCTGGAGGGAGTTCTGTCACGTGTGGAGGGACACAGTCTGCATGAGAATGCACCAACCAGGATTCTGTCCCACATAGGTTGCCCCTTTGTCCATAGCAACCTGATTCTGAACATTGCCCAGAAACCTATCCATATAACAAGATGCCTTTACATATAAGGGTCTGCTGGCTGTACCCTGTCAGTCACAAGGCAATTGGAAGCCAATGGCAGATCCACATGCCCCAACACACATGTTTTATCACACACCTTCACACCTATGCTCTAGTCCCACTAATGAACAGGCTCCAACATACTGGCATCACTGTTCTACACAATTTTCATGAAACCCAGTCAGTCAAGGCACTGTGAGATACACTCATGATCAGCAACAGGACATCCAAAAGTTTTCCAGTGCCACCTGGTTATGGGAATTTCAAAAGTTTCATGGTATTTATCAAGCCATTTTTTGAGGATAAAGTTGGAGGCTCTGTGGGTTTCAATTCATTCAGGAACCATTAAATGTTGAAGAAGCTCATTTCAATGAAAGATCTTGAGAACACTCACAGGCAAGTCTTCCCAAAGAGTGGCCAAAAGGTCACATGAAGTCAGGCCCATTGAGGTCTACAATGTGAGGTCCATGTGTGTTTTGACTCTCAACTGTGGCTTTAAAGAATTTCAGAATAAAATCATGTGATATCCAGGCTGAGATTCCCAGTGCTCTGGGCAAAGCCACCCTGCACCTAGATCTCCCTGCACCACAATTAATACCTGAGATCTAGGTTGCATGGCCTAGTAAAATCCAAACACAATTCATGACAATACTTCTCTGATGTCACTTCCAGAATTCAGTCTCTAAGGAGAATCATACCAGAGTTCAAGCCCAGGTGGACCCAGTCATCTGTTCCAAGCGCCAAACAAATTTCCACAATTCAAAACAAAATGCTCCCACATGCCCCTTATCTTCTTCAATTTGAGGCCAAATGACTGTGGGGTTTAGATTCTTTATGTAAATTGGATTCATGTGAAAACCCAAGCACCTATGGACTAAACTCTTCAGGGCTTTAAAGAACTCATTTGACCCAAAGGATCCCTATTTTCACTTGATGGATGTCAGGGCCATTAGAGAGGAAGGTGAGAGTCTTCATCCACAATAACTGCTCTTTTGGCCATTTTGGTTTTGGATGCACCCATGGGATCTTTCTTTAGATCCATCAGGTGCTGAGAATCTAAGCCACAGCCTCACACAGGGCCAAGAGGCTGATTCAGACACATCTCTTTCCAAAGCAATTAAGCAAAGAGCAAAACACACACAGACATTATAAAGTGGCAATATATATGCCAATTGAAATTCATGATGAAATATATATCGTCCACAGATCCAAAAATATTAATTTTACTGAACATGGATTTATGAATAATGTTGTTCAACTAGAAAGGTTACCCTTAGGCTGAATTTTATGATCCAATAGCGTTTAGGAGGAGTGATCTCTTGTCATAATTTGTATCTGCCATGTCAGCCACCTCACAAGAATGTATATGTGATACCAGGTAGGATTCAATATGTTTATATAAAAATACATGTGATGAATAGGCTACAGAGAAAAGGATACAGGAATTCACATATTTATTAACTTTAAAAACACAAGGAGAACTATTTCAATTAAAAATTAACTAGATTTATAACACCTACCCTACATAATGCAAAAGGCAAGTCCAACTATACACCATGCCTCTTCTGAACTGCTTGTATTTCTATTGTGTTTGTATGCACTGTGGGTTTCAAGAACCATTAAATGTTGAGGAAGCTCATTTCAATGAAACTCTGGAGAACTCTCATAGGCAAGGCTTCCCAAAGAGTGACCAAAAGGTTAGATATAGCCAGGCCCATTGAGGTCTACAATGTGAGGTCCATGTGTGTTTTGACTCTCAACTATGGCTACCAAGTCTTTAAGAATAAAATCATGGGATATCTTTGCTGAAATTCCCAGTGCTCTGTGGAAAGCCACCCTCGGCCTTGGTCTTAGTTTCCAAGGGCGACTCTCATGCTTGACCTCTTAAAATATCACCACAATTCATGGCAATACTTCTTTGAGTTCAGTTCCAGAAGTCAGTCTCTAAGGGGAATCACACAAGAATTCAAGCCCAGGTGGACCCAGTCATCTCTTCCAACCGTCACACAAATGACCACAATTAATACCAAAACACTCTCACATGGCCCTCCTCTTCTTCTATAAAGGCACTCATCATAACATCTGGCTGGAGGTTTCCATGAGGGGCACAGCCCAAGACAGTGTCCCAAATAAGCTCCCTTGCCACTCATTTGCCTAAATTCAGGGTGGCTTGGACACCCTTCTTGTGCACCAGGAGTGATCTGAAAGGGTAAAATAAATTGAAATTAAAGTGTAAAAGTTGAAGTGTAAAAGACCGGGTTTTGTAAAGTTTCTAAGCTGCAAGGCCTGAGTTAAAATGTAAAGGACCAGGTATTGTTAAGTTCCTATGCTACATGCAAAACCTGAAATTCCTGTAGCTTGTAGTACAATTCCGGACTGCCCAGTAAATATTCCCCCTGACCGCCTGGTTGTTTAATAACCTAGGACCCTGTGTGGCCTGGCACATAGGCATCGCAAGGCCTAAACCAATCTGTTTGAATGTGTACCTCGCTTTAGAACTCACCTATCACTCCCGCCTGACCTGTTCCTGCCAATGAATGAACTAATCATGTTTAGGAATTGTTGTTTGATTTTTCTGCGGTGTATGTTGATTTCTTAAAGGAGACTGTGATATATGTAAAGTCCCGCCCTCCCCAAAAAGTGTACTTAAGCACTGCTCAACCCCTGCTCGGGGCTCTGGGCTGCTCTCCCTTCTTGAGTGAGCACGTAGCCCCAGCATGCTGGATTGGATCCTCAATGAACGCCTTTTTCTGTTGCATGAGCCGCGTTCTCTTGGTGGTCTCTTCCTCCGACGTTCACCGGACCCTTACATTTGGTGCGTTGGCCAGGAATCACGCAGCATAGGACAAGGACACACCAACAGACCCCTCTGGAGGTAAGTAAGGCGCTTCTTTTAATTTTTCTTTGTGATAACTCAGAGCTTTTTGTTCAGGTTCCATTTTTCCGTTTTTGGTTTGGGTTGGCAGAGTGGCTTCCAGCGGAGAATGTAAGTTCCCCCTGTCAGTGGTGGACAAACGTGTCCTAAAGCCACAGGCCATGTCCTTGCAAGGGATGCCTTGGAGGACTCGGGGAGTGACGGATGTGCTCTCATTAGGTGAGGAGGGACGAATGAGCCCACATTAGGTGACTCTGCTGGCAACCCATCATATCTTGCTGACTACTTTTTTCTCTCAGGTTGAATTCACTGTCTGTCTTTGTGGTCTAACCCATCAGGTTTTGACAGTTACTAGGTTCTAATCTTTACTTCTGAACTCGTGTTAAATGTTAACTGTGTGTACATGTTTGTGTCACGTTTGTATTGTCCTTGTCTCTGTTTGAGAAACTCTCATTATGGGACAAAGCCATTCCATGCCTCTTTCCTTGAAGCCATTCCTGGTCCCTGCCTCCAATCCGACCCCTTCACCCAGGATCCTATCACTCAAACCTTCTACTCCTCCCCCTCTTGCCTCCATTCTCTCTGAGTCACAAGATTGTAGATCTTGGGGTTGTGAACAAACGGGAGCTGCATGATGGTCTTTGTGTGTCATTTTATCTGTGTTTCTGTTAAATGTGATGGCATTGTTTGGTCCGATGCAGAGTCCCGAGTTCCAACCTGCATTACATATGTGGAAGTTACTTTAGCTAAATTTTAAACTAATGCTTCTCCTGTGAGGGACCAAAAGTCAATAGAACCGCCAGTTTTTCTGTTCTCACTTTTTCACCTCTCTTAGCTGTGCTTTAAAGAACTTTGATAAACTTTACTCCCCTTTGTTAAGCAACATTACGGAAGCAGTGATTTCTTTTCTTCCCGTAGTTGGATTGAGCATGCCCACTGCAGAGGGAAATGTCTGGGGTCTAAGAACTTTGATATCTCGCTTAAACTTTTCTCAAAACCCTGTTCTCATTATTAAATTGGCATTAATTGGCTTTGGGATGGGAACCAAGCCTTCAGTCATAAATTTTGACACCCCAGAGGGGACTTTAAATAAACCCCACTCTGCCCTCTTGGGGAAGCCTAGCACTCAAAACAACTGAAGCAGAGAATGAAATTTTTGGGAGCTGACTACTGCAAAGTTGGGAGACATAGAATATGCCTGGTGCCTGGGGTCAAAGCAAACCAGAGGAACTAATCCTGTAAGTAAATGGTGAGGCTAAGGGACTCCCAGCAGCTGCCAGATCCATTTTGCTGTGGGGAACTCCCTTATTCCTTACGTGCACTTTAAGGATTTCTCCACCTCTGTTTACTTAACAAAAGGGACAATGAATGCATTAATATGTTGATATTATAGATTGTTTCTTGGGGATGATCTAGGGTGAATGTGTATCTAGAAATGATTTTTTTTATTTTAACCATCTGGTATCTAAATGGGTTTCTAAAGCATTGCACTATCTTACAGTTAAAAGTTGGGTTTAAACAATTGTTTAGTTTGATTTCAGGTAGTTCATGCTAGGAAACTTAAATACTTAGGGTAAAAAAAAAAATAAAGAGTTTTAATTTTGAACTAGACAGCCTGAAAAAATTTCACTAGATATATCAGTGCATTAACTTGGGAAGAGATAATAAATTATGATATGGTATCTATTCCCATCAGTGTGTAAGATTTTAAAAAATGGTACTAAATTAAAACGTTGGTCTGGCTTATTGAAATGACATTAATTAGCAACAGTCTTGGAAATTTTTAAAGCTTAATTTCGGATACACATGGTAGCATGTGGTTCTTTTTAAAAATTTTTCAGCCAATTTAATTTAACTTAATACTATTAGAAACTTCATAACAAAGAAAGGGGCTTAATGATCCTATAGAAACTTCTTCTGATGGTGGCTTTAATATTATCAAAAAATGATCCTATTTTCAGTTTTGTGTGAGCAAGTTTTTCTAGTGTAGAAAAATCTAAAGAAATAAAATTTTGAGAATTACATCTTCAACTTGCATCAAAATTTTCAACATCCAAACCTGGAAATTATGACTTATAGATAAATGCCTTAGGCGTGAGGTTTCTTCTCAGAATTCCAGTCTTTCCAGTTTTCCAGACCTCAGCCAGGACTTACTTTGATATGCAAATAAAAGAAGCCTGCAGCACTCAGCAGGAGACAGATAAAAAGAGTAAATGTGTCTTTTTACCTGAACTCAAACTAGACCTAACCAAAAAAGTATATAATATGGTATTTACTAATTACTGGCCAGTCATCATTTTTAGGACTCTTGCTTTTCTTAGATTCTGTAATTTTTTTTTTTTGAGCTCATGATCTTGATTCTGCTGAGGGGTTAATGTTTTCTGATCAGTTCTATTTTTGATCGACTCTGGAGTTTTCAGCATTGCAATGGAGATTTCACCTGAAAAAAGCTACAAGGCCTTTACTATTGTGTTATGTGTTACATTTGTGTTACGTGTTGTATGTTGGTATGTCTGTATGTGTGTATGTCCATATATCATGCAGGGATATGACAATTGACAGATGAGGAGCGCTCATGAAAAATTTAAAAATGTATCCAAATGTCTTTGATTCACATGATTCATATGTTTTAATTCAAATTGGGTAAACAGATAAAAATAAAGATGTCTTTAAAATTAGGCCAATAAGTTTTCTAGGTTTTCAAAAAGGCCCTAATAAAATGTAGATGTCTATAAAATAATCTGCTTAAATTCAGAAATTGAAAAGCATTGTATTGAAATGTGAACAGAAAGAGGTTAGTAGATGGAAAAGAGAAACTAAAAGGTTCTAGATATAGATATAATAGAGGAAAAACGTGTTTCTGGATAAGAGAGTCTATATGATTAAGTAATTAAAAGGGTTTAAGTAAATAATAAAAAAAGGTGTGTGTAACTTGGTTATATGTGTAAGTTTTGAGCAAGTAATCTTAAAAAATTAAACAGCTGGTAAAACAAGTACTGTTTTTATAAAATTGTGCCATGTTATTTCTTTAAAATCTAAACTTGTTTAATACAAAAACATCAATGTAATTGTGGTGTTAATGTGTTCATATCTTCCAGGTATACAAGTCTGTAAGGTAGAAGCTTGCAAAGATCATTGTATCAAGCTGGTGTTCTAAGGTTGTATGGTAATTCTAGGCTTAAAAGAAAAACATGTTGGAGTGTTGGAGATTTATGTATATCATTTGTGTTCTATAATTGGACTTGTTATCAATAAGATATGTACAGTTCCATGTTACTTTTTACACTGAGATACAATCTAAAAGTATTTTTAACTTAATGAGAGCCAAATCTGTGAAGGTTTTATTGTAAACTCAAAGGTAATGCCCATTCATTTCCATGTGAAAACTGTTTTCTTCAGGCTTCACAAAGGGGTGGCCTGAGACAAAGACTTTCCTGATATTCAGGGCAACATAACAATAGGTAATCAAAAGGCCCAAAGCAGGGTTTCTCCACTGAGACTTTACTGGCTACACTGATATCTGAGTTTTCTGAGATGCTTGCCATTCCCTTCAGCTACCAGTACATGGCCATGTCACAGAGCTTGGAAGTGGTACATATATTTGACACAAAATCATGAGCCTATTCTGGAGAGTGGCCAGAATTCAGGAAGAAAACAGGAACGTAGGAAGATAGTTGGTGTTGCCCATTGATAAGGCAAGCCACACTCCATTCATAAATTGTGCCGGATGAATGCTGGGAAGTTTTCTCCTTGAGAGGATACACCCATTGAGGCATTATCTTTTCTAATGTCTACAACCACGAAAACAGTGGGATACACAGACCTAAAAACACTCGCCTTGTCAAAGGACTAACTAGAAACAGTCCACTCCAAACCAAACACACCCCCTTTCCTAACTATTCTCAGAACAAAAGAAAAAACCACAAACCCACACCCACAACCACAAAGGCACCTCCTTCCCCCAAGTGGGTCTGGAACTATCCAGAGTGTCCTCTGACTGGAGGGCCATACTATGTTCCCCAGAAATGGTCTGTCCTGTCTCAGATCTGGACTCCTTGGTCAACTCTGTGAAGTTGTCAGGAGCCAGCAGTGAGCCTCTATCTGTTTTCTCCGAAAGGGCCCCTCTTCAGAATTTTTCTGGAATTTGGCCATTCTCACATAAGTAGGTACCACAAAAGACTGACTCTGTCCTTGGAAAATCCAAACAAGTAAGAACACTGGAACTGGTGCTGGGACTGGGCCTGGGTGCCTAGATTCCTGGAACCCAAATTTGGAGAGTTCCATCAACAAGGATGTGAGGTGAGGTCACTTCCTTTAGTAACTGAGTTAGGTCACTGCCTTGGCAACCAACTTGTCCTAACATTTGCTTCCTAAGGTCTCATAACATGGAGGATGTCCCTACTTCCTGTGACACTTTCACAAGTTAGAATGGTAAAGAAACAATAGTCACCTCTGAACAGCTCTCCACACAGGCCTCTCCTCTACATTAAGAAGAGAGAATCTGATTCAGACACAACCCTTCATCCTGACCAGGCTGTTTGCCATGGAAGATGCCTTTTGCTCTCTCAGATCCTTCATAGCTGCCTACATCTTCTCCAGGGTTCATTTCTGCATGGAACTTTGAAGTTTTCAGCAGGTGGAAGATCCCCTGCATTCCTGTATTGTAAGACCAAATCTTTCCCTGCTTTTCTGAACACTTAGATTGAGGGAACAGTGTATGGTTAGGGTTAACAATATGTTCAATTAAAACCAAAATACTCCCACATGGCCCTCATATTCTTCCATGTAGACATTCATCATAACCTCTGGCTGGAGGTTTCCATAAGGGGCGCAGCCCAAGACAGTGTCCAAAATAAGTTCCCTTGCCCCTCATTTTCCTAAAGTCAGGGTTTCCTGGACACCCTTCCTGTAAACCAGGATTGATCAAATAGGCCTGCCAGTAATACTGCTCTGTTTCTTCATTTTGAAGCCTACTGACTGTGAGGTATAGATTCTTTATGTGATTTGGAGTCATGTGAGAACCCAAGCACTGCTGCAGGGCTTTGAAGAACTCATTTGTCTCAAAGGATCCCTATACTTACTTAATGGAGGTCAGGAACCTAACAGAGGAAGCAAGAGACTTCATCCACAATGACTGATCTTTTTGCCATTTTGGTTTTGGATGCACACATGGGATCTTTCTTTAGATCCATCAGGTGCTGATAATCAAAGCCACAGCCTCTCTCAGAGCCGAAAGGATGATTCAGACACATCCCTTTCCAAAGCAATTAAGCAAAGAGCCACAGGTGATGCTCATTCATTTCCAATTGAAAGCACTTTTCTTCAGGCTTCACAAACTGGTGGCCTGAGGAAAAGACCTTCCTGACATTCAGGTCAACAGAACAGTAGGTAAGCAAAAGGCACAAAGCAGGGTTTCTCTACTGAGACTTTACTGGTCACACTGATATCCGAGTTTTCAGAGATGCTCCCAATTCCCTTCATCTATCCAGTACATGGCCATGTCACAGAACTCGACGGAGGTCCATATCTTGGACAAAAAAACATGAGCCTATTCTGGAGAGTGGCCAGAATTCAGGAAGAAAACAGGAACTAAGGAAAGAAGTAGGTGTTGTCTACAACCACGAAAACAGTGGGATACACAGACCTAAAAACACTCGCCTTGTCAAATGACTTACTAAAAACAGTCCACTCCAAACCAAACATACTGCCTTTCCTACCTATTCTCAGAACATGATAAAAAAACACAAATTCACACCCACACCCACAAAGGCACCTCCTTCCCCCAAGTAGGTCTGTGACTATCCAGAGTGTCCTCAGACTGATGGGCCTTACTCTGCTCCCTCGAAATGGACTGTCCTGTCTCAGATCAGGTCTCCTTTACCAACTCTGTAAAGTTTTCAGCATCAATCAGTGAGTCACTACCTGCTTTCTCAGGAAAGGCCCCTCTTCAGAGCTTTCCTGGCATTTAGCCATCCACACATCAGTATGTACCAAAAAGACTGACTCTGTCCTTGGTAAATCCAAACAAGTGAACCCACTGGGACTGGGACTGGGACTGGCTCTGAGTGCCTGGCTTCCTGGATCCCAAGTTCAGAGAGTTCCATCACCAAGGAAGTGAGGTAGGTCACTTCCTTCAGGAACTGAATGAGGTCACTACCTTGGTAACCACTTTATCCTAACATTTGCTTCCAAGGGTCCCACGAGAGAGAGGCTTCCCCTACTTCCTGTGTCACATTCACAAGATAGAATGGTATATCAACCATAGGCACATGTTAACAGCTCTCCACACAGACCTGGTTTGGTCCATCTTCTCTACTTTAAGAAAAGAGAGGCTTATTCAGACACATCGCTTCATCCTGACCAGGTATTTTACCAAGGAAGATTACTGTTGCTCTCTCAGGTCCTTCATAGCTGCCTACATCTTCTTCAGGGTTTATTTCTGCATGGAACTTGAGGTTCTCAACAGGTGGAAGATCCCCTACCTACCTGTATTATAACACCAACTCTGTCCCTGGTCTTTGTAAAGTTAAATTGAGGGAACAGTCCATGGTTAGGGTTAATAACATGTTCAATTTGGGTTAGGAATCATTCTGCGAGATGAATAATGGTATTGGGGACCTCCGATATTTACAAGCATATATAGGTGTAATATAAGTATGAATACAGAAATCTAGGAAAGATTTGAAACCCAGATGAACACTGGGCCCTTGATTGGGATACTTAGCTTTGAATTATTTCCGCAAAGTTGTCTCAAATAAATCGTTATACAATGGCATAGGACCTTGTACCTTGGATGACTGAATGAGGAAGAGATCCTCCAGACAAAAAGGGATAGTTCCAAAAGTTATTTAGATATAGGGTTTTGGTTAGAGAGTGAATGCAAATGTCAGCATATGTGAAGAGTCAGTCACAGTGATGAACTGGGGAAAATGTGTAGGAAAGCAGATATCAATAGAGACATTAGGAAATCAGGGAAAGTACAAAGTGAGTAATAGGATAAGACGTTTTTAACAGGGTTGAGTTTGAATATATAATCTTAGGAAGAAACAAATATGTAGTCACCAATAGGAATGATATTTGAGATCATTAGTTAATCAGGACATGGATGTTGTTAGTAATACATGCTCACATTAAATTTAGGCTTTGGTACAATCATAAGGGTGTCCGTTGCATTTTTTATCAGGAATATTTCTGTGATGAAATGTAAATGTATATCAGGTGACTACAGTATTTCTTCAAACATTTCTGAAAGCAACATTTTAAGACTTATAAATTAGTATTGGGGACACAAGTACGTGTACCCTGTGCCTATGATTATAAAGATGATGCCTTAATAGACCATACTGTAAATAAATAATATAACTTGATCAAACTTTAAATAATGGATTGAATTGATATCTGAAAATATATAGGAAATCTTATATTGATATACATAAGTTCATTCTAACCAGTTATACATCTAATGGTAATTTTAGCATTATGGTTTATCATGAAGAGTGTGGGAGTTTTGCTTCAAAAATGATTATGGAAATCGAAAATAATGTGTTTGGAAATAATCTCATGAAAAGTACAGTCAAGAAACATGGAGGAATACATATATTCTGAAGCAGGAAGTAATTGCAAGTGAACCAAATGCGTACAGATTTGTTAACTTGTGGATGAAAAGTATTATCTTATAATGTCCATAAACTGAAGAAATAGTAATGTACCAGTGTTGAATAAAAATGAACTTCAAAATACACATCATGTCCCATAGGATTTTACTTGCATTGATGGGTCAGTTACTGTACAAATATTAAACTGGGTCAGTTACTGTACAAATATTAGGATTTGTAAGCACCTTTCACCGAAGTTAGTTTTCAGTACTGGGAAATAAATATGTATTTCATGTGGATGAATATTTCTGAGAATAATTTTGTGAAAATTTGATTATAAATCCACATATAGGAACATGAGTTAAATTAGTGAGTGTAAAATAAGACACATATATTTCATATTTTGAATAATCTGGAGAAAAAAAAAAATATATATATATATATATATATATATATATATATATATATATATATATATATATATAAAGATACAAACACAGACATTAAAATGTAGTAATATGTATGCCAATCAAAATTCATCATGAAATATATATCATCCTCATATCCAAAACTATTCTTTTTACTGAGCATGGATTTATGTATAATGCTGTTCATCTAGGAAATTCACCCATATGTTGAATTTTCAGTTCCATCAGTATTTAGGGGGAGTGATCTCTTCTCACAATTTGTATCTTCCTAAAACAGCAAGCTCACAAGAATGTACGTGTGATACCAGGTAGGATACTAAATATGCATAATAAATTTCATGAGATGAATAGGGTACAGAGAAAGGGAGACAGAAATGTACATATGTGTTAACTTTAAAAACTCATGGAGAAGTATTACAATGAAAAGTTGACTAGATTTATAACACATTCACTTGATAAAGCAGAAGGCAAGTCCTAGTATACACCATGCCTCCTATGAACGGCCTGTATTTCTATTCTGTTAGGTTTCTTTTTCTACATCATATTAAGATTAGTAGTCAGAGTCTAGTAGGGTATGCGTTAGTGACAGGGATTCAGTATTTCTAATGGAAAATAGGAAAATGAATCTAATGTGTATGCAAATATTTGCTAGACAAAAATCTTCCCACTGTCCTCCAAAACAATGCCTTGATATTTCCTTCGCCACAAGTAATACACAATTAGTGGAGAAGAGTTTGAAAGTCTGTGAATATATATCTGGAAAAGAAAATGCTCAGGAGTTCACAACCTTGGAGGTGGTAGTGGAATTTCCAAAAGTAAGGTACAGGGTAAACACTCCACAAACATGGAACTCTGGTGGCCTAATGAGTTGTTGAGAAACTGCCTCTGAGTTTGGGCCCTTGAAAAATTTGTTGTTGTCAGGAGCTTTAGCTTCCTTTGTATTGAGACCATCAAACCTGGGTCGGCATCTATGTGACCTGGATGACATGGTTCCTTATATGCTATTGAACATGAGGCAGAAGTTCTGAATTTTCCCTTTGTTAGTAAACTGAGGACACTGGGGTCTAAGTGTCTAACCATGTGATCTGTGAAGCCATTTGGTCATACTCCACTTTTCGTGGTGTTTCTTACTGCTGCACTGGGAGTTTGGTATTGGCTTCACGTAATACAAGGAGAAAAACTGGGACACAGTGCTAGAGGGAGTACTCTCACGTGTAGTGGATGAGGGTCTGCAGGAGAATGCACCAACCAGGCTTCTATCCCAAAAAGCTTGCACCCATGTCCATAGCAACCTGATTCTGAACATTGCCCTGAAACCTCTCCATATAACAAGGTCCCTTTACTTGTAAGGTTCTGCTGGCTGCACCATGTCAGTCACAAATCATTCGGAAACCAATGGCAGAACCACGTGTCCCCACGACAGATGTTTTATCATACACCTGCCCACCACTGCTCTGGGCCAACTAGTCAGCAGGCTCCAACTTTCTGGCATCTCTGTTCTCACCATTTTCATGAAACCCAGTCAATCAATGCAATGTCTGGTACACTCGTGATCAGCAACAGATATCCAAAGGTTCTCCAGTGCCACCTGTTCATGGGAATTTAAAAAATTCATGGTATTTATATAGCCAATTTTCAAGGATGAATTTGGAGGCACTGTGGCTTTCAATTTATTCAGGAACCATGAAATGGTGAGGAAGATTATTTCAATTAAAGCTCAGGAGAACTCTCAGAGGCAAGGCTTCCCAAAGAGTGGCCAAAAGGTCACATTAAGCCAGGCCCATTGAGGTCTACAATTGAGGTCCATGTGTGTTTAGACTCTCAACAATGGCTGCCACGTCTTTCTGAATAAAGTCATGTGATATCCTGGCTGAGATTCCCAGTGCTCTTTGGAAAGCTATCCTGGGCCTAGATCTCAGTCTCCAAGGGCAACTCTCATGTGTGGCCTCCTAAAATCCCAACACAATTCATGTCAATACTTCTCTGAGTTCATTTCCAGAACTCAGTCTCTAAGGGGAATCACTCCAGAGTTCAAGCCCATGTGGACCCAGTCATCTCTTCCAACTACCACACAAATGACCACAATTAAACCAAAACACTCCCACATGGCCCTCATCTTCTTCAATATAAACTCTCATCATAACTTCTTGCTGGAGGTTTCCATGAGGGGCGCAGCCTAAGACAGTGTCCAAAATAAGCTCATTTGCCCCTTATTTGCCTAAATTCAGGGTGGCCTGGAAACCCTTCCTGTGAATCAGGTGTGATCAAGTAGGCCTGCCATTAATACTGCTCTACTTCTCCAATTTGAGGCCTACTCTCTGTGGGGCATAGATTCTTTATGTGAATTGGGGTCATGAGAAAACCCAAGCACCTATGGGCTACCCTCTGCAGGGCTTTGAAGAACCCATTTCAGTGAGTCTAGGAGTTGGACCAAAAGTTCTTTAGATATAGGGGTTTTGTTAGAGAGTGAATGTAAATGTCAGCATATTTCAAGAGTCAGTCACAGTGATGAACTGGGGAAAATGTGTAGGAAATCAGATATCAATAGAGACATTAGGAAATCAGGCAAAGTACAAAGTGAGTGATAGGATGAGACATTTTTAACAGGGTTCAGTTTCAATATTTAATCTTAGGAAGAAACAAATATGTACTCACCAATAGGAATGATATTTGAGATCATTAGTTAATCAGGACATGGATGTTGTTAGTAATACATGCTCACTTTCAATATAGGCTTTGGTACAATCATAAGTGTGTCCGTTGCATTTTGTGTCAGGAATATTACTGTGATGAAATGTATATATATATCAGGTGGCTAGAGTATTTCTTCCAATATTCTTAAAGCAATATTTTAAAGACTTATAAATTAGTATTTGGGATACAAATAGGTATACCATCGGTCTATGAATATAGAGATGATGCCTTAATAGACCATACTGTGAATAAATAATATAACTGGTTCAAACTTTAAATAATGGATTGAATTGATATCTGAAAATATATAGGAAATCTTATATTGATATACATAAATTCATTCTAACCAGTTATACATCTAATGGTAATATTAGCATTATGGTTTATCATGAAGAGTGTCTGAGTTTTGCTTCAAAAATGATTATGGAAATCAAAAATAATGTGTTTGGAAAGAATCTCATTAAAAGAACAGTCAAGAAACATGGAGGAATACATGTGTTCTGAAGTAGGAAGTGATTGAAAGTGAACTAAATGCCTATAAATTTGTGAAATTGTGGATGAAAGAATATATCCTATTATGTCCATAAACTGCAGAAATAGTAATGTATCAGTGTTGAATAAAAATGAACTTCAAAATACACATCATGGTCCCATAGGTGTCTACTTGCATTGATGTGAAACTGGGTCAGTCACTGTGGAAATATTACGATTTGTATGCACCATTCACTGAATTTAGTTTTCAGTACTAGGAAATAAATATGTATTTAAGGTGGATGAATATTTCTAAGAATTATTTTGTGAAAATTTGATTATAAATCCACATACACACACATGAGTAAATTTAGAAAGTGTATAATAAGACACATATATTTCATATTTTGGAAAATCTAAAGAGTAGATATCTATATCTATATAGATAGATAGATAGATAGATAGATAGATAGATACTCACATACACAGACATTAAAATGTAGCAATATATATGCCATTTGAAAATCATAATAAAATAGATATCATCCACGTATCCAAAAATATTCATTTTACTGAACATTTATTTATGCATAATATTGTTCATCTAGGAAATTCACCCATAGGTTGAATTTCCAGTTCCATCAGTATTTAGAGGGAGTGATCTCTTCTCACAATTTGTATCTTCCAAAATAATCAAGCTCACAAGAATGTACATGTGATACCAGGTAGAATTCTAAAGATGCATTAAAAAATACATGTGATGAATAGGCTACAGAGAAAGGGAGACAGCAATTTACATATGTGTTAATTTTAAAAACTCATGGAGAAGTATTACAATGAAAAGTTGACTATATTTATAACACATACCGTTGATAAAGCCGAAGGCAAGTCCAAGTATACACCATGCCTCCTATGAAAGGCCTGTATTTCTATTCTGTTAAGTTTCTTTTTCTCCATCATATTTGGATTAGTAGTCAGAGTCTAGTAGGGTATGGGTTAGTGTCAGGGATTCAGTATTTCAAATGGAAAATATGAAAATAAATCTAATGTGTATGCAAATATGTGCTACACAAAAATCATCCCACTCTCATCCAGAACAATGCTTTGACATTACCTTCGCCCCAAATAAGACACAATTAGTGGAGAAAAGTTAGAAAATCTGTGAATACATATTTGGAAAGAAAAATGCTCAGGAGTTCACAAACTTGTAGGAGGTAGAACGGGTTACAAAAAGGGAGAGGGTAAACACTCCACAAACATGGAGCTCTGCTGGCCCAATGACTTTTTGAGAAACTGCCTCTGAGGTCGGGCAGTTAAAATATATATTGTTGTCAGGAGTTTTAGCTTCCTTTGTAGTGAGACCATCAATTCTGGGTCTCCATCTATGTGACCTGGATGACATGGTTTTTTGTTTTCTAGTGAACATGAGGCAGCAGTGCTGAATTCTCTCTTTGTAGGTAAACTTTGGCCACTGGGGTCTAAGTATCTAACTATGTTGTCTGTAGAGCCATTTGGTCATTATCCACTTTCGTGGTGTTTTTTACTGCTGCACTGTGAGTTTGGTATTGGCTTCACGAAATACAAGGAGTTCTACTGGGACACAGTGCTGGAGGATGTACTCTCACGTGTGGTGGGTTAGTAAAATGCACCAGTGAGGCTTCAATCCCACATAGCTTTTCAACTTGACAATAGCAACCTGATTCTGACCTTTGGCAGGAATCCTCTCCATATAACAAGATGCCCTTACATAGAAGGGTCTGCTGGCTGTACCATGTCAGTCACAAGTCTTTCTAAGCCAATGGCAGATCCACGTGGCCCCACCACAAATGCTTTTTTCACACACCTACACTCCTCTGCTCTAGGCCCACTAGTCTGCAGGCTCCAACTTTCTGGCATCTATGTTCTACACTTTTTTCATGAAACCCAGTCAATCAAGGCACTGTCTGGTACAATCATGATCAGGAACAGGACATTCAGAAGTTCTCCAGTGCAACCTGGTCATAGTAATTTCAAAAAATTCATGGTATTTATCTAGATATTTTTCAATAATGAAGTTGGAGGCAATGTGGGATTTAATTTATACAGGAACCATTAAAAGGTGAGGAATCTCATTTCAATGAAAGCTCTGGAGAACTTTCACAGGCAAGGCTTCCCAAAGAGTGGGCAAAAGGTCACATGAAGCCAGGCCCATTGAGGTCTACAATGTGAATTCCATGTGTGTTTTGACTCTCAACTATGGCTGACAATCTTTCAAAATAAAATCTTGTGATATCCTGGCTGAGATTCCCAGTGCTCTGTGGAAAGTCACCTTGGGCCTAGATTTCAGTTTCCAATGGCGAATCTCATGCGTGGCCTCCAAAAATCCCAACACAATTCATGGCAATACTTCTCTGAGTTCAGTTCCACAACTCAGTCTCTAAGGGGAATCACAACAGAGTTCAAGCCCAGGTGGACCCAGGCATCTCTTCCAATTGCCACACAAATGATGACAATTAAAACCAAAACACTCCCACAGGGCCCTCTTCTTCTTTTATATAGACACTAATCATAAACTCTAGCTGGAGGTTTCCATCAGGGGCACAGCCCAAGACAGTGTCAAAAATAATCTCCCTTGCCCCTCATTTGCCTAAAGTCAGGGTGGCCTGGACAACATTCCTGTGAAACAGAAGTGATCATATAGGACTGCTGTTAATACTGCTCCACTTCTCAAATTTGAGGCCTACTGACTGTGGGGTATAGATTCTTTGTGTGAATTGGAGTCATGAGAAAACGCAAGCACCTATTGTCCAGCCTCTGCAGGGCTTTGAAGAACTCATTTGACACAAATGATCCCTATTCTCACTTGATGGAGGTCAGAAATATTACAGAGGAAGGCGAGAGGCTTCATCCAAAATGGCTGATCTTTTTTCCATTTTGGTTTTGAATGCCCACATGGGATCTTTCTCTAGACCCATCAGGTGCTGAAAATCTAAACCACAGGCTCACACAGGGCCAAGAGGCTGATTCAGACAAATCTTTTTCCAAAGCAATAAAGTAAAAAGCCACAGGTGATTCCCATTCATTTCCATTTGAAAACTCTTTTCTTCACGCTTCACTAAGGTTTGGCCTGAGGCAAACACCTTTCTGACATTCAGAGCAACAGAACAATAGGTAATCAAAAGCCCCCAAGCAGGGTTTCTCCTAGGAGACTTTCCTGGTTACTCTGATATGTGAGTTTTCTGAGATGCTCGCCATTCTCTTCAACTATCCAGTACATGGCCATGTCACAGAGCTTGGAGGTGGTACGTATCTTGTACAAAAATACATGATACTAATCTTGAGAGTGGCCAGAATTCAGGAAAAAAATGAGAACTTAGGTAGATAGCAGGTGTTGCCCATGGATGAGGCAAGCCTCAGTCCATTCATTAATTGGGAAGGATGCATACTGGGAAGTTTTCTACTAGACAGGACACACCCAATGAGCTATTTTCTTTTCTAATATCTACAAAGAAAAACACAATGGGATACACAGACACAGAAACAGTCTCCTTGTCAAATGACTTACTAGAAACAGTCCACTCCAAACCAAACAAACCTCCTTTTTTACCTATTCTCAGATCATGTGAAAAAACCACAAACACAAACCAACACCCTCTAATGCACCTCCTTCTTCCAAGTAGGTCTGTGACTATCTGGAATGTCCTCTGACTGGTAGGACATACAATGCTCCCCAGAAATGGCCTTTCTGTCTCAGATCTGGTCTCCTTGGTCAAATCTGTGAAGTTGTAAGGACGCAGTGGTGAGCCAATTCCTATCCTCTCAGGAAAGACCCCTCTTCAGAGCTTTCTTGGTATTTGGCAACCCTTACATCAGTAGGTACCAAGAAAGACTGACTCTGTTCCTGGAAAATCCAAAGAAATGAGCCCACTGCGACTGGGACTGGGACTGGCTCAGGGTGCCTTGCTTCCTGGATCACAAAATTCAGAGAGCTCCATCACCAAGGAAGTGAGGTGAGGTCACTACCTTCAGAAAATGAATGAGGTCACTGTCTTGGCCACCACTTTGTCCTAACAGTTTCTTCCTATTGTCTCCTGACATGGAGGCTGCCCTACTTCCTGTGATACTTTCTCATGTTAGAATGGTATAGAAACCATAGTTACCTGGGAACAGCTCTCCACACAGGCCTGGTTTGGTCCATCTTCCCTACATAAAGAATAGAGAGGCTGACTCAGACACATCTTTTCATCCTGACCATGTTTTTTGCCATGGAATATGACTTTTGTTCTCTCAGGTCCTTCATAGCTGCCTGCATCTTCTCCAGGGATCATTTCTGCATGGATTTTGAGGTACTCAGCAGTTGGAAGATCTCCTAACTTCCTGTATTGTAATACCAACTTTGTCCCTGCTCTTCTGTAAAGTGAGATTGAAAGAACATTGTATGGTTAGGATTAATAGCATGTTCGATTTGGGTTGGAAATCATTCTGCTGGATGAATAATGGTATTGGGAACCAGCGATATTTATAAGAATATAGAGGTAGAACATAAGTATGAAAACAGAAATCTAGGTAATATTTGAAGCCCAGAAGTATTTGGACCCTTGATTGGGATCCTTAGCTTGAGTTATGTTTTGCACCGAGGTCTCAGTTAAATTGATATACAATGGCATAAGACCCTGTACCTCAGATGATTAAATGTAGAAGAGATCATCCAGTCAAAAAGGGATTGTGTGTAGGATTAGGAAGATAGTCAGTAGGTTTAGAAGGAAGAGTGAGTCTAGGATTTGGACCAAATGTACTTTAGCAATAGGGTTTTGGTTAGAGAGTGAATATAAATGACACCATATGTGAAGAGTCAGGCACAATGATGAACTGGGGAAAATATGTAGGAAAGCAGACATCAATAGAGACATTAGGAAATCAGGCAAAGTATAACGTGATAGGATTAGACATTTTCAACAGGGTTGAGGTTGAATACATAATCTTAAGAAGAAACCAATTTGTAGTCACCAATAAGATTGACATTTGAGAGCATTAGGCAACCTGGACATGGATATATTTAGTAATCCATGTTCACATTCCATTGAGGCTTTGGTACAATCATAAGGGTGACCTTCGCATTTTGTGTCCAGAATATTACTGTGTTAATATGTATATGAAGATCAGGTGACATGAGTATTTCTTCCACCATTCTGGGAGAAATATTTTGAAAAGATATAAATTAGTACTGGGGATACTAATCGGCTTACCCTGTGTTGATGAATATAGAGATGATGCATTAATAAACCATACTGTGAATAAATTATATGACTGGTTCCAAATTTAAATAATGGATTGTATTGATATCTGAAAAAATAGAGGAAATCATTTATTGATATACATACATTCATTCCAACCACTTATATATCTAATGGTTATATTAGGGTTACCGTTTATCATAAATAGTGTGTGAGTTTTGCTTCAAAAATGATTATGGAATCGAAAATAATGTCTTTAGAAAGAAGTCTAGTGAAAAGACCAGTCAAGAAACATGGAGAAATATAAGTGTTCTGAAGGAGGAAGTGATTGAAAGTGAACCAAATGTTTATAAATTTGTGAACTTGTGAATGAAAGGATATAATTAATGATGTCTATAAACTGAAGAAATAATAACGTACCAGGTTTGATTAAAATGAACTTTAATAAACACACCATATCCAATAGGAATCTACTTGCATTGATGTTAAACTTGGTCAGTTACTGTAGAAATATTAGGATTTGTAAGCACCCTTCCCTGAAGTTAGTTTTCAGTACTAGGAAACAAATATTTATTTCAGTGGATGTATATTTCTGAGAATAAACTTTTTAAAAGTTGATTATAAATCCACATATATGAATATGAATGAATTCAGGCGGTGTATAAGAAGACACATATATTTCATATTTTGGTAAATCAGGACAATATATATATATATATATATATATATATATATATATATATATATATATATATATATATATATATTGTATATATAGACACACAAACACACACATTATAATGTAGCAATATATATGCCAATTGAAATTCATCATGAAAAATAACTCATCCGCATATCCCAAAATATTCATTTTACTGAACATGAATATGTGTATAGTGTTGTTCATCTAGGAAGCTCACCCATGGGTTCAATTTTCAGTTAAAACAGCGTTTAGGAGGAGTGATCTCTTCTCACAATTTGTATCTGCCAAGTCAGCCACCTCACAAGAATGTATATGTGAAACCAGGTAGGATTCTATTTGTGCATATAAAAATACATTTGCTTAATAGGCTACAGAGAAAGGGAGACAGGAATTCACATTTTTCTTAACTTTAAAAACACATGGAAAATTATTTCAACAAATAATTGACTAGATTTATAACTCCTACCTTATATCATGCAAAAGGTAATTCCAACTATACACCATGCTTCTTCTGAAATGCTTGTATTTCTATTCTGTTTGGGTTATTTTTCTCCATTATATTAGGATTAGTAGTCAGAGTTTAGTAGGGTATGGGTTAGTGTCAGGGATTCAGTATTTCAAACAGAAAATTGGAAAATGAATCCAATGTGTATGCAAATATGTGCTACAAAACAATCTTCCCTCTCTCATCCAGAACAATGACTTGACATTCCCTTTGCCCCAAGTAAGTCAGAATTAGAGGAGAAGAGTTAGAAAATCTGTGAATATATATTTAGAATGGAAAATGCTCAGGAGTTCACAACCTTGGAGTTGATAGAGCAGTTTCCAAAAGTAAGTGACATGGTAAACACTCCACAAACATGGAGATCTCCTGGCCTAAACACTTCTTGAGAAATTGCCTCTGAGCTTGGGCACTTGAAATATATGTTGTTTTCAGGAGCTTTAACTTCCGATGTAGTGAGACCATCAAAGCTAGGTCTGCATCTATGTGACCAGGAGGACATGGTTTCTTATTTTCCAATGAACATGAGGCAGCTGTGCTAAATTCTCTCTTTGTAGCTAAATTGTGGCCACGGGGGCTAAGTGTCACCCCATGTGGACTGTGAAGCCACTTGGTCATCCTCGACTTTTCATTGTGTTTCTTGCTGCTGCACTGGGAGTTTGGTATTTGCTTCACGAAATACAAGGAGTTCAAGTGGGACACAGTGCTGGAGGGAGTTCTGTCACGTGTGGTGGGTCAGTGTCTGCATGGGAATGCACCAAATAGGCTTCTATCCCACATAGCTTGCCCCTTGACCATAGCAACCTGATTCTAAACATTGCCGTGAAAAATCTCCATATAACAAGATGCCTTTATATAGAAGGGTCTGCTGGCTGCACCGTGTCTGTGTCAAGGCATTTGAAAGTCAATGGCAGATCCACAGGCCCCACCACAGATGTTTTATCACACACCTGCACACCACTGCTCTAGGCCCACTACATATCAGGCTCCAACTTACTGGCATCTCTGTTCTACACCATTTTCATGATACCTAGTCAATCAAGGCACTGTCTGGTATACTCATGATCAGCAACAGGACATCCAAAGGTTCTCCAGTGCCACCTGGTCATGAGAATTTCTAAAAATTCATGGTATTTATCTAACTATTTTTCACATATGAAGTTGTTGGTACTGTGGGTTTCAATTCATTCAGGATCCATTAAATGTTGAGGAAGCTCATTTTAATGAAGGATCTGGAGATCTCTCACAGGCAAGGCTTCCCAAAGAGTGGCCAAATTGTCACATGAAGCCAGGCCCATTGAGGTCTCCAATGTGAGGTCCATGTGTGTTTTGACTCTCAACGATGGCTGCCAGGTCTTTCAGAATAAAACCTGTGATATCCTAGCTGAGATTCCCAGTGCTCTCTGGAAAGCCTCTCTGGGCCAAGATCTCAGTTTCCAAGGGCGACTCTCATGCGTGGCCTCCTGAAATCCCAACAACATTCATGGCAATACTTCTCTGAAGTGAGTTCCAAATCTCATTCTCTAAGGGGAATCACACCAGAGTTCAAGCCCAGGTGGACCCAGTCATCTCTTCCAACTACCACACAAATGACCACAATTAAAACCAAAACACTCCCACATGGCCCTCATCTTTTTCCATATAAACACACATCATAACCTCTGGATGGAGTTTTCCATGAGGTGCACATCCAAACCAGTGCCCAAAATAAGCTCCCTTGCCCCTCATTTGCCTAACATCAGGGTTGATTGAACACGCTTCCTGTGAACCAGCAGTGATCAAATAGGCCTGCCGTAAATGCTCCACTTCTCCACTTTGAGGCCTTCTTACTGTGGGGTTTAGATTCTTTTTTTTTCTAAATTTTTTTGGAAATTTAATTGAAAAGTTAAAAAAAAATTGTTTTGCAGAATATTAAATTTCTAATGGCAAAGCCTTCACCTTGTTTGTGAAGGAAACCTTGATGCCTTGCCAATCTGGTTATATGGAGACACTCAAAATTTTCTGTTACATACTACATGGATGAATGGCTAAAGCACATAGTTTTTTAAAACTGAAAGGCAGATACCAGCAAGTAAGATAACAAATAAAAGACAATTTTATTAAAAAATAAAGTTGTTATATGACTCAAATATTGGAAATTCAATTCTTTTTTTTTTGGTTGTTCAAAACATTATAAAGCTCATGATATATCATCTTTCATACATTTGACTTAATTGGGTTATGAACTCCCATTTTTACCCCAAATACAAATCGCAGAATCACATCAGTTACACACTCACGTTTTTACATAATAGCATACTAGTTATTGTTGAATTCTGCTACCTTTCCTATCCCCTACTATTCCCCCTCCCCTCCCATCTTCCCTCTCTACCTCATCTGCTGTTGTTTAATTCTCTCCCTTGTTTTCCCCTCTTTAGCCTCACAACCTCTTATATGTAATTTTGTGTAACATTGAGTAGTCTCCTACCATTTCCATATAATTTTCCTTCTCTCTCCCTTTCTCTCCCCCCACTCATCTCTGTTTAGTTTTAATATTTTTCTCATGTTTTTCCTCCCTGTTCTCTTCTTATTTGCTCTCTCTATATAAAAGGAAACATTTGGCATTTGTTTTTTAAGGATTGGATAGCTTCGCTTAGCATAATCTATTCTAATGCCATTCATTTCCCTGCAAATTCTATGATTTTGTCATTTTCAGTGCTGTGTAATACTCCATTGTGTATAGATGCCACATTTTTATTATCCATTCGTCTATTGAAGGGCATCTAGTTTGGTTCCACAGTCTAGTTATTGTGAATTGTGCCGCTATGATCATCGATGTGGCAGTATCCTTATACTGCTCTCTATTAAGATCCTCAGGGAAGAGTCTGAGAAGGGCGATATCTCAAATGGTGGTTCCATTCCCAGCTTTCCCAGGAATCTCCATACTGCTTTCCATATTGGACTCTCCAATTTGCAGGCCCACAAGCAGTGTACAAGTGTACCCTTTACCCCACATCCTCACCAACACTTATTGTTGTTCGACTTCATAATGGCTGCCAATCTTACTGGAGTGAGATGGTATCTTAGGGTGGTTTTGATTGCATTTCTCTGACTGCTACAGATGGTGAGCATTTTTTCATGTACTTGTTGATTGATTGTATATCCTCCTCTGTGAAGTGTCTGTTAAGATCCTTGGCCCATTGTTGATTGGGTTATTTGTTATCTCATTGTTTAATTGTTTTGAGTTCTTTGTATATTCTAGATATTAGGGCTCTATCTGAAGTGTAAGGGGTAAAAATTTGTTCCCAGGATGTAGGCTCTCTATTTAACTCTCTTATTGTTTCTCTTGCTGAGAAAAAACTTTTTTAGATTAAGTAAGTCCCATTTGTTTATTCTTTTTATGAACTCTTGGGCTATGGGTGTCCTATTAAGGAATTTGGAGCCCAACCCCACAGTATGTACATCGTAGCCAACTTTTTCTTCTATCAGACGCAGTGTCTCTGATTTTATATCTGGCTCCTTGATCCATTTTGAGTTAACTTTTATGCATTGTGAGAGAAAGGGATTCCGTTTCATTTTGTTGCATATGAATTTCCAATTGTCCCTGCACCATTTGTTGAAGATGCTATCCTTCTTACATTGCATGCTTTTAGGTCCCTTTTCAAATATAAGAAAGTTGTAATTTTGTGGATATGTCTCTGTGTCCTCTATTCTGTACCATTGGTCCATCTGCCTGTTTTGATACCAGTACCACACTGTTTTTGTTACTATTGCTTTGTAGTACAGTTTGAACTCTGGATTCACACTTCCTGCTTAGAATTGCTTTCGCTATTCTGGGTCTTTTGTTGTTCCATATGAAATTCATGATTACTTTATCTATTTCTACAAGAAATGCCATTGGGTTTTTGATTGGCATTGCATTAAACCTGTAGAGAACTTTGGGTAATATCGCCATTTTGATGATGTTATTTCTGCCTATCCATGTACAGGGCATATTTTTCCATCCTCTAACATCTTCTTCTATCTCTCTCTTTAGGGTTCTGTAGTTTTCATTGTATAAATCTTTCACCTCTTTGGTTAGGTTGATTCCCAAGTTTTTTATTTTCTTTGAGTATACTGTAAATGGAGTGGTTTTCCTCATTTCCATTTCAGAAGTTTTGTTGCTGATATACAAGAATGCCTTTGATTTATGCGTGTTGATTTTATATCCTGCCAATTTGCTGAATTCATTTATTAACTCTAGCAGTTTCTTTGTAGACCCTTTTGGGTCTGTTAAATATATTATCATGTCATCCACAAATAGCGATAATTTAAGTTCTTCTTTTCCTATTTTTATGCCTTTAATTTCCTTTGTCTGTATCATTGCTCTGGATAGTATTTCAAGAACTAAATTAAATAGAAGTGGTGATAGAGGGCATCCCTGTCTTGTTGCAAATTTTAGAGGGAATGCCTTCAGTTTTTCTCCATTTAGGATGATGCTAGCCTGAGGTTTAGCATATATAGCTATTACCATGTTGAGGTAAGTTCCTGTTATTCCTAGTGTTTTATAGAGTTTTAAAGAAAAAGGGATGCTGTGCTTTGTAGAATGCTTTTTTTGCATCTATCGAGATGATCATATGGTTCTTCTCTTAAGTCTATTGATGTGATGGATTACCTTTATTGATTTCCGTATATTGAACCAGCCTTGCATCCCTGGGATGAATCCCTCTTGATCATGAAGCACAATTTTTTTATATGCTTTTGTTTTTTATTTGCCAGGATTTTATTGAGAATTTTTGCATCCAAGTTTATTAGAGATATTGGTCTGTAGTTTTCTTTCTTTGAAGTGTCTTTGTCTGGTGTTGGGATCAGGGTGATGTTGGCCTCATAGAATGAATTTGGAAGAACTCCTTCTTTTTCTATTTTTTGAAATAGCTTGAAAAGTATTGGTATTAATTCATCTTTGAATGTTTTGTAGAACTCTGCTGTATAACCATCTGGTCCAGGGCTTTTTTTGGTTGGTAGTCTTTTGAAGGTTTCTTCTATTTCTTCCTTTGTTATTGGTCTATTTAAATTGTGTGAGTCTTCCGGACTCAAACTTGGCAGATTATATGACATAAGAAATTTATCAATATCTTCATTATCTTCTGTTTTATTGGAATATGGGGTTTCAAAATACTTTCTAATTATCATCTGAATTTCTGTAGTGTCTGTTGTGATGTTGCCTTTTTTATCCCATATGTTAGTAATTTGAGTTCTCTCTCTACTTCTCTTCATTAGCATGGCTAAGGCCCTGTCGATTTAATTTATTTTCAAAGAACCAACTTTTATTTTTTCAATTTTTTTGTTTCAATTTTGTTGATTTCTCCTCTAATTTTAATTATTTCTTGTCTTCTACTACATTTGTTGTTTTGCTTTTTTTTCTAGGTTTTTGAGATGTAGTGTGAGATCATTTATTTGTTGTTTTTTTTCTTTTTTTTTTTGAGGAAAGAATTCCAAGAAATGAATTTCCCTCTTAAAACTGCTTTCATTGTTTTCCATAGAATCCGGTATGTTTTGTCTGTATTGTCATTTGTCTCTAAGAAATTTTTTATCTCCTCCTTTATGTCTTCTGTAACCCATTGATCATTCAGTAACATATTGTTCATTTTCCATGTGATGTAGAATTTTTCCTTCCTTCTTCAATCATTAATTTCAAGTTTCATTCCATTATGATCAGATATGGTGCATGGTATTATCTCCATACTTTTATATTTACTAAGAGTTTCCATATGGCATAATATATGGTCTATATTTGAGTAGGACCAATGTGCTGCTGAGAAGAACATGTATCCACTTTATGATGTTTGATATATTCTATATATGTTGGTTAAGTCTAGGTTATTGATTGTTCTATTAAGTTCTATAGTTTCTTAATTCAGATTTTCTCTAGAGGATCTGTCCAATTGCGAGAGTTGTGTGCTGAAGTCACCCGTAATTATTGTGTTATAGCCTATATGACTCTTGAAGTTGAGGAGAGTTTGTTTTATGACTTTGCACCACCATTGTTTGATGCATACAAATTGATAATTGTTATGTCTTGTTGGTTAATGGTGCCTTTTAACAGTATATAGTGTCCTTCTTTATCACTTTTGATTAACTTAGGTTTAAGTTGATTTTAATCGATATGAGTATGGCCACTCCTTCTTGCTTCCGAGGGCCAACAATGGCTGCAAAGTCTTTCAGAATAAAATCATGTGATTTCCTGGCTGAGATTCCCATTGCTCTGTGGAAAGCCACCTTGGGCCTAGATCTCAGTTTCAAAGGGTGACATTCATGCGTGGCCTCCTAAAAACCAACACAATTCATTTCAATACTTCTATGAGGTACGTTCCAGAACTCAGGCTCTAAGGGAAATCACACCAGAGTTCAAGCCCAGGTGGACCAAGTCATCTCTTCCAACCCCCACACAAATGACCACAATTAGAACAAAAAAACTCCCACATAGCCCTCATCTTCGTCCATAAAGACCCTCATCAAAAGTTCTGGATGGAAGTTTTCATGAGGGTCGCAACCAAAGACAGTTTCCAGAATAAGCTCCCTTGCCTCTAATTTCCCTAAAGTCAGGGTGGCCTGGACACCCTTCCTGTGAACCAGGAGTGATCAAAAAGGCCTGCCATTAAATCCGCTCTGTTTCTATAATTTGAGGCTTACTGAATGTCAGGTATAGATTTTTTATGTGATTTGGAGTCATGAGAAAACCCAAGCATATCTGCAGAGCATTGAAGAATTCATTTGACAAAGAGGATCCCTATTCTCACTTGAAGGGGGTCAGGAACCTAACAGAGAAAGGCAAGAATCTTCATCCACAATGACTGCTCTTTTTGCCATTTTGGTTTTGAATGCACACATGGGTTCTTTCTTTAGATCCATTAGGTGCTGAGAATCTAAGCCACAGCCTCACACAGGGCCAAGAGGCAGATTCAGACAAATCCCTTTCCAAAGCAATTAAGCAAAGAGCCACAGGTGATGTCCATTTATTTCCATTTGAAAATTTTTTCTTCAGGCTTCACAAAGGGGTGGCCTGAGGCAAAGACCTTCCTGACATTCAGGGCAACAGAACCCTTGATTTGTATACTTAGCTTGAATTATGTTCTGCACCGAGGTCTCAGATAAATCGATATACAATGGCATAGGACCGTGTACCTCGGATGATTGAATGTAGAAGAGAACATCCAGTCAAAAAGGGATAGTCTGTAGGATTAGGAAGATAGTCAGTAGGTTTAGGAAGAAGAGTGACTCTAGGAGTTGGACCAAAAGTTCTTTAGCAATAGGGTTTCAGTTAGAGAGTGAATGTAAATGTCAGCACATGTGAAGAGACAGTCACAATGATGAACTGGGAAAAATATGTAGGAAAGCAGATATCAATAGAAAGATTAGGAAATCAGGCAAAGTATAAAGTGAGTGATAGGATTAGACATTTTCAACAGGCTTGAGGTTGAATATATAATCTTAGGAAGAAACAAATATGTAGTAATCAAAAGGATTGACATTTGAGAGCATTAGGCACCCTGGACATGGATGATTTTA
Source organism: Callospermophilus lateralis (assembly GCF_048772815.1). NCBI lineage: Eukaryota > Metazoa > Chordata > Mammalia > Rodentia > Sciuridae > Callospermophilus > Callospermophilus lateralis. Next base: position 541,737 of record NW_027517981.1, read on the forward strand.
GTAATCCATGGTCACTTTCCATTTAGGCTTTGGTACAATCATATGTGTGACCTTTGCATTTTGTGTCCAGAATACTACCGTGATAAATTGTATATGTTGATAAGGTGACATGAGTATTTCTTCCACCATTATGGGGAGTAATATTCTGGAAACTTATAAATTAGTACTGGTGATACAAATAGGTGTACCTTGTGTTGATGATTATTGAGATGTTGCATGAATAGACCATATTGTGATAAAGTATATAACTAGTTCCAACTTTAAATAATGGATTGAGTTTGCATCTGAAAATATATTGGAAATCTTATATTGATATATATACAATCATTCCAACCAGTTATATATGTAATGGTAATATTAGGGTTACGGTTTATCGTGAAGGGTGAGTATTGCTTCAAAAATGATTATGGAATCAAAAATAATGTGTTTAGAAAGAAGTCTAGTGAAAAGACCAGTAAAGAAACATGGAGGAATACATGTGTTCTTAAGTAGTAAGTAAATGAATGTGAACCAAATGCCTATAATTTTGTGAAGTTGTGGATGAAAAAATATATCCTATGATGTCCATAAACAGATAAAATAGTAATATACCAGTGTTGAATAAAAATGAACTTCAAAATACACATCATGTCCCATAGCAATATACTTGCATTGATGTTAAACTGGGTCAGGTACTGTAGAAATATTAGGATTTGTATGCACCACCTACTGAACTTAGTTTTCAGTAGTAGGAAACAAAAATGTATTACAGGAATATAAATATTGCTGAAAATAATCTTGTAAAGATTGGATTTTGAACCCACATACATGAATATAAATGAATTTAGGGAGTGTATAATAAGACACATATTTTTCATATTTTTTTTAAAATCTGGAGGAAAAAAAAAAAAATATATATATATATATATATATATATATATATATATATATACACACATATATATTTTTTCCAGATTTAAAAAAATACACAAACACACACACACACACATGCACACATGCACACATACACACACACACACACACACATTAATATTTAGCAATATATATGCCAATCGAAATTCATCATGAAATATAATTCATCCACGTATTCAAAAATATTCATTTTACTGAACATGGATTTATGTATAGTGTTTTTCACTAGGAAACTCACCCATAGGTTGAATTTTCAGTTCCATCATTATTTAGGGAGAGTCATCTGTTCTCACAATTTTATATTCCAAAGTCAGGGAGCTCAAAAGAATGTCCGTGTGATACCAGGTAGGATATTATATATATGCATAAAAAAAATACATGTGCTGAATAGGATACAGAGAAAGGGAGACAGGAATTTATATATGTGATAATTTTAAAAAATCATGGAGAAATATTACAATGAAAAGTTGACTAGATTTAAAACACATACTCTTGATAATGCAGAAGGCAAATAGAAGTATACACCATGCTTCCTATGAAAGGCCTGTATTTCTATTCGGTTAGGTTTCTTTCTCTCCATGATATTAGGATTAGTAGTCAGAGTCTAGTAGGGTATGGGTTAGTGTCAGGGATTCAGTATTTCAAATGGAAAAAAGGAAAATGAATCTAATGTGTATGCAAAAATGTGATACACATAAATCTTCCCTCTCTCATCCAGAACAATGCCTTGACATAACCATCGCTAAAAGTAAGACACAATTAGAGGAGAGGAGTTAGAAAATCTGTGAATTTATGTGGAATGGAAAATGCTCAGGAGTTCACAACACTGGAGGTGGTAGAACAGTTTCCAAAAGTAAGGGAGAGGGTAAACAATCCAGAAACATGGAGCTGTGGTGGCCTAAAGACTTCTTGAGAAACGTCCTCTGAGGTTGGGAACAAGAAATATATGTAATTGTCAGGAGATTTAGCTTCGTTTGTAGTGACACCATGAAATCTGGGTCTGCATCTATGTTACCTGGAGAACATGGTTTCTTATTTTCCAATGATCATGAGGCAGCGGTGCTGAATTCTCTCTTTGTAGGTAAACTGAGGCCACTGGGCTGAAGTGTCTCCCATGTGGACTGTGAAGCCATTTGGTGATCCTCCACTTTCCAGGGTGTTTCTTACTGCTGCACTGGGAGTTTGGTACTTGCTTCACGAAATACAAGGAGTTCAACTGGGATAAAAATGCTGGAGGAGTTCTGTCATGTGTGGTTGGTCAGGGTCGCGAAGAGAATGTACGAACCAGGCTTCTATCCTACATAGCTTTCCCCTTGACTATAGCAACCTGATTCTGAACATTGCCCTGAAACCTCTCCATATGACAAGATGCCTTTACATATAAAGGTCTGCTGCCTGCACCATGTCAGTCGCAAGTCTTTCAAAGCCAATGGAAGATCCAGGTGGTCCTACCAAAAATATTTATTTACACACCTACAGTCCACTTCTCTACGCCCAGTACTCAGCAGGATCCAAATTACTGGCATCTCTGTTCTACACCATTTTCACGAAACCCAGTCAATCAAGGCACTCTTTGGTACACTCATGATCAGCAACAGGAAATCCAAAGTTTATCCAGTGCCACCTGGTCATGGGAATTTCAGAAATTTCATGGTATTAATCTAGTCATATTTCAAAAATGAAGTTAGAGGCACTGTGGGTTTCAATTAATTCAGGAACCATTTAATGGTGAGGAAGCTCATTTCAATGAAAGCTCTGGAGAACACTCACAGAAAAGCCTTCCAAAAGACTGGCAAAAAGGTCACATGAATCCAGACACATTGTGGTCTACAATGTGAGGTCCATATGTGTTTGGACTCTCAACTAGGGCTGCCAAGTCTTCAAGAAGTAAATCATGTGATATCCTGGCTCAGAATCCCCGAGCTCCGTGGAAAGCCATCCTGGGCCTAGATCTCAGTTTCCAAAGGCGATTCTCACGCGTGGCCTAGTAAAATCCCAAGAGAATTCACGGCAATACTTCTCTGAGGTCAGATCCAGAACTCATTCTTTAAGGGGAATCACACCAGAGTTCAAGCCCAGGTGATCCCAGTCATCTCTTCCAACTACCACACAAATTACCACAATTAAAACAAGAACACTCCCATATGGCCCTCATCTTCTTCCATATTGACACTCATCATAATTTGGCTGGATGTTTAAATGAGGGGCGCAGACCAAGACAGTGTCCAAAATAAGCTCCTTTGACCCTCATTTGCCTAAAGTCAAGGTGGCCTGGACACCCATCCTGTGAACCAGGAGTGATCAAATAGGCCTGCCATTAATACCGCTCCAATTCTCCAATTTGAGGCCTACTGACTGTGGGGTTTAGATTCTTTATGTGAATTTTAGTCATGATAAAACCAAACACCTATGGGCTAGCCTCTGTAGGTTTTGAAGAACTCATTTGACCCAAAGGATCCCTATTTTCACTTGATGGAGTTCAGGAACCTTACAGAGGAAGTCAAGAGACTTCATCCCAATGACTGCTCTTTTGGCCATTTTTCATTTGGATGCAAACATGGGAACTTTCTTTAGATCCATCAGGTGCTGAGAATCTAAGTCACAGCCACACACAGGGCCAGGGGGCTGATTCATACACATCCCTTTTCAAAGCACTTAAGAAAAGAGCCACAGGTATGCCCAATCATTTCCCTTTGAAAACTGTTTTCTTCAGGCTTCAAAAAGGGGTGGCCAGAGGCAAAGACCTTCCTGACATTCAGGGCAACAGAACAATTGGTAAGTAAAAGGCCCAAAGCAGGGTTTCTCCACTGAGACTTTCCTGGTCACACTGATATCTGAGTTTTCTGAGATGCTCCCCATTCCCTACAGCTATCCAGTACATTGTTATGTCACAGAGCTTTGAGGTGGTAAAGATCTTGGACACAAAACCATAGGCCTATTCTTGAGATTGGCCGGAATTCAGGAAGAAAACAGGAACTTAGGAAGATAGCAGGTGTTGCACATCAATAAGGCAAGCTACAGTCCATTCATAAATGGGGCAATATGAATGCTGAGAAGCTTTCTACTCGACAAGACACATCCATTCATGAATTCTCCTTTCTAATGTCTACAACCACGGACACAGTGAGATACACAGACAGAGAAACACTCGCCATGTTAAACGACTTACTAGAAACAGTCCACTTCCAATGAAACAAACTGACTTTCCTACCTATTCTCAGAGAATGAGACAAAACCACAAACCCACAACCACACCCACAAAGGCACCTTCTTCCCCCAAGTAGGTCTTTGACTATCCGGAGTGTCCTCTGACTTGTAGGCCATAATATGTTCCCCCAAAATAGCCTGTCCTGTCTCAGATCTGGTCTCCTTGGCAAACTCTGTGAACTTCTCAGGAGCCAACGGTGAGCCACTAACTGCTTTCTCAAGAAAAGCAACGCTTCCGAGCTTTCCTGGCATTTGTTCTTCTCACGTCTGAAGGTACCAAGAAAGACTGACTGTCCTTGGTAAATTCAAATAAGTGAGACCACAGGGATGGGGACTGGGACTGGCTCTGTGTGCCTGGCTTCCTGGATCCAAAGTTCAGAAAGTTCCATCACCAAGGAAGTGAGGTGAGGTCATTTCCTTCCTGAACTGAATGAGGTCCCTGTCTTGGCAACCACTTTGTCTTAACTGTTGCTTCCAAGGGTCCCATGAGATTGAGGCTGCCCCTACTTCCTGTGACACTTTCACAAGTTAGAATGGTATATCAACCATAGGCACCCAGGAATAGATCTCCACACAGGCCTGTTTTGGTCCATGTTCTCTACATTAAGAAGAGAATCTAATTCAGACACAACCTTTTATCCTGACCGGGATGTTTGCCATGGAAGATGACTTTTGCTTTCTCAGGTCCTTCATAGCTGCCTACATCTTCTCCAGGGATCATTTCTGCATGGGCCTTTGAGGTTCTCAGCAGGTGGAAGTTTCCCTACATTTCTTTATTGTAAAATCAACTCTTTCCCTGCTCTTCTATAAAGTTAGATTGAAGGAACAGTGTATGATTATGGTTAAAAACATGTTTGATTTGGGTTAGAAATCATTGTGCTGGATGAATAATGGTATTGGGAACTTGCTATGTGTATAAGAATATATAGGTGTAATATATGTATGAAAAAAGAAATCTAAGTATGATTTGAAGGCCAGAAGGGCATTGGGCCCTTGATTGGGATACGCAGCATTGAATTACGTTCTGCAGAGATGTCTCAGATAAATCGATATACAATGGCATAGGTCCTTGTACCTTGCATGAATTAATGTAGAAGGAACATCCAGTCAAAAAGGGATAGTCGGTAGTGAAAGGTTAATAAAATAGGTACTTGTAATTTCCTGTTTTTCTGTATGCTTAACAAAACACTGTTGAAATCTTGAGAAATGTTTGCTAATCTTGTTCTAGAATGTACTGTTCCCAACTGCCAAACTGCAGAATGTACTGCCTCACTCGGTGTCACGCGAACCGCCCACTCACCCTTACACATCAGTAAACTTCCCTCCCTTCCCTCTCCAAGAAATGTATGTAAGCTCTGCATAAGCTGTTCTCAGAGCTCTCTGATCTATTTAAGTTAGCTGTGAGCCCCAGCAAGCTGGACCCAAAAAAAACCCTTTGCTGTTGCATGAGACAGTCTCTTGGTAGTCTCTTTCTCCGACACTCGCCTGACCTTTACATATTGAGGTTCCACCGAGTTCTGGCAGTGGCGGATGAGAGACCCCCAACGGGCTCCTCTCGGAGCAAGTAAGGTGCCTCTTTCTGGTTTCAGGTGTCATGTTAGGGCTTGGCAAAATTGCTGGCGATGAAGAGCCTGGGGTCTCTCCGACGGTGGCTGAGAGACGTGTCACAGAGACATAGGGCACCTCCATGGGGGACCCCGCAGAGGACTCGGAGAATCAAGGAACAATTGCTTCATCGACTCAGTGATATTTTGTTTTAGATTAGGTATTGCCATCCTATCGGGTTTTGCCGGCTACGCATTCCTGGTCTCAGTGTTGGACGTCCATTGCCTGTCTTCATGGTCTTGTCTTATCTGTGTCATGTGACTTTGCTTTTACTGTTTGTGTACCTTTCATTATGGGACAGAGCACTTCAATGGCTCTGTCCCTGACCCTTGATCACTGAACCAAAGTCTGCTTAAGGGCTCAGTATCTTTCTTTTTTTAGTAAAACGCTAGACCTGGCAGACTCTCTGTGCCTCAGAATGGCCCATTTTGGAGTCGTATGGCCCCTAGAAATATCTTTCTACTTCCCACTAATTTAAAAAGTCAGAGATATTGTCTTTCAGCCAGGGCCACATAGCCATCCTGATCAACAGCCATATATCTTAACTTTGCCAACCTCTGCAAATCTCCTCCACCATGGGTGAAGCCTTTCCTTGCCCATGCCTCTGCTCATACTCCTTCCCCCATGATCTCTCAAACCCTCACCTCTTCCACCTCCTCCACCCTCTGTTCTCCCTGAGTCACAAGATTTGACTCTACTGGACTCTTCTTCCCCTCCTTATCCACTGCCCTCGTCCCCTAACACACAACACACTCTAAGTGATTCCCCTGCTTCTGACTAAGCCTCTCTACCATTGGAGGAAGCTAAGCCGGTAATAGGATCTGATAATGGACCGATGTTCATGGCCCAGGTAAGTCAGGGGTTAGCCAGGAACCTGGGGATTAATTGGAAGTTATATTGTGCTTATAGACCCCAGAGTTCAGGACAAGTAGAAAGAATGAATAGAACAATTAAAGAGACCTTAACGAAATTAAGCTTAGAGACCAGCATAAAAGATTGGACTATGCTCCTGACTTATGCAATGTTTCATGCAAGAAAAAATCCTTCTGTTTCTTTGAGTAGCCTTACCCCCTGAGAAATTCTCTATGGTGGCCCTCGTCCAGTAAGGGTCCTAAGCCCAACTGTAAGACCTAAGGATCCATTTCACACCCTCTTGGTTGACAGACTTAAAGCTCTTGAAAGAACTCAGTGATACCTGTGAAAATAGCTGGCCACTGCCTACCAAACTGTGTACCAGGGGATTCCACATCCATATCAAATAAGAGACTTCATTTATGTAAGATGACATCAGGTGTCATCCCTGGAACCCTGCTGAAAAGGACCATACCAGGTGTTACTTATAACACCTACAGTGGTAAAGGTATACAGAATCACTTCCTGGATCCATGCCTCTCATCTCAAGCCTGCTCCTTGTCCAGAATCTTTCTGGAAACTGGAAAAGACTGGTAACAGTTTCAAATTGTGTATTCGCCATGTGGATAAGGTTATATACTCTCCCCTTGGCCACAAGTAGTCCTAACCCTCATCAGCCTGTTAAGCAGCGATGGCTGATCACAAATCCTACTGGAAAAGAGTATAATCTATCTCGCATACAGCCCCCTTAGGGACCTGGTGGCCATCTCTCCACCCAGACATTTGTCAGCTGGCCATAGGTCTTTTTTATTGGGATATCCCTGATGAAGAAAATCCCACTAAAATACCATTAAATCCCTTCCGTACCATAGATAATGGAAACAAACTTTATGGATGTAGGGACACGCGAGCCAGATGCGGTTGGCTAGCCTAGATTACTATGTTTGCCCGGCAAACTATCAAAGCCACAAACAGTAACGGCTGTGTGGGGGAAAAGCCGACTTCTTCTGTATTTCATGGAGATGTGATCATACAGGGGCTGCCTGATGGAACCCCAATACTTCATCAAATTCAGTACACAGCATTGGCCATATTACCAAGTAGAAAACAGAAAAAGGATGGCCCCCAGAGGGGTCTCTAGATCCTCAAATTTTGCGTGACCTTTTTAACTTCTGCAAGTGCTCAAAAGGGTGAAAGGAGATTCCCCTATGTGGAAGCCTTTTCCCTCCTTCACTCACATCCTGAACTATGCTTCTCCAATAGATTTTTATCCTCAGCCTTCTGCTCCAGACTCTCTGCTGTCACTCCCACCTCAGCAACCTGATTTCTCCCCTCCAATTACTAGATCAGAAACCCAAACCTCCACCAGTTCTCAGACAATTGCCCACTAGTGAGGTAGCAGGTACTGAGGTACCCCTCCACCGACTCATTCCTCTCTTCTCCTGTCAGTGCCCTCACCGGGTCCCACCAGGTCCTCTTTCCAGCTAACCCAAAGCTCAAACGAGCTGAGGAGAGCTCTCAGACCCTTATCCAAGATGTAATATAAATGGCCATTAAAGTTGCTTTGTCATCACTGAAAACAGGTTACTAAAATTTAAAGTCCCTCACAGAATTTTGGGATACTCACTCCCGTTTTCTGCTCTGCTCTACCTGTTCTACTGCTGAAGTTTTGTTGCTAGGAAATTCCCAAACCCCTTTCCAATTATTTTTTTACATCTCTCTTTTTCCTCATTCTCAGATCCTCAGAGCTTCTCTCAGCCCCACCTTCCCCGTATTCCCCCTCTGTACCAGGCCCACAGAAAAGTCTTAAATGTCCTTCTCCAGAAGTCTTCACCATGGCTGAATTTAGAACTTTCAGCATAGAGTTTCTATAAAGAGTTCAATGTAGATAAACTTTCTCTTTTTGTATTGCCCTGTTCTACTTGGCCACTGGTTAAAAAACTCAGTACTTCTAAGCTAGACAACCCCTAACTTGTTTTTCACAAAATATGTGAACAAGGCCTCTGGCCTTCAGCTGGGGCTTCACAGAAATGGCTACATTTCTAAGATAAAGAAATTACCAAATGGGCTCCGTTGTAACAGCTGGCAGGGGGAAATAAGAAAGGGAATAAAAAGCTCTCCCCCTCCCATGTGTCTTTGAAAATTTAACTTGCCCAGAACAGAGGAAAAATCAGAAACAAATACTGCTTTTTTGAACTTCTGCAGACTGTAAACTTCTGAGCCCCATGCCTTATATGTTGGGTACAAAATTCTGAAACTACCTAAACTTGAGTTTCAGGGGATTAATTGATTACAACAGAAGCAATGCCCTCTGAATCCGGTTGCAACAAAATAGGACTGTTTCCCTGTCTTCAGTGCCTTAGGTGCCTTGCCTTGTCTGTCCCTACAACAGCATAATTCTATATACTTAAACATTGTTTATGTTTTCATGAAATGGTCAACAGATGGGATTAATTTTGAAATGGTGCAGATGTTTCCCAGAGTGCTCTATCATGATGCAGGTTCGTTTGAAGATCAAATGGGGGGGGCATACAACCGGTTCCACTGGGAACATGTATCGCTCACTTTAGCCATCCTATTATGAATAGGAGTTGCTGCACGGGTGGGCACAGGAGCCACTGCCATTGTCCATGGGACACAACAAAGGACCCAATTAGAAGCAGCAATAGAGCAAAACTAAGATATTAGAATCCCCCATCAGAGCTTTGCATGAATCTTTAACCTCTCTCTCTGAAGTTGTTTTACAGAACAGTTGAGGGTTGGACCTCCTCTTTATTAGAGAAGGGGGCCTTTGTGATGCATTGAGGAAAGAATGTTGTTTTTATGCTGACCATACTGGAGTTGTAATAAAATCTATGAGTAAATTTAAAAGACACCTTGAAGAGCATCAACAAGAGAGAGAGGCCCAAAAAGGGTGGCTTGAGTCTTGGTTCACACACTCCTCCTGGTTAACTACGTTTTTATCAACCTGGCAGGTCAAATAATAATCCTCATATTATTGCTAACTATAAAACCCTGTTTGCTCAACCGTGTAATTTCTTTTCTCCAGGCTCAAATTGGACGAGTTAAACTTATGGTAATACCCCACTAGCAGACATAGAATGTGACACCCTCCAATGATCATTTTTATGATTTAAAGTAGCCAGAAGAAGAAGTGGGGAATTAAAGGTTAATAAAATAGGTACTTGTCACTTCTTATTTTTTTGTATGCTTAACAAAACACTGTTGAAATCTTGAGAAATGCTTGCAAATCTTGTTCCCAGAATGTTCTGTCCCCAACTGCGCAACTGCAGAATGTACTCCCTCACCCAGTTGCACGCAAACCACCCACTCGCCCTGACCCATCAATAAAATTCCCTCCCTGCCCTCTCCAGGGAAAGTATATAAGCTCTACTTAAGCTATTCTCAGGGCTATCTGCTCGATTCAAGTGATCTCTGAGCCCCAGCATGCTGGACACCAAAAAAACCCTTTGATGTTGCATGAGATAGTCTGTTGGTTGTCTCCTCCTCTGAAGCTCGCCCCACATTTACTTGGATGATTGAATGTAGAAGAGAACATCCAGTCAAAAAGGGATAGTCTATAGCATTAGGAAGATAGTCAGTACTTTTAGGAATAAGGGTGAGTATAGGAATTGGAAAAAAAAGTTCTTTAGCAATAGGGTTTCGATTAGAGAGTGAATGTAAATGTCAGCACAGGTGAAGAGTCAGTCACAATGATGAACTGGGGAAAATATGTAGGAAAGCAGATATCAATAGAGACATTACGAAAACAGGCAAAGTATAAAGTGAGTGATAGGATTAGATATTTTGAACAGGGTTGAGTTTACATATATAATCTTAGGAAGAAACAAATATGTAGTCACAAATAGGATTGACATTTGAGATCATTAGGCAAATTTCAGGTGGATGAATATTTCTCAGAATAATCTTGTGAATAGTTGATTATAAATCCACATACATAAACATGAATGAATTTAGGTAGTGTATATAAGACACATATATTTCATATTTTGAAAAATCTGGAGAGTGTATATATATATACATATATATATATATACAAAACACACACACAGACAAAAAAGTAGCAATATCTATGTCAATCAAAATTCATTATAAAATATGCATCATCCAGAGATCAAAAAATATTAATTTTACTGAACATGGATTTATGTATAATGCTCTTCAACTAGCAAGCTCACCCATAGGTTGAATATCCAATTCCAACAAGTTTAGTAGGAGTGATCTCTTCTAACAATTTGTATCTGCCAAGTCAGCCACCTCACAAGAATGTACGTGTGGTACCAGGTGGGAATCTATATGTGCATATAAGAATACAGAGAAAGGGAGACAGGAATTCACATATTTGTTAACCTTAAAAATACATGGACAACTATTTCAACAACAAATCGACTAGATTCATGACTCCAACTCTGTATCATGCAAAAGGCAAGTCCAACAATACACCAGGCCTACTCTGAACTGCTTGTATTTCTATTCTGTTTGGGTTAGTTTTCTCCATCATATTAGAATTAGTAGTCAGAGTCTGGTCGGGTATGGGTTAGAGTCAGGGATTCAGTATTTTGAATGGAAAATAAAAAACTGAATCCAATGTGTATGCAAATATATGCTACAGAAAATTCTTCCCACTCTCCTCCAGAACAATGCCTTGACATTACCTTCGCCCCAAGTAAGACACAATTAGAGGAGAAGAGTTAGAAAATCTGTGAATACCTATCAGGAATGGAAAATGCTCCAGATTTCACATCTTTGGAGGTGGTAGAGGAGTTTCCAAAAGTAAGGGACAGGGTAAACACTCCACAAACATGGAGCTCTGCTGGCCTAAAGACTTTTTGAGAACCTGCCTTTGAGGTTGGGCACTTAAAATATATGTTGTTTTCATTAGCTTTAGCTTTATTTGTAGTGAGACAATCAAAGCTCGATCTGCTTCTATGTGACCTGGAGGACATGGTTATTTATTTTCCAATAAAAATGAGGCAGCAGTGCTGAATTCTCTCTTTGTAGGTAAACTGTGGCCACTGAGGGCTAAGTGTCTCCCCGTGTGGACTGTGACACAACTTGGTCATCCTCCAATTATCGTCGTGTTTTTTGCTGCTGCACTGGGAGTTTGGTATTTGCTTCATGAAATACAATGAGTTCAAATGGGAGACAGTGCTGAAGGGAGTTCTGTCAGCTGTGGTGGGCATGGTCTCCAGGAGAATGCACCAACCAGGGTTCTATCCCACGTAGCTTGCCCCCTTGACAATAGTAACATGATTCTGAACATTGCCCTAAAACCTCTCCATATAAAAATATGCCTTTACGTATATGGGTCTGATGGCTGCACCATGTCAGTCTCAAGCCATTTGGAAGCCAATGGAAGATCCACATGGCCCCACCACAGATGTTTTATCACTCACTTGCATAACACTTCTCTAGGCCCACTACTCACCAGGCTCCTACTTACTAGCATCTCTGTTCTACACCATTTTCATGAAACAAAGTCAATCAAGGCCCTGTCTGGTATATTCATGATCATCAACAGGACATCAAAGGTTCTCCAGTGACATCTGGTCATGGGAATTTTAAAAATTTCATGGTAATTATCTAGCAATTTTTCATGGATGAAGTTGGAGGCACTGTGGGTTTTATTCATTCAGGAACCCTTAAAGGGTTAGGAAACTAATTTCAGGCAAAGCTCTGGAGTACTCTCACAAGCAAGGCTACCCAATGAGTGGCCAAAAAGTCACATGAAGCGAGGCCAATTGAGGTCTATAAAGCGAGGTCCATGTGGGTTTTGAATCTCTATAATGCATGCCAAGTCTTTCAGAATAAAATCATGTAATATCCTGGCTGAGATTCGCAGTGTTCTGTGAAAAGCCAACCTGTGCCTAGATCTCAGGTTCCAATGGCAACTTCATGCCTGGCCTCCTAAAATCCCAACACAATTCTTGGCAATACTTCTCTCAGGTCAGTTCCAGAACTCAGTCTATAAGGAGAATCACACCAGAGTTCAAGTCCAGGTGGACCCAGACAACTCTTCCAACCGCTACTCAAATGAAAACAATTAAAACCAGAATACTCCCTCATGGCCCTATTCTTCTTCCATATAGACACTAATCATAACCTCTTCCTGGAGTTTTCCATGAGTTGTGCAGCCCAAGAAAATGTCCAAAATAAGCTTCTTGCACCTCTTTTGCCTAACTTCAGCGTGGCCTGGGCACCCTTCCTGTGAACCTGGAGTGATCAAATAGGCCTGCCCTTAATACTGCTCCGCTTATCCAATTTGAGGCTCTCTGACTGTGGGGTGTAGATTCTTTATGTGAATTGGAGTCATGAGAAAAGCCAAGACAGTGTCCAAAATCAGCTCGCTTTTTCCTCATTTGCCTAAAGTCAGGGTGGCCTGGACACCGTTTCTGTGAACCAGGAGTGATCAAATAAGCCTGCCGTTAATTCTTCTGTGTTTCTCCAATTTGAGGCCTACTGATTTCAGGTATCAATTTCTTATGTGATTTGGAGTTACTCGAAAACCCAAGCACCTCTGCAGGGTATTGAAGAACTCATTTGACCCAAAGAATCCCTATTCTCACTTGATGGAGTTCAGGAACCTAACAGAGGAAGGCAAGAGACTTCATCCATAATGAATGATTTTTTTGCCATTATGGTTTTGGATGCACACATGGGATCATTCTTTAGATGCATCAGGTGCTGAGAATCTAACTCAAAGCCACACACATGGCCAAGAGACTAATTCAGACACATCCCTTCCCAAAGCAATTAAGCAAAGAGCCACAGGTGATGCCATTCATTTCCATTTGAAAACTGTTTACTTCAGGCTTCACAAAGGGGTGGATTGAGGCAAAGAACTTCCTGACATTCAGTGAAAAACAACAATAAGTAAGCAAAAGGCCCAAAGCATGGTTTCTCCAATGAGACTTTCCTGGTCACACTGATATCTGAGTTTTCTGAGATGCTCGCAATTCTCTTCAGCTATCCAGTACATGGCCATGTCACAGAGTTGGAGGTGGTACATATTTTGAACATAAATCCATGAGCCTATTCTAGAGAGTGGACAGAATTCAGGAAGAAAACAGCAACTTAGAAAGATAGCAGGTGTTGCACATCGACAAGACAAGCTGCACTCCATTCATATATTGGGCAGGTTGAAATATGGGAAGATTTACACTTGACAGGACACATCCATTAATGCATTCTCTTTTCCAATGTCTACAACAATGGACACAGTGGGATACACAGACATAGAAACACTCACCTTGTGAAACAACTTACTAGAAACTGTCCACTCCAAACCAAACCGCCTTTCCCATCTATTCTCAGAACATGAGACAAAACAATAAACCCACACACACTCCCACAAAGGCACCTCCTTCACCCAAGTAGGTCTGTGACTATCCAGAGTGTCCTCTGACTGGTGGGCCATACTATGTTCCCCTGAAATGGTCTGTCTTCTCTCAGATCTGGTTTCCTTGGCCAACTCTGTGCAGTTGTCAGGAGTCAGTGGTGAACCACTATCTGCTTTCTCAGGAAAGGTCCATCTTCAGAGCTTTCCTGGCATTTGGCCATCCTCACATCATTAGGTACCAAGAAAACTGACTCTGTCCTTGGTAAATCCAAACAAGTGAGCCCACTGGGACTGGGACTGGGACTGCCTGTTGGTGCCTGGCTTTTTGGATACCAAGTTCAGACAGTTCCATCACCAAGAAAATGAGGTATGTCACTTTCTTTGGAACTGAATGAGGTCACTGCCTTGGCAACGACTTTGTCCTAACAGTTGCTTCCAAAGGTCCCATGAGATGGAGCCTTCCCCTACTTCCTGTGACACTTTCACAAGGTAGTATGGTATATCAACCATTGGCACCCAAGAACAGCTCTCCACACAGGCCTGGTTTGGTCCATCTTCTCTACAATAAGAAGAGAGAGGCTGATTCATACATATCCCTTCATCCTGACCAGGTTGTTTGCATTGGAAGATGACTTTTGCTCTCTCAGGTCCTTCATACCTGCCTACAACTTCTCCAGGTATCATTTCTGCATGGACCTTTGAAGTTCTCAGCAGGTGGAAGGTCCCCAAGTTTCCTGTATTGTAAAAACCACTCTGTCCCTGCTCTTCTGTAAAATGAGATTGAGGGAACAGAGTATGTTTAGGGTTAATAACAGGTTTGATTTGGGTTATGAATCATTCTGTGCAATAAATAATGCTATTGGGAACCTGCGATATTTACAAGAATATAGAGGTGAAATATAAGTATGAAAACAGAAATCTAGGTATGATTTGAAGCCCAGAAGGACATTGGGCCCTTGATTGGGATACTTAGCTTTGAATTATGCTCTGCAAAATTGTCTCAGATAATTCGATATACAATGGCATAGGACATTTTATTGAATGTAGAAGAGAACATCCAGTCAAAAAGGGATAGTCGGTAGGATTAGGAAGATAGTCGGTAGGTTTAGAAAGAAGAGTGAGTATAGGATTTGGACCAAAAGTTCTTTAGCAATAGGGTTTCGATTATAGAGTGAATGTAAATGTCAGCACATATGAAGTGTCAGTCACTAGGATCAACTTGGGAAAATTTGTTGAAAAGCAGATGTCAATAGAAACATTATGAAATCAGGCAAAGTATAAAGTGAGTGATAGGATTAGACATTTCCAACAGGGTTGAGTTTGAATATATAAATTAGGAAGAAACAAATATGTAGTCACCAATAGGATTGACAATTGACAGCATTAGGCAACCTGGACATGGATGTTTTTAGTAATTCATGTACACTTTACATTTAGGCTTTGGTACAATCATAAATGTGACCTTTACATTTTTTTGTCCAGAATATTACTTTGATAAAATGTATATGTACATCAGGTGACATGAGTATGTCTTCCAACATTTCTGCAAGCAATATATTGAAGATGTAAAATTAGAATCGGGGGTACAAAGAGGTGTACCCTGTGTCTATGAATATAGAGATAAAGAATGAATAGACCATAATGTGAATGAATAATATAACTTTTTTCAACTTTAAAAAATGAATTGATCTAATATCTGAAAAATCAGAGGAAATCGTATATTGATATACAATCATTCATTCCAAGCAGTTATACATCTAATGGTAATATTCGTGTTTTGGTTTATCATGAAGAGTGTGTGAGTTTTGCTTCAAAAGTGACTATGGAAATAATGTGTTTGGAAAGAAGACTCATGAAAATACCAGTAAAGAAACCTTGACAATACATGTGTTCTGAAGCAAAAAGTGATTAAATTTGAAACAAATGCCTACAAATTTGTGAACTTGTGGATGAAATGTATATCCTATGATGTGCAAATACTGAAGAAATAATAATGTAAAAGTGTCGAATACAAATGAATAAAGAATTACATATCATGTCCCATTGGAATCTACTTGCATTGATGTTAGACTGGGTCAGTTACTGTAGAATAATTAGGATTTGTATGCATCATTCCCTGAAGTTAGTTTTCAGTACTAGGAAACAAATATGTATTTCAGGTGGATGAATATTTCTGAATATTTTTAATCAACTTTTCACAAGAATAATCTTGTGAAAAGTTGATTAAAAATCCACATACATGAACATAAATGAATTTAGAGAGTGTATATTTGACACATATTTTTCATATTTTGAAAAATCTGGAGAGTGTACACACACACACACACAAACACACACACAAAACACTCACAGACATTAAAAAGTAGCAATATAAATGAAAATCGAAATTCATCAGTAAATATATATCATCCACAGATGCAAAAATATTTATTTTACTGAACATGAGTTTACGTATAATGTTGTTCTACTAGGACGCTCCTTATAGGTTGAATTTTCAGTTCCAACAGCATTTAGGAGGAGTGATCTCTTCTCACAATTTGTATCTGCCAAGTCAGCCACCTCACAAAGATGTACGTGTGATACCTGGTAGGATTCTATATATGCATATAAATATACAAGTGTGAATAGGCTAAAGAGAAAGGGAAACATGAATTCTCATATTTGTTAACTTTAAAAACACATGGAGATCTTTTTCTATTAAACATTGACTAGATTTGTAACTCCTGCCTTGTATAATGCAAAATGCGAGTCCAACTATACAACATGCCTCCAATGAACTGCTTGTATTTCTATAGGTTTGTGTTATTTTTCTCTATCATATTAGGATGAGTTGTCTGACTCTAGTATGTATGGGTTAGTGTCAGGGATTCAGTATTTCAAAAGGAAAATTGGAAATTGAATCCAATTTGTATGCAAATATATGCTACACAAATATCCTCCCACTCTCATCCAGAACAATGCCTTGAAATTACCTTCACCCCAAGTAAGACACAGTTAGAGGAGAATAGATAGAAAATCAGTGAATACATATCTGGAATGGAAAATGCTCAGGAGTTCACAACCTTGGAGGTTGTAGAGGAGTTTCCAAAAGTAAGGGACAGGGTAAACACTCCACAAACATGGAGCTCTGCTGGCCTAAAAACTTTTAGAGCAACTGCCTCTGAGTTTGGGAACGTGAAAAATATGTTGTTGTCAGGAGAATTGGCTTCCTTTGTAGTGAGACCATCAAAGCTGGGTCTGCCTCTATGTGATGTGGAGGACATGGTATCTTATTTTCCAATGAACATGAGGTAGCAGTGTTGATTTTCTTCTTTTTAGGTAAACTGTGGCCTCTGGGGGCTAAGTGTCTCCCCGTTGGACTGTGAAGCCATTTGGTCCTCCTCCACTTTTTGTGGGGTTTTTGCTGCTGAACTGGGAGTTTGGTATTTGCTTCATGAAATTCAAGGAGTTCAACTGAGACACAGTGCTGGAGGGAGTTCTGTCATGTGTGGTGGTTCAGAGTCTGCAGAAGAACGCACCAACCACGCTTCTATCCCTCAAAGCTTGCCACATTGCATCCTTGTCCATAGCAACCTGATTCTGAACATTGCCCTGAATCCTCTCCATATAACAAGATGCCTTTAATTACAAGGGTCTGCTGGCTGCTTCATGTAATCCACAAGCCATTTGGAAGTCAATGGAAGATCCACATTGCTCCAACACAGATGTTTTATCACACTCCTGCCAACCACAGCTCTAGGCCCACTTCTCAGCAGGCTGCAACTTTCTGGCACCTCTGTTCTACACAATTTTCATAAAACCCAGTCAAGCAAGGCACTGTCTTGTACATCCATGATCAGCAACAGGACATCCAAAGATTCTCCAGTGCCACCTGGTCATTTGAATTTCAAAAATTTCATGGTATTTTTTTAGACATTTTTCAAGGATGAAGTTGGAGGCACTGTGGGTTTCAATTCATTCAGGAACCAGTAAATGGTGAGCAAGATTATTTCAATGAAAGCTCTGGAGAACCCTCACAGGCAAGGCTTCCCAAAGAATGGCCAAAAGGTCACATTAAGCCAGTCCCATTAAGGTCTACAATATGAGGTCCATGTGTGTTTTCACTCTCAACTATGTCTGCCAAGTCTTTCGAATGAAATCATGTGTTATCTTGGCTGAAATTCCCAGTGCTCTGTGGAAAGCCACTCTGGGGCTAGATCTCAGTTTCCAAGGGTGACTCTCATACATCGCCTCTTAAATCACAACACAATACATGGCAATACTTCTCTGAGATCAGTTCCTGAACTCAGTCTATAAGGGGAATCACACCAGAGTTCAAGCCCAGGGAGACCTTGTTATGTCTTCCAAGTGTCACACAAATATCCACAATTAAATCCAAAACACTTCCACATGGCACTCATCTTCTTCCATTTACACAATCATCATAATCTCTGGCTGGAGGTTTCCATGAGGGGTGCAGCCCAAGACAGTGTCCAATATCACCTCCCTTGCCCCTCATTTGCCTAAAATAAGGGTGGCCAGGACATCCTTCCAGTGAACCAAGAGTGATCAAATAGGCCTGCCATTAATATGGCACTGCTTCTCCAATTTGAGGCCTACTGACTGTGTGTTTTAGATTCTTTATGTGAATTGGAGTCTTGAGAAAAACCAAGCACTTATGGTCTAGCCTCTGCAGGGTTTTGAGGAACACATTTGAACCAAATTATCACTATTCTCACATGATGGATGACAGGAACCTTACAGAGGAATGCGAGAGACTTCATCCACACTGACTGCTCTTTTGTCCATTTTGGTTTTGGATGCACACATGGGATCCTTCTTTAGATCCATCAGGTGCTGAGAATCTAAGCCACAGTCTCACACAGGGCCAAAAGGCTGATTCAGACACATCCCTTTCCAAAGCAATTAAGCAAAGAGCCACAGGTGATGCCCTTTCATTTTCATTTGAAAACTGTTTCTTTAGGCTCTACAATGGTGTGGCCTGAGGCAAAGACCTTCCTGACATTCAGGGCATCAGAACAATTGGTGAGCAAAAGGCCCAAAGAAGGGTTTCTTCACTTAGAATTTCCTGGTCAAACTAATATCTGAGTTTTCTGAGATGCTCCCATTTCTTTCAGCTATCCAGTACATGGCCATGTCACAGAGCTTGGAGGTGGTACATATTTTGGACAAAAAACCATGAGCCTATTCTGGAGAGTGGCCAGAATTCAGGAAGAAAAGAGGAACTTAGGAAGATTGTTGGAGTTGTCCACCCATAAGTCAAGCCGCAGTCCATTCATAAATTGGGCAAGTTGAGTCTAGACAGGACACATCCAATGATTCATTCTCTTTTCTAATATCTAAAACCACGGACACAGTGGGATACACAGACAAAGAAACACTGGCCTTGTCAAACGACTTACCAGAAACAGTTCACTCCAAACCAAACAAACCGCCTTTCCTACCTATTCTCAGAACATGAGACAAAATCTCAAACCCACACCCACACACACAAAGGAAGCTCCTTCCCCAAGTAGGTCTGTGACTATTGGGAGTGTCTTCTGACTGGTGGGCCAAACTATGTTCTGATGAAATCGCCTGTCCTGTCTCAGATATGGTCTCGTTGGCCAAATCTGTGAAGTTGTCACTAGCCAGCGGTGAGCCACTACCTGCTGTCTCAGGAAAGGCCCCTCTTCAGAGCTTTCCTGACATTTGTTCATCCTCACCTCAGTAGGTACCAAGAAAGACTGACTCTGTCCTTGGTAAATCCAAAAAATAAGACCACTGGGACTGGGACTGAGACTGGCTCTGGGTGCCTGGCTTCCCGGATTCCAAGTTCAGAGAGTTCCATCACCAAGGAAGTGAGGTGAGATTACTTCCTTCAGGAATTCTTTGAGGTCATTGCCTTGGCAACCACTTTGTCCTATGAGATGGAGGCTGCCCTTACTTCCTGTGACACTTTTACAAGTTAGAATGATATATCAACCATAGGCACCCAGGAACAGCTCTCCACACATGCCTGGTTTGGTCTATCTTGTGTACATTAACAAGAGAGAGGCTTATTCAGACACAACCCTTCATCCTGGAAAGGTTGTTTGCGATTTAGGGTTATTGTTTATCATGACATTTGCTCTCTCAGGTCCTTCATAGATGCCCACATCTTCTCCAGGGATCAAATTTGCATGGACATTTGAGGTTCTCAGCAGGAGGAAGATACCCTACATTCCTGTATTGTAAGACGAACTCTGTCCCTGCTCTTCTGCAAAGTTAGATTGAGGGAAGAGTGTATGGTTAGGGTTAATAACATGTTTGATTTGGGTTACGAATCATTGCGAAGGATGATTAATAGTATTGGGAACCTGCGATATTTATAAGATTATAGAGGTGAAATATAAGTATGGAAACAGAAATCTAGGTAAGATTTGAAGCCCAGAAGGGCATTAGGCCCTTGATTGGGATACTTAGCTTATAATTACGTTCTGCACAGATGTCTCAGATAAATCGATAATCAATGGCATAGGACCTTACACCTTGGAAGATTGATTTTAGAAGAGAACATCCACTCAAATTGAGATAGTCGGTGGGATTAGGAAGGTAGTCAGTAGGTTTAGGAAATAGAGTGAGTATAGGACATGGAGCAAAAGTTCTGTAGCAATAGCGTTTTGGTTATAGAGTGAATGTAAATTTCAGCACATGTGAAGAGTCATTCACAATGATTAACTGGGGAAAATATGTAGAAAGGAAAATATCAATACAGACCTTACGAAATTAGGCAATTATACAGTGAGTGATAGGATTAGACATTTTCAATAGGGTTGAGATTGAATACATAATCTTAGGAAGAAACAAATATGTCGTCACCAATAGGAATGACATTTGAAAGCATTAGGCAACCAGGACATTTATCGTTTTAGTAATCCATGTTCACTTTCCATTTAGTATTTGGTACAATCATAAGTGTGATTTTTGCATTTTGTGCCCAGAAAAATATTGTGATCAAATGTATATGTAGATCATAAGACATGAGTATTTCTTCCACGATTACTGGGAGCAATATTTGAAGACATATAAATTAGTATTGGGGGTACAAAGTGGTGTACCCTGTGTCTATGAATATAGAGATAATGCATGAATAGACCATACTGTGAATAAATATTATAACTGGTTCCACTTTAAATAATGGATTGAATTGATATCTGAAAATATATAGGAAATCATATATTGACATACAATCATTCACTCCAACCAGTTATATATCTAATGGTAATCTTAGGGTTATTGTTTATCATGAAGTGTGTGTGAGTTTTGTTTCAAAAGTGATTATGGAAATCGAAAATAATATGTTTGGAAAAAAGTCTCATGGAAAGACCAGTCAAGAAATATGGAGGAATCCATGTGTTCTGAAGCAGGAAGTGATTGAAAGTGAAACAAATGCCTATAAATTTTCTAAATTGTGAATGAAATATATATCCTGTTATGTGCATAAACTGTTGAAATAGTAATGTATCAGTGTTGAATAAAAGTGAAAGTCAAAATACACATCATGTCCAATAGGAATCTACTTGCATTGATGTTAAACTGGGTCAGTTACTTTAGAAATATTAGAATTGTGTGCATTATGCACCAAAGATAGTTTTTTTTTTTAATTTTTATTTATGGTTGTTCAAAACATTACATAGTTCTTGATATATCATATTTCACACTTTGATTCAAGTGGGTTATGAACTCCCATTTTTACCCTGTATACATATTGCAGAATCACATCAGTTACACATCCATTGATTCACATATTGCCATACTAGTGTCTGTTGTATTCTGCTGACTTTCTTATCCTCTACTATCCCCCCTAGCCTCCCTGCCCCTCCCCACTTCTCTCTCTACTCCCTCTACTGTAATAAATTTCTCCCCCTTGTATTATTTTTCCCTTTCCCCTCAATTCCTCTTGTTTGTAATTTTGTATAACCCAGAGTGTCTCCTTCCAATTCCATGCAATTTCCCTTCTCCCTCCCTTCCACCTCTCATCCCTGTTTAATGTTAATCATCTTGTCATGCTCTTTGTCCCTATCTGTTCTTAGTTACTCTCCTTATATCAAAGATGACATTTGGCATTTGTTTTACAGGAATTGTGTAGCTTCACTTAGCATAATCCAGTCTAATGCCATCCATTTTCCTGCAAATTCTGTGATTTTTTCATTTTTCAATGCAGAGTAATAATCCATTGTGTGTTAATGCCACATTTTTTTTTATCCATTATTCTATTGAAGGGCATCTAAGTTGGTTCCACAGTCTTGCTGTTGTGAATTGTGCTGCTATGAACATCGATGTAGCAGTGTCCCTGTAGCATGCTCTTTTTAGGTCTTTAGTGAATAGACCAAGAAGGGGAATAGCTGGGTCAAATGGTGCTTCCATTCCCAGCTTTCCAAGAAATCTCCATACTGCTTTCCCAATTGGCTGCACCAATTTGCAGTCCCACCAGCAATGTACAAGTGTACCTCTTTTCCCACATCCTTGCCAGCACTTCTTGTTGTTTGACTTTATAATGGCTGCCAATCTTACTGGAGTGAGATGGTATCTTAGGGTGGTTTTAATTTGCATTTCTCTGACTGCTGGAGATGGTGAGCATTTTTTCATGTACTTATTGATTGATTGTATGTCCTCATCTGAGAAGTGTCTGTTGAGGTCCTTGGACCATTTGTTGATTGGGTTATTTGTTATCTTATTGTCTAATTTTTTGAGTTCTTTGTATACTCTGGATATTAGGGCTCTCTCTGAAGTGTGAGTAGTAAAGATTTCTTCCCAGGATGTAGGCTCCATATTTACCTCTCTTATTGTTTCTTTTGCTGAGAAAAAACTTTTTTAGTTGAGTAAGTCCCATTTGTTGATTCTAGTTATTAACTCTTGTACTATGGGTGTCCTATTGAGGAATCTGTAGCCCGACCCCACAGTATGTACATCGTAACCAAATTTTTCTTCTATCAGACAGTGTGTCTCTGATTTGATATCAAGCTCCTTGATCCATTTTGAGTTAACTTTTGTGCATGGCGAGAGAAAGGGATTCAGTTTCATTTTGTTACATATGGATTTTCAGTTTTCCCAACACCATTTGTTGAAGATGCTATCCTTCCTCCATTGCATGCTTTTAGCCCCTTTATCAAATATAAGATAGTTGTAGTTTTGTGGATTGGTTTCTGTGTCCTCTATTCTGTACCATTGGTCCACCTGCCTTTTTCGGTACCAGTACCATGCTATTTTTGTTACTATTGCTCTGTAGTATAGTTTGAAGTCTGGTATCGCTATACCACCTGATTCACACTTCCTGCTTAGCATTGTTTTGCAATTCTGGGTCTTTTATTTTTTCATATGAATTTCATGATTGCTTTCTCTATTTCTACAAGAAATGCCTTTGGGATTTTGATTGGCATTGGATTAACCCTATAGAGAACTTTTGGTAATATCGCCATTTTGATGATGTTAGTTCTGCCTATCCATGAACAGGGTATATTTTTACATCTTCTAAGATCTTCTTCTATTTCTCTCTTTAGGGTTCTGTAGTTTTCATTGTATAAGACTTTCACCTCTTTTGTTAGGTTGATTCCCATTTTTTTTTTTAGGATATTGTGAATGGAGTGGTTGTCCTCATTTCCATTTCAGAGGATTTTTCACTGATATACAGGAATGCCTTTGATTTATGCGTGTTGATTTTATATCCTGCCACTTTGCTGAATTCATTTATTAGCTCTATTAGTTTCTTTGTAGACCCTTTTGGGTCTGCTAGGTATAGAATCATGTCATCTGCAATAGTGATAATTTAAGTTATTCTTTTCCTATTTATATGCCTTTAATTTCTTTCATCTGTCTAATTGCTCTGGCCAGTCTTTTGAGAACTATATTGAACAGAAGTGGTGAGAGCGGGCATCCCTGTCTTGTTCCAGATTTTGGAGGGAATGTCTTCAATTTTTCTCCATTAAGAATGACGCTAGCCTGCGGTTTAGCATAGATTGTTTTTACAATATTGAGGAATGTTCCTGTTATTCCTAGTTTTTCGAGAGTTTTGAACATAAAGGGATGCTGTACTTTGTCGAATGCTTTTTCTGCATCTATCTAGATGATAATATGGTTTTTATTTTTAAGTCTATTGATGTGGTGAATAACACTTATTGATTTTCGTATATTGAACCCTCCTTGCATCCCAGGGATGAATCCTACTTGATCATGGTCCACATTTTTTTGATATGTTTTTGTATCTGATTCTCCAGAATTTAATTTAAGATTTTTGCATTTAGGTTCATTAGAGATATCGGTCTTTAGTCTTCTTTCTTTGAAGTGTCTATCTGGTGAAGGAATCAGAGTGATATTGGCCTCGTAGAATGAATTTGGAAGATCTCCCTCTTTTTCAATTTTCTGAAATAGCTTGAAAAGTATTGGTATTAGTTCATATTTAAAGGTTTTGTAAAAGTCTGATGTATACCCATACAGTCCTGGGATTTTCTTAGTTGGTAGTCTTTGGATGGTTTCTTTTATTTCCTCAATTGATATTGGTATGTTTAGGTTGTCTATATCCTCCTAACTCACTCTGGTCAGATCATATGACTTAAGAAATATTTCGATGCCTTCACTATCTTCTATTATTTTGGAGTATAAGGATTCAAAGTAATTTCTGATTATCTTCTGTATTTCTGAAATATCTGTTGTGATATTGCCTTTTTCATCCCATATGATAGTAATTTCAGTTCTCTCTCCTCTTCATTAGCATGGCTAGGGGTCTGTCCATTTTATTTATTTTTTCAACGAACCAACTTTTAGTTTTGTCAATTGTTTTCAATTGTTTCTTTTGTTTCGATTTCATTGATTTCTGCTCTGATTTTAATTATTTCTTTCCTTCTACTTCTTTTGCTGTTGTTTGCTCTTGTTTTTCTAAGATTTTGAGATGAAGTATGAGATCATTTATTTGTTGTTTTTTTCTTTTTCTAAGGAATGAACTCCAAGCAATGAATTTTCCTCTTAGAACTGCTTTCAATGTGTCCCATAGATTCCGATATATTGTGTCTGTGTTTTCATTTTTCTCTAAGAATTTTTTATTTTCCTCCTTGATGTCTTCTATAACCCATTGATCATTCAGTAACCTATTGTTCATTCTCCAAATGATGCATGGTTTTTCCTTCCTTCTTTTATCATTGATTTTTAGTTTCATTCCATTATAAGATAAGATGCATGGTATTATCTCTACTCCTTTAATTTGTCTAAGAGTTGCCCTGTGACATAATATATGATCTATTTTTGAGAAGGATCCATGTGCTGCTGAGGAAAAATGTAACTGCTTGATGTTGGGTCGTATATTCTATATATGTCAATTAAGTCTAGGTTATTAATTGTGTTATTGAGTTCTATAGTTTCCTATTTCAACTTTTGTTTGGAAGTCCTGTCCAGTGGTGAGAGAGCTGTGTTGAAGTCTCCCATGATTATTGTATGGTGGTCTATTAGACTCTTGAACTTGAGAAAAGTTTGTTTGATGAACATAGCTGCACCATTGTTTGGGGCATACATATTTATGATTGTTATGTCTTGCTGGTGTATGGTTCTCTTGAACAGTATGTAGTGTCCCTCTTTATCCCTTTTGATTAACTTTGGCTTGAAATCTATTTTATTTGGTATGAGTATGGACACTCCTGCTTTTTTCCGAAGTCCATATGAGTGATATGATTTTTTCCAAACTTTCACCTTCAGTGTATGTATGTCTTTTTCTTATCAAATGCGTCTCCGGTAGGCAGCATATTATTGGGTCTTGTTTTGTGATCCATTCTACTGGCCTGTGTCTGTTAATTGGTGAGTTTAAGCCATTAACATTTACAGTTATTATTGAGATAAGGGTTGTTCTTCCAGCCATATTTGTTTATTTATGTTATTAAACATGGATTGTTTTCCTCTTTGATTATTTCCCCCCTTTAATGTCCTACCTCCCACTGTTGGTTTTCATTATTTTCCAATTACTCTTCCTGTAATATTTTGCCAAGGATGTTTTGAAGAGATGGATTTCTAGCTACAAATTCTTTTAACTTTTGTTTATCGTGGAAAGTTTTAATTTCATCTTCCATCCTGAAGCTTAATTTTGCTGGATACACAGTACATGGTTGGAACCCATTTTCTTTCTGTGATTGAAAAATGTCATTCCAGGATCTTCTAGCTTTCAGAGTCTTTGTTGAAAGATCAGCTGTTATCCTGATTGGTTTACCCCTAAATGTAATCTGCTTCCTTTCTCTTGTAGATTTTAAAATTCTCTCCTTATTCTGTATGTTGGGCATCTTCATTATAATGTGTCTAGGTGTGGATCTCTTATGATTTTTCACATTCGTCGTCCTGTAGGTTTTTAGAATGTGGGAGTCTGTCTCATTCTTCAAGTCTGGGAAGTTTTCTCATATTATTTCATTGAATAGATTGCTCATTCCTTTGGTTTGGACCTCTATACCTTCCTGTATCCCAATGACTCTTAAGTTTGGTCTCTTTATTTTATCCCATATTTCTTGGATGTTCTGTTCATGGTTTCTTAACAGTTTGGCTGAGCTGTCTATGTTCTTTTCAAGTTGAAATACTTTGTCTTCATTGTCTGATGTTCTATCTTCTAAGTGTTCTACTCTGATGGTAGTATTCTCAATTGAGTTTTTAAGATGGTTTATTGCTTCCTGCATTTCTAGGATTTCTGTTTGTTATTTTTTACAACCTCTATCTCCCTGTATAGTTGATCTTTTGCTTCTTGGTTTTGTTTATGTAATTCATTGTTGAAGTGATCTTTCATTGTCTGATTTTGCTCTCTAATGTCTTCCTTGAGACTTCAGATCATCTGAAGAATGTATATCCTGAGTTCTTTATCTGACATTCCATCTGCTGCAGCTATTACCTCTTCTAAAGTTGTGTTGACCTGCATTGCTTGTGGTTCTTTTTTCCTTTTCTTTTCATACTGCTCGCGTTTCTTTCTGCTTGGTGAAACTGTTGTGATTTTGAAATTTTCCCCCTATATATTTATATTGCTCTTGTATATTTGAAAAGTCTTCATTGCAGGGGCAGGGGTGGCTGTGCTGTTCCACCAATTGGGGTGATATATCTACCACGCTGATGGGCCGCTAGGCCTGTTATTCTGATCGGTCGCAGGTCTGCTTACCATGCAGGCGCAGGAGGCTGCTCTCCTCTGCCCCTCCTCCAATTGGTGTGACGTGTCTACCACGCCCGTGGACCCCTGCGGTGTTCTGCCGATCGGTCGCAGGTCTGCCTACCTTGCTTGCGTGGGTGGCGGCTCTGCTCTACCCCTACCCCAATTGGGGTGACGTGACTACCACGCCAGTGGGCCGCTGGGCCTGGTCTGCCGGTTGGTTGCAGGTCAGGATACCTTGTGAGCACGGGCTACAGATCTGTTCTGCCCCTACTCCAAATGGGGTAAAGTGTCTGCCGCGCCAGCAGGCCGCTGGGCCTCTTCTTCTGGTCAGGTGCAGGTCTGCTACCTTGCAGGCGCGGGTGGTGGCTCTGCTCTGCCCCTACTCCAATTGGTGTGTCGTGACTACCATGCCTGCAGGTTGCTGGGCCTGTTCTGGGCATGGGCAAAGGCTCTGCTCTGCCCCTACTCCTATTGGGGTAATGTGACTACCATGCCGGTGACCCACTGGGATTGTACTAGGCACGGGAGAAGGCTCTGCTCTGCAACAACTCCAATTGGGGTGACGTGACTACCACACCTGTGGGTCGCTGGGCCTGTTCTGGGCCCGGGTAGCAGCTCTGTTCTGCCTCTACTCCAATTGGGTTGACGTGACTACCATGCAGGTGTGTCACTGGGTCTGTTCCAGGTGCGGGCAGCTGCTCTGCTCTGCCCCTCTGGCTTGATGACAAAGTGAGAGAGACCCGGGTGTTTGTGACTCACTTTCTTCACCAGGAGACCAACTGTTTCTGTCACTGCTGGTATCAATGAAGTTATCTCCTCTGCTGCTTTCTGATGACATCAGAAATTTGTCATGTTGGTATCCCATGTGAAAGGCAGCATTTTGTTCCCTTTTCTGGGTGACCAAAGCAATGGGTGAGTCCTGACCGGCCCTCACAAGCCGCGTCTCAATCCTGTTGCCACTGCCTATGAAGGCTCGGTTGATATTTACCTCCACAGTATTCAGCAAGACCCGGAACGAGAAGCAGTTTCCGCGGGTTCTTTAGCCCTGGGCCAGATCAGTTCCGAGAGGCGGAATTCGGCCGCTCTGGGCTTGGTGTATGTTCTAATAGGAGCAGGCTCCAAGACGGAGTTTCTGCAGGTTCTTTGGCACTGAGCCTGAGTAATTTGTCTGTGACACAAAGGTGAATGGCATCATGAAATTACCTGTTCTATAGGTGAATGAGCTTCGATCAGTCGAAAACAGGGATGGTGACATCAGCTCTCCAAGATGGTGGCCGCTGGCTTCCTCTGTGGTCTGACCGGTGTGGAGAACCGAATTGGACCGCATCCTTTCCCATCTCAAACCCAGAATTCAGCACTTAGCACAGTGATTGCATAAGTGTCAGGAGCCCACAGAATCCACACCGCTGTATATTTGCATTGCTATCTCTTCGTTTCCCAGTGCACGCCGCAGACTCTAGCCGCAGACCGATTTCCTGAATAAGCAGCATGACCCTCTATGCGGACAAATCACTCGTGTTTGAGCCCGCGTAGCTGATCCTCGTGAGATGGAAATATGTCGACTAGGTTTTGGAGCACCCCAATTTTGCTGGAAATTTCTAACAAGATAGGTTTTAGCCATTATAACTCGTCATTCTCCCACACAGTGACGCGGTACATGGGGGTGATGCACTCCCTTCACCACCATCATATGATCCCCCAAAGTTAGTTTTCAGTACTAAGAAACAAATATGTATTTCTGGTGGATGAATAATTCTGAGAATATTCTTGTGAAAACTTGATTATTAATCCAAATACATGAATATGAGTGAATTTAGGGAGTGTATAATAAGAAAAATATACTTCATATTTTGAAAAATCTGGAGAGTGAATATATATATATATATATATATATATATATATATATATATACACACACACACACACATACACACACAGACATTAAAAAGTAGCATTATGTATGCCAATCGAAATTCACCACGAAGTAATATATCATTCACAGATCCAAAAATATTCATTTTAATGAACATGGATTTATGTTGTTCAAATAAGAAGCTCACTCATATGTTGAATTTTCAGTTCCAACAGCATTTAGTAGGAGTGATCTCTTCTCACAATTTGCATCTGCCAAGCCAGCCACCTCACAAAATGTACGAGTGATACCAGGTAGAATTCTATATGTGCATATAAAAATACATGTGATGAATAGGCTACAGAGAAAGGGAGACAGTTATTCACATGTTTGTTAACTTTTAAAACACATGGAGAACTATTTCAATTAAAATTCGCTAGATTTATAACACCTACCATTTATCATACGAAAGGCAAGTCCAACTATACACCATGCCTCCTGTGAACCTCTTGTATTTCTATTCTGTTTGGGTTATTTTTCTCCACCATATTAGGATTAAAAGTCAAAGTCTAGTAGGGTATGTGTTAGTGTCAGGGATTCAGTATTTCGAATGGAAAATTGGAAAATGTATCAAATGTGTATGCAAATATGTGCTACACAAAAATCTTCCCACCCTCATTCAGCACAATGCCTTGACATTACCTTCGCCCCACATAAGACACAATTAGAGGAGAAGAGTTAGAAAATCTGTGAATACATATGTGTAATGAAAAATGCTCAGGAGTTCACAAATTTGCAGGTGGTAGAGGAGTTTCCAAAAGTAAGGGACAGGGTAAAAACTCCACAAACATGAAGTTCTGCCAGCCTAACATCTGGAGAAACTGCCTCTGAGGTTGGGCAATGAAATATATGCTGTTGTCAGGAGCATTAGCTTCATTTGTTGTGAGACCATCATAGCTGAGTCTTCATCTATGTGATCTGGATGACATGGATTCTTATTTTCCAATGAACATGAGGCAGCAGTGCTGAATTTTCTATTTGTAGGTAACCTGTGGCCACTGGGGTCTAAGTGTCTCCACTTGTGGACTGTAATTCCATTTGGTCATCCTCCACTATTCGTATTATTTCTTGCTGCTGCACTGGGAGATTGGTGTTTGCTTCATGAAATACAAGGATTTCAAATGGGACACAGTGCTGAAGTAAGTTCTGTCAAGTGTGGTGGGTCAGGTTCGTCAGGAGAATGCACCAACCAGGCTTCTATCCCACATAGCTTGCCCCATTGACCATAGCAACCTGATTCTGAACATTGCCCTAAAACCTCTCCATATAACAATATGCTTTTACATATAAGGGTCTACTGGCTGCAAAATGTCAGTCACAATCCATTTGGAAGCCAATGGCAGATCCAAATGCCCCCACCACAGATGTTTTATTACACACCTGCCAACCACTACTCTAGTACAACTACTCAGCAGGATCCAACTTACTGGCATCTCTGTTCAACACCATTTTCATAAAACCCAGTCAATCAAGGCACTGTCTTGTATACTCATGATCAGCAACAGGACATCCAAATATTCTCCAGTGCTACCCGGTCATGGGAATTTCAAAAATTTCATGGTATTGATATAGCCAATTTTCAAGGATGAAGTTGGAGGCACTGTGAATTTTAATTCACTCAGAAACCATTAAATGGTGAGGAAGCTCATTTCAATGAAA
The DNA here is from genome assembly GCF_048772815.1 of Callospermophilus lateralis. Classification (NCBI taxonomy): domain Eukaryota; kingdom Metazoa; phylum Chordata; class Mammalia; order Rodentia; family Sciuridae; genus Callospermophilus; species Callospermophilus lateralis. Next base: position 572,367 of record NW_027517981.1, read on the forward strand.
ACTCTGGAGAATTCTTACAGGCAAGGCTTCCAAAAGTGGCGAAAAGTCAGATTAAGCCAGGCCCCTTGAGGTCTACAATGTATGGTCCATGTGTGTTTCGACTCTCAAATATGGCTGCCAAGTCTTTAAGAATAATATCATGTGATATCCTGGCTGAGATTCCCTGTGCTCTGTGGAAAGTCAACTTGGGCCTAGATGTCACTTTCCAAGGGCAACTCTCATGCATGGCCATCTAAAATTCCAACACAATTCCTGGCAATAATTCTCTGAGATCAGTAAAAGAACTCAGTCTCTAAGGGGAATCACACCAAAGTGCAAGCCTAGGTGGACCCAGAGATCTCTTCCAACCGCCAGACAAATATCCACAATTTAAACCAAACACTCTCACATGGCCCTCATCTTCTTCCATATAGACACTCATCATATTCTCTGGCTGGAGGTTTCCATAAGGGACGCAGCCCATGACAGTGTCCAAAATAAGCTCCGTGCCCCTCATTTGCCTAAAGTCAGGGTGGCCTGGACTCTCTTCCTGTGAACCAGCAGTGATCAAATAGGCCTGCCTTTAATATTGCTTGGCTTCTCCAACTTGAGGCCTTCTAGCTTTGGGGTTTAGATTCTTTAAGTGAATTGGAGTCATGAAAATCAAACACCTATGGCCTAGCCTCTGCAGGGCTTTGAAGAACTCATTTGACCCAAAGGATCCCTATTCTCACTTGATGGATATCAGGAACCTACCAGAGGAAGGCAAGAGAGTTCATCAACAATATCTGATCTTTTTGCCATTTTGGTTTTGGATGCATGCATGGGATCTATCTTTAGATCCATCAGGTGCTGAGAATCTAAGCCACAGCCTCACACAGGGCCAACAGGCTGATTCAGACATATCCCAATCCTAAGCAATTAAGCAAAGAGTCACAGGTGATTCCCATTCATTTCCATTTGAAAACTGTTTTCTTCAGGGTTCACAAAGTGGTGGCTTGAGGCAAAAAACTTCCTGACATTCAACAGAACAATAGGTAAGCAAAAGGAACAAAGAGGGGTTTCTCCACTGAGACTTTCCTGCTCAACAGATATTTGAGATTTCTGAGATGCTAGCCATTTCTTTCAGCTATCCAGTACATAGCCATGTCACAGATCTTGGAGGTACAAATCTTGGACACAAAACCACGATACTATTCTGGAGAGTGGCCAGAATTGAGAAAGAAAACAGGAAATTAGGAAGCTTGTAGGTGTTGCCCATCCATAAGGCAAGCCAGAGTCCACTCATGAATTGGGCAGGATGAATGCTGGGAAGCTTTCTACTAGACAGGACACATCCATTGATGCATTGTCTTTTCTAATGTCTACAACAATGGACTCAGTGGGATACACACACATAGAAACACTCGCCTTGTCAAAGGACTTAATAGAAATATTCCACTCCATACCAAACAAACCGCCTTTCCTACCTATTCTCAGAACATGAGACAAAACCACAAACTCACACCCACACCCAAAAAGGCACCTCCTTCCCCCTAGTAGGTCTGTGACTCCCTGGAGTGTCGTCTGACTGGTGGGCCATTCTATGTTCTTCCAAAATGACCTCTCCTGTCTCAGATCATGTCTGCTTGGCCAACTCTGTGAAGTTCTCAAGAGCCAGCGGTGAGACACTACCTGCTTTCTCAGGAAAAGCCCCTCTTCAGAGGTTTCCTGGCATTTGGCCATCCTCACATCTGTAGGTACCAAGAAAGACTGACTCTGTCCTTGGTAAATCCAAACATGTCAGACCACTGGGACTAGGACAGGGACTGTCTCTTGGTGCCTGGCTTCCTGGATTTCAAGTTCAGAGAGTTCCATCACCAAGGAAGTGAGGTGAGATCACTTCCTTCAGGATATGAATGATGTCACTGCCTTGGCAACCACTTTGTCCTAACAGTTGCTTCCAAAAGTATCATGAGGTGGAGGCTGTCCTGATTTTCATGGGACACTTTCTCTAGTTAGAATGTTATATCAACCATAAGCACCCGGGAACAGCTTCCACACAGGACTGGTTTGGTCCATGTTCTATACATTAAGAAGAGAGAGACTGATTCAGACACAACCCTCCATCCTGACCAGGATGATTGCCATGGAAGATGACTTTTGCTTTCTGAGGTACTTCATAGCTGCCTTCATCTTCACCAGGGATCATTTCTGCATGAACATTTGAGTTTCTCAGCAGGTGAAGATCCCCTAGATTCCTGTAGTTTAATACCCACACTGTTATTGCTCTCCTGCAAAGTGAGTGTATGGTTACGGTTAATAATATGTTCGATTTGGGTTAGGAATCATTCTGCAGGAAGAATAATGAGATTGGGAACCTGCGATATTTATAAGAATATATACGTGAAATATATGTATGAAAACGGAAATCTAAGAAAGATTTGAAGCCCAGAAGGGCATTGGGCCCTTTATTTGGATACTTAGTGTTGAATTATGTTCTGTACAGTTGTCTCAGTTAAATCGAAATACAGTGGCATAGGACCTTGTACCTTGGATGATTGAATGTAGAAGAGAACATCCAGTCAAAAAGGGATAGTCAGTAGGATTAGGAAGATAGTCAGTAGGTTTAGGAAGAAGAGTGAGTATATGATTTGGAATAAAAAGCTTCTTTAGCAATAGGGTTTCGTTTAGAGAGTGAATGGAAATGTCAGCACATGTGAAGAGTCAGTCACAATGATGAACTGGGGAAAATATGTAGGAAAGCAGGTGTCAATAGAGACATTACGAAATCAGGCAAAGTATAAAGTGAGTGATAGGATTAGACATTTTCAACAGGGTTGAGTTTGAATACATAATCATAGGAAAAAACAAATATCTCGTCACAAACGGGAATGACATTTGAGAGCATTAGGCAACCTGGACATGGATGTTATTAGTTATCCACGTTCACTTTCCTTTTAGGCTTTGGTACAATCATAAGTGTGACATTTTTATGGTTTTTTTTTTGTTGTTCAGAATATTACTGTGATAAAATGTATATGTAGATCAGGTGGCATGAGTATTTCTTTCACCATTTCTGGGAGCAATATTTTGAAGACGTATACATTAGTATTAGGGGTACAAAGAGGTGTACCCTGTGTCTATTAATATAGAGATAATGCATGAATAGACCATACTATGAATAAATAACGTAACTGATTCCACTTTAAATAATGGATTGAATTGATATGTGAAAATATATAAGAAATCTTATATTGATATACAATCATTCATTCCAACCAGTTATATTTCTAATGGTAATATTAGGATTATGGTTCATGATGAATGGTGTTTGAGTTTTGCTTTACACGTGATGATGTTAAACAAAAATAATATGTTTGGAAAGAAGTCTCATGAAAAGACCAGTCAAGAAACATGGAGGAATACATGTGTTCTGAATCAGGAAGTGATTGATCGTGAAACAAATGCCTATAAATTTTCTAATTTGTGACTGAAATATATATCCCATCATGTGCATGAACTGAAGACATAGTAACATACAAGTGTTGAATAAAAATGAAAGTCAAAATACACATCATGTCCCCTAGGAATCTACTTGCATTCATTTTAAACTGGCTAAGTAACTGTAGAAATATTAGGGTTTGTATGCACCATTCACTGAATTTAGTTTTCAGTACTAGGAAACAATATGTATTTCAGGTGGATGATTATTTCTGAAAATAATCTTGTTGAAAGTTGATTATAAATCCACAGATATGAATATGAATGTATTTAGGGGCGTGCATAATAAGACACATATATTTCATATTTTGAAAAATCTAAAGAGTATATATATATATATATATATATATATATATATATACACACACACACGCAAATGCACAGATATTAAAAAGTAGCAATACAGGAGATCCATTATGAAGGCAGGCATGGAGAATTCAAGTCTCTGATCTCTTCAGCTGCGCGGGCATAGGGAGTCGTAAACTGTCTAAATGCTGTTTGCTCAGAATCACTAGGCAATATTGACCTGTTGTGAATCTGGGGCGAACAGTCTGGGCCCCTCAGAACACACACAAAGCCAGGATTGGCTGCATTCAAGCTTAGATTCATCTGGTTTTTGTGACTCAGCACTAACATTCCCGCTGAAATAATTGGTCGGGCTTTCGGAATTGACAGAGTTAAAAGCCAACTGAGCCTTCATAGGCAGTGGCCGCAGGATTGAAATGGGGCTTGGGAGAGATAGTCAGGACCCAGCTGTTGCATTGGTCACCCAGCAAAGGGAACGAACGGTCACCATTTTAATGGTATACCACCATGGCAGCGAACTGACGTCACAGTCGGAGGAGATAACTTCATTGAAACCAGTGCGACAAGTATGTTATCCCATTGCCATCTCTCTCAACACCGCAGGGAAACCTCAAGGGCCCTTCCCACCTCTGCCGTAATGGCCCCTCCCAGCTCTCCAAGGAGCGCAATACCCAGACCTAGGGAATCAGGATTGGCTCGGGACTCGAGGCGTGTAATTGCCGGCTACCGCTCCCACCAGTGCTGACAATTGAGGTCTCTTACACCACCTACCGGGGCCATGGCTCCCGAAGGGCAAGCAAATTCGCTGGGTTTTCTCAGCCCCAAGCTCTACAAACTTAGGGTCTGAGGGAGGCAATTAAGGAGAGTGTGCCCAGCCGTTCATGGAAACAGGGCTACCAGGAGCAGAGGCCTGGCTTGTAACCAGTATTGTGGTGAGCGTCACAGGTGAGTGGGGCCTGGCTTGAGGAAGCACAAGAGAAGGCCCTAGGCACTCAGGGTTGGAGACCCGCCCAGTCTGGGAGGAAGAGCTGCTGCACAGTGATTGGTTCCCACTTATTGAGAGGAGAAGCTTGGCCCAGTGCGCATAGCTCCACCTACTGGAAGAGAAGTTAATTGAACTCTAGGACTGCATGTATTATTACTATTTTTTTATTTGTATTTTTTTCTTTTTCTTTCATTTTCATTTTTGTTGTTGTTGTTCATTAACTTTTTTAAATGTTTTTATTTTTTTAATTTCTTTTATTTTATTATTATTATTATTATTATTTTAAATTTTAATTTTCAATTTTTTAATCATCATTATTACTTAAAATTTTCTTTCTTTATTTTCTATTTTTTTTGTCTTTTCATTTCATTTCAATTTTTTTATTCCCCCTTACTTGAATTCTACCTGCCTACTCTCATTCTCTTTAGTGACTTCTCCCTTCCCTTCTAATATCTTTCCTCTCAAGCATCAAATAAATTTATAAGAGTAAGCAGTAACTCAGTAGTCAAACAGAACGAGAAGTAACATGAGAAGCATAAAAAAGCAAGAAAGAAAAGGAGTACGAACAATGAAGGACAGCCTAAATATTCAAGAGCACCTAGAGTCATCAGAAAAATGGTCATATAAAGAACTCAAGGAATACCTTAGACAGATGGAATGGAACCTTAAAGAGGATACGAGACAGCAAAAACAAACAGTGATAGAACGCATTGAAAATAAATTACATAAACAGATAAAATAAGAAATTAAGCATCTTTATCAGGAGATAGAGATTATTAGAAAAATCAAACAATAATTCTAGAAATCAAGGAAATGATAAACCAAATTAAAAATTCAATTGAGAGTATCACTAACAGTGTAGAGCAAGTAGAAGACAGAATGAAGACAAAATATATCATCTTGAAAAAAGTCTAGCCAACAAAGAAATGCTGTAAAAAATTATGAGAAAACATTCAAGAGATATGGAATAACATAAAAAAAAAAAACTAATGAGTCATATGGATAGAGGAAGGTACAGAGATTCAAACCAAGAGAATGAGAAATCTGCTGAATGAAATAATTACAGAAAACTTTCCAGAAATAAAAATGGAAAGGGATAAACAAATTGTAGATGCTTACAGGACATCGAGCACACAAAATCACAGTAGACCAATGCCAAGAAACATTGTTATGAAGATATCCAATATACAGAACAAAGAGAAAATATTAAAAGCTACCAGAGAAAGGAGGCAGATTAGAATCATTACAATCAGGGGTAAACCAAAAAGGTTAACAATGGATTTTTCATCATAGATGCTGGAAGTGAGAAGATCCTGGAAAAACGTACTTCAAACACTGAAAGACAATGGATGCCAACCAAGAATTATGTATCCAGCAAAATTAAGCTTAAGGTAAGACAACGAGATAAAAATATTTCATGATAAACAAAACCTAAAAGAATTTGCAGCCAGATAACCAGCATTGCAAAGCATCTTGAGCAAAACACTACACGAGGAAGAATGAAAATCAACAACGAAAACCATGAGTGAGAAGTGCCTCAGTAATGACAGAGGGCGGGGGAAAAGCTAATCATGGAGAAACAAACTAATTTAAAAAAAAGATATAAGCAAACATGGGTGGCAGTACAAACCATATATCATTAGTAACTCTAAAAGTAAATGGCTTAAACTCTCGAATAAAGTGACATAGGCTTGTAACTTGAAATAAAAAAAAAATCCAACAATATATTGCCTCCAGGGGACACATCTGAATGGAAAAGACATACACAGGCTGAAGGTGAAAGATTGGGAAAATTTATACCATGCACACGGTCCTCGTAAGCAAGCAGGGGTGGCCATCCTCCTATCGAATAAAATCGACCTCAAGACTAATTTAATCAAAAGGGATAAAGAAGGACATTATATACTGCTAAAATGAACCATTCACCGACAAGACATAACAATTATCAATATTCACGCAGCAAATAATGGTGCTGCGATGTTCATAAAACAAATTCTCCTCAAGTTAAAGAATCAAATAGACCACAATACAATAATTATGGGTGACTTCAACTCACCTCTCTCACCATTGGACAGATCCTCCAAACAAAAGTTGAAAAAAGAAACTATAGAACTCAATCTCGCAATCAATACCCTAGACTTAACTGACATATATAGAATATATCAACCATCATCAAGTGGATATACTTTTTTCTCAGCAGCACATGGATCCTTCTCAAAAATAGACGATATGTTATGCCATAGGGCAACCCTCAGTAAATATAAAGGGGTGGAGATAATACCATGAATTTTTAGTGATCATAATGGAATGAAACTGGAAACCAATGATAAAAGAAGGAAGAAAAAATCATACATCACATCCAAAATGAAGAATATGTTACTGAATGATCAATGGGTTACAGAAGACCTAAAGGAGGAAATCAAAAAATTCTTAGAGATAAATGAAAATACAGACACAACATATCAGATTCTATGGGGTACAATGAAAAGAAGTTTTAAGGGGTAAATTCATCGCCTAGAGGTCATTCCTCAAAATAGAAAAGAAAAACAAATAAATGAGCTCACACTTCATCTCAAAGCCTTAGAAAAGGAAGAGCAAAACAACAGCAAATGTAGCAGAAGGCAAGAAATAATTAAAATCATAGCGAAATTGAAACAAAAGAAACTATTGAAAAAATTAACAAAACTAAAAGGGGTTCTTCAAAAAGATAAATAAGATAGACAGACCCTTAGCCATGCTAACGAAGAGAAGAAGAGAGAGAAATCAAATTACTAACATACGGGATGAAAAAGGCAATATTACAACAGATGCTACATAAATACAGAAGAAAATTAGAAATTATTTTGAAAACCTGTATTCCAAAAAAATAGAAAATAGTGAAGACATCGATAAATTTCTTAAGTCATATGATTTGCCCAGTCTGAGTCAGGAGGAAACACACAATTTAAACAGACCAATATCAATGGATGAAGTAGAAGAAGCAATCAAAAGACTACCAACCAAGAAAAGCCCAGTACCGGATGGGTATACAGCAGAGTTTTACAAAACCTTTAAAGAAGAATTAATACCAATACTTCTCAAGTTATTCAGGAAATAGAAAAACTGGGAGCTCTGCCGAATTCATTCTATGAGGCCAACATCACCCTGATTCTGAAACCAGACAAAGACACCTCAAAGAAAGAAAACTACAGACCAATATCTCTGATGAACCTAGATGCAAAAATCCTCATTAAAATTCTGGCGAATTGGATAGAAAGGCACATCAAAAAAATCGTGCACCATGATCAACTTGGATTCATCCCTGGGATGCAAGGAGGGTTCAATATATGGAAATCAATAAATGTTATTCACAACATCAATAGACTTAAAGATAAGAACCATATGATCATCTCGATAGACGCAGAAAAACCATTCAACAAAGTAGAGCATTTCTTTATGTTCAAAACATTTTAAAAACTAGGGATAACAGGAACTTACCTCGACATTGTAAAAGCTATCTATGTTAATCCTCAGGCTAGCATCATTCTGAATGGAGAAAAATTGAAGGCATTCCCTCTAAAATCTGGAACAAGACAGGGATGTCCTCTATCACCACTTCTATTCAATATAGTTCTCGAAAAACTGGCCAGAGCAATTAGAGAGATGAAAGACATTAAAGGCATAAAAATATTAAAAGGAGAACTTAAATTATCACTATTTGTAGATGACATGATTCTATACATAGAAGACCCAAAAGGGTCTACAGAAAAAACTACTAGAACTCATAAATGAATGCAGCAATGTGGCAGGATACAAAATCAACATGAATAAATCAAAGGCATTTCTGTATATCAGCGACAAAACTTCTGAAACAAAAATGAGTCAAAACACTGCATTCCCAATTTCCTCAAATAATTAAATACTTGGGAATCAACCTAACAAAAGAGGTGAAAGATTTATATAATGCAAACTACAGAACCCTAAAAAGAGAAATAGAATAAGATCTTAGAAGATGGAAAAATATACCGTGTTCATGGATAGTCAGAACTAACATCATCAAAATGGTGATATTAGCAAAAGTTCTCTATAGGTTTAATGCAATGCCAATCAAAATCCCATAGAAACTTTTTGTAGAAATAGATAAAGCAATCATAAAATTCAAATGGAAAAATAAAAGACCCAGAATAGCAAAAGCAATTCTAAGCAAGAAGTGTGAATCAGGCAGTATAGCGATACCAGATTTCAAACTATATTACAGAGCAATCATAATAAAAACAGCATGGTACTGGTACCAAAACAGGCGGGTGGACCAATGGTACAGAATGGAGGACACAGAAACTAATCCAAAAAGCTACAACTATCTTATATTTGATAAAGGAGCTAATGGCCTGCAATGGAGGAAGGATAGCATCTTCATCAAATGGTGTTGGGTAAACTGGAAATCCATATGCAACAAAATGAAACTGAATCCCCTCCTCTCGCCATGCACCAAAGTTAACTCAATGTGGATCAAGGAGCTAGATTCAAATCAGAGTCTCTGCGTCTGATAGAATAAAAAGTTGGCTCCGATCTACATGTTGTGTGGTCAGGCTCCAAATTCCTTAATAGGACACCCATAGAACAAGAGTTAATAATAAGAATCAACAAATGGGACTTACTTAAACTGAATTATTTTTTCTGAGAAAGAGAAACAATAAGAGAGGTAAATATGGAGCTTACATCATGGGAACAAATTTTTAGTCCTCACTCTTCACATGGACCCCTAATATCCAGAGTATACAAAGTATACAAAGAACTTAGAAAATTAGACAATAAGATAACCAACAACCCAATGGGCCAAGGACCTGAACAGAAACTTCTCAGAGGAGGACATAGAATCAATTAACAAGTACATGAAAAAAATGCTCTCCATTTCTAGCAGTAAGAGAAATGCAAATAAAAACCACCCTAAAATACCATCTCAATCCAGTGAGATTGGCAGCCATTATGAAGTCAAACAACAACAAGTGCTGGCGAGGATGTGGGGAAAAGGGTACTCTTGTACATTGCTGGTGGGACTGAAACTGGTGTGGCCAATTTGGAAAGCAGTATGGAGATTCCTGGGAAAGCTGGGAATGGAAGCACCATTTGACCAAGCTATTGCCCTTCTCGGACTATTCCCTGAAGACCTTAAAAGAGCGTACTACAGGGATACTGCCACATGGATTTTCATAGCAGCACAATTCACAATTGCTACACTGTGGAACCAACCCAGATGCCCTTCAATAGATGAATGGATAAAAAAATGTGACTTTTATATACTATCGAGAATTACGCAGCACTAAAAAATGACAAAATCATGGAATTTGCAGGGAAATGCATGGCACTGAGCAGATTATGCTTAGTGAATCTAGCCAATCCCTAAAAAACAATTACCAAATGTCTTCTTTGATATAATGAGAGCAACTAAGAACAGAGCAGGGAGGAAGAGCATGAAGAAAAGATTAACATTAAGCAGAAACATGATGTGGGAGGGAAAGGGAGAGAAGAGGGAAATTGCATGGTAATGGAGAGAGACACTTATTGTTACACAAAATTACATATAAGAGGTTGTGGGAAAATAAACAAGGAGAGAAATGAATTACAGTAGGTATGGTAGAGAGAGAAGATGGGAAGAGAGGGGAGTGGGGATAGTAGAGTATAGGAAAGGTAGCAGAATACAACAGTAACTAATAGGGCATTATGTAAAAATATGGATGTGTAACTAATGTGATTCTGCAATCTGTATTTGGAGTAAAAATGGGAGTTCATAACCCACTTGAATCTAATGTATGAAATATGATATTCAAGAGCTTTGTAATGTTTTGAGCAACCAATAAAAGAAAAAAAAAGTAGCAACATATATGCCAATAGAAATTCATCATGAAAAGTATATAATCCACAGATCGAAAAATGTTCATTTTACTGAACATGGATTCATGTATAATGTTTTTCAACTAGGAAGCTCACCCATAGGTTGAATTTTCAGTTCCAACAGCGTTTAGGAGGAGTGAACTCTTCTCTCAATTTGCATCTGCCAATTCAGCCACCTCACAAGTGTATACGAGTGATATCAGGTAGAATTCTATATGTGCATATAAAAATACATGTACTGAATAGGCTACAGAGAAAGGGAGACAGGGATTCACATATTTGCTAATTTTAAAAACACATTTAGAACTATTTCAACAAAAAAATTGACTAGACTTATAACTCCTACATTATATAATGCAAAAGGCAATTCCAACAATACACAATGCGTCCTCTGAACTGCTTGTGTTTCTTCTCTTTTTGGCTTATTTTTCACCATCATATTAGGATTATTAGTCAGAGACTAGTAGGGTATGGGTTAGTGTCAGGGATTCAGTATTTCAAATGGAAAATTGAAAAATGAATCCAATGTGTATGTAAATATGTGCTACACAAAAATCTTCCCACTCACATCCAGAACAATGCCTTGACATTACCTACGCCCCAAGTAAAACACAATTAGAGTAGAAAAGTGTGAAAATCTATAAATACATATATGGAATGGAATATGCTCGGGAGTTCACAACCTTGGAGGTGGTAGAGGAGTTTCCAAAAGTAAAGGACAGGGTAAACACTCCACAAAAAGGAGCTCTGCTGGCCTAAGAATTCTTGGGAAACGGCTTCTGAGGTTGGGCACTTGAAATATATGTTGTTGTCATGAGCTTTAGCTTCCTTTGTAGTGAGACCATCATAGCTGGGTCTGCATCTATGTAACCAAAAGACATGGTTTCTTATATTTCAATGAACATGAGGCAGCAGTGCTCAATTCTCTCTTTGTAGCTAAACTGTGTCCATTGGAAGCTAAGTGTCTCCCAGTGGGGACTGTGAAGACATTTGGTCATCCTCCACTTTTCGTGGTATTTCTTGCTGCTGCACTGGGAATTTGGTATTTGCTTCACAAAACATAAAAAGTTCATCTGAGATACAGTGCTGGAGGGAGTTCTGTCACGTGTGGTGGGTCAGGGTCTGCAGGAGAATGCACCAACCAGGCTTGTATCCCACATAGCTTGCCCCAATAACCATAGCAACCTGATTCTGAATATTGCCCTGAAAACTCTCCATTTAACAAGATGCCTTTACATATAAGGGTCTGATGTCTGCACTATATCAGTCACAAAAAATTTGGAAGCCAATGGCAGATTCACATGGCCCCAACATGATGTTTTATCACACACCTGCCCACCACTGCTCTAGCCCCCCTACTCAGCAGGCTCCAAATTACTGGCTTCTCTTGTTCTACACCATTTTAATGAAACCCAGTCAAAAACAAGGCACTGTCTGGTATACACATGATCAGCAAAAGGACATCAAAAGTTTCTGCAGTGCCACCTGGTCATGGGAATTTCAAAAATTTCATGGTATTTATCTTGAAATTTTTCAAGGATGAAGTTAGAGGCACTGTGGGTTTCAATTCATTCAGGAACCATTAAGTGTTGAGAAAGTTCATTAAAATGAACGCTCTGGAGAACTCTCACAGTCAATGCTTCTCAAACAGTTGCCAAAAGGTCTCCTAAAGCCAGGCCAACTGACATCTACAATGTGAGGTCCATGTGTGTTTTGACTCTCAAATATGGGTGCTAAGTCTTTCAGAATAAAATCATGTGATATCCTGGCTGAGATTCTCAGGCCTCTGTGGAAACCACCCTGGGCCTAGATCTCAGTTTCCAAGAGTGAGTCTCATGCGTGGCCTCCTAAAATCCCAACACAATTCATGGCAATACTTCTCTGAGGTCAGTTTCAGAACTCAGTCTCTAAGGGGAATCACACCAGAGTTCAAGCCCAGGTGGACCCAGTCATCCCTTCCATCCGCCAAAAAATGACCACAATTAAAATCAAAACACTCCCACAGGGCCATCATCTTCTTCCATGTAGACACTCATCATAACCTCTAGCTGGAGGTTTCTATGAGCCCAAGGTAGTGTCCGAATAAGCTCACTTGCCCCTCATTTGCCTAAAATCATGATGGCCTGGACACTCTTCCTGTGAACCAGGAATGATCAAATATTCCTGCTGTTAAAGTGTTCCACTTCTCCAATTTGAGGCCTACTGGCTGTAGGGTATAGATTCTTTATGTGATTTGGAGTCATGAGAAAACCCAAGCAAATATGGGCTAGCCTCTGCAGGGATTTCAAGAACTCATTTGACCCAAAGGATCCCTATTCTCACTTGATGGAGGTCAGGAACCTAAAACAAGAGGGCAAAAATATTCACCCACAATGACTGCTCTTTTGGCCATTTTAGTTTTGGAAACACATGGGATCTTTCTTTAGATCCATCAGGTGCTGAGAATCTAAGCCACAACCTCATACAAGGACAAGAGGCTGATTCAGACACATCCCAATCCAAATCAATTAAGCAAAGAGCCACTGGTGATGTCCATACATTTCCATATGAAAACAGTTTTCTTCAGGCTACACAAAGGGGTGGCCTGAGGCAAAGACCTTCCTGACATTCAGGGTAATAGAAATAGAAGTAAGCAAATGGCCCAAAGAAGGGTTTCTCCACTGAGACTTTACTGGTCACACTGAAATCTGAGTTTTCTTAGATGCTCCCATTCCCTTCAGCTATCCAGTACATGACCATGTCACAGAACCTTGTGGTGTTACATATTTGGGAAACAAAACCATGAGTCTATTCTGGAGAGTGGCCAGAATTCACGAAGAAAACAGGAACTTTAGAAGATAATAGATGTTGCCCATCCATAAGGCAAGCTGCAGTCCATTCATTAATTGGGCAGTATGAATGCGGGGAAGCTTTCAACTAGAGACAACACATCCATTGATGCATTCTCTTTTCTAATGTCTACAACCACGGATACAGTGGGATACACAGACTTAGAAACACTCACCATGTCAAACGACTTACTAGAAACAGTCCACTCCAAACCAAACAAACCACCTTTCCTACCTATTCTCAGAACATGAGAAAAAACCACAAACTCACACCTACAACGGCAAAGGCACTTCCTTCCCCCAAATAGGTCTGTGACTATCCGGAGTGTCTTCTGACTGGTGGGCCATATTATGTTCCCCCAAAATGGCCTGTCCTGTTTCAGATCTGGTCTCCTTGGCCAACTCTGTGAAGTTGTCAGGAGCCAACGGTGAGCCACTACCTGCTTACTCAGGAAAGGCCCCTCTTCAGAGCTCTGCTGGCATTTGGCCATCCTCACATCAGTGGGTACCAAGAAAGACTGACTATGTCTTTGGGAAAAGCAAACAAGTTAGCCCACTGGAACTGGGAGTGGGACTGGCTCTGCGTGCCTTCCTTCCTGGATCCCAGGTTCAGAGAATTCCATCACCAAGGAAGTGAAGTGAGGTCACTTCTTTCAGGAACAGAATATGCTCACTGCCTTGGTAACCACTTTGTGCTAACAGTTGCTTCCAGGGTTCCCATGAGATGGAGGCTGCCCCAACATCCTGTGACACATTCAGAAGTTAGAATGGTATATCAACCATAGGCACCAGGGAACAGCTCTCCACAGAGGCCTGGTTCAGTCCATCTTCTCTTTATTAAGAAGAGAGAGGCTGATTCAGACCATCAATTAATCCTGACCAGGTTGTTTGCCATGGAAGATGACTATTGCTCTCTCAGGTCCTACATAGCTGCCTATATCTTCTGCAAGGATCATTTCTCCATGGATCTTTGATGTTCTCAGCAGGTGGAAGATCATCTACATTCCTATATTGTAAGACCCACACTGTCCCTGCTCTTAAGTAAGTTATACTGAGGGAACAGTGTATGGTTAGGGTTAATAACATGTTCAATTTGGGTTACAAATCATTCTGCGGGATGAATAATGGTATTGGCAAAATGCGATATTTACAAGAGTATATATGTGAAACATAAGTATGAAAGCAGAAATCTAGGTAAGATTTGAAGCCCAGAAGGGCATTGGGGACTTGAGTGGGATACTTAGCTTTGAGTAATGTGCAGCACAGATGTCTCAGATAAATCAATATACACTGGCATCGTACCTTGTACCTTGGATATTGAATGTTGAAGAGAACATCCAGTCAAAAATTGATAGTCGGTAGGATTAGGAAGGTAGTTGGTAGGTTTAGAAAGAAGAGTGAGTATAGGATTTGGACCAAAAGTTCTTTCGCAATAAGATTTCGGGTAGAGAGTGTATGTAAATGTAAGCACATGTGAAGAGTCAGTCACAATGATGAACTGGGGAAAAATATAGGAAATCAGATATCAATAGAGACATTAGGAAATCAAGCAAAGTACAAATTGTGTGATAGGGTTAGACATTGTTAACAGGTTTGAAGTTGAATATATAATCTTAAGAAGAAACAAATATGTAGTCAAAAATAGAATTGATATTTGAGAGCATTAGGCAACCTGGACATGGATGTTTTTAGTAATCCATGCTCACTTTCCATTTACACTTTGGTACAATTGTAAGTGTGACCTTTGCTTTTTGTGTCCAGAATATTTCTGTAATAAAATGTGTATGTAGATCAGGTGAAAAGAGTATTTCTTCCACCAATTCTGCGAGCAATATTTTGAAGACTTTCAAATTAGTATGGGGGTACAAATAGGTGTACCCTGTTTCAATGAATATAGACATAATGCATGAATAGACCATACTGTGAATAAATAATATAACCGGATCCACTTTAAATAATGGATTGAATAAATATCTGAAAATTTATAAGAAATTTTATATTGATATGCAATCATTCATTCCAACCAGTTATATATCTAACGATAATCTTAGGATTATGGTTTATCATGAAGGTGTGTGAGTTTTGGTTCAAAATTGATTATGGAAATCGAAAATAATATATTTGGAAAAAAGTCTCATGAATAGACCAGTCAAGAAACATAGAGGAATACATGTGTTCTGGAGCAGGAAGTGATTGAAAGTGAAACAAATGCCTATAAATTTGCTAACTAGTGAATAAAATATATATACTGAGATTTGCATAAACTGAAGAAATAGTAATGTACCAGTGTGGAATAAAAATTAATGTCAAAATACACATCATGTCCCATAGGAACCTACATGCATTGATGTTAAACTGGGTCAGTTAAAGTAGACATATTAGGATTTGTATGCACCTTTTACTGAAGTTAGTTTTCAGTACTAGGAAACAAATATGTATTTCGGGTGGATGAATATTTCTAAGAATAATCTTGTGAAAAGTTGATTATTAATCCACATTCATGAACATGAATGAATTTAGGGAGTGTATATAAGACACACATATTTCATATTTTTAAAAATATGGAGAGTATATATATATATATATATATATATATATATATATATGTATATATATATATATATATATATATATATATATATATATATATACATATATACACACACACACACACACACACACACACACTAACACAGACATTAAAAAGTAGCAATATATATGCCAATCGAAATTCATCATGAAATATATATCATAAAGATGCAAAAACATTCATTTTAGTGAACATGGGTTTATGTATAATGTTGTTCCACTGGGAAGCTCACCCATAGGTTGAATTTTCAGTTCCAACAGGGTTTAGGAGGAGTGATCACTTCTCACACTTTGTATCTGCTAAGTCATATACCTCACAAGGATGTACGTGTGATACCTTGTAGGATTCTATTTGTGCATATAAAAATACATGTGCTGAATAAGCTCCAGAGAATGGGAGACAGTAATTCACATATTTGTTAACTTTAAAAACACATGGAGAACTATTTCAATTAAATATTGAATAGATTTATAACACCTACCCTTTATCATGCAAAAGGCAAGTCCAACTCTGAACTGCAAGTATTTATGTACTGTTTGGGTTATTTTCTTCCATCATATTTGGATTAGTAGTCAGAGTCTAGTAGAATATGGGTTAGTGTCAGGGATTCAGAATTTCAAATGGAAAATAGAAAAATTAATCTTCTGACTCTCATCCAGAACAATGCCTTGTCATTAATTTCGCCCCAAGGGAGACACAATTAGAGTAGAAGAGTTACAAAATCTGTGATTACATTTCTGGAATAGAAAATGCTCAGGAGTGCACAAACTTGGAGGTGGAATAGGAGTTTCCAAAAGTAAGGACAGGGTACACACTCCACAAACATGAAGCTCTGCTTGCCTAAAACTTCTTGAGAAACTGCCAGTGAAATTGGGCACTGAAATATAGGTTGTTGTCAGGAGTTAAGCTTCCTTTGTAGTGAGACCCTCAAAGCTGTGTCTGCATCTATGAGACCTGGAGGACAACATTTCTCATTTTCCAATGAACACGAGGCAGCAGTGCTGAATTCTCTCTTTCTAGGTAAACTGTGGGCACTGGGGGCTTATTGTCTCCCCGTGTGGACTGTGAAACCATTTGGTCATCCTCCACTTTTCGTGGTGTTTCTTGCTGCTGCACTTGGAGTTTGGTTCATGCTTCACGAAATACAAGGAGTTCAACTGGGAAACAGTGCTTGAGGTAGTTCTGTCACGTGTGGTGGGTCAGGGTCTGCAAGAAAATTCACCAACCAGGCTTCTATCTCTCAAAGATTGCCCGCTTGTCCACAGCAACCTGATTCTGAACATTGCCCTGAAACTACGCCATATAACAAGATGCTTTTACATATAAGGGTCTGATGTCTGCACTCTGTCAGTTACAAGCCATTTGGAAGCCAATGGCAGATACAAATGGCCCCACCATGATGTTTTATCACACACCTCTCCACCACTGCTCTAGGCCCACTACTCAGCAGGCTCCAAAATACTGGCTTCTCTGTTCTAAACAAATTTCATGAAACCCTGTCAATCAAGGCACTGTCTGGTACACTCATGGTAAGCAACAGGACATCGAAAGTTTCTACAGTTCCACCTGGTCATGGAAATTTCAAAAATTTCGTGTTATTTATCTAGCCATTTTTCAAGGACGACATTGGATGCACTGTGGATTTCAATTATTCAGGAACCATTAAATATTGAAAAAGTTCATTTCAAAATAATTCTAGAGAACTCTCACAGGCAAGGCTTTCCAAAGAGTGGACAAAGGTCACTTGAAGCCAGGACCATTGAGGTCTACAATGTGAGGTCCTATGTCTTTTGACTCTCAACTATGGCTGCCAAGTCTTTCAGAATAAAATCATGTGATATCCAGGCTGAGATTCCCAGTTCTTTGTGGAAAGCCACCCTGGTCCTAGATCTCAGGTTCCAAGGGCGACTCTCATGCGTGGCCTCCTAAAATCCCAACACAATTCATGGCAATACTTCTCTGAGATCAGTTTCAAAACTCAGTCTCTACGTGGAAACACACCAGAGTTCAAGACCAGTTGACCCAGTCATCTCTTCCAACCGCCACACCAATGACCAGAATTAAAACCAAAACACTCCCACATGGCCCTCATTTTCTTCCATATAGTCACTCATCATAACCTTGGCTGGAAGTTTTTATGAGGCACACAGCCCAAGACAATGTCAAAATAAGCTCCCTTGCCCTTCATTTGTCTAAAGTCAGTGTTTCCTGGACAACGTTCCTGTGAACCAGGACTGATCAAAGAGGCATGCCATTAATACTGTTCCGCTTTTCCAATTTGAGGCATACTGACTGTCGGGTATAGTTTCTTTATGTGATTTGCAGTCATAAGAAAACCCAAGCACCTATGGGCTAGCCTCTGCAGGGCTTGAAGAACTCAGTTGACCCAAAGATCCCTGTTATCACTTGATGGAGATCAGGAACCTTACAGAGGAAGGCAAGAGACTTCATCACAATGACTTCTCTTTTGGCCATTTTGGATTTGGATGCACACATGGGATCTTTCTTTAGGTCCATCAGGTGCTGAGAATCTAAGCGATAATCTCAAACTGCACTGAGAGGCTGATTCACACATATCCCTTTGCAAAGCAATTAAGCCAGGAGCCACAGGTGATGCCCATTTATTTCCATTTGAAAACTGTTTTTTTCAGGCATTAAAATGTGGGGCCTTTGGCAAAGACCTTCCTTACATTCAGGGCAACAGAACAATAGGTAAGCAAAATCCCAAAGTAGATTTTCTCCACTGAGACTTTCCTGGTCACACTGATATCTGAGTTTTCTGAGATATTCACCATTCTCTTCAGCTATCCAGTACATGGCCATGTCCCAGATTGTGGAGGAGATACATATCTTGAACACAAAACCATGAGCCTATGGGAGAGTGGCCAGAATTCAGGAAGAAATCACGAATGTAGGAAGGTAGTAGGTGTTGCCCATCCATATGGTAACCTGCAGTCCATTCATAAATTGGACAGGAAGAATTCTGCGAAGATTTCTACTAGACAGGACACATCTATTTATGCATTCTCTTTTCTATTGTCTACAACCACGGACACAGTGGGATATGCAGACATAGAAACACTCGCCTTCTCAAAGGACTTACTAGAAACAGTCCACTCCAAACCAAACAAACCGACTTTCCTGCATATTCTCAAAACATGAGACAAAATCAAACACACACACACACACACACCCACAAAGGCACCTTCTTTCCCCAAATAGGTCTGTGACTATCCAGAGCGTCCTCTGACTGGTGGGCCATACTATGTTCCCCCGAGACGGGCTGTGCTATGTCAGATCTGGTCTCCTTGGCCAAAACTGTGATGTTATCAGGAGCCAGCGGTGAGCCACTGCCTGTTTTCTCAGGTAAAGCCCCTCTTCAGAGCTTTCCTGGCATTTGTCCATCTTCAATTTAGTTGCCAAGAAAGACTGACTCTGTCCTTCTTAAATCCAAACATTTGAGACCACTGGGACTTGGACTGGGACTGCCTCAGGGTGCCTGGCTTCCTGGATCCCAAGTTCAGAGTGTTCTATCAACAAGAAAGTGACGTAGGTCACTTCATCTAGAACTGAATGAGGTCACTGCCTTGGCAACCACTTTGCCATAACAGTTGCTTCCAAGGGTCCCTGAGATGGATCCTGCCCCTACTTCCTATGACAGTTTCACAAGCTAGAATGGAATATCAACCACAGGCACCCGGGAACAGCTCTCCACACAAGCCTGGTTTGGTCTATCTTCTCTACATTAAGAAGAGAGAGACTGCTTCAGACACATCCCTTCATCCTGACCTGTTTTTTTTTTGTCATGAAAGATGACTTTCGCACTCTCAGGTCCTTCATAGCTGCCTACATCTTCTTTAGGGATCATTTCTGCATGGACCTTTGAGGTTCTCTGCAGGTTGAAGATCTCCTACATTCCTGTATTGTAAGACCAACTCTGTCCCTGCTATTCTGTAAAGTTAGGTTGAGGGAACAGTGTATGGTTACGGTTAATAACATGTTTGATTTGGGTTAGGATCATTCTGCTGGATGAATAATGCTATTGGGAACCTGCGATATATATAAGATTATATAGGTGAAATATATGAATGAAAACAGAAATCTCGGTAACATTTGAAGCCCAGAAGGGCATTAGGTCCTTGATTGGGATACTTAGCATTTAATTATGTTCTGCACAGATGTCTCAGATAAATCTATACACAATGGCATAGGACCTGATACCTTGGATGATTGAATGTTGAGGAGAACAACCATTCAAAGAGGGAGAGTCGGTAGGATTAGGAAGATAGTTGATAGGATTAGAAAAAAGTGTGAGTATAGCATTTGGACAAATAGTTCTTTAGCAATAGGTTTTCAGGTAGACAGAAAATGTAAATGTCAGCACATGTGAAGAGTCAGTCACAGTGATGAAATGGGGAAAATATGTAGGAAAGCAGATATCAATAGCGACATTAGGAAATCAGGCAAAGTATAAAGTGAGTGATAGCAATAGACACTTTCAACAGGCTTGAGATTGAATATATAATCTTAGGAAGTAACAAATATGTAGTCACCAATAGGATTGACATTTGAGAGCATTAGACAACGTGGACATGGGTGATTTTCATAACCCATACTCACATTCCATTTAGGCTTTGGTACAATCGTAAGTGTGACTTTGCATTTTGTGGCCAGAATATTACTGTGATAAAACGTATATGTAGATCAGGTGACATGAGTCTTTCTTGCACCATTTCTTGGAGCAATATTTTGAAGGGGTATAAATTAGTATTGGAGGTACATATAGGTGTACCATGTATGTATGAATATAGAGATAATGCATGAATAGACCATACTGCGAATAAATAATATAACTTGTTCCAACTTTAAATAATGGATTGAATTGATATCTGAAAATACACAGGAATCATATATTGATATATATACATTCATTCCAACCAGTAATACATCTAATGGTAATATTACGGTTGTGGTTTATCATAAAGAGTGTGTGAATTTTGCTTCAAAATTGATTATGGAAATCGAAAATAATGTGTTTGGAAAGAAGTCTCATGAAATGACCAGTCAAAAACAAGGAGGAATACATATGTTCTGAAGCAGGAAGTGATTGAATGTGTTACAAATTTCTTTAAATTTGTGAACTTGTGGATGAAATGTATATTCTATGATGTACAAAAACTGCAGAAATAGTAATGTACCAGTGTTTAATAAAAATGAACGTCAAAATACACATCATGTCCCATAGGAATCTACTTGCATTGATGTTAAAGTGGGTCAGCTACTGTAAAAATAAAAGGATTTGTTTGCACCATTCACTGAAGTAACTTTTTAGTACTAGAAAACAAATATGTATTTCAGGTGGATGAATATTTTTAAAATAATCTTATGAAAAGTTTAATATAAAACCACATACATGAACAAGAATGAATTTAGGGAGTGTATAATAGGACACATATATTTTATATTTTGAAAAATCTAGAGAATATATATATATATATATATATATATATATATATATATATATATACATATATACACACACACACACACAAAAAAAAAACACACACAGAGACATTGAAAAGTAGCTATATATATGCCAATTAAAATTCATTGTGAAATATATATCATCCACAGATCCAAAAATATTAATTTTACTGAACATGGATTTATGTATAATGTTATTGAACTAAGAAGCTCACTCATAGTCTGAATTTTCAGTTCCAAAAGTATTAATGAGGAGTGATCTCTTCTCACACTTTGTATCTGCCAAGTTAGCCACCTCTCAAGAATATACGTGTGATACCAGGTAGGATTCTATATGTGCGTATAAAAATACATGTGCTGAATAGGCTACAGAAAAATGGAGACAGGAATTCACAGATGTGTTAACTTTAAAAACACATGCAGAACTATTTCAACAAAAAATTGACAAGATTTATAACTCCTACCCTATATCATACAAAAGGCAAGACCAACTATACACCATGCCTCTTCTGAAGTGCTAGTATTTCTATTCTGTTTCGGTTATTTTTCTCCATCATATTAGAATTAATAGTCAGAGTCTAGTAGGGTATGGGTTAGTGTCAAGGATTCAGTATTTCGAATGGAAAATTGAACAATGAATCCAATGTGTATGTAAATATGTGCTACACAAAATTATTCCCACTCTCAACCAGAACAATGCCTTGACAATCCCTTCACCCCAAGTAAGACACAATTAGAGGATAAGATTTAGAAAATCTGTGAATAAATTTGTGGAATGCAATATGCTCAGGAGCTCACAACCTTGGAAGTGGTAGAGTAGTTTCCAAAAGTATGGGACAGGGTAAAAACTCCACAAACATGGAGGTCTGCTGGCCTAGAGACTTCTTGAGAAACTGCCTGTGAGGTTGGGCACTTGAAAAATATGTTGTTGTCAAGAGCTTTAGCTTCCTTTCTAGGGAGACCATAAAAGCTTGGTCTGC
The DNA here is from genome assembly GCF_048772815.1 of Callospermophilus lateralis. Classification (NCBI taxonomy): domain Eukaryota; kingdom Metazoa; phylum Chordata; class Mammalia; order Rodentia; family Sciuridae; genus Callospermophilus; species Callospermophilus lateralis. The sequence goes on from NW_027517981.1 coordinate 594,873, forward strand.
ATCTATGAGACCTGGAGGACATGGTTTCTTATTTCCCAATGTACATGAGGCAGCAGTGCTGAATTCTCTTTTTAAATAAACTGTGGCCACTGGGGGCTAAATGTGTGCCGGTGTGCACTGTGAAGGCATATGGTCATCTTCCATGTTCGTGGTGTTTCTTCCTGCTGCACTGAGAGTTTGGTATTTGCTTCACAAAATACAAGGAGTTCAACTGGGTCACAATGCAAGAGGAAGTTCTGTCATGTATGGTGGGTCAGGTTTTGCAGGAGGATACAAGAACCAGGATCCTATCCCACATATCTTGCCCCCTTGACCATAGCAACCTGATTCTGAACAATGTCCTGAAACCTCTCCATATAACAACTTGCCTTTACATGGAAGGTTCTGCTGGCTTCACCATGTCAGTCACAAGCCATTTGGAAGCCAATGGAAGATTCACATGGCCCCACCACAGATGTTTATCACATACCTGCCCACCACTGCTCTAACCTACTACTCAACAAAGTCCAACTTACTGGCATCTCTGTTCTACACCATTTACATGAAACCCAGTCAATCAAGGCACTGTCTGGTATATTCATGATCAGCAACAGGACATCAAAAGGTTTTCCAGTGCCACCTGGTGATGGGAAATTCAAAAATTTCATGGTATTTATCTAGCCATTTTTTAAGGATGAAGTTGGAGGCACTGTGAGTTTCAATTTTTTCAGGAACCATTAAATGTTTAGGAAGCTCATTTCAATGAAATCTCTGGAGAACACTCACAGGTAAGGCTTCCCAAAGAGTGGCCAGAAGATCATATGATGCTATGCCCATTTAGGTCTACAATGTGAGGTCCATATGAGTTTTGACTCTCAAGTATGGGTGTCAAGTTTTTCAGAATAAAATTCGTGGTATCCTGGCTGAGAGGCTCAGTGCTCTGTGGAAAGCCACCCTTGGCCTAGAACTCAGTTTCCAAGGGCGATGCTCATGCCTGGCTTCCAAAAATCTCAACACTATTCATGGCAATACTTCTCTGAGGTCAGTTGAAGAACTCAGACTCTAAGGGAATCACACCAGAGTTCAAGAACATGTGGACCAAGTCATCTCTTCCAACCGCCACCCAAATGACCACAATTTAAACCAAAACACTGCAACGTGGCGCCCATCTTCTTCCATATAGACACTCACAATAAACTCCACTATGGCTGGAGTTTTCCATGAGGGGCATAGCCCAAGACCGTGTCCAAAATAAGCTCTTTTGCACCTAATTTGGCTAAATTCAGGGTGGCCTGGCACCCTTCTTGTGAACCAGAAGAGATTAAATAGGCCTCCCGTTAATACTGCTCCGCTTCTTCAATTTGAGGCCAAATGACTGTGGGGTTTGGATTCTTTATGTGAATTGGAGTCTTGAGAAAACCCAAGTAACTATGGGCTAGACTCTGCAAGGCTTTTAAGAACTCATTTGACCCAAAGGATCCCTAATCTGACTTGATGGAGGTCAGGAAAGTTACAGAGGAAAGCGAGAGACTTCATCCACAAGGACTGCTCTTTTGGCCATTTTGGTTTTGGATGTACACATGGGATCTTTCTTTAGATCCATCAGGACCTGAGAATCTAAGCCACAGCCTCACACAGGGTAAATAAGCTGATTCAGACACATCCTTTCCAAAGCAATTAAGCAAAGAGCCACAGGTAATGCCCATTCATTTCCATTTGAAAACTGTTTTCTTCAGGCTTCACAAAGTGGTGGACTGAGGAAAAGACCTTCCTGACATTCAGGGCAACAGAAGAGTAGGTAAACAAAAGGCCCCAAGCAGGGTTTCTCCACTAAGACTTTCCTGGTCACACTGATATCTGAGTTTTCTGAGATGCTCACCATTCCCTTCAGCTATACAGGACATGGTCATGTCACAGAGCTTCGAGGTTGTACATATCTTAAACAGAAAACCATGAACCTATTCTGGAGAGTGGCCAGAATTCAGGAATAAAACAGAAACTAAGGAAGATAGCAGGTGTTGCACATCAATAAGGCAAGCTGCAGTCCATTCATAAATAGGGCAGGATGAATGCTGTGAAGCTTTCTACTAGACAGGACATATTAATTGATGCATTCTGTTTTCTAATGTCTACAACCACGGACACAGTGGGATACACAGACATAGAAATTCTCGCCTTGTCAAACGACTTACTAGAAACAGTTCACTCCAAACAAAACAAACCACCTTTCATACCTATTCTCAGAACATGAGACAAAACCACAAACCCACACCCACACCACAAAGGCACCTCCTTCCCCCAAGTAGGTCTGTGACTATCCGGAGTGTCCTCTGTCTGGTGGGCCTTATTATGTTCCCTGGAAATAGCCTGTTCTGTCTCAAATCTGGTCTTTTGGCCAACTCTGTGAAGTTGTCAGGAGCCAGCGGTGAGCCACTGCGTGCTTTCTCAGGAAAGGCCCCTCTTCATAGCTTTCCTTGCATTTGGCCATCCTTACATCAGTAGGTCCCAAGAAAGACTGAGTCTGTCCTTGGTAAATCAAAATAAGTTTGACCACTGGGACTGGGACTGGGACTGGCTCTGGGTGCCTGGCTTCCTGGATTCCAAGTTCAGAGAGTTCCATCACCAAGGAAGTTAGGTGAAGTCACTTAATTTTGGAACTGAATGAGGTCACTGCCTTGGCAACAACTTTGTCCTAACAGTTGCTTCCAAGGTTCCCATGAGAGGGAGGCTGCTCCTACTTCCTGTGACACTTTCACAGGTCAGAGAGGTATGTCAACCATAGGCATGCAGGAGCAGCTCTCAACACATGCCTGCTTTGGTCCATCTTCTCTACATTAAGAAGAGAGTGGCTGATTCAGACACATCCCTTCATCCTGAGCAGGTTGTTTGCCATGGAAGACTTTTGCTCTCTCAGGTCCTTCATACTTGCCTACATCTTCTCCAGGGATCATTTCTACGTGGACCTTTGAGGTTTTCAGCAGGTGGAAGATCCTCTATTTTCCTGTATTTTAATACCAATTCTGTCCCTGCTCTTCTGTAAAATTAGATTGAGAGAACAGTGTATGGTTAGGATTAATAACAGGTTCGATTTGGTTTAGAAAGAAAACTACACGGTTGAGCAAACAGGGTCCTACAGTTAGCAATAATATGAGGAATTTTAATGGACCGGCCATGGCAGATAAAAGCGCAGTTAATCAGGTCACTATGTGAACCAAGACTCAAACCTCCCTTTTGTGGCCTCTGTCTCTCTTTGACGCTCTTCAAGTCGTTTTCTTAATTTATTCATAGATTCTTTTACAACTCCAGTATTGTCGGCACAAAAACAACATTCTTCCCTCAATGCAAGCAAAAAGGCACTTTTCTCTCATGAAGAGGAGGTCCAACACTCGCCTGCTTTGTAAAACAACTTCAGAAAGAGAGAGGTTAAAATTCCTGTAAAGCTGTGATGTCGGTTTTTAATGTCTTTAAGGTTTGGCCTATTTCTGCTTCTAATTGTGTCTTTGTTGTGTCTCATGGACTAGCCCACCCCTTAAGCAACTATTATTTCTAATAGGATGGCTAAAGTGAGGGATACAGGTTCCCGCTGGAACCGGGTTGTATGCCCCCCTATTTGATCTTTAAATGAACCTACGTCATGATAGAGAACTCTGGAAAACATCTGCATCATTACATAATTAATCACATATATTGACCATTTTATGAAAACATAAATAATGTTAAAGTGTATAGAATTATACTGTTGTAGGGATGGACAAGGAAAGGGACCTAAGATAGCACCAAACACAGGAAAACAGCCTTATTTGGTTGCATCCGGATTTAGAGGGCATTGCTTCTGTTGTAATCAATTAATCCCCTGAACCCCAAGTTTTGGTAGTTTTAGAATTTGTACCCAATATGTAAGGGAAGTGGATCAGAAGTTCACAGTCTGTAGAAATTCACAAAAATCAGTTTTTGTTTCTGTTTTTGTTCCTCTGTTCTGGGCAAGTTAACTTTTCAAGGACACCTTGGAAAGGGAGAGCTTTTTTGTCTCTTTTTTTTCTCCCTGCCAGCTGTCACCATGAAGCCCAGTTGGTAACTTTTTTATCTTAGAAATGTAGTCATCTCTGTGAAGCCCCAGCTCAAGGCCAGAGGCTTTGTTCACATATTTTGTGAAAACCTAGTAAGGCGGTGTCAAGCTTAGGGGTGGTGATTTTTCCAGCCAGTGGCCATGTAGAACAGGGCAACACGAAAAGTGGAAGTTTATCTACATTGAACTCTTTCAGAGGGACTCTTTTGCTGAAAGACCTAATGTAAGCCTCGGTGAAGACTTCTGGAGAAGGTTATTTAAGACATATCTATGGACCTGGTACAGAGGGGGAAGACTGGGAAGGCGAGGCTGAGAGCAGCTCCGTGGATCTGAGAATGAGGAAGATGAGATGTAAAAGAATAATGGAAAAGGGGTTTGGGATTTTCCTAGAACAAAACTTGAGCAGTAGAACAGGTAGAGCAGAGGTGAAGATGGGAGTGAGTATTCCAAAAACCCCTGAGGGACTTTAAATTTTTAGAAACCTGTTTTCAGTGATGACAAAGCAACTTTAAAGGCCATTTTTATTACATCTTGGATAGGGGTCTGAGGGCTCTTCTCAGCTGGTTTGAGCTTTGGTTTAGCTTCTTAGAGGACTTGGTGGGACCTAGTGCACGCACAGACAGAAAAAGAGAGGAGTGAGTGAGTGGAGGGGTACCTCGGTACCTGCTACCTCAGCAAGGGGGCAATGGTCTGAGAACTGGCAGAGGTTTGGGTTTTTGATCTAGTAATTGGAGGTGAGAAATCACGTTGCTGAGGTGGGAGTGACAGCAGAGACTCTGGAGCAGAAGACTGAGGGTGAGGAACTATTGGAGAAGCATAGTACAGGATGTGAGTGAAGGAGGGAAAAGGATTCCACATAGGGGAATTTTCCCCTTTTGAGCACTTGCCGAAGTTAAGAATGTCACGCAGAATTTGAGGATCTAGAGAACCCTCTGGGGGCCATAGCTTTTGGTTGTCTAATTGGTAATATGGCCAATGCTGTGTACTGAATGTGATGAGGAGTTTGGGTTCCACCAGGCAGCCCCGGTATGCTCACATCCCCATGAGTTACACAAGAAGTTGGCTTTTCCCCCACACAGCCATGGCTGTTTGTGGCTTTGATAGTCCGCCGGGCATACATCATAATCTAGGCTAGCCAACCTGAATCTGGCTCGCGTTTCTGTGCATCCATAATGTTTGTTTCAATTATCTATGGAATGGAAGGGATTTAATGAAACTTTAGTGGGATCCTCTTCATCAGGGTTATCTCAATAGGAAAGACGTATACCAAGCTGAAAAATGTCTGGGTGGAGAGATAGCCACCAGGTCCCTAAGGGGGCTGTATGCGAGATAGACCATACTTCTTGTCTAGTAGGATTTGAGATCAGCCTTCACTGCTGAACAGGCTGATGAGGGTTAGGAGTACTGGTGGCCAAGTTGAGAGTCTACAGTCTTGTCCACATAGCGAATACGAAATTTGAAATGGTTACCAGTCTTTTCCAGTTTCCAACCAGAGTCTGGACACAGCGAAGGCTTTAGATGAGAGGCATGGATCCAAAAAGTGATTCTGTCTACTTTTACCGCTGTAGGTGTTATAAGTAGCACCTGGTATGTTCCTTTCCAGCGGGGTTCTAGGAATGACACCTGATGTTGTCTTATGTAGACGAAGTCTCTTACTTGATATTGATGTGGAATCCCCTCGTCCCCAGGTTGGTAGGCAGTGGCCAGCTGTTTCCACAGTTATCACTGAGTTCTTTCAATGGCTTTAAGTCTGTCAAGCAAGGGGTGTGGAAGGGATTGTTAGGCCTTAGAGTTGGGGATTAGGTCCCTTACTGGATGATGGGCATCATAGAGAATTTCATAGGGGGTGAGGTTACACAGAGAAACTGAGGGAGTATTTCTCGCATGAAACAGTGCATAAGGCAGGAGCATAGTCCAATCTTTTATGCCAGTCTCTAAGCTTAATTTTGTTAAGGTCTCTTTAATGGTTCTATTTATTTTTTCTACCTCTCCTGAGCTCTGGGGTATATAAGCATAATGTAACTTACAATTAATCCACACGTGACTTACCTGGGCCATGAACACAAGTCCATTATCAGACCCTATTACCTTAAACAGACCATATCTTGGAAAAATATCTTCCAGGATCTTCTTGAGAACCATTTGGGCCGTTGTTTTTTTTTTTTTTTTCCTGTGTGTGTGTGTGTGTGTGTGTGTGTAAGGCTTCAATCCATCCTGAAAATGTATCGACAAAGACTAGGAGATATTTAAGTCCATACCTTGCTGGCTTAATTTCAGTAATGTCCACTTCCCAGAATTTTCCTGGTCTGGTTCCTCATAGGTGCTTTCCTCTAAGAAACTTGGAAGGGTAAGCATTAAACAATTGACTGACCCAACAGGCTTTTGTTACCGGTTCAGTTTTTTTCTTTCGCTGTGTGTTGGTTAGTGGAAAACTCTGTTCTTAATCCTACAGGAGTGCCTGCAGTTTCTTTGAACCAAGGTGAGTGAGTTGACGTACATTTTTAACTTAGTGTAGGGCTTTCTGTAATTGCAGGCTGAGCTCAGTAAAGTTGAGGCGTTCAGTGTCAGTGTCCTTAGATGTTATGTAAAACTTCCTGTTACTCAGGGGTCCATTGGAATTGGGCATCTCCCTTTAACAGCGGGTATAAAGGAGCAGCTAAGGACGCGAACCCATTTATCCATAACCTGCAAAACCCAGCAATCCCAAGAAACTCTCTTAGTTGTCTGCTGTAAGATGGGGTTGGTATCTGCTCAACGGTTTGTTTTCTGGGCTCAGTGAGCCATCGTTTACCGCCCCTGAGGAAATAGTCATGGAAGGTTACTTCTTGCTGGCAAATTGGGCAATTTTGGCAGAAGCTCTATACCCGAGTTGAGCAAGCTCCGATAATAGTGCTTGGGTCCCAGTTCAGTTTTCCTTGGTGTTGGATGCCAGTAGCAGGTGATCCACGTATTGAAGCTGGGTGACTTTGGGGTGTGTAGTTCTGAAATTGTTGAGATCTCTGTGGAGGGCTTCATCAAAGAGAGTGGGGGAGTTTTTGAACCCCTCTGGGAGTCTAGTCCAAGTTAGTTGACTATACTTTCCGGTTTCTGGGTCTACCCACCCAAAAGCAAACAGCAACTGACTATCTTTATGCAGAGGCAAGCAAAAGAAAGCTTGTTTTAAGTCCAGAACAGTATACCATTTCTGCTCAGGGTTCAGAGTGCTAAGCAGTTGGAACAGATTAGGTACTGTGGGGTGAATGTCCTGCACTCTGTTGTTGATCTCTCTTTGGTCTTTAACAGGTTGATAGTCCCCGGTTCCTGGCTTTTTCTTCTAATAACAGGGGAGTGTTCCAGGCCAGTTGACAGGGCCTTAGGACCCCTAAGGCCAGATATTTCTGAATATAGGGCCTTATCCCATCTTTAGCTTTTTATGCTTAGAAGATATTATTTGACATTGATTGGGGAGGCTGAGGTTTTTAACTCCACTGTTATTGGAGGTTGTTTCACGGCCAGGCCTAACACAGCAGTTTTTGCCCAGGCATCTGGGTTATCTGTTATCCATTTCTGTGGTAGCTTGCCTGTTTGATCAGTCTTGGGGGGTGTGAAGAGTGGATGTTTATCTTCTACTAATATAGTTACAGCCGTGACTATAGGAGTTTTTACTGAAGGATTTAGAAATTTCTTTTGGGGGCTTTCAGGGTTAAAAGTTATTTTGGCCCAGAGCTTGGTGAGCAGATCTCTGCCCATCAATGGGTGCGGGCATTCTGGGATTACTAGGAAGGAGTGATGGATTTTTCCTTTCCCCAGGTCCATGGTCCTCTTAGTAGTCTAAGCCCAATATTTACTGCCATTAGCCCTTTGAACTACAGACCTTTTATTTGATAGACGGCCCAATGGGGCCCTAAGGGCTGAGTATACTGCTCCTGTATTCATTTCAAAGTTTACTGGGGTCCCCTAATCTTCAAAAGTTACCCTGAGCTAGGGGAAGGAATCTGAGCCCCAACTTTCTTAGTCATCCTCCAGAGTCAGAATGGCTGGCTGGCGTGTCTGTCTCTTTATAGGGCACTCTTTGGCCCAGTGTCCTTTTTTTTTACGGTAGGCACATTGATCTGAGGCCAGGGGTGGCCTCTGGCACGGGCCCAGGTATCCCTTCCTGTCACCTTATGTCTTAATTTCTGGCCTCTTTCTTGTTGTGACCAGGATCTAAGTCAATGCCTTAGTCTTTCTTTTGCTTCTCTCATCATCCCTTTGCTCCCTTTCTTTTTCCCTGTTTCTCTTTTATAGTATATTTTTTTGGCTTCTCTGACTAAATCTCTCTTTTAACTTTTTTTTTTTTTAATATCCATGGCAGCTTCCCCAATTAAGGCCATCATGACAGATGCCTTTTGATCTGCTGCCTGAGGATCGAAAAGAGTATATCTCTTATATGCCTCCATAATTCTCTCTAGAAACATAGAGGTAGATTCATCAGGCCTTTTAATAATTTCTCTTACCATGGCCAAATTAGTTGGTCACCTAGCGGCCCCTTGGATACCCGCTATTAGAGCCTGGCAATAATTGGACATATGCTCCCTATCTTCAAAGGTGTTGGGGTCTCAGTTGGGTTGGTTTAAGGGGAAGCCGGCTTTGATTATGTTGGGAAGTTGTGTTGGTCGCCCATCAAGTCCGAGGATATTTTTTTCTAGCTTCCAGGAGGTTTTTCCTCTCATTCCTCTGTCGTGAAGAGAGTCCCTAGGAGTTGTTGGCAGTCATCCCAAGTAGGCAGGTGTGAAAACGTTGGTGAGTTCTCTGAGTTTTTTTAGCCGGGCCAGCTTCCTCTAGGGAAGGAGGGGCTGTGTGTGCCATTCGACAGTCATCTGGAGGGTGCTGGGCCATCCTGGCTTCCTCGAATGGTGGAGAGGCTGAGTAAGCAGCAGGGGAATTACTTACAGGGTTTTGGGGGTTGGGGGACAAGGGCAGAGGATAAGGACGAGTAGAGTCTTGAGACTCAGGGAGAACAGAGGGTGGAGGTTGAGGAGCAGAGAGTTTGAGAGATAGAATCGTAGGGGAAGGAGTAGGAGTGGGTGCAGGGACAAGGAAAGGCTTCACCCATGGAGGAGGAGATTTGCAGAGGTCCTGACAAGTTAAGATATATGGCTATTGATCTGGATGGCTATGTGGCCCCGGCTGAAAGACAATATCTCAGACTTTTCAAATTAGTGCGAAGTAGAAACATCTTTCTAGGGGCCATCCGACTACAAAGGTGGGTTATTCTGAGACACAGAATCTGCCAGGTCTGGTGTTTTAATGAAAAAGAAAGAATCTGAGCCCTTAAGCAGACTTTGGTCCAGTGATTAAGGGTCAGGGACAGAGGCATTGAAGTGCTCTGTCCCATAATGAAATATACACAGACAGTGAAAGCAAAGACACACGACACAGACAAGACAAGACAATAAAGACAGACAATGGACGTCCAATACTGAGACCAGGACTGAGTAGCGGGCAAATCCTGATGGGCTGCCAATTCCAAATCTGAAAGAAAATATCACTGAGTCGAGGAGACTATGGTTCTTCGATTTCCCGAGTCCATCCCACAGGAACATGGCCTGTGGCTCTGTGACATGTGTGTCAGCCACCGTGGGAGAGAGCTCACGCTCTTTACCAATAGCCATTTTGTCAAACCCTAACCTGAATCCTGAAACCAGAAAGAGGGGCCTTATTTACCCCCAGAGGAGCCCATTGGGGGTCTTTCATCTGCAGCTGCCGGATCTCGCTGGGGCCACCAGAAGTAAAGGTCGGGTGAGCGTCGCTGGAAGAGACCACCAAGAGAATGTCTAATGCAACCTCAAAGGGTTTATTGGGAGTTCGGCATGCAAGGGCTCAGAGATCAGTTGAATAGAGCAGAGAGCCCTGAGAACAGCTTAAGAAGTGCTTATATATTTTCCTTGGAGAGGGCAGGAAGGGAAGTTTATTGATGGTTAAGGGCGAGTGGGCGGTTTGCGTGCAAATGGTTGATGGAGTACATTCTGCAGTTTGGCAGTTGGGGGCAGCACATTCTGGGAACAAGAAGAGCAAACAGTTCTCAAGATTTCAACAGTGTTTTATTAAGCATACAGAAAAACAGGACGTGACAAGTACCTATTTTATTAACCTTTCAATATAAGTATGAAAACAGAAATCTAGGTAAGATTTGAAGCCCAGAAGTTCATTTGGTCCTTGATTGGTATACTTAGCTTTGAATTACATTCCGTGGAGATGTCCTAGAATTATGGATATACAATGACACAGGACCTTGTACCTTCTCAGAGGTCAGTTCCAAAACACAGTCTCTAAGGGGAATCACACCAAAATTCAAGACAAGGTGGACCCAATTATCTCTACCAACCGCCACACAAATGCCCACAATTAAAACCAAAACACTCCGAAATGGCACTTATCTTCTTCCAAATAGACACTCATCATAACTTCTGGCAGGAGGATTCCATGAGAGGCGCAGCACAAGACAGTGTCCCAAATAATCTCCCTTTCCCCTCATTTGCCAAAAGTCAGAGTGGCCTGGACACCCTTCCTGTGAACCAGGAGTGATCAAATATGCCTGCCATTAATACAGCTCTGTTCTTCAATTTGAGGCCTACTGTCTGTGGGGTTTAGAGTCTTTATTTGAATTGGATTCATAAGAAAACCCAAGAACCTATGGGCTAGCATCTGCAGGGCTTTGAAGAACTCAATTGACCCAATGGATCCCTTTTCTCACTTGATGGAGGTCAGGAACCTTACAGAGGAATGCGAGAGACTTCATCAACAATGACTGATTTTTGGGTCATTTTGATTATGGATCCACACATGGGATCTTTCTTTAGACCCATCAGGTGCTGATAATCTAAGCCACAGGCTCACACAGGGCCAAGAGGCTGATTCAGACACATCCCTTTACAACGCACTTAAGCAAAGAGCCACAGGTGATGCCCATTCATTTCCATTTGAAAACTGTTTTCTTCAGGCTTCACAAAAGCGTGGCCTGAGGCAAAGAACTTCCTGACATTCAGGGCAACAGAACAATAGGTAATCAAAAGGCCCTTTGCAGGGTTTCTCTACTGAGACTTTCCGGGTCACACTGATATCTGACTTTTCTGAGATGCTTGCCATTCTCTTCAGCTATCCAGTACATGTCCATGTCACAGTGGTTGGAGGTGGTACATATCCTGGATGCAAATGCATGAACCTATTCTGGAGAGTGGCTAGATTTCAGGAAGAAAACATGAACTTAGGAAAATAGCAGGTGTTGCCCATCGATAAGGCAAGCCCTAGTGCATTCATAAATTGGGCAGGATGAATGCTGGGAAGCTTTCTACTGGACAGGAAACATCCATTGATGCATTCTCTTTTCTAATGTCTACAAGCACGGACACTGTGGGATACACAGACATAGAAACACTCGCCTTGTGAAACAACTTACTAGAAACAGTTCACTCCAAACCAAACAAACCGACTTTCCTGCCTATTCTCAGAACATGAGACAAAACCACAAACACACATCTACACCCACAAAGGCACCTCCTTCCCCAAGTAGGTCTCTCACTCTCCAGAGTATCCTCTGACTGCTGGGCCATACTATGTTCCCCCAATATGGCGTGTCCTGTCTCAGATCTGGTCTCCTTGTCCAACTTTGTGAAGTGTTCAGGAGCCAGCTGTGAGCCACTACCTGCTTTTTCAGGAAAGGCCCCTCTTCAGAGAACTCCTGGCATTTGGCCATCCTCACATCAGTAGGTACCAAGAAAGACTGACTCTGTCCTTGCTAAATTGAAGCAAGTGAGACACTGGGACTGGGACTGAGACTGACTCTGTGTGCCTGGCTTCCTGGATCCCAAGTTCAGAGAGTTCCATTACCAAGGGATTGAGGTGAGGTCTCATCCTTCAGGAACTGAATTAGGTCTCTGCCTTGGCAACCACTTTATCCAAACAGTTGCTTTCAAGCGTACCATGAGAAGGAGGCTTACCCTATTTTCTGTGGCACTTTCACAAATTAGAATGGTATATCAACCATAGGCACCAAGGAACCGCTCTCCACGAAGGCCTGATTTGGTCCATCTTCTTTATATTTGGAAAAGAGCCTTTAGTCCAGGGAGCACTACAGTGAACCTCTGCACTAAAACTATTAGCAAGCACCTGATGGAGGAGGCCTCCATAGGTAAGTGGCTCCTTTATAACATCTGATATCCAGTTAAGGGAGATCTCTTCTGATGACAGAGATGTGGCACGGGGAGGCTCACATATACTTCTGTGCAGAACAGTAACGAGAATCATTCTGTCCTCTGTTCTGTTCTGTAGGGAATTCCTCTGGAACTGTAGAGAGGTGGCGATGAGCACGCACGCGCTTCTACCCTGGAGCTTTAGCAAGATGTTGCACTGTTCCCCTGCTTCTGTGTTTAGCCACCGGGTTTCTGTTTATTTGTGTTCTGTGTTCTATTTTTTGTTTTTTTGTTTGTTTGTTTTTGTTCGTTTTGTTGTGTGATTTTGGTGGTAAAAACTTAAGTATATTGGACATGAAAATCAGAAATAAAGAGAGTAAGCCTGACACCCCTTTGGACTGTGTTTTAAGGAACTGCAATGAACTTTATCCCCCTTTGCGAAGCAGGATGATAGAAGCCCCTAGCTGGCTGCCTGGAGCACACCCATTGCAGAGGGAAATGCCTGCTGGGGACCTAAGAACAGAGTATCTCCCAGGTTAACAAGTGAAACTCTTTTAAAACCCCTTGTCCCTCCAGATAAAGAGAGTCACAACTTTGGCAGAGTCCCCTGTGTTTCTCCTTTGTTAGCCAAGCAATAAACCTCCTTTTTTCTTTTTCTCAAAACCCAGTCCTCATTATTAAATTGGTATTAATTGGCTTCAAGGTCAGGAACCAAACTTTAAGTTACAAATCTTGTGCCCCCCCTCCGCCCCGGAACTTTGTGAGACCTATCTACTGAAATGTTAGGAGATAGAGCATGCTTGGTGTGGAACTGAATCAGAGGAGCTAATCCTGTATGTAAAAGGAGAAACTGAGGGACTCCCAGCAGCTGCCAAAGCCCTGTTGATTCAGGGAATTACCTCCTTCCTTCCCTGCACTGTAAGGATTATGCCACCTCTGTCTTGTTAAAAAAAGAGAAAAAGAAAAAGGTGACACTAAATGCAGTAAAATCACCATGGAGACACTTTATTTTACATTTTTAGGTTGCCCCTCTGTGAAAACATCTGGTCCCCTTGTGGGGACAGCTATGGTCCCACTGGTGTATGAGATTTTTCTCTTATCTGCTCTGGTTTAAAGGGTTCTCTCTGACAGCCATAGTCTGGACCTCCTTTTGGTCTGTATTGTGTCTTTCTTTCTGGCCCTTTTAGGCATGTGCAATAATGTGTTGATATTATAAATTGTTTTTTGGGAATGATCTTAGCTGAATGTGTGTCGAAATGATGATGTTTTATTTTAACAATCTGGTATCTGAATGGGTTTTTGAAGCATTGCACAATCTTGCAGTTAAAAGTCGGGTTTAGGTAATTGTTTAGTTTATGATTTCAGATAATTCATGCCAGAGAACTTAAATACTTACAATGGATAACTGAAGAACTGTACTTCCAAGTTGGCAAGAAACTTCCCAATCATACAGTCTTTTTTTTTCACCAATTTTGAATTGGGTAGCCTGGGAAAATGTCACTGTGTGTACCAGTGCATTAATTTGGACATGGATAGTAAATCATAGTATGGTGTCTGTTGACCAAACAAGATGTAAAGATATAAAATTTTGTGAATTGTATCTTAAACTTGTATCATAATTTTCAACATCCGAACCTGAAAATTATGGTTAAAATGCCTTAGTCCTGAGATGTCTGTTCAGAATAGCAGTTTTTTTCCTGCTCCTTCCAGACCTCAGCCATGACTTATGTTGAAATGCAAATGAAAGAAGCCTGCAAGCTTTGTAGGAGACTGATTTGAGATCTAAAGGAAAAAAAGGTAAATTGTATGGTATTTTCTAATTACTGGCAAGTCATTTTTTCTAGGACTCTTATTTTTTTCTGAGATACTTTATGTTTTTTGACCTCATGATTTTGAGCATACAGACCTAGGTTAATGTTTTTCTGATCAGTTCTATCTTTGACCAACTGTGGACTTCTTGAAACATTGCAATAAAGATTTCACCTGCGAAATGCTACGAGGCCTTTACTATTATTATGTGTGCACAATTTTGTTATGTGTTGTATGTCTATATATACATATGTCCGTATATCATATATATGATACATAAATTAACATATATAAGGAGTGCTCATAAAATAAAGCGCTCATAAAAACAAATTTTAAAAAGTGGATCCAAAGATCTTTAATTCACGTGATTTAAATGTTTCAATTTAAATTGGATAAAGAGATAAAAACAAATGTCTTTAAATTTAAGCTTACAAAGTTTTCTAGGTGTTCAAACATCTAACAAAATATTAACATCTACAAAATGTCTAATATGCCTTGGCTCTAGTACCTTTCCTTCAACATAAAAATGGTTTACACTGTTCAATACGTTTCTCTAACTTTTTGATAAATAAGTAAAGTAAATTTGATATGGGTTTACTCATTCATGAGTACTTTAGTTAGATATCTGATTGATTTACTAAGATCTGTATTTTTTTTAGTAAACTCTGTATAAGATTGTAAAAATCAGTCATGTGTTAATGAGGCAAAAATTTCTTAAAACATAAGTTTACCCATAACATTGAGTTTATTAAGATTTATGTTTTCTAGAGCAAGCAACCATAAAAATTAAACAACTGATTAAATAAGAACTGTTATTTTAGAGCACTGTACTGCCATTTCTTTAAAAGCCAAACTTGATTAATGTAGAAACATAAATGTAATTGTTATGCTATTAATGTTTTCATATCTTACAGGTATGCAAGTCTGTAAGGTAGAAACCTTAAAAGAGCATTATATCAAGCTGGTGCTCTGAAGTTGTGTGGTAAAAAATATATTGTGGATTTATTTACCTGTTATCAATAAGATATGTAAATTTTTATGTTACTTTTTACATTGGGGAACAATTTAAATGTATTTTTAAGTTAATTAGAGCCTAATCTTTGTAAAGGTTAAAAACTTTCAGCATTTCTTTAATTCATGTTTTAAACGTGATATCATATGGTGTTAGCTAATGTTCATGTGACCTCAAACAATTTATGTAAACTTTGTCAAAAGATATTTAAAAATAAAGATCAGCTTTAGAATTAAAATACTTAAGATTTATAAAGAGCCCTGCCTTACCTGAGATAAGGCTGTGTGTCCCATCTTACTACATGTGAGAATGACTATGAAACATGTAGGTCAGATAATATTTCTTTAAAGTTATGTTAAAAAGTTTATTTTTTATTGTCAATATTCCTAGGATCTCAAACAGGGGATATAATGTATAACTCAGCCAAAAAATTCAGGGAAGATATTACACGAACTAAGTATTTTTACTTTTGTTAATTTTAGTTTGAAATTTTCTTATAAGTGATCTAAAGATTCCCTGTTAGTGTTTTACAAATGCGTTGCTATAAGAACACAACATGGGTTTATTCAAGATAATAAGTCATCAACTACAATACAGACAGAATAATACAGATCCCAATTAATAAAAAGATAATTATAAAGTTATAGACATTAAAGCCCAGTACTCTTAATATAAGGCTGTTAAAATTTATTTGCTGGATGTTTAAGATTAGGATTTAAAATTAATGTTAAATGAAAAGGGCCAAGAAAACCAATATTTGGCTCTTGCCCTCTGAGTCAGTCTGAATCCAGGGAACAGGGGACTTCTCTAAAGAGCTTTGCAATTCTGAGCCACATAACCTCCTGATCAGGGAGATTAATGAGACCACTGGAGAACAGAAAGCCAATCAGTGCATTTGTTACAAAGAGGAGAGTCATCATAGAAAGGAGACATCTATGATGCTTCTGAGGGAAGACAAATGGTCAAGCAAGACCTGGACCCACCTAGCGCAAATGGCACTAGCAGAACTGAGAATCTCTTCTCAAGTTTCCCCAGAATTGACTCCCATAAAAGGTCAGCTGACTGTTAACAATAGATGGAAACAAAAGTCAGTTTGACTGCTTCATCTTAAACACTTAGCAAAGACAGTTAAGACCAAAATACAGCCACTCCTGGGCATATTAAATAATAATAATAATAATAATAATAATAATAATAATAATAATAATAAAATTTTAAGGTATGCACTTTATCTTATCCTCCCAAAACAAGTAAGACTGGAGGCTACAAAGAAGGATTCTCACACAGGAATGCCTAATACTTATAAAAAGAGACTATCAAGAAGATCTGCCACAGGCAGAAGTTTTCAGTTTAAGACCTACAGATATTCCTAACCTACAAAGGTAGGCTTGGTGTTTGCTAGTACGATTATCCAGCCCTGAGTAACAGAATTAAAGGTTTCTCTATTAGACGCAGAGGTCATACTAGTAAAAGGATTTTACAAGATCAGATGACATTAAATTATTAAACTGTGTCTTATTGGGAGGGCCAACTGTAACACTTAAAGTTAAATATTAAGTTGACAGTCCTGATAACTGGGGATATTAAACACTGGTGAGGGAATGTCTATACAGTGACATGTTCTAGCTGCTGCAACATTTATCCAGTACTCATGGTTCTTGTTTCACTCATAGAAGAACCCATTCACAGATGACTTTACAACCTGTTCTTCCCCAACCTGACTTCAAAACGAACTGACTTCTAAAAGGCAACTCATGTCTCTCAACTGACTTCTAATAGGCAACTCATGTCCCTCACGCCGAGCCCACTTACGTCACCCTGTCTCAGGACAGAAGAAGAAAAAATTAGTGATGCCACTCTTCTTACAACAATGGAGAGAAAGATAAATAGACTATCAATATAAGTAATTAAGTCAGGTAAAATCAGCGAGATCGGTTTTGGGTGAGTTCTAAAAATTTGGAGACTCTTACCTGAGGGATTAAAATTTCCTCAGTGCTCTTCCCATAATCTCTCAAAGATTTGAAAGGGACACAGAGAAAAGGGGGAAATTGTAGACCCAACCTGATCTTTTATTAAAATTGGGAGCCATCATGCCACAAAGCCATGAAAAGATAATTTTGGCTTTACCATAAATTACTTCAAATTCTGAACCTGCGTGGAATGCCTGCCCGCGCCTTGAACTCACACATGCCTGGCTCTCTGACCAGATAGCAGCCCTCTCTGAAACTTTAGTGACACATCATAAATATTTGCCTTCTCTGGCAAGACAACAACCCTCTCTGAGGCTCTAATGATCCTCATGAATTCTCATGTAGGGACAGCAAAAAAATTGTAAACTACCTTTAGTGTGATGTTTATCAGAGTTCTGTTATCTGTAACCCCCCTTTTGTGTAACTTTCTGGGCTATAAAGCTGGGCTGTAGGAAAGCTGGGGTTGCTGTCTTGTTCCCTTCGTTTTGGGAGGGAGAGGCAGCATGGCCGGTGGAAATAATAAGCTTAATTTTATTTGATTTTAATTTGAGTCAGTGGTCTTTTCTAGCGTCCTGGTCTAACAGGTAAACACTCCAAAAACATGGAGCTCTGCCGGCCTAAAGACTTCTTGAGAAACTTCCTCTGAGTTTGGGCACTTGAAATATATGTTGTTGCAAGGAGATTTAGCTTCCTTTCTAGTGACACCATAAAAGCTGGGTCTGCATCTACGTGACCTGGAGGACATGGTTTCTTGTATTCTAATGAACATGAGGCAGCAGTGCTGAATATTCTATTTGTAGGTAAACTGTGGCCACTTGGTGCTAAGTGTCTCCCCGTGTGAACTGTGAAGCCATTTGGTAATCCTCCACTTTTCGTGGTGTTTCTTGCTGCTGCACTGGTAGTTTGGTATTTGCTTCATGAAATACAATGAGTTCAACTGGGACCCAGTATTAGAGGGAGTTCTGTCACTTGTGGTGGGTCAGGGTCTGCAGGAGAATGCAACAACCAGGCTTCTATCTCACAAAGCTTGCCCCTTTGTCCATAGAAATCTGACTCTGAACTTTGCCCGGAAACCTCTCCATATAACAAGAAGGGTCTGCTGGCTGCACCATATCAGTCACAAGCCATTTTGAAGGCAATGGAAAATCCTCCTGGCCACACCACAGCTGTATTATCACACACCTGCCCACCACTGCAAAAGGCCCACTACTCAGCAGGGTCCAACTTACTGGCATCTTTGTTCTACACCATTTTCATGAAATACCGTCAATCATGGCATTCTCTTGTACACTCATGACCAGGAAAAAGACATCCAAAGGTTCTCCAGTGCCACCTGGTTAAGGGAATTTAAAAAATTTTATTGTATTTATCTAGCCATTTTTCATGGATGAAGTTGGAGGCACTGTGGGTTTCAGTTCAGTAGTGAGACACTACCTGCTTTCTCAGGAAAGACCCCTCTTCAGAGCTCTCCTGGAATTTGGCCATCCTCACATCAGTAGTTACCAAGAAAGACCGATTCTGTCCTTGGTAAATCCAAACATGTGTGGCCACTGGGACTGTGACTGGGAATGCCTCTGGGTGCCTGGCATCCTGGATCCCAAGTTCAGAGAGTTCCATCACCAAGAAAATGATATAGGTCACTTCCTTCAGGAACTGAATGAGGTCACTGCCTTGGCAACCTCTTTGTCCTAACAGTTGCTTCCAAGTGTCCCAATAGATGGAGGCTGCCCCTACTTCCTGTGACACTTTCACAAGTAAGAACGGTATATCAAACATAGGCACCCGTGAACAGCTCTCCACACAGGCCTGGTTTGGTCCATCTTCTCTACATTAAGAAGAGATAGACTGCTTCAGACACACCCCTTCATCCTGACCTGTTTTTTTTTTTTTTTTTTTTTTTGTCATGAAAGATGACTTTTGCTCTCTCAGGTCCTTCATAGCTTTCTATATCTTCCCCAGGGTTCACTTCTGCATGGACCTTTGAGGTTCTCAGCAGGTGGAAGATCTCTTACATTTCTATATAAGACCAACTCTGTCCTTGCTTTTCTGTAAAGTTAGATTGAGGAACAAAGTATGGTTAGGGTTAATAACATGTTTAATTTGGGTTAGGAATCATTCTGCTGCATGAATAATGGTATTGGGAACCTGCAATATTTATAAGTATATATAGAGGTGAAATATATGTATGAAAACACAAATCTAGGTAAGATTTGAAGCCCAAAAGGGCATTGGATCCTTGATTGGGATACTTCACTCGGAATTATGTTGTGCACATGTGTCTCAGATAAATCTATACATTATGGCATAGGACCTTGTACCTTGGATAATTGAATGTCGAAGAGAACATCCAGTCAAAAAAGGATAGTTGGTAGGATTAGGAAGATAGTTGGTAGGATTAGAAAAAAAGAGTGAGTATAGGATTTGGACAAAAAGTTCTTTAGCAATAGGGTTTCAGGTAGACAGAAAATGTAAATGTCAGCACATGTGAAGAGTCAGTCACAATGATGAACTGGGGAAAATATGTAGGAAAGCAGATATCATTAGAGACATTAGGAAATCAGGCAAAGGATGAAGTGATTGATAGGATTAGACATTTTCAACAGGCTTGAGGTTGAATACATAATCTTAGGAAGAAACAAATATGTAGTCACCAATAGGATTGACATTTGAGAGCATTAGGCAACCTGGACATGGGTGATTTTCATAATCCATACTCACATTCCATTTAGGCTTTGGTACAATTGTAAGTGTGACTTTGCATTTTGTTGACAGAATATATATGTAGATCAGGTGACATGAGTCTTTCTTGCACCATTTCTGGGAGCAATATTTAGAAGAGATATAAATTAGTATTGGGGGCACAAATATGTGTACCATGTGTGAATATATAATATAACTGATTCCAACTTTAGAAATTGGAATAAATTGATATCTGAAAATACACAGGAAATGTCATATTGACATACATACATTCATTCCAACCAGTTATACATCTAATGGTAATATTAGGGTTGTGGTTTATCATAAAGTGTGTGTGAGTATTGCTTCAAAATTGATTATGGAAATCGAAAATAATGTGTTTGGAAAGAAGTCTCAATAAATAACCAGTCAAAAGCAAGGAGGAATACATGTGTACTGAAGCAGGAAGTGATTGAATGTGTTTCAAATGTCTTTAAATTTGTGAACTTGTGGATGAAATGTATATACTATGATGTACAAAAACTGAAGAAATAGTAATGTACCAGTGTTAAATAAAAATGAACGTCAAAATACACATCATGCCCCTTTGGAATCTACTTGCATTGATGTTAAATTGGGTCAGTTACAGTAGAAATATAAGGATTTGTTTGCACCATTCAGTGAAGTGAGTTTTCAGTACTAGAAAACAAATATGTATTTCAGGTGGATGAATATTTCTGAAAATAATCGTATGAAAATTTGATTATAAAACCACATACATGAGCATGAGTGAATTATTTAGGGAGTGTATAATAGGACACATATATTTTATATTTGGAAAAATCTAGACATATATATATATATATATATATATATATATATATATATATATATATATCTCACAGAGAAACATTAGAAAGTAGCAATATATATGCCAATCAAAATTCATCGTGAAATATATATCATCCACCGATCCAAAAATATTAATTTTACTGAACATGGATTTATGTATAATGTTGTTCAACTAAAAATCTCACTCATAGTTTGAATTTTCAGTTCCAAAAGCGTTTAGGAGGGGTGATCTCTTCTCATACTTTGTTTCTGCTAAGTTAGCCACCTCACAAAAATGTACGTGTGATACCAGGTAGGATTTTTTATGTGCATATAAAAATACATGTGCTGAATTGGCTACAGAAAAAAGGAGACAGAAATTCACATATGTGTTAACTTTAAAAACACATGGAGTACTATTTCAACAAACAATTGACAAGATTTATA
Organism: Callospermophilus lateralis; assembly: GCF_048772815.1. Taxonomy (NCBI): domain Eukaryota; kingdom Metazoa; phylum Chordata; class Mammalia; order Rodentia; family Sciuridae; genus Callospermophilus; species Callospermophilus lateralis. The sequence continues at coordinate 615,816 of NW_027517981.1, forward strand.
ACTCCTACACTATATCATGCAAAAGGCAAGACCAACTATACACCATGCCTCCTCTGAACTGCTTGTATTAATATTATGTTTGGGTTATTTGTCTCCATCATATTAGGATTAGTAGTCAGAGTCTATTAGGGTATGGGTTACTGACAGGGATTCAGTATTTCGAATGGAAAATTGGAAAATGAATCCAATGTGTATGTAAATATGTGCTACACAAAAATCTTCCCACTCTCATCCAGAACAATACCTTGACAACACCTTCACCCCATGTAAGACACAATTAGAGGAGAAGAGTTAGAAAATCCATGAATACATATCTGGAATGGAATGCGATCAGGAGTTCACAACCTTGGAAGTGTTAGAGGAGTTTCCAAAAGTAAGGGACAGGGTAAACACTTCAAAAACATGGAGGTCTGTTGTCCTAGAGACTTCTTGAGATACTGCCTGTGAGGTTGGGCACTTGAAATATATGTTGTTGTCACGTGCTTTAGCTTCCTTTCTAGTGAAACCATAAACCTGGGCATCTATGTGACCTGGAGGACATGGTTTCTTATTTTCCAATGAACATGAGACACCAGTGCTGAATTCTCCCTTTGAAGGTAAACTGTGGCCCCTTGGGGCTAAATATCTCTAGTGTGGACTATGAAGCCATATGGTCATCCTCTATTTTCGTGGTGTTTCTTGGTGCTGCAGTGGAAGTTTGGTATTTGCTTCATGAAATACAAGGAGTTCAACGGGGACACAGTGTGTGAGGGATTTCTGTCACATGTGGTGGGTCAGGGTCTGTAGGAGAATAAAAGAACCAGGCTTCTATTCCACATAGCTTGCCCTCTTGAACATAGCAACCTGATTCTGAACAATGTCCTGAATCCTCTCCATGTAACAAGATGCCTTTACATATAAGGGTCTGCTGGCTTCACCATGTCAGTCACAAGCCATTTGGAAGCCAATGGCATATCCACATGGTCCCACCACTGATGTTTTATCACACACATGCCCACCTTTGCTCTTGGCCCACTAATCAGCAGGATCCAACTTTCTGGCATCTCTGTTAAACACCATTTTCATAAAAACCAGTCAATCAAGGCACTGTCTGGTATACTCATTGTTATGAAAAGTATAAACGGCAGCCATACCCCAGAAAAAAAAAACCCAACATGGCGCCTAAGCACTTCTTCTTCCTACATTCTTCTTTTCTGCAGTGGTGCGAAATGTTCCCGCCCGTGTGAACTCTTCTGCTGGCGCCAATTTCAAACCTTACTGGCCGGGAATCTTAGCCCCAATAAGAACTAATTCCTGGGCTCCGGAGCTGATATCTGAAAGAACTTGCCAATAAACGGATTGCCTGCCATTTATCTAAGCCCTCCAATCTCCTCCTTAGTTCTATATAAGCACACAGCTTTCTGCAATAAAATTGGAATTCTCCCGGTGAAGTGCCTTTGCGTGGGGAGTTCTTTCATTCTGGTGCCCCGTGTGAGGATATGGGTGAGCTCTTTCCAACAAGAGCCCCGTCCACTGCTCCACCGTGGCACTCTGCCCTGGTCTGCTCTTTTCAGACGCAGGCTTCCTGCACTCACCACTGATTTGTTGTATGTAAGCCTCCCCTGACCCCGGCTCGCCAACTCCCTTCGGGCTACCGCTGGCTTTGTGACCATGATCGTCTGTCACACTCTAGACTCCTGGTAGGGGGGAGGGAATTCCTCCCACTAAGACCTTTACTGGTTGCAGTGGACCCTCTGGTGATCCGTTTCCCTTTGGGGTGTGAGGCTTCTGAGTTTACATGAGAGGCTCTGTGGTTTTTCCTCCTCTGCTGCTGCTGCCGCTGCTGGCTAGAGTTGCTGTTTCCTGTGGGCCTGCTGTGTCTGGCTGAAGCTGCCTCTCTGCTCGGGGAAAACTGAACTCCCATCCTGGAACTGCATTCTGCTGGAGCCGGAGTTCTGTTTTCATTACTTACTTCTTCTGCTGCGTTCGAAAACTTTCCTGATGTCAGGTTGCCCGTGGCTCCGAACCCATTGGGTCTCACAGATCGCACTTCACTGGTGACGATCAGGTAGTGCCCTCTGTATTTCCTCATGATGGCTGGTCATTTTGGGGATGCCCACCTGACCCCCATTCGCCCTGAGCGCTTCCCGGAGTCCGTTCCAGGCCGGGTTTTCTCTTTGTCTCTCTTGCTTACACTTATTCATTCTCTCTCTCTCTCTCTCTCTCTCTCTCTCTCTCTCTCTCTCTCTTCCATCTCTCCCTGTGACTGTGGACACCTCTTTATCTGTACCTGAAACCTCACCTCTCAAAAGTTTAATAAAAAATCTGGCCACACTCTCCCTCACACCAGACATCAAGCCCAAACTTCTAATCAAATTCTGTACCCAAGATTGGCCTACATATCCACTGGATAATGGCAATCATTGGCCTCCAGAAGGCTCCTTAGATCCAAACCTCCTCTTGGACCTTTTTAATTACTGCCAGCATCTGAAAAAGTGGAGTGAGATTCCCTGTATTGAATGTTTTAGCCTTCTTGCACAGCACCCTGTCTCTGCTCCTCCTGCCCTCCCTCTCAGGTCCTTCTTGCTTGCAAACCCCTCTCGTCCCCTAGTTCTACTCCTGACTTCGCAGATTCTTCCTCATTCGACCCAGCAGATCAACCCACACCTTATCCCCCAGCCCCAACTGACCCTTCTCTCCCGCAAAATCCTCCTCTTCCTCTGCCTGATTCCACGGATCCTCAACCTTCCATTTCATCCCCCTCCCTTCCCCACTCTTCTGCCTGCTCCACCTCCTCCTCTTCCACAGAGACATTCCCTTCCCCTCCCTCTCATTCCTGTCCACCGCCTGCCTCTTTCAGTCCTCCTGTTATCAGGTCTAAGGGACTCCTTCCCACGCCCAAGACAATCGCACCCCTTCGTGAGGTAGCTGGTCCCAAGGGTGTCATCAGAGTCCACGTGCCCTTCTCCATGTCGGACATTACTCAGCTAGAGAGGAAGTTAGGCTCTTTCACCACTGACCCCACCACTTACATTCGGGAGTTTCAATGGGTACTGCAAGCATATAGCCTCACTCATCATGACATCTACATGCTCTTGGCCAATAAACTTCTCCCCAAGGAAAGGCAATGGTTCTGGGAGCTAGCCCAAGCCCATGCTGATGAAAATCATAGGACCAATCATAACCACCCACAGGCCCTCATGCTGTCCCAGAGCAGGATCCCCTATGGGCTTACAGTCTAGTGACCTTTTTACATCCTGCCTCTTGGCGGGACTGAAAAAGTCCACCCGCAAGGCTGTTAACTTTCAAAAGATGCAGGAGGTCATTCAAAGGAAGGAGGAAATACCTTCAGAATTCCTGGATAGACTAACCAAGTCCCTTCAGCAGTACACAAACCTCGACCCAGAAACCCCTGATGGCCGTCATGTCTTAATGACATATATTCTGGCCCAAAGCTACCCTTACATTAAAGCCAAGCTTAAAAAGTTTGAACAGGGCACTGCTACTCCTCAGACCAAAATCCTCGCTGTCACTTTCAAGGTTTTTCATGGTAGAGAGGATGAAAGTGAATTCCGTAGGCAGAGGGCTGAAAATGCCAAATTCCAAATGTTGGCCCAGCTCATTCAGAGAAGGCCATCACCATGCCGTCCCAATATGACCCCCCCTGGAGCTTGCTTCAAATGAGGTAAGGAGGGACATTGGACCAGGAATTGTTCTTCGCCGAGGACACCCTACAACCCCTGCGCAAAATGCCATCAAAGTGGACACTGGGGGGCAGACTGCCCAACAACCCAGAAGGAAGGTTGGTCTGCTGCCCAGCAACCCCAGCCTCACCTGGGCTTGGCAGAGGAGGATTGATGGAGTCCTGGGCCTTCCCTCCAGACTATTACCATCAAGAATCAAGAGCCTAGGGTCACCTTCCTGGTGGATGGACGCTTCATTAACTTCCTCTTGGATACTGGTGCCGCTTTTTCGATTTTGAGGGAGTATTAGGGTCCTACCACACCCTCAAAAACTCCTATTGTCAGGGTAGGAGGTAAAAAGATTTTTCCTCAAACCCCCCCCAATCATGTTATATGCAGCGATCCCTTTTGTCCTTCACTCACTCCTTTCTTGTTATGAGCCATTGCCCCATTCCCTTTCTGGGAAGGGACATACTCTCACTATTAAAAGTCACCATTCACTTATCAACCCACACCTCTCCTACCTCTCATTTCCTCATGATATTCCTAGGGGCAGATACACCTCCTTCATGCACTCTCCCACGACTATCTAAACCATTTAACCCTGAGGTTTGGGACACAATTACACCCTTTATGGCTAAATGCAGTTCTATTCATATTGTCTTACGGGACCCTTCAAGATATGTTAGTCAACCACAATATCCACTCACAACCGCATTTCTCCTTGGATTAGAACCCATCATCCAGGATTTATTATGAAAGGGGTATCTTAGGCCTACACACTCTCCTTTCAACACACCCATTCTGGCAGTTAAGAAACCTAACGTGTCCTACAGGCTGGTTCAAGAACTTCGCCTTGTCAACTCCTCTGTGGACCCCATCCACCCGCTAGTGCCCAACCCTTACACCCTCCTCTCTCAGATCCATGCCACTACTACTCACTTCTCAGTCCTAGATTTAAAAGATGCATTCTTTTCTATTCCCCTGTTCTCAGAATCTCAGGATATCTTTGCTTTTTCATGGACTGACTCTCACACCCGCCATTCTCATCAGCTTACCTGGACTGTCCTCCCACAGGGATTCAGGGATAGCCCCCATCTCTTTGGCCAATTTCTTGCCCAGGACCTCACATCCTTTCACCTGACCTGTCCTGACTCTACTCTACTTCAATATGTCTATGACCTTCTTCTATGTAGTCTTTCTGGAACACTCTCAATCCCACACCGCTCAGCTTCATAAATTCCTAGAAGACAAGGGATATAGGGAGTCTCCCCACAAGGCCCAGGTTTCCCAGTCTTCGGTCACCTATCTTGGTTTTTGCCTTACACCCGGGAAAAAGGAAATAACACTGGATAGGAGGCAACTCCTCTGTGATCTTTCAGTGCCCTATACGAAAGCCAAAATACTATCATTCCTAGGATTAGCAGGTTATTTTAGGGCCTGGATCCCAAATTATTCTCTTCTCTCCAAACCCCTGTATGACCTAGCAAAGGGACCCCCTAGTGAATCTCTTGCCTCCTTTCCCATCTACCACTTCCGCAGGCTTCAGCAACTCCTCTTAAAGGCACCTGCCCTGCACCTTCCAGATCTTTCAAGAACATTTCATCTATATGTCCATGAAAAAGGGGGGCAAGCACTTGGGGTCTTAGGTCAAAACTATGGGCGTACATTTGCACCTGTGTCATATTTGTCCAAGCAACTAGACCCTACCATCCGTGGGTGGGCCCCTTGCTTAAGAGCTCTGGCTACTGGACAAATTTTACACAAAGAAGCCTCTAATCTGACTTTTGGGGCCCCTTGAACTATCCACTCCCCACATCACTTGAAGGATCTTTTAGCTTAAAAGGGCCTTCAAACTCTCCCTACATCCAGATTTCTGTCGCCCCTCACTTCCTTTCTGGAAAACCCTAATATTATTTTCCTCCCCTGCTCTGCACTGAACCCTGCCTCACTGCTCCCAATGACTCCCATGTCTCACATACCAACTCATAATTGCTTGGAAACCTTAGATGATTTCCTCCCCTGTCATTCTTCCATTTCTGAGAGACCACTCAGCAAGCCTGACCTTATCTGGTTTACTGACAGCAGTTCCTTTAGGGAGAACGGAACTCATTACTCTGGATACGCTGTATTTTCAGCCACTGAGATTATAGAGGCCAAAGTTTTGCCTTCAGGAACTACAGACAAGTAGGCTGAACTTATAGCATCCACTCGTGCCTTCCTTCTAGCACAAGGCAAATCCCTCACCCTCTAAACTGATTCAAAATATGTCTTCCATATCTTATTATCCCATGCTGATATTTGAAAGTAGCGAGGCCTACTTACCACCAAAGGTAATGCGATCACTAATTCAGCTTTTATAACCAATCTAATAGAGGCCACTTACCCACCCAGTTGGGAGTTGTCCATTGTAGGTCCCATCAGAAGGACGGCTTTCTTATCACTGAGGGCAATGCCAAAGCTGACCAGGCGGCACGAATGGCTGCTACCACTTTCAATTATGGCCTCCATGGGGGACATATAATGGCCACTTTAGACAGCTCATCTGAAGCCCCTACGTCTTTCAGTAAGAACAAGAATCTTTTCAAGTTCCTTCATACTCTATTCCTTTCCAATTCTCAGTCTTTGACCCTCTTTTTACAGAGTTTCTTTTCCCTCACCCCCTCTGACAAGCCATGCTACAGAATATAGCCTCTAATTGTCAGATCTGTCAGTGGACCAACCCTCATACTCCTTTAAGGCCCAAACCTTTCCCTTTCCACCAAGCCCAGGGACACATTCCCGCTGCTGACTGGCAGGTAGACTTCACCAACATGCCCACAGTATGGCGCACTAAATACCTCCTTGTCTTTGTGGACACTTTCTCTGGTTGGGTTGAGGCATTTCCCACTTCCAATAAAAAGGCTTCCACTGTAGCTTCAATCTTACTGACAGACATCATCCCCAGGTTTGGTATGCCCACTTCCCTACAATATGACAATGTCCCTGAGTTTACTTCTAGGATCACACAAAAGGTCTCTCAAGCCCTCTCCTTCAAGTGGCATTTCAACTGTCCATATTTCCCCCAGGCTTCAGGGAAAGTGGAAAGGGTAAATCGTACTCTAAAGGAAGTCCTTACCAAATTGACAATGGAATTAAACATAGACTGTTTCAAACTCCTTCCCTTGGCTTTGCTTCGAATCAGAGCTCTCCCTAAGAAACCATCTTTACTGTCTCCTTTTGAGATAATGTATGGAAGACCTCTTATAACCCCTGGGTTGGTCATTTCACAAGGACCTCTCACCCGAGATTTGTCTTTGCCTCTCTTGCTCCATCTCCGCTCGGAACTCTTGAAATATCAGGACTGGCTTCTTCCGGACCCAGTCTCCTCTCCAAACACTCCTCCCTTAACACCTGTTAGTCTAGTCTATTATAATACCCCAGAGGAGAAAGGGACTCTTGCCGCAAAATGGGAAGGCCCCTATCCTGTCATTCTCTTTACCCTTACCGCCGCCAAACTCTCCTTACCAGACAACTGTCTCACTCCCTGGATTCACATGTCTAGGTTGAAGCCACATCACCAGGAGGCCCCACCTGCTGAAGACAGGGCCACCCCAGAGGAACTCCAAGAATCACCTACTGAACCTCCCCTTACTCCTGCTTTCCACACCCATCTCACCCATTTTAGTTGTGGCTCACACGGTTTTCCTTGCAGCCCAATTCCTCTTAAAGAAGGCACAATGAGCTCTCCCAACACCCTAGTCTTCTCTAACTGCTTGTTTTTTGTGCTCTGCTTATTTTCTGTGCTCTGTCAGGACTGGTCTTTACCCTCCTCACCTACCATGCATTTATTCACTTTTCGGGAACGATACTCAGAACATGGCATGCAGAAGGTAAGCGCAGTGGATGCAACTACTTGCTTCATCCACAACTGCACCTCTATTTCCCTAAAATTGTCACCTTCAAGGACCTTCGTCCCTGGTAGCTGGAACTGGCCTTTCATTTGCTTCCTTTTTGATCAAACAAAAGACTATTGTCATTGGTGGCCTGAGATATATAATGGGTGCCCCTATTGGTCATGCATGTTCCATGATGAACGTGGTAGCTATTCTTACCACTCATTTGGTTACCCTGAAGGGTGGACTTCTAGTTACATAAAGTGGCATAAAGGCTCTTCATCCAGTAACAATGGATGGTATACTTTAGATAAACCTGACCCCAAGGCCAAACGATGGGGCTATGTTGAGTTTGCTGTCTATGCTCGGACAACCTCAGTCAGACCCACAGGGTGGATGACTATTGGCCGCACCCTGATTACGCAACCTAAGGCAACCATCCAGGTAGTCGAACACATTAAGGACTCAGAATCAAAACTTCGAGATCATATCCATAGCTCATCCAAAAAGGATTCAGAGCCTTCAACCCTCTCAGGTCCCCCTCCCACATGGCTCAATTTGCTACACCAAACTTTTTGATTATTAAACTCCACCCCTCTTTCTGTGCCTACTTCTCAGTGCTTTCTCTGTGCTTCACTTAGTCGTCCACTTCTAGCAGCAGTCCCATTAGCGGCAGGAAATATTCCAGCAAAACCCTACAATTTCTCTAAAAAGGACAACCCCTACATGTGACACGTATCCCACTGTGGGAAAGTTATTCCACCAATACATTATTTTCTTTCATCTGTTTCCACCTGCCAATAATGAATCCTTTACCCATTTGTTCCTTGAGCTACAGCACTCCATAGAGCCCTGTGTTTATGCAACCTGGACATTTCCTCTGGTGTAATGGTTCTTTAAGTACCTCAACCATCAATGTCTCTGGCGCCTGTTTCTTGGTTACTGTAGTTCCTCAGCTATCTTTGTATACTCCCACCGAATTCTGACAGTTGGCCCTACCTTCCCGCACCCGTAGGGTAGTCTTTCTGCCGGTTCTGGTAGGCCTCATTTTAACAACCTCAGTGACGGGTCTCAGACTCTCTGGTGGAGCTATAGGTCATGCTCTATGGGATCCAATGACCTTCAACAAAAACTGCAGGAAACACTCAATACCATGGCTGAGTCTCTGGGTTCCTTGCAGCGGCAGGTTACTTCATTGGCACAAGTGGCTTTACAGAACCAAAGGGCAATTGATCTTCTCACTGCAGAAAAAGGGGTTACATGCCTATTCCTCAGAGAGGAATTTTGCTATTATGTTAATGAATCTGGGCTAATAAAAAAAAATGTTGTTAAATTGCAGGAATTATCGACCCAATTGCTCAAACCTACCTCCTCCAATCCCATCATGGGGTTCTTCCAATCCTATCTTGCCATGTACTTACTACATATCTTGGGTCCCCTTATTTGGATGCTCCTTTTTTGTGCTCTCTTGCCCAGCATAATGAAGTGCCTTCAAACCCAACTGCATAAAATTCCTAATCAAACTTTCAACCAGCTTTTGCTTAGTCACTACCAGCCTCTGATGACCGATGAATCCCCAACATCTCCAAGAGAACAGTTCACTCAGTGATGAAGCTCACTACCAGGCACGATGGAATGCAACGGGTATTAGACAGCAGGAGACAACGAGCTCGGAGAACCTCTTAATCTGCCATCCTGGATTCATAGTCTTTACCACCTTCTAAGCTTTCTCATGGCCCTTGGCCTCTTCTATGTCAGTCCCCCCACATGGAACTTCTGCCAAAAATTGACATTTGCTTTAATTTTTATCTTCATTCTGTTTTTATTCGCTCTGATCTTCTTCAGGTGCTGGCGACACCATGTCCAGGCAACGCTTCCAGTATTTCCTTGAGTCTCTGTTACAGGACCAGTGGCTGATACCAACAATCTCTTCCATCCAGGACTGGTTCCATGCCATCGACATCTTTGGCTTCAGGGAACATTCATTGACTTCACCCCTATGAAAATAGCTGTCTATAGCCACTGGGTTTTATTTCTGGCTGCCATGATATCCCCATACCTGCCCCCTGAGCATTCCTCCACTTCTCTTTCTAGGCCCCACACCAGCCCCACACAGCAGGAAGCAGCCAGATCTGACAAACGACGCCCCACTTCCTAAGAAAACAAAAAGGGTGGAATGTTGGGAAAAGAATAAATGGCAGCCATACCGCAGAGAAAAACCCCAACATGGCGCCTAAGGACTTCTTCTTCCTACCTTCTTCATTTCTGCAGTGGTGCAAAAAAGTTCCCGCCCTTGTGAACTCTCCCGCCAGCGCCAATTTCAAATCTCGCTTGTGGGGAACCTTAGCCCCAATTAGAACTAATTCCTGGGGCTCTGGAGCTGATATTTGAAAGAACTTGTCAATAAACGGGTTGCTGCCATTTATCTAAGCCATACCATCTCCCCCTTAGTTCTATATAAGCACACAGCTTTTAGCAATAAAATTGGAATTCTCCCGGTGAAGTGTCATTGCGTGGGGAATTATTTCACTCATGTTCAGCAACAGGATATCCAAAGGTTCTCCAGTGCCACCTGGTAATGGGAATTTCAGAAATTTGATAGTATTTATTTAGCCATTTTTGAAGGATGAAGTTGGAGTCACTGTGCGTTTCAATTAATGCAGGAACCATTATGTGGTGAGGAAGCTCATTTAAATGAAATCTCTGGAGAAATCTCACAGGCAAGGCTTCCCAAAATGTGGCCAAAAGGTCACATGAAGCCAGGATCATTGAGGTCTACAATATGAGTTCCATTTGTGTTTAGACTCTCAATTATGGCTGCCAAATCTTTCAAAATAAAATCATGTGATATCCTGGCTGAGATTCTCACTGCACTGTGGAAAGACACCCTGGCCCTCGATCTCAGTTTTCAAGGGCGCATCTCATGCGTGGCCTCCTAAAATCCCAACACATTTCATGGCAATACTTCTTTGAGGTAAATTCCAGAACTCAGTCTCTAAGAGGAATCATGCCAGAATTCAAGCCCAGGTGGATCCAGTTATCTCTTCCAACCGCCAAACAAATGACCACAATTAAAACCAAACACTCCCACATGGCCCTCATCTTCTTCCATATAGACACTTATCATAACCTCTGGCTGGAGTTTTTCATGAGGGGTGCAGCCCAAGACAGTGTCAAAAATAAGCTCCCTTGCCCCTCATTTGCCTAAAGTCAAGGTGGCCTGGACACCCATCCGGTGAACCAGGAGTGATCAGATAGGCCAGCTGTTAATACTGCTCTGCATCTCCAATTTGAGGACTACTGACTGTCAGTTATAGATTCTTTATATGATTTGGAGCCATGAGAAAACCCAAAAACCTATGGGTTAGCCTCTGCAGGGCTGTGCATAACTCATTTGAACCAAAGGATCCGTATTTTCACTTGATGGTGGTCAGGAACCTTACAAATGAATGCGAGAGACTTCATTCACAATAATTGCTCTTTTGGCCATTTTGGTTTTGGATGCACACATGGGATCTCTCTTTACATCCATCAGGTGCTGAGAATCTAAGCCACAACCTCACACAGGGCCAAGAGGCTGATTCAGACACATCCCTTTCCAAAGCAATTAAGCAAAGAGCCACAGGTGATGCCCATTCATTTCCATTTGAAAACTGTTTTCTTCAGGCTTCACAAAGGGGTGGCCTGAGGCAAAGACCTTCCTGACATTCAGGGAAACAGAACAATTGATAAGCAAAAGGCCGAAAGCATGGTTTCTCCACTGAGACTTTCTTGGTCACACTGATATCTGAGTTTTCTGAGATGCTCGCCATTCCCTTCAGCTATCCAGGACATGGCAATGTCACAGAGCTTGGAGGTGGTACATATTTTGGACACAAAACCATGAGACTATTCTGGAGAGTGGTGAGAATTCTGGAAGAAACAGGAACTTAGGAAGGTAGCAGGTGTTGCCCATGGATAAGGCAAGCTGCAGTCCATTCATAAATTGGGCAGGATGAATGCCGGGAATCTTTCTACTATACAGGACATATCAATTGTTGCATTCTATTTTCTAATGTCTACAACCACGGACACAGTGGGATACACAGAAATAGAAACACTTGCCTTGTCCAACGACTTACTAGAAGAAGACCACTCCAAATCAAACAAACCGTCTTTCCTACCTATTATCAGATCATGAGACAAAACCACAAAATCACACCCACCCCACAAAGACACCTCCTTCCCCCATGTAACTCTGTGACTATCCGGAGTTTCCTCTGAGTGGTGGGCCATACTATGTTCCCCCAAAATGGCCTGTCCTATCTCAGATCTGGTCTCCTTGGCCAACTCTGTGAAGTTGTCAGGAGCCTGCGGTGAACCACTACCTACTTTCTCAGGAAAGGCCCCTATTCAGAGCTCTCCTGGTATTTGGCCATCCTCACATATGTAGGTACCAAGAAAGACTGACACTCTCCTTGGTAAATTCAAACAAGTGAGCCTACTGGGTCTGGGACTGGACTGGCTCCGGGTGCCTGGCTTCCTGGATCCCAAGTTAAGAGAGTTCCATCACCAAGGAAGTGAGGTAGATCACTTCTTCAGGAACTGAATGTGGTCATTGCCTTGACAACCACTTTGTCCTAACAGTTGCTTTCAAGAGTCCCATGAGATGGAGGCTGCCCCTACTTCCTGTGACACTTTCACAAGTTAGAATGGTATATAAACCATGGGCACCCGGGAACAGCTCTCCACCTAGGACTGTTTTGGTCCATCTTCTCTACATTAAGAAGAGAGAGGCTGATTCATACACATCCATTCATGCTGACAAGGTTGTTTGCCATTGAAGATGACTTTTCTCTCTCAGGTCTTTCGTAGCTGCCTACATCTTCTCAAGGGATCATTTCTGCATGGACCTTTGATGTTCTCAACAGGTGGAACATGCCCTACATTCCTGTATTTTAAGAGCAACCCTGTCCCTGCTGTTCTGTAAAGTTCGATTGAGAGAACAGTGTATGGTTTGGGTTAGTAACATGTTCAATTTGGGGTTAGGAATCCTTCTGCATGACGAATAATGGTATTGGGAAACTATGATACTTACAAGAATATATAGGTGAAATATAAGTATAAAAACAGAAATCTAGGGAAGATATGAAGTCCAGAAGGGCATTGGGCCCTTAATTGGCACACTTAGCTTTGAATTATTTTCTGCAAAAATGTCTCAGATAAATCTATATACAATGGCATAGGAGCTTGTACCTTGGATGATTGAATGTCGAATAGAACACCCACTCAAAAAGGGATTGTCGGTAGGATTAGAAAGATAGTCAGTAGGTTTACAAAGAAGAGTGAGAATAGGATTTAGACCAAAAGTTCTTAAGCAATAGGGTTTCAGGTAGACAGTGAATGTAAATGTCAGCACAAGTGAAGAGTCAGTCACAATGATGAACAGGGGAAAATATGTAGGAAAATAGATATAAATAGAGACATTACTAAATCAGGCAAAGTATAAAGTGAGTGATAGGATTAGACATTTTCAACAGGCTTGAGGTTGAATATATAATCTTAGAAAGAAACAAAAATGTAGTCACCAATAAGATTGACATTTGAGAGCATTAGGCCACCTGGACATGGAAGGTTTTAGTAATCCATGCTCACTTTCCATTTAGGCTCTGGTACAACCTTAAGGGTGACCTTTGATTTTTTTGTCCAGAATATTACTGTGATAAAATGTATATATAGATCAGGTGACATGAGTAATTCTTCCACCATTTTTTGAGGAATATTTTGAAAACGTATAAATTAGTATTGAGGGTAAAAATAGGTGTACCCTGTGTCTATGAATATAGAGATAATGCATGAATAGACCATACAGTTAATAAATAATATAACTGGTTCCACTTTAAATAATGTATTGAATTGATATCTGAAAATACATAAGAAATCATATATTGATATATAATCATTCATAACAACTAGTTATACGTCTAATTGTAATCCTAGGGTTATGGTTTATCATGAAGAGTGAGTGAGTTTTGCTTCAAAAGTGATTATGGAAATCAAAAATAATGTGTTTGGAAAGAAATCTCATGAAAAGACCAGTTTGAAACATGGCGGAACACGTGTTTTCTGAAGCAGAAAGTGATTGAAAGTGAAATAAATGCCTATAAATTTGTGAACTTGTGGATGAAATATATATTCAATAATGTGCATAAACTGAAGAAATAGTAATGTACTAGTTTTCAATAAAAATGAACTTCAAAATACTTATCATGTCCCATAGGAATCTACTTGCATTGATGTGAAAATGGATCAGTTACTGTAGAAATATTAGGATTTATATGCACCATTCACTGAAGTTAGTTTTCAATACTAGGAAAAAAATACGTATATCAGGTGAATGAATATTTCTGAGAATAATCTTGTGAAAAGTTGATTATAAATCCACATACATAATCATGAATGAATTTAGGGAGTGTATAATAAGACACATATATTAAATATTTTGAAATATCTGGAGAGAATATATATATATATATATATATATATATATATATATATATCCACACACAGATTTTAAAAATTAGCAATATATATGCCAATCGAATTACACCGTGAAATATGAATCATCCACAGATCCAAAAATATTCATTTTACTGGATTACTGGATATGGATTTATGTATAACATTTTTCAACTAGGAAGCTCACCCATAGGTTGAATTTTCAGGTCAAACAGCGTTTAAGAGGAGTGATCTCTTCTCACACTTTGTATCTGCCAAGTCATGTAACTCACAAGAATGTACGTGTGATACCAGGTAGGATTCTATATGTGCATATAAAAATACATGTGCTGAATAGAATACAGAGAAAGGGAGACAGGAATTCACATATTTGTTAACTTTAAAAGCACATGGAAAACTATTTCAACAAAAAATTGACTAGATTTATAACTCCTACCCTATATAATGCAAAAGGCAAGTCCAAGTATACAACATGCCTCCTCTGAACTGCTTGTATTTCTATTCTGTTTCCGTAATTTTTCTCCATTATATTAGGATTAGTATTCAGAATCTAGCAGGGCATGTGTTAGTGTCAGGATTCAGTATTTCAAATGTAAAATAGAAAAATGAATCCAATGTGTATGCAAATATGTGCTAAACAAAATCTTCCCACTCTCATCCAGAACAATTCCTTGACATTTTTTTCGCCCAAAGTAAGACACAATTAGAGGAGAAGAGTAATAAAATCTGTGAATAATATGCTCAGGAGTTTACAACCTTGGAAGTGGTAGAGGAGTTTCCCTAGTATGGGACAGGGTAAACACTCCATAAACATGGAGCTCTGCTGGCCTAAATACTTCTTGAGAAACTGCCTCTGAGTTTGGGCACTTGAAATATATGTTGTTGTCAGGAGCTTTAGCTTCTTTTTAGTGAGACTATCAAAGCTGTGTCTGCATCTATGTGACCTGGAGGACATGGTTTCTTATTTTCCAATGAACATGAGGCAGCAGTGCTGAATTCTCTCTTTGTAAGTAAACTGTGGCCACTGGGGGCTAAGGGTATTCCCATGTGGACTGGGAAGCCATTTGGTCATCCTCCACTTTTCGTGGTGTTTCTTGCTGCTGCACTGGGACTTTGGCATTTGCTTCATGAAATAAAAGAAGTTCAACTGGGACACAGTTCTGGAGGCAATTCTTTCATGTGTGGTTGGTCAGGGTCTGCAGGAGAATGCACCAACCAGGCTTCTATCCCACATAGCTTGGCCCCATGTCCATAGTAACCTGATTCTAAACATTGCCCGGAAACATCTCCATATAACCAGAAGCCTTTACATGGAAGGGTTTGCTGGCTGCACCATGTAAGTCACAAGCCATTTGGGATCCAATGGCAGATCCACATGGCCCCACCACAAATTTTTTATCACACACCTGCCTACCACTGCTCTAGGCCCACTACTCAGCAGGTTCCAACATACTGGCATCTCTGTTCTACACCATTTTCATGAAACCCACTCAATCAAGGCACTGTCTTGCATATTTACGATCAGCAACAGGACATCCAAAGTTTCTCCAGTGCCACCTGGTCATGGGAATTTCAAAAATTTCATGGTATTTATCTAGGCATTTTTCAAGGATGACGTTGCAGGCACTGTGGGTTTCAATTCATTCAGGAACCTTTAAATGGTGAGGAAGCTCATTTCAATGAATGCTCTGTAGAACTCTCACAGGCAAGGCTTCCCAAAGAGTGGCCAAAATGTCACATGAAGCCAGGCCTATTGAGGTCTACAATGTGACGTCCATGGGTGTTGTGACTCTCAACAATGGCTGGCAAGTCTTTCAGAATTAAATCATGTGATCTTCTGGCTGAGATACCCAGGGCTCTGTGGAAAGCCACCCTGGGCCTAGATCTCAGTTTCCAAGGGTGATTCTCATGGGTGGACTCCTAAAATCCCAACAAAATTCATGGCAATACTTCTCTGAATTCAGTCTCTAAGGGGAATCACACCAGAGTTCAAGCCCAGGTGGTCCCAGTCATGTCTTCCAACCGGACACAAATGACCAAAATTAAAACCAAAACCCTCCCATATGGCCCTCATCTTCTTCCATATAGACACTAATCACAACCTCTGGCTGAAGGTTTCCATGAGTGGCGGAGTCCAAGAGAGTGTCCAAAATAACTCCCTTGCCCCTCATTGGCGTAAATTCAGGGTGGTCTGGACACCCTTCATGTGAAACAGGAGTGATCAAATATGCTAGACGTTAATACTTCTATGCTTCTCCAATTTGTGGAAAACTGAGTGTCAGGTATATATTTTTATGTGATTTGCAGTCATGAGAAAACACAAGCTCCTCTGCAGGTCTTTGAAGAACCAATTTGACCCAAAGGATCCCTATTCTCACTTGATGGAGTTCAAGAACTTTAAAGAGGAAGGCGACAGACTTCATCCACAAGGACTGCTTTTTGGCCATTTTGGTTTTGGATGCACACATGGGATCTTTCTTTACATCCACCACGTGCTGAGTATCTAAGCCACAACCTCACACAGGGCCAAGAGGCTGATTCAGACACATCCCTTTTCAAAGCAATTAAGCAAAGAGCCACAGGTGATCCATATTCATTTCCATTTGAAAACTGTTTTCTTCAGGCTTCACAAAGGGGTGGCATGAGGCAAAGACCTTCCTGACATTCAGGGCAACAGAACATTAGGTTAGCAAACGGCCCAAAGCAGTGTTTCTCCACTGAGACTTTCCTGGTCACACTGATATCTGAATTTTCTGAGACGCTCGCCATTCCCTTCAGCTATCCAGTACATGGCCATGTCACAGAGCTTGGAGGTGGTACATAACTTGGTCACAAAATCATGAGCCTATTCTGGAGAGTGGCCAGAATTCAGGAAGAAAACAGGAACTTAGGAAGATAGCAGGTGTTACCCATCCATAAGGCAAGCCGCATTCCTTTCATACATTGGGCAGAAAGAATTCTGGTAAGCTTTCTACTAGCCTGGACACATCCTTTGATGCATTCTCTTTTCTAATGTCTACAACCATGGACACAGTGGGATACACAGACATAAAAACACTCGCCTTGTCAAATCACTTGTTAGAAATCGTCCACTCCAAACCAAACAAACTGCCTTTCCTACCTATTCTCAGAACATGAGACAAAATCACAAACACACACTCACACCCACAAATTCACCTCCTTTCCCAAAGTAGGTCTCTGACTATCGGGTGTGACCTCTGACTGGTGGGCCGTACTATGTTCCCATCAAATGGCCTGTTCTGTCTCAGATCTGGTTTCCTTGGCCAACTCTGTGAAGTTGTCAGGAGACAACGGTGAGCCACTTCCTGCTTACTCAGGAAAGGCCACTCTTCAGAGCTTTCCTGGCATTTGGCCATCCTCACATCAGTAGATACCAAGAAAGACTGACTCTGTCTTTGGTAAATCAAAAGAAGTGAGACCACTGGGACTGGGCCTGGGACTAGATTTGTGTGCCTGGATGCCTGGATCCCACGTTCAGAGAGTTCCATCACCAAGAATGTGAGGTGAGGTCACTTCCTTCAGGAACTGAATGAGGTCAATGCCTTGGCAAGCACGTTGTCCTAACATTTGCTTCCAAAGGTCCCATGAAATGGAGGCTGTCCCTAATTCCTTTGACACTTTCACAAGTTAGAATGGTATATCAAACATTGGTAACCGGGAACAGCTCTCCACAGAGGCCTCGTTTGGTCCTTCTTCTCTACATAAAGAAGAGAGAGGCTGATTCAGACACATCCCTTCATGCTGACCAGGTTGTTTGCAATGAAAGATGACTTTTGCTCTCTCAGTTCCTTCATAGGTGCCTACAACTTCTCTAGGGATCATTTGCGCATAGACCTTTGAGTTTCTCAGCAGTTGGAAGATCCCCTAAATTCCTGTATTTTAAGACCAACTCTGTCCTTGCTCTTCTCTAAAGTTAGATTGAGGGAACAGTGTATGGTTACGGTTAATAACAGGTTTGATTTGGAATAGAAATCATTCTGCTGGATGAATAATGGTATTGGGAACCTGCGATATTTTCAAGAATATATAGGTAAAATATATGAATCTGAAAACAAAAATCTAGGTAAGATTTGAAGCCCAGAAGGGCATTGGGCCCTTGATTGGGTATTAAGCATAGGACCTTATAACTTGGATGATTGATTTTCAAAGAGAACTTCCAGTCAAAATGGATAGTCAGTAGTATTAGGAAGATAGTCGGTATGTTTATAAAGGAGAGTGAGTATAGGATTTGGACCAAAAGTTCTTTAGCTATAGGGTTTCGGGTATTGAGTGAATGTAAATGTCAGCACATGTGAAGAATTAATCACAATGATGAACTGGGGAAAATATGTAGGAATGCAGATATCAATAGAGACTTTAGGAAATCTGGCAAAGTATAGTTGGTAGTGAAATGTTAATAAAATAGATTCTTGTCACTTTCTGTTTTTCTGTATGCTTAATAAAACACTGTTGAAATCTTGAGAAGTGATTTCTAATCTTTTTCCCAGAATGTGCTGTCCCCAACTGCCAAACTTCAGAATGTACTCCCTCACACAGTTGCACGCAAACTGCTCACCCGCCCAGGCCCATCAATAAACTTTCCTCCCTGCCCTCTTCAAGGAAAGTATATAAGCTCTGCTTAAGCTGTTCTCAGGGTTCTCTGCTCTATTCAAATGAGCTCTGAGCCCCAGCATGCTGGACCCCCAATAAACCCTTTGTTTTTGCATGAGAGAGTCTCTTGGTGGTCTCTTCCCCCAATGCTCTTCCGATATTTATATATGGAGGTTCCACCGAAATCCAGCAGTGGTGAACGAGAGACCCCAATGGGCTACTCTCAGGGTAAGTAAGGCACCACTTTCTGGTTTCAGGTTTCATGTTAGGGCTTGGCAAAATGGCTGTCGATGAAGTGTGTGAGCTCTCTTTGATGGTGGCTGGCAGACGTGTCACAGAGCCACAAGCCAAGTCCCTGGGGGACACCACAGAGGACTCGGGAATCGAGGAATAATAGTCTCCTCGACTCAGTGATACTTTGTTTCAGATTCGGTATTGCCAGCCCATCGGGTTTTGCCACCTGCTCAGTCTTGGTCTCAGTGTTGGACGTCCATTGCCTGTCTTTATTGTTTTCTCTTGTCTGTGTCTGTGTCGTTGCTTTTACTGTTTGTGTATCTTTCATTATGGGACAGATCACTTCAATGCCTCTGTCCCTGACCCTTGATCTATGGACCAAAGTCCGCTTAAGGGCTCAGAATGTTTCTTTTTCAGTAAAACGCTGGACCTGGCAGACTCTGTGTGCCACAGAATGGCCCACCTTTGGATTCGGATGGCCCCTAGAAGGATCTTTCTACTTCCCACTAATTTAAAAAGACAGAGATATTGTCTTACAGCCAGGGCCACATAGCCATACTGATAAACAGGAATATACCTTAACTTGGCAGGACCTCTGCAAATCTCCTCCTCCGTGGGTGAAGCCTTTCCTTGCTGTGTCCCCGTTCCTACTACTTCCCCCACGATCTCTCAACCCCTCTGCTCCTCCTCCTCCTCCACCCTCTGTTCTCCCTGAGTCACAAGATTTGACTCTACTGGACTCTCGTTCCCCTCCTTATCTTCTACCCTTGTCCCACAACCCCCAACACCCTCTAAGTGATTCTCCAGCTGCTGACTCAGCCTCTCCGCAATTGGAGGAAGCTAAGCCAGCCCAGGGCCCTCCAGATAACACCCCTGCGTCACACACAGCCCCTCCTCCCCTGGAGGAAGCTGGAGTGCTAAAGGAACTCGCTGGTGGCAAATGATTGAAAACCCTGGAACTCCCGTGTTGCTTCCCTCCATCCCTAAGGACCAATGATTGACGATGGCCATAGGGAAAAAATGCAAGCCTACCAGTATTGGCCTTCTCCTCTTCAGACCTATATAAATGGAAAAATAACAATCCTCCTTTTACCGAGGACCCAACCTGGCTCTCAGGTCTGGTGAAGTCATTGATGTTTTCACACCAACCTACTTGAGATGACTGCCAACAACTCCTAGGGACTCTCTTCATGACAGAGGAACAAAAGAGAATCCTCCTGGATGCTAGAAAAAAGTATCCTCGGACCAAATGCGTGACCGACAAAACTTCCCAATATATTCAAAGCCGGCTTTCTCTTGAAACGACCCAACTGGGACCCCAACACCTTTGAAGGTAGGGAGCATCTGTCCACTTATCGCCGGGCTCTAATAGTGGGTATCATAGTGGCCGCTAGGTGACCAACTAATTTGGCCAAGGTAAGAGAGATTATTTAAGGGCCTGATGAATCTCCCTCTATGTTCCTAGAGATAATTATGTAGGTATATAAGAGACATACTCCTTTCGATCCTCAGGCAGAGGATCAAAAGGCATCTGTCACAATGGCCTTTATTGGGAAAGCTGCCCTGGATATTAAAAGAAAGTTACAATGCTTAGATGGATTACAAGATATGACTTTGAGGGATTTAGTCAGAGAACCCGAGAAGGTATACTTTAAGAAAGAAACTGAGGAAGAGAAGGGAGCTGAGTGAGGATAAAAGAAACAAAAGACAGACTAAGGCATTGACTAAGGTCCTGGTCACAACAACAAATAGGCCAGAAACTAAGAAACAGAGAGACAGGAAGGGATACCTGGGCACACACTAGAGGCCACCCCTGGCCTCAGATCAATGTGCCTACTCTAAAGAAAAAGGACACTGGGCCAAAGAGTGCCCTAGAAAGAGACAGCCATGCCAGCCAGATATTCTGACTCTGGAGTAATACTAAGAAAGTCCGGGCTCAGATCCTCTCCCTGACCTCAAGGTAACTTTTGAAGTGGAGGGGAACACAATAAACTTTGAAGTAGATACAGGGGGAATATACTCAGCCCGTAAGGCCCATTGGGCCCTCTACCGAATAAAAGGTCTCTAATTCAAGAGTCTAACAGAAGTAAATATCGGGCTTTGACAACTACGAGGACCATGGACCAGGGAAAAGGAAAAATCCATCACTCCTTCCTAGTAATCCCTGGCCACATTGATAGGCAGAGTTCTGCTCACCAAGCTCTGGGCCAAAATAACTTTTAACCCTGAAGGCCCCCAAGTGGAATTTTTTAATGCTTCAGTAACTACTCCTATAATCATGGCTCTAACTATGTCAGTAGCAAATGTTCATCAACTCACTCACCTTTGTTCAAAGAAACTGCATTCATTCGTGAAGGATCAAGAACACAGTTTTCCACTAACCTACTCACAGCAAAAGGAAATAACTGAATGGGTAACAAAAGCCTGTAAGGTCCATTAATTGGTTAAAGCTTACACTTCCAAGCTTCCTGCAGGAAAGCATATATGAGGAACCAGACGAGGACATTTCTGGGAAGTGGACTTTACTGAAATTAAGCCAGTAAGGTATGGACTTAAATAACTCCTAGTCTTTGAACATACATTTTCAGGATGTATTGAAGCCTTCCCCACACACACAAAAAAAAAAGAAATAAAAAAGAAGAAAAAAGAAACATTGCAAATGGTTGTAAAGAAGATCCTGGAAGATATTTATTCTCCCCTTGACGACCAGTAGTCTTAACCCTCATCAGCCCCTTAAGCTGCGATGGCTGATCACAAATCCTACTGGACACGAAGTATGGCCTATCTTGAATACAGCCAGCTTACGAACCTGGTGGCCATCTCTCCACCCAGTCATTTGTCAGCTGGCTATAGGTCTTTCCTATTGGGATATCCCTGATTAACAGGATCCCACTAAAATTCCATTAAATCCTTTCCGTACCATAGATAATGGAAACAAACATTATAGATGTAGGGACACGTGAGCCAGATGCAGGTTGGCTAGCCTAGATTACTATGTTTGCCCGGCAGACTATCAAAGCCACAAACAGTCACGGCTGTGGGGGGGGAGAGCAGACTTCTATTGTAAGTCATGGGGATGTGAGCATACAGGGACTGTCAGATGGAACCCAAACTCCTCATCAAATTCTGTACACAGCATTGGCCATATTACGAATTAGATAACCAAAACCGATGGCCCCCAGAGGGGTCTCTAGATCCTCAAATTCTGTGTGACCTTTTTAACTTCTGCAAGTGCTCAAAAGGGTAAAAGGAGATTCCGCTATGTGGAGGCCTTCTCTCTCCTTTGCTCACATCCTGAACTATGCTTCTCCAATAGATGCTCACCCTCAGCCTTGTGCTCTAGACTCTCTGCTGTCACTCCCACCTCAGCAACTTGATTTCTCCCCTCCAATATCTAGATCAAAAACCCAAATCTCGACTGGTTCTCAGACCATTGCTCCCTTGCTGAGGTTGCAGGTACTGAGGTACCACTCCATTCACTCACTCCTCTCCTCTCCTGTCAGTGCCCGCACCGGGTCCCACCCAGTCCTCTTACCACCTAATGCAAAGCTCAAACCCGCTGAGAAGAATCCTCAGACCCTAATACAAGATGTAATGAAAATGGCCTTTAATGTTGCTTTGTCATCACTAAAAACAGGTTACTAAGAATTTAAAGTCCCTCACAGGCTTTTTGGAATCTCACTCCCGTCTCCCCCTCTGTTCTATCTGTTCTACTGCTCAAGTTTTTGTTGCTATTAAGATCCCAAAGCCCTCTCCCAATATTCTTTTACATCTCTCCTTCCTCATTCTCAGATCCACAGAGCTGCTCTTATCCCTGCCTTCCAAATTGTCCCCCTCTGTACCAGGCCCACAGAAAAGTCTTAACTGACCTTCTCCAGAAGTCTTCACCATGGCTGATTTAGGACTTTCAGCAAAAGAGTCCCTATAAAAGAGTTCACTGTAGATAAACTTCCTATTTTTGTGTTGCCCTGGTCTCCTTGGCAACTGGCTAAAAAATTCAGCACTCCTGATCTAGACACACCCTTACTAGTTTTTCACAAAATATTTGGAAAAAAGTCCTCTGGCCTTGAGCTGGGGCTTCCCAGAGATGGCTACATTTCTAAGATAAAGAAGTTACAAACTGGGCTGTATGGAAACAGCTGGAAGGGGGAAAAAAAGAAAGGGAAGACACCCCCACCCAGGTTTCCTTGAAAAGTTAACTTGCCCAAACTGAGGAAAAAAGAGAAACAAAAACTGCTTTTTGTGAACTTCTGCAGACTGTGAACTTCTGAGCCCCTTCCCTTACGTGTTGGGTACAAAATTCTGAAACTACGTAACTTGGGTTTCAGGGGATTAATTGATTACAACAGAAGCAATGCCCTCTGAATCTGGTTGAAACCAAAAAAGACTGTTTCCGTGTCTTTGGTGCTATCTTAGGTGCCTTGCCTTGTCCATCCCTACAACAGTATAATTCTATATACTTAAACATTGTTTATGTTTTCATGAAATGGTCAACAGATGTGATTAATTGTGAAATGGTGCAGATGTTTCCCAGAGTGCTCTATCATGACGCAGGTTCATCTGAAGATCAAAGAGGGGGACATACAACCCGGTTCCACTGGGAACATATGTCCCTCACCTTAGCCATTCTATTACGAATAGGAGTTGCTGCAGGGTTGGGCACAAGAACCACTGCTCTGGTCCATGGGACACAACAAGTGACCCAATTAGAAGCAGCAATAGATCAAAACTTAAAGATTTTAGAAACCTCCATCACAGCTTTGCAGGAATCTTTAACCTCTCTCTCTGAAGTTGTTTTACAGAACAGTCGAGGGTTGGACCTCCTTTTCATGACAGAGGGGGGCCTTTGTGCTTCTTTGAGGGAAGAATGTTGTTTTTATGTCGACAATACTGGAATTGTAAAAAAATCTATGAGTAAATTAAAAAGATGCCTTGAAGAGCAACAACGAGAGAGAGAGGCACAAAAACGGTAGTTTGAGTCTTTTTTTACACAGTCCCCCTGGTTAATTACGTTTTTATCAACCCTGGCCGGTCCAATAATAATCCTCATAGTATTACTAACTATAAAACCCTGTTTCCTCAACCATGTAATTTCTTTTCTCCAAGCTCAAATTGGACAAATTAAAATTATGGTAATACCCCACTTGCAGACATAGAATGTGACACCCCACAAAGATCACTTTTATGATTAAAAGTAGCCAGAAAAAGAAGTGGGGAATGAAAGGTTAATAAAATATGTACTTGTCACTTCCTGTTTTTCTGTACACTTAACGAAACACTGTTGAAATCTTGAGAACTCTTTGCTAATCTTGTTGCCAGAATGTGCTGTCCCCAATTGCCAAACTGCAGAATCTACTCCCTCACCAGGTTGAATAGAAACCTGAACTGTACTTGGATCATTGAATGTAGAAGAGAACATCCATTCAAAAAGTTATAGTCAGTTGGATTAGAAAGATAGTCAGTAAGTTTAGGAAGAAAAGTGAGTATAGGATTTGGAACAAAAGTTCTTTAGCAATAGGGTTTTGGTTAGAGAGTCAATGTAAACGTCAACACAAGTGAAGAGTCAGTCACAATGATGCACAGGGCAAAATATGTAGGAAAGCAGATATCAATAGAGACATTAGGAAATCAGGAAAAGAATAAAGTGAGTGATGGGATTAGATATTTTCAACAGGGTTGAGGATGAATATATGAGCTTAGGATAAAACAAATATGAAGTCAACAATAGGATTGACATTTGATAGCATTAGCGTAGCCCAAGACAGTGTCCAAAATAAGCTCTGTTGCCCCTCATTTGCCTAAATTCCCAGTGGCCTGTACACCCTTCCTGTGTACCAGGAGTGATCAAATAGGCCTGCCCTTAATACTGCTCTGCTTCTCCAATTTGAGTCCTACTGAGTGTCGGGTACAGATTCTTTATGTGAATTGGAAAGATGAGAAAACTCAAGCACCTATTGGATAGCCTCTGAATAGATTTGAAGAACTCATTTGACCCAAAAGATCCCTATTCTCACTTGATGGAATTCAGGAACCTTACAGAGGAAGGCAAAATACTTCATCAACAATGACTGCTCTTTTTGCCATTTTGGATTTTATGCACCCATGGGATCTTTCTTTAGATCCATCAGGTACTGAGAATCTAAGTCAAAGAATCACACTGGGCCAAGAGGCTGATTCACACACATCTCTTTCCAAATCAATTAAGGAAAGAGCCAAAGGTAAAGCATATTCATTTCCATTTGAAAAATCTTTCCTTCAGGATTCAAAAAGGGTTGGCCTGAGACAAAGACCTTCCTGACTCTCAGGGCAACAGAACAATAGGTAAGCAAATGGCCCAAAGCAGGGATTCTCCACTGAGACTTTACTGGTCACACTGATATCTGAGTTTTCTGAGATGCTCGCCATTCCATTCAGCTATCCAGTACATGGCCATGTCACAGAGCTTGGAGGTAGTACATATCTTGGACACAAAACCATGAGCCTATTCTGGAGATTGGCCATAATTCAGGAAGAAAACAGCAACTTAGGAAGGTAGCAGGTATCGCCCATCAATAAGGCAAGCCGCATTCAATTCATAAATTGTGCTGGATGAATGCTGGGAAGCTTTCTATGAGACAGGACACATCCATTGATGCATTCTCTTTTCTAATGTCTACAAGCACGGACACAGTGGGATACACAGACATAGAAACACTTGCATTGTCAAACGACTTACTAGAAACAGTTCACTCCAAACCAAACAAACCGCCTTTTCTAACTATTCTCAGAACATGAGACAAAACCACAAACCCACACCCGCAATGGCACCTCCTTCCCCCAAATAGGTCTGTGACTCTCCGGAGTGTGCTCTGACTGATGGGCCATACTATGATCCTCCGAAATGGCCTGACCTGTCTCAGATCTGGTCTTCTTGGCCAACAATGTGAAGTTGTTAGAAGCCAGGAGTGAGCCACTATCTGCTTTCTCAGGAAGAGCCCCTCTTCCGAGCTTTCCTGACATTTGGCCATCCTCACATCAGTAGGTATCAAGAAAGACTAACGCTGTCCTTTGTAAATCCAAAAAAGTGAGACCACTGGGACTAGAACTGAGACTGGCTCTGGGTGCCTGGCTTTCTGTATCCCAAGTTCAGAGAGTTCCATCACCATGGAAGTGAGATGAGATCACGTCCTTCAGGAACTGAATGAGATCACTGCCTTGGCAACCACTTTGTCATAACAATTGCTTCCAACGGTCCCATGAGATGAGGGCTGCCCCTACTTCCTGTGACACTTTCACAAGTTAGAATGGTATATCACCCGTAGGCAAAATGGAACAGCTCTCCACACAGGCCGGGTTTGGTCCATCTTCTCTACATTAAGAAGAGATAGGCTCATTCTGACTCAACCCTTAATCCTGACCAGGTTGTTTGCCATGGAAGATGATTTTTGCTCTCTCAGGTCTTACATAGCTGCCTACATCTTCTCCAGAGATCATTTCTGCATGGAGCTTTGAGGTTCTCAACAGATGGAAGATCCACTGCATTCCTGTATTGTAAGACCAACACTGTCCCTGCTCTTTTGTAAACATAGATGTGAATTGGAGTCATGAGAAAACCCATGAACCTATGGGATAGCCTCTGCAGAACTTTAAAGAATTCACTTGACCCAAATGATCCCTATTCTCACTTAATGGAGGTCAGGAACCTTACAGAGGAAGGCGAGAGACTCTATCCACCATGACAGTTCTTTTGTCCATTTTGGTTTTGGATGCACACATGGGATTTTTCTTTAGACCCATCATGTGCTGTGAATCTAAGCCACAGCCTCACATAGGGCCAAGAGGCTGATTCAGACACATCCATTTCCAAAGCAATTAACCGAAGAGGCACAGGTAATGACCATTCAATTCCATTTGAAAACTATTTTCTTCAGGCTTCACAAAGTGTGGCCTGAGGCAAAGACCTTCCTGACATTCAGGGCAACAGAATAGGTAAGCAAAAGGCCCAAAGCAGGGTTTCTCCACTGAGACTTTCTTGGGCATACTAATATCTGAGTTTTCTGAGATACTCACCATTCCCATCAGCTATCCAGTACATGGCCATGTCACAGAGATTGAGGTGGTACATATCTTGGACACAAAATCATGAGCGTATTCTGGAGAGTGTCCAGAATTCAGGAAGAAAACAGGAATTTAGAAAGATACCAGGAGTTGCCCATCCATACGGCAAGCTGCAGTCCATTCATAAATTGCTCAGGATGAATGCTTTGAAGCTTTCTCGTAGACAGGACACATCCATTGATGCATTCTCTTTTCTACTGTCTACAATCACGGACACAGTATGATATATAGACACAGAAACACTCACGTTGTCAAAGGACTTACTAGAAACAGTCCACTCCAAAACAAACAAACCAGCTTTCCTAACTATTCTCAGAACATGAGACAAAACCACAAACTCACACTCACACCCAAAAAGGCACCTCTTTCCCCCAAGTAGGTCTGTGTCTATCCGGAGTGTCCTCTGACTTGTGGGCCATACTATGTTCCCCAAAAGTGGCGTGTCCTGTCTCCGATCTGGTCTCTTTAGCAAACTCTGTGAAGTTGTCAGGAGCCCGTGGTGAGAAACTACCTGCTTTCTCTGAAAAGGCCAGTCTTCATAGTTTCCAGGCATTTGGCTGTCCTCACATCAGTAGGTACCAAGAAAGAGTGACTCTGTCTTGTTAAATCCAAACAAGTGAGCCCACTGGGACATGGAGTGGGTTTGACTCTGTGTGCCTGGTTTCCTGGATCCCAAGATCACAGACTTTCATCACCAATAATGTAAGGTGAGGTCACTTCCTTCAAGAACTGAATGAAGTCACTGCCTTGGAAACCACTTTGTTTTAACAGTTTCTTCCAAGGTTCCCAAAAGATGGAGTCTGCCTCTACTTGCTGTGACTCATTCATAAGTTAGGATGGTATATCAACCATAGGCACCGGGGAACACCTCTACACACAGCCATGGTTTGGTCCATCTTCTCTACATTAGGAAGAGAGAGGCTAATTCAGACACATCCCTTCAACCTGACCAGGTTGTTTGCCATGGAAGATGACTTTTGCTCTCTCAGATCCTTCATACCTGCCTACACCGACTCAAGGGATTATTTCTGCAGGGACTTTTGAGGTTCTCAGCTGGTGGATGATACCCTACCTTCCTGGATTTTAAGACCAACTCTGTCCCTGCTCTTCTGTAAAGTGAGATTGAGGGAACAGTGTATGGTTAGTGTTAATAGCATGTTCGATTTGGGTTAGGAGTCATTCTGCTGGATGAATTATGGTATTGGGAACCTGTGATATTTATAACAATATAAATGTGAAATATATGTATGAGATCAGAGATCTAGGAAAGATTTGAAGCCCAGAAAGGCATTGGGCCCTTGATTGGTATACTTAGATTGAATTATGTTCTGCACCGAGGTCTCAGATAAATCGATATACAATGGCATAGGACCCTATACCTCGGATGATTGAAAGTAGAAGAGAACATCCAGTCAAAAAGGGATAGTCTGTAGGATTAGGAAGATAGTCAGTAGGTTTAGGAAGAAGAGTGAGTCTCGGAGTTGGACCAAAAGTTCTTTAGCAATTGGTTTTCAGTTAGAGGGTGAATGTAAATATCAGCACATGTGAAGAGACAGTCACAATGATGAACTGGGAAAAATATGTAGGAAAGCAGATATCAATAGGGGCATTAGGAAATCAGGAAAAGTATAAAGTGAGTGATAGGATTAGATATTTTCAACAGGCTTGAGGTTAAATATATAATCTTAGGAAGAAACAAATATGTAGTAACCAATAGGATTGACATTTAAGGGCAGTAGGCACCCTGGACATAGATGCTTTTAGTAATCCATGGTCACTTTCTATTTAGGCTTTGGTACAATCATATGTGTGACCTTTGCATTTTGTGTCCAGAATACTACTGTGGTAAAATGTATATGTACATCAGGTGACATAAGTATTTCTTCCACCATAAAGGGGAGTAATATTCTGGAAACTTATAAATTAGTACTGGGGATACAAATAGGTGTACCTTGTGTTGATGATTATTGAGATGATGCAGGAATAGACCATATTGTGAATAAAGTATGTAACTGGATCCAACATTAAATAATGGATTGAGTTTGCATCTGAAAATATATTGGAAATCTTATATTGATATATATACCATCATTCCAACGAGTTATATATGCAATGGTATTATTAGGGTTAAGGTTTATCGTGAAGAGTGAGTTTTGCTTCAAAAATGATTATGGAATCGAAAATAATGTGTTTAGAAAGAAGTCTAGTGAAAAGACCAGTAAAGAAACATGGAGGAATACATGTGTTCTGAAGTAGTA